>NC_133656.1:159907901-160597765 GCF_009905375.1 Apium graveolens | reverse complement strand
AATTTATTAAAAATGGTGGAGCCGAGGGTACTCGAGCGACTTAAATGAATCGTTAAGCGCAAAAGCGAACGTTAGGGTCTAATTGAAAGGAATATGTCCTAAGTCCAATCGTGTATTAGGATTTAGGAATAACTTTTATGTAATCTGTTTTAATTTCATTGATATTAATAAAGACTTGTTTTGTTTTTATTACGGGCTTTATCTATTTAAGTGTTTAAATAAGATATACCATAGTTTAGAGTAAAGCTTTTTATGCATTATGATGAGATCATAATAGTGAGACCTAAAAAGATGATAACTCTAAACTTAAATAGTTCCTGGTCATAGGATTACTAACTGGTAATTAATAATCCGCAAAGATCGGTACATACTATGCTTGCTTCATTATGAAGGATTTCTGTTCTCATAGACATTTGTGTGGTGACACTATAGCTAGTATGTAGGTGCTTATTATAGAATAAGTTCACTGAACATGACTCGCACAGCTGAACAACTGATGGAGTTCACTCACGTGTCAGCAGTTGTTCATATAGTGATAGTTGTACAAGTATCCTTAGACTTGAGGTCATCATAGTCATCTTGTGTACACTGAACTATGCTTTGGTCTAGTTCTTAGTCTCCAGGGACAATTATTAGGACTCTTCTGGGTATAGGAATTTGTACACGAAGATAGTGTATGATCAATAAAGGAACTACCCCTTCCAGTGAAGGAAGCGAATGTTCAAGGCTGATCCACTTATGCTAGTTCAGGAATCTCTGGCCAGAGTGAATGAAATTAGAAAGGAGTTTCTAATTTGCATAGAACTACGCATAGTAAATGGTAAGCAAGTGATTGAATTAGATAGGCTTGACACGAGATCCATACCTTGTATTTAATCGGGACATTATAGGGTAGAAGGAGTTTATTGTACGGTAACTATTCACTGACAGGTTCTTGGTATTCTAAGCAGTGAATTCATATTATCCGGATAGTCGCGATATGTTGAGAAGCATCACTCACGATGTAGAATAAATGTGATTAATTAATTAATCATATTTAATAAATTAGAGAATTTATATAAATAATGATAAAATAGTTTTATTATTATTTATTTCTACTACCGGCTTAATATTGAACCTACAGGGTCACACCATAAAAAAGAGAATGATTTTATGGTGGAGAAATTAATTAATAATGGCTAATAATTATTTATTTATGAAATAAATAATTAATTGGCAAATTTAATAATTGATTAAATGAGATTTAATTGATTATAAATTAATTAAGAAAAGTTCTTAATATTATTAATTAAGGATTTAATTTTTGGAAATTAAATCAAGAGAGGGAATTATTTCTAAAGTGTTTAGAAAAAGGATTAATAATTAAAAGGTGTTTTAATTATTAATGAGAATAATAAATGGGATAATAATAATATTATTTATGGGAAAAATTCAGCTAAAAATTTTGCCTATAAATACACTATTATAGACCCTATTTTTATTCTAACCCCAAGAAACCCAAAAGTTTCAGAAAACCAAATTCTCTCCACCTCCTCCTCCTCCTAAAAGTCATTTTCTTGGTGGATACCGGTGGAGTGCTTCACACTTGAGGAGCAACTGCTAAGGATCTCTGATCGTTATCTCCGAATAATTTTAAAAGGTTAGATTCGATCCCTCGAATTTTTATTCACGATTTATATGCTTTTATTTGGATTTTGTATGTGTAAAAGTGTTTTGCCATGCCCCGCTGCGTTAAAAATCCAACAATGGTATCAGAGCATAGGTTGTATGCATATAGATCTGTGGTAAAAATTTCAGAATTTTATGTGCTTGTATGAATCAATTATGATTTTTACAAGTTATATCATGGTTTAATTTTGTCTGATAAGAAATCGTTTCTCAGAATAATTTTGAATGTTGATCTGGGTTCTACAAGTGTTGTAGATCATCTGGGTATTTTTTTCATAATTTTAGGATGTATAGATTTTTTATTATGAATTTTTGAAGTTCTTACAATTAAATTTATAATAAAATATAGATATATATATATATATATAATATGTTGTATATATACATTATCTGTGTTCTTGCTGCTGCTTTAAAAGAGAGTGTCTGCTGTGCACGGAAAGAATAAAGGTACAGGGTACAGTACGGCAGCACGCAAACTGAGAAAGAAAAGTCAGCCGGCGATAAAAAAAAAAGGGTGTAACGCATTCTGGGAATGCTTTACACACCTGTGGCGCATTCACAGAATGCGTTACACCCTTTAATGGCTGAAAAGGGGTGTAACGCATCACCGGAATGCGTTACAGGTCCTGTAACGCGTTCCTGTAATGCGTTACAGCCCGTCTGTTGATTTTAAAATTGATTTTCTGGGAGTTTCGTAACTCCGTTTTGGGCGTGCAATATACCGTTGGATTCGTTTTTCTAAGACGGATCTAATGGAGTGATCAATTTTAGTTTATATAAAAGTTTTGAACTGTTTATATTTCCATGAAGTGTTTTAAAGCTATTTTTGATTGTTTTAATTGATTTTAAATGCTTCATGTGATACATAGAGATGTATAATGCTTAGACGAATGTGCTAGATGATGTAACATGCCTACCTTGATGTTTATTCATGTTTATATATGTGATATATGCTTAGTTTATCATGCGATGATAGATTTAGGTGAACTTGAATGAACATAAGGCGTTTGTTAGACAACCTAGTATAGTGAAATTGTTTCATAACCTTAATAATAATATTATGAATACAATCATGAGATTCTTGTGTTTATGAAACACGTAATTGAATATGAATTTTCGATATGAGAGAAAGGATGATTCTGTCAACAACAGATTTCTATCTGTAAGAAAGGGTTATTAAGTGACGCCTCTTGACAATGCTCCACCCGATCTGGGAATCATCTGATTATTGATTATTGATTTGAAATATTTAATTTAAAAGGAAGAATTTCTTTATAATATGATTATGATTGTAACGTAATATAATCCCTCTAAAATTAAATAATATCAAGTAGTAATTGGTCAATGATACAACGGGCTTGTGTCGGCCATAGCCTTCCAACATGGTAGAAAGTAGTTCTTATTTTTGAATCATTATCGTTTCGTGCCACAGCCGAGGGCTTTGATTTCGAAATAAGAAATACTTGTCTATTACATAGAGATGTGTACATTGAATAAGAATCTAAAGGTCGTTACGTGCCACAGCCGTGGGCCTTTGGGGACTGATTCAATTGTACGGAATGTTGGGTTAGACTTGACTTAGAATATTGAGTTTATCGTGCCACAGCCGTGACTCAATTATTCAAGAGGCTAAAGTTTGATTAGGGAATAACATAAGATGTAATTGACAAGAGTTGTCTGCCTATTGAACATTACATGGCGTTTCGTGCCACAGCCGGGGTTGTGTAATGGAATGTAGGATCCCTATTCCCACTAGCATTATGAATGCTTAATTTTTCACGTAGAGGGTTGAATAAATTAGATAAACTAGTGGGAGCCACTTATGAATAAAGACCCGATTCATATAGTGTTTTAAAATGAAATCGAATATTTGCTAAGTGTTGTTATGTGTTTATCATTTACAGATTTACTTTGTACGTTATGTCTTCTGCACTATCACTCAGGAGCATACTAGATGTTCACAAATTGACTGGTCCTAATTATGCTGACTGGCTTCGAAACTTGAGAATTGTTCTTAGGATTGAGAAGCTGGAATACGTGATTGACTCACCTAAGCCTACTGAACCTGCTAGTGATGCACATAATGATGAACATGTTGTGTATCGTAAGTGGATAGATGATGCAAATGTTGCTCAATGCATCATGCTAGCTTCCATGAACATTGAGCTACAGAAGCAACATGAGCATATGGATGCTCACACTATCCTCATGCATCTACAAGAGTTGTATGATGTGGCAGGGAGGACAGCTCGATATGAGATATCGAAGGAGCTGTTCGGTTGTAGGATGTCTGAGGGATCATCTGTGAATGACCATGTACTTAAGATGATCAATTTGATTGAACATCTTGGACAACTTGGTTTTGCCATGGATGGGGAGCTGAGCCAAGACTTGGTCTTGCAATCGCTTCCGAGTTCGTTCTCGTAGTTTGTTGTGAACTTTCACATGAATAAGTTGGATGTCAGCCTGCCTGAACTCCACAACATGTTGAAGACTGCGGAATCGAATTTCCCCCCTAAGAAGAGTTCTGTTCTTCTAATTGGTGAAGGTTCCAATCCTAAGAAAAGGAAGAGGAACTCTTCCAAGAAGAAGAAAGTAGGTGAGAAAATGCCGGTTCCACCAAAAGCTGAAGACCCCGAGAGCAAAGTTGTTTGCTTTCACTGTAACAAGGTGGGGCACTGGAAGAGGAACTGCAAGGTTTACCTTGCAGAATTGAAGAAGAAGAAGGGTAGTGAGACTACCGCTTCTGATTCAGGTATGTTCATGATAGAAGTGAATATGTCATTAAATCAAATTTCTACTTGGGTATTAGATACCGCCTGTGGTTCTCAAATCTGCAATTTGTTGCAGGGACCAAGGAGAAGTAGGACTCTTGAGGAAGAGGAGATGATTCTACTGATGGAAATAGAGCAAGAGTTGCTGCTGAAGATGTAGAATCATTTCATTTACATATGCCTACGGGCAAGACTATTGTTTGAAATAATTGTTATTTTGTTCCCTCGATTGTGAGGAATATTATTCCCATGTTAGACTTGGATGGATTTTCATTTATTATTGAGAATAATGAATGTTCTATTCTTAGAGATAATATTCTTTATGGACGTGGTGCTTTAAATAATGGTCTGTATATATGTGACATAATTTACTTCAGATTGAACAAACTAATAAAAGAAAAGGGATAATGAAAATCTCACTTTATAGTGGCACTGCAGTCTCCATTTAGTAGACATGGAGAGAGGGCTGTAAATTTGCTAGGAATGGTACACACAGATGTATGTGGACCAATGTCTATGCAAGCCATGGGTGGATTTTCATACTTCATTACTTTCATAGATGATAGATCTGGATTCGGATATGTATTTGATGAAACACAAGTCTGAGGCCTTTGAAAAGTTCAAAGAGTATAAGTATGAAGTGGAGAAACAACCAAACATAGTATTATAATTCTTCGATTAAATCGAGATGGTGGATACTTGAATGGAGAGTTTCTAGATTATCTCAAAGTAAATGGTATAGTCTCCCAATGGACTCCTCCAGATTGGTATCTGAAAGGAGAAATCGAACTTTGTTAGACATAGTTTGGTCCATGATGAGCTATGCAAATCTTCCAGTATTCCTATGGGGTTATGCATTGGAAACCTCAGCATATTTACTGAATAAGGTGCCTTCCAAATCTGTTCCTCAAACTTCATATGAGATATGGAAAGTAAGGAAACCGAGTCTTAAACACGTTAAGATTTGGGGATGTCCAGCTTGTGTCAAGTAAGTTGACCCAGATAAGCTGGAATATCGATCCGTAAAATGTAGTTTTGTGGGATATCCTAAAGAGACTTTAGGGTATTACTTTTGCACCGATCATCGGGTGTTTGTCTCCAGACATGCTACCTTCTTGGAAAAGGAGTTTATCCTTGAAGGAAACAGTGGGAGCAAAATTGAACTTAATGAAGTTCAAGAAGCACAAACTACTACAGATCGAGTGGAAACACCTGTTCTGACTGAACAACCTTTTGTGGAACAGCCCATTCATAGGTCAGGGAGAGTGTCTCGCCAACCTGAGAGGTAATATGGCCTTGTCATTGGGAATGACAATGAGTTGTCGATCATTGTTGATGACGACCCTGTGACCTATAATGAGGCTATGAGTAGTGTTGACTCAGAGAAATAGCATGGTGCCATGAAATCCAGAATAGAATCTATGTATACGGTATACAAAAGATAGATTATAGCAGATGGCCAGGTGGAGACCTATAAGGCCAGGCTTTTGGGAAAAGGATTCAAACAAAGGCAATTGATTGACTTTGATGAAACTTTTTACATGTAGCCCTTTTAAAATCAGTTCGGATTTTGCTTGCGATTAATGTGGTTTAAAGCAAGCTTCTCGTAGATGGAACATTCGTTTTGATGAGACAATCAAAGAGTTTGATTTTATCAAAAACGCAGATGAACCATGCGTCTACAAAAGGGTTAGTGGGAGCGCGGTAACATTTCTTATATTGTATTGAATTAGAGTTGACACACATAACAATATAGCAGACCCACTCACAAAGCTACTTTATGAAAGTCATTTTGATCGTCAAGATGGGTATTAGATACCAGAGTGATTAGCTTTAGTACAAGTGGGAGATTGAAAGGAATATGTCCTAAGTCCAATCGTGTATTAGGATTTAGGAATAACTTTTATGTAATCTGTTTTGATTTCATTGATATTAATAAAGACTTGTTTTGTTTTTATTACGGGCTTTATCTATTTAAGTGTTTAAATAAGATATACCATAGTTTAGAGTAAAGCTTTTTATGCATTATGATGAGATCATAATAGTGAGACCTAAAAAGATGATAACTCAAAACTTAAATAGTTCCTGGTCATAGGATTACTAACTGGTAATTAATAATCCGCAAAGATCGGTACATACTATGCTTGCTTCATTATGAAGGATGTCTGTTCTCATAGACATTTGTGTGGTGACACTATAGCTAGTATGTAGGTGCTTATTATAGAATAAGTTCACTGAACATGACTCGTACAGCTGAACAACTGATGGAGTTCACTCACGTGTCAGCAGTTGTTCACATAGTGATAGTTGTACAAGTATCCTTAGACTTGAGGTCATCATAGTCATCTTGTGTACACTGAACTATGCTTTGGTCTAGTTCTTAGTCTCCAGGGACAATTATTAGGACTCTTCTGGGTATAGGAATTTGTACACGAAGATAGTGTATGATCAATAAAGGATCTACCCCTTCCAGTGAAGGAAGCGAATGTTCAAGGCTGATCCACTTATGCTAGTTCAGGAATCTCTGGCCAGAGTGAATGAAATTAGAAAGGAGTTTCTAATTTGCATAGAACTACGCATAGTAAATGGTAAGCAAGTGATTGAATTAGATAGGCTTGACACGAGATCCATGCCTTGTATTTAATCGGGATATTGTAGGGTAGAAGGAGTTCATTGTACGGTAACTATTCACTGACAGGTTCTTGGTATTCTAAGCAGTGAATTCATATTATCCGGATAGTCGTGATATGTTGAGAAGCATCACTCACGATGTAGAATAAATGTGATTAATTAATTAATCATATTCAATAAATTAGAGAATTTATATAAATAATGATAAAATAGTTTTATTATTATTTATTTCTACTACCGGCTTAATATTGAACCTACAGGGTCACACCATAAAAAAGAGAATGATTTTATGGTGGAGGAATTAATTAATAATGGCTAATAATTATTTATTTATGAAATAAATAATTAATTGGCAAATTTAATAATTGATTAAATGAGATTTAATTGATTATAAATTAATTAAGAAAAGTTCTTAATATTATTAATTAAGGATTTAATTTTTGGAAATTAAATCAAGAGAGGGAATTATTTCTAAAGTGTTTAGAAAAAGGATTAATAATTAAAAGGTGTTTTAATTATTAATGAGAATAATAAATGGGATAATAATAATATTATTTATGGGAAAATTTCAGCTGAAAATTTTGCCTATAAATACACTATTATAGACCCTATTTTTATTCTAACCCCAAGAAACCCAAAAGTTTCAGAAAACCAAATTCTCTCCACCTCCTCCTCCTCCTAAAAGTCGTTTTCTTGGTGGATACTGGTGGAGTGCTTCACACTTGAGGAGCAACTGCTAAGGATCTCTGATCGTTATCTCCGAATAATTTTAAAAGGTTAGATTCGATCCCTCGAATTTTTATTCACGATTTATATGCTTTTATTTGGATTTTGTATGTGTAAAAGTGTTTTGCCATGCCCCGCTGCATTAAAAATCCAACACTAATTGGTTAAAGTATAGATTCATAAGCGACTTTAGTTTAATTCCAACTTATATGTTGTTTATAGGTTACCAGACTCGTCCCAAACCATTTATCACCCCCAGTCGCTCATGCAAGTTTTCTACCCGTTATACCGTTGTTGTGATGTAAATATATGTATATGCATTATCTTGTGATTAGTGCATGATTGTTATTAGCAAATTTTGCGATATATTGGAGCATGCTGATATGGTATATATGCATGTCTGTTTCGTAATCTTGATATCTAATTGTTGATTCAATTGCTTATAAGTTGCATAATACCTATGCTAGAGATAAGCAGTAGTTGCGTATATCCTTAGTATAGGGGACCCAAAGGTGAACATATTTTCTAAACCGGGAGATGATGTTCCCGAGTATATTATATATATATATATATATTTATATATATATATATAAATAGTTTTCAAAACTATTATTCGAATAAGGTTTATTCGATAACTTTATTTCACTTAATGAATATTATTTTGAATATTCATTCGAGGACTTATGACTCCTTTTATTTCACTTAATGAATATTATTTTGAATATTCATTTGAGGACTTATGACTCCGCTTATTTTATTTAATGAATATTGTTTTGAATATTCATTCGAGGACTTATGACTCCGCTTATTTTATTAAATAATATTATTTATTTTATTAAAGAATAATGTTTCGATAATCAAACTTATTTTTGATTATTCAAATAAAGATCGTACTTTCGTATAAGTATATCTTTGGTTATTTATTATTCATTTCAAGTATGAGTTTTAAAACTTCTACTTCAATTATTTTTATAAAGATTATTCTTTATGGGAATATTATTTAAATAATAATATTCAGATATTTTCTAATATATTGGGACTGATTTATTTTATTAAATCAGCATTACTCCAAACATTCTTAAAAATGTTTTCGAGTCTTCAAAATAATTTTTAAAGGTTAGGGCGGATCCCAAAACTCATTTTTATATTTAAGATCCTCCTTTCGAAGGGGATTTAAATACTCGCTCAAAACCTGAGGGATCCGGCTCTGTTGTGTGTTTTATATTCGCAACAAGGTTGTTGTTTTGATAAAAGAGTTTTTGATTACTTACCCAACACTCGGGAAGTAAAATTCTTAGAACAAGTTAATCCATTAACAGGCACCGCCTGGGAAATATCGGTGAGTTTTCCTTTCCAACTAGATATGACTTCTTGGTGGAGCCGTATCAACAAGTGTCTACTTGGGGAAAGGGGGGACAAGCTTTACGTTTTAGAGTCATGGATTTCATCTGAACTAGGAGTGGCGTAAGTGGTCGAGTGGCGCCGGCCCAGCCTTATTATATTGGCCCAAATGGCCTGGAAGTTCCGCTAAGACGGTCCATTCTTTAGGAGTCCAGTGTTCGGTTGACAAGTAAATCCGACAGGTTATCCTCTACATGTAGAAAATGGTGGGGTTGCACTACTACGACTGATCATCGTAAGTGGTCTTCCTGGCGCGGTAAACTCTCGTAATGAGTTCATCATCCAATTGGATATTTCTGCAATACTACCCAGAGCACTTCGATAGAAAGGCTACGGTTGGGCTATTGTTGAGTGTTGGCAGGGTTGAGTTTTTAAATTGATGTTTGCATCAAATGAAGTATCTCGTAACTTCATTTTATTTTGATGATATTTTAAAGATTGATTCTATACAAGTTTTGTCTTGTAGCTTAATCTATGGGATGAACTATTTATACATTGAACGGTGGTAGTTCAAGTAGTATTCGAAAAAGATATAAGTATATTGGAGTATCTTGTAACTTCATCTTTTAAACTTATATCTAGTAAATGATTATCTTGTGCATGACAAAGATTTTCAGAAAAACGTTGAGACAAGGTTAGATATATGAGATCACCTTGCAACGATATTTTTATACAGTTATAAACTGGAACTCTGTGTATATTATACATGTCAGAGGATTTCAAAGATTGTAAAAAGTATATATGTATATATATACTTAATATTTTGCGACTTGGTCGCGTTAAGATATCAGCTTGGTTCATTTCTTCTTGACCAAGACTTTCATGAGTACTATGAGAATGCTCATATATTGTTAATTATTATACATATTATTTCGGTGGGCTTGTTGCTCACCCTTGCTTTCTTCTTTCATCACACAACAACAGATAGAAAAGATGAAGAGGACCAAGCTCCCAATTCGCGAGCGGATAGGAAATGTTCCGCAGTTTCCTATAGGCGTTGATGTCGCTGTAGCTGAGGTAGGAACTACCAATAGGCTAGGCTTTCAACTTTTGATGTACCAGACTTATGTATCTTTATCAATTGTAATAATGGCAAATAAATGTAAATTTATTCAGAAACCCTTTTAAGGTGTAATGGCATATAATTTTGGAATAAAATGACTCGTGTTATTTTTGGATATTCATCTCTGAGACTATAACTTGTGGTGTGTGTATTTATTGTGGGGTCGCAGTACAGAGTATTTGATTGTTTATTAAGATTGGGTGTTATTAAGGGAAGTGGAACTCATGACAACCCGGATCCCCGACCCCGGATTTGGGGGTGTTACACTGGGAGCTCCGTATCAAAATGGAATGGTATAAAGGAAGAACCAGAACTTGATTAAAGCTACAAGGAAAATATCAAGCTAATCAAGACTTTCTAAATATCAAAGGGCCGGAGCAGTTAATACAGTTTGCAATAAGTAAGATCAAGCCTTGATCTGGATGTATACATGAAGACCACTAATGATTTAATGGCCAACAGGAGCAAACACTGGATTACCTGAAAGTGTTTGGAGAGAATATTCTACAGAAGCAAACAATGAATTGTTTTTAGTTGTTTGAAGATCTTGGCATTTGCAGCTAAGACAAGTTAGGATATTTTCCATGGCTACTCAGTGGAGTATACAATCTACAGGGCATTTGTGGTTGATCAACAGAAGATGATAGACAGTCTAAGTGCATGGTTCAACAACTCAATGCTCCAAGCTGTTAAAGGAGAAATTAATGGTATTGATGATTCATATCCAAGCAGTGGAATGGCAGTGTATAACACAACTCATTATTTTAATGAAGCCAGTCAGCAAGGGTAAGGATTTTTAGGAAATCCCAGCAACAGCTTAGGGGGAGCAATAGAAGGATCAACTAATCAGATACAACACCATATTGAAATTTCAGAGGACACAACAAGAACATATCTGCTGAGACAAAGGGTTTGATGTCAAGTCTATTCCCAGAGTCTAGTTCTTAAGTGATCCAGATGGTGGAGTAATGATTAGCAGGGCTATTGAGTGCGAATGATTATTTCTCTAGTTTTCTATCTGAAGAAGAAACTAAAAAAGGTACAGAAGCTCCGATAGATCCGGATTGATTGGATGATTGCAAAGCAAGATGAACTCAATCAGTCAGCAAGCAGATTATAGGGAAGCTGGTATCCAAACCAAATGACAATATTGTAATTGGTGAAAGGATAACCAGAAGTCAAACTGGATGACAATGGCATTGTTACGAGGGACAAGGCCAAACTGGATGCTAGGTTATTATCAGGAAGCAGTATCTAACAGATAGCACCAGTGACGAGACTTGAGAATATTACGACATATCATGCACATTACACTTGGAATTGGACTCTAGTAGATGTGTACAAGTGCACTCCTGGTTGGTGAGTCAGAGAAAGTCAATGCACAACCGTTCATGGATTTTGTAGTTGCAGATCTATTGGACTATGCATATCTCTTCTTCACAATCTCACTCCAGGTTGGTATGAACTAGTATACTACTCAAGCAATCGTCAAGGACATGGTATGATACTCTAACTGAAGTTACAGTTTAATATGAACTAGTAGAGTCATCATATTAATAACTCTCTTATCATTAGGCACAAACATATTATTTTATATATGCAATGATATAATGATAATGTTATATGTTGGTCTACTAACAAAGACTTGTGCAAGATTATTTGCTAAGTTATTGTAGAGTAGGTATGGAGGAGCATGTTGGAATGGTTCCAATTCTTTTTAAAATTACTTCAAGCAAGCCAAAAGAACAATTCTTTTAGGAGCACAAGTAAACCAAAAGAATGATGGCAGTACAATTAAGTTAAGGATCTTTTGAAGATGCAAAATTTGGAAGATTCTGAACATACCAAGACTACTTACCAACAGAAACCACTAAAGCTTGATTAGTGAAACTCAGGTATAATGATAAGCTATAGAGGTATGACAAGCTCATTCTTTTACTCAAATACTAATAGACAATATGTAATGTTCTCAAGATGCTAATGTGCAAGGTTCCAAGTGATCCTAGAGAATCCAATCGTATAGCTATTAACAAGATTATTAGATATCTTAAGGGACTATCAACTCTTGGAGTAAAGTACCCTAAATATATTGTGCTTAACATGTTTGGCTATATAGATATAGATTACGCAGGTTGAAAGAAAGACAAGAGAAGCATCTCTGAAGCTGTCAACCTAAGTGACAGGAGAAGCATCTCAGGAAGCTGTCAACTTCATGGAAGAAGATTGATTTCTTGTTATGATAAGAAACAACCTCAAATCCAACAACTCTATGGAACACTCTATGACAAGGCACCTTCACACCAGGTATCATTACTTTAGAGAGCATGTCTTTTAGTCAAAGAATCACTTGCGGAAACACTTATTAAACCAATTGTTAAAATTAATCTTTTAAGGCTGGTTTGTAAGTGTGGGATATCATTCTTTGCATATTAGTTGAAAATCCCATCTGTAAGGAATTCTTAATATAAGTTCACAAGTATTAAATCTTCAATATTTAATGGACTTGTGAATTTATCAATAATCTAGTACCTCGTACTTAGTGCTACTATCTTGATTATCATGATTACAATGTCATATACATTTGTGGTTAAGTATTATAACATTAAGTTTGAATATTATTTTAATTAATTTAATTATGACTGTAGATAATTCCATTCCATATCAGTCTCATAATTTAAATTATATTAAAATAATATGCAACATAGTTATTTATATCATGTACAAATAATTGTGATACTTTTAGTATTAGTGATATTATTTAGAATTTTTATTCTCAGTAATTAATGCTTATTTCTAAAATCATTAATATTGAAAGTTGAAGTATTTTCTAAGTTATGTGTATAAAACTCTCAATATTTTATATGCTTAGAAAGTATTTCTAAAATTGCTAA
Organism: Apium graveolens; assembly: GCF_009905375.1. Taxonomy (NCBI): domain Eukaryota; kingdom Viridiplantae; phylum Streptophyta; class Magnoliopsida; order Apiales; family Apiaceae; genus Apium; species Apium graveolens. Next base: position 160,584,611 of record NC_133656.1, on the reverse strand, counting down.
TTATCCAGAAAGTGATTGTCATGTATATAAGTCATATATTCTATTGGTGATTATTCAAGGATAATTATAAATATTTAAGTGCTAGTATCTAACTTATAGATATTTAGTATTTATTTATTTAATATTTATTTTGGGTAGTTTGGATTATGGAAATTGAAGCAATTCAATGATTTTATTTGCTCCATAATTCAAACTAACTTAAAATAAATAAGTAGCATGATTGATTATAACTAAGTCTGTCAACAATTGATATCTAGTATATTGATTGTAACTTATGTGTTATAAGTTAATTATGAAATTTTGGTTTCAGTGAATTTAGCAATGCTTATATCTCAAGAATTCACTGAAATCGGAATATGATTATAGCATGATTAGCTGTGTGTAATTTCTTGACTTATATCAGTTAATGATATTTAGTTAAGAGTTTAAATATGACCTAATTGTGAAGTATTAGTATTTGTGACATTACTTAGAACTCCTCTAAGTAATCAGTGCTTATCTTCAGTCACTTATACTAATATAGAAAGTGTAGAAATTTTTCTTAAGTACAACTATGGTTAAAATGTTTGATTGCTTTATTAGAAGTAACCATATGTTGTCAAGTTAGAATAATTTTTATACTGATTTGCAAATTCCTAAACACTTTGATAATAGATGCAATACTCAATGGATCAAAGTATATGGAACTTAGAATATTTTTCTAAGATTACAAACAAGTCAATGTTGGTTAATATTGCTTTATTTATCGAACCAATATTGTTTGAGATATTACAGTTGTTAGGCGTTAACAGTTGTATGATATATGAAATTGAATGCTGATGTCTTTTTGATAGATAATTGGTATTTAATTCATTGATATCTTATTTTAATATTTAAAATAGGATGCAACATAATTATTGGTATCTAAAGTACTTGAAAAGTATTAGTTAATGATATATTGTTAATATTTTGTTGCAGATAATTGTGAGATTTTAAGTTCTAGTGAATTTATATGCTTTGCTGTATCTAAAAGATTCACTAAAATTTGAAATCAGCATCATAGTCCTTCTTATTAAGTTTATTTATCAATAATTTTATAAACATAGATTATGGAGCTTTTGACATGAATGAGAATTGCTTAGACTTTACCCTAAGTGATCAATGCTTTTATAAAAACTCATTCATATTAAAAGACAAAATCTTTCTTTCTCTTCTTAATACTGCTAGGTCATCAGTCTCTGTCTTATCAAATCATTTATCTTTTTAGGCATAAAAACAGACTTGTGCACTCGAACAATTTTAGGAGAAAATCAAACTTCTTTCTATATTGGTGATTTCTTATTTCATTAAAATCTTTTGAAATCACTATTATACATCATTGCTCTCAAAAGATTAAATGCATAATTTTCACTCATTATAGATCTTGAGTGCATTTTATCTCTATATTGCCATATGCTCTGTGATGCAGGTTAAGCCTCCAATGGCATTCTTTCATTTGATAGTCATGAGGTTAAAAACCCACAACTTCTATCCCAGACTGTAAAGACAAACACAGAAATAGAACCAACCAACACTCTCTTACCACTAAAATGAAGTATGAATGAGCGTGAGGGAGAAAGTGCCTTAGTACACTACATAAGGAAGGTTCTGAAGTCAACCCAGTAGCTCTGTCTCCTACAAAGTTGAGATATATTTAAACAGAGACAACTGTTAGCCCCCATACATCTTCTCAAAAAGATGTAATGGCTGAAAAGGCACAATAACAGTTACTAGATTCATCCTCTTAATAGGGTGCGTCTATTAAAATTCGCTTGTCGGCCAGGGTATCCAATATAGTGTCACCACCTCAAACATAAGCAATTCTTGATGCACAAGGAAAAGTTACACACACAAAGGATGAGTTGATGGAAAAAGAGCTTCGACCATTTTACGGTCAGATTCGATTATGCAAGGTTCTTTAATAGACCAACTGCCTTTACAGGTGTTAGGATAGGATACTGATCCAATAGCCATATGTCAGTGGTCAATGTCTACCTCCCCAGGACTAATAAACCTGGATGCATCTACAGATAGTGGATCTGACATAGGTGCATAACGGAAACTTGTGACAATGATTCAGATATTACCTGATGAGTCACAAGGAAATGTTTTCACAGACATTAGAAGGGAACTTTGTTAGTCCCTAACAATGCAACAAGAATTATAGAAGGGGGGTTGAATGGAATTCTTGAAACTTTTTCTCAATTATAGAGTGTTCTCACTTACAATATATATGTCAGTATTTTGATTTGCAAAGTGCGGAATGACAAGTTAAATATGAATCAAAATACAAAGTAATAAAAACACAAGTCTTTAAAACTTTCTGGTGGATATGAATGTATCCACCATATATATATATATATCAAGAGAACCCTGTGAAGCTTGAATAGCTCACAGCTGCTTACAAAATAAGAACAACTAAACTTACAGAGAAATGCTAATGATACAGCTTACAATTGTTTCTCTGAGAAAAATGTGTTGCTTAGTCTTGTTATTGTTCTATTTGCTACTCTTGGTTTATATATCACCAAGATTACATAGTAATAAGACAAGATAATAAAACAAAACCTATCAAGTCTAATACTATGCCACTTCATTACTCTATTCCAGCATCTTTGAATATCTTCATAATAGCATGGAAATGGCAATGCTTCTATGTTCTGAAAAACCCAGTTGAATAGGCTTCCACATTCCTTTTGCGTACATTCAACGCATGTGACTGTGTTGTCAGTGTCAACAGATGTTTGAATTGATTATCCGTCGGGTACATGATCATCCATCGGGTTGCCTTGTTGATCATCCGGTGGGTTGCCTTGTTGATCATCCGTCGGGTAGCTATTTGGCACTTGACTTCATTTCATTTATGCAGAATTACAAGACATCATCTATGTACAATTAATCAACCTATTCTGCATATCTAATTAAAGTCAACATGACTTATATGCTACTACAGAAGCTAAACAAAGGTGTTTGCAGAAATGTTCTACATGAGTTATTGTTACATAAGCTACTCACTCGATGGATAATAAATCATCATCCGTCTGGACTATATTGAGTCATCCGTCGGGACTATATTCCTTATCCGTCGAGTGATACATTATTCACCAAGTTGAATCTACTAAGGTGTTTTGTTAATGAAATTATCAAGTTCACAACATATTCACAACAATCTCCCCCAATTTATGTCTACTAGAATTGTAGCCATAAATTAAGAGAAACTTAATGATAAGAAAACACCCTAATAAAATACAAATTTAAATGGATGTAGATAAAACTGTAAAGTGCTTCAATTAACAAAATGTACAAATATTTGCTCACATTCATTTCCTTGATGATTTGGATCTCTTTCCAAGCTTTCTGTTGTTTTCTTCTATCTGATTTTGGAGCTGTCCGTGGAATTCCAGTTCATCAGATTTTGAGAGATTTTGCATTCCTTGCATTTCCAGAAGAGTTTCATTGCTAGAGATGCTCAACTGGTCTTCTAATCTGAAAAATCTTCTAACTCCCTTATCATCCATGAATTCCATCAGCCAGTAGGGCCTTAGATGCACTCTACTTCCAGTGTAAGGAACAGTTAGATTCTTTGGGAGTGCATCTTTGGCTCTAATACTCCTTAGTTCTTCAATCTTCTTTAGAACCATTCTTCTAGCTATCACATTGAATCCAAATTTCTTCTTGAATGATGAATAAACCTTTATCAGCACAGATTGGCTTTCTTGAAGGACCCTATGAAGTGGCCATTGTATCTCTTTTCCTCCCTTGTACTTGAATACTAACCTTTCAGGTAGATTCCTATAAGCATCAATCCCTCTAACTTCTTCCAGTTCATCTAGATAGATGTTTAAATCTGACAATTCCTTGATGTCACAGATGTACATAATGTCTCCCTTGTTGATTTTGGTTTGAGCTTTGGTTAGGGATTTGGATCTGAGAGTTGAGGGCTTCACTGACTTGACTGCTCTTTTCTTTGTCTTCTTTGGCTTTATAAATTGAGGTAGATTGAGTTCAGGAATTGGTAGACTATCCCAGTCTATTGGCTCATCCTTTGGAATGATAGATTCACCATGAAAATTCTTGGATGGATCTATCTTGAATTCTTCATGTACCACAGAGGGCATGGATGTTTGAGGTGTTGCAGATGTAGACTTTTTGGGAAACTGGTCTTCCAAATCCTTTTCATCAAAGTTCACTTTCCTCTTTGCATGAAGTTTGTATCTAAACCTTTTTCTATACTATGATTCTTCTTGCATTTTCAGCTCCTTAGATTCAGTGGTTTCAGATGATTGTTCAGGAATTTGTTGTGTAGGTTTCACAGCTTGCAGCTTGGCCAAGATAGAGGCTTGCTCCTTCTTTTGTTTGACCTTTTTAGCATCTAGAGCAGCTTGCTTCTTTTCTTGATTCAATCTTGCCTTTTCTTCTCTCTCCGCTTCAGCAAATTGAGGGTGTCCAGCCACCACACAAATTTCCTTACCATTCCTGAAAACCTTAGCAATTCTTCTTTTCAATACTGAATCAGCTGGATCCTTATAGAATGCAATAAATCTTGACAGTAGTTTCTTCTCTCATCAGGCTATGGTGTCTCTTACACTGTGTCCAAAGGATTCTTTAGAGAAGATTTAGGATAGTTCACCTTTGGCTTCAAAATTTGCTCAGCCTTTGGAGATTTGATGCATGATGGTTGTCCTCTTTCCAGATTATTCATACTCATTTCATTCACAGAGATTTGCCTAACTTGAGAGTGATGAATGGATGATTTTTCTGACTTCTTTGCTAGACCAAACTTCTTTTGAATGTCCTCATCAATTTTCTCCCAGTTGATTGGGCTCAACTGCTTCTTTCAGCCGCTCTCAATGTGGCTGCTGCTTCATTAATCAAATCAGTGCTGTCTTTAGTTGGTGGCTTAGTGAAAGCAATTGTGGGCATAATTACTTTGCTAACTTGAATGTTAAGATATTTATCCCCCTCACTTGAGCCTTTCTCCCCCTTTTTGTTATCATCAAGTTGTGTGTGAGGGAGTTGAGCAGCCACTAACTGTTGGAGTAGAGCAGTCTGAGCTTCTTGATTGGTAAGTATCTTGACCATTGACTTCTCTAAAGCAGATAGTCTTGAGTCCATGGCTTCAACTTTCTTATTGAGATCAGCCTCCTTCCTTAGCTTGTGAGCAATTTCAGTCATGGTGGTTGTAGGGAGTCTAGCATCCATCCTTTCTATAACATCTTGCTTGACTTCAGAAATTTCTTGCTTGATTGCATCCACACTCTGACTGTGTTGGAGGGCTTAAATTTTATATAGCTGGAGTGCTTCAAGATGTGCTGTGAGTATCTTCTTTATGCTAGCATTGGAAGATGCCTGAATGGCTGCTTGGGTGTCATAAATTAGCTTAAATAGTGTTGATTGGAGATGTGAGTATGAGCATTCTTTTGTTAGCATCCAGGCAGGAACATCTGCATCTCCCCCTATGTCCATGCTATCTTCCTCATCATCCCCATCAGCATCCCCAAAAGAAGTTTCATCCAGTTCAAAATCACTGCCAATGTTGGAAGGCATAGCAGTGATTGCATCATTTGCTCTCTGTAAAGATTGTGTTGTATGCACCAAGTTCAACAATCTTTCAGCCTCCTCATTTCCCTGTACAGCTAGAGTTTGATAAGCTGTAACAGGGTGAGTAAATGTCTCAGCATCTAGGGAAATATAATCTATAACAGCTTGATATTCTTGTTGAAATAGCCTTTTCCTTTCTGCATCACTAATATTCATTGACTCACTTGCAATGGTTTCCATCCTTATCACTCCTGTACCTGCATTTCTCTCATGATCTCTCTTTTGTTGCATCAAGGTCTCACCTTGCCTCCCCACCCTCATACCCTCAACTTTACCATCTAAGGTGGGACTCCTCACACTCTTTTTTTCCAGTCCTGAAGAAATGGACTGCATTGGTTCACTCTTTTCCTCTCCTTTTTCCTGGGAGCAACCCATACTCTCACTTATTTCACTCCCTTCCCTCAATCCTAGGAGTGATTGCACTACTACTAAGTCTTCTGTACTTGTAATAATTGATGAAATTTGAAGCTGTGCAGAGACACTCGACATATAAGGAATATCCGCCGGGTTAGCAGTTTGACTATCTAACAGATAACTGTTGTTAAGCTTATCCATCGGGATACAATCACTACTCGATGAATGAACAATATCCATCGAGTGAGTAGAAATGAATGAGTTTGGAGTGGAAACTATTGTAGACTATGTGCATATTGATGAAAATTTTGGCACAGACGTCTCAACAGTTTCAGAAAGAAATGGCAAGTGAGCCAACAAATCATCTAGAAGATGATGCTCACTTGCTTGGATTTTTGGCTTCTCCAAGAGAGTTAAAGATGGAGAATTCGGAAGTGATGTGTTTATCATGTCAACATCCAAAGAGTGTGTGGGAGAATTTGGTATTTCAGGTGCTTCTATTATTAAAGATTTTGGCTGTGACTCCACATTTATTAGAGCCATATCAACCTGACTTTGAGAAGGTACAGTGACCGTGTCTTTAGCACCAGTTTGCACAGTGTGTGAACCCTGTGCATCCCCAAGGGTCTTTGATTTCTTCTTTCTAGTGTAAATTTGGGGTGAGCTTGTTTCCCTTACCCTTTTGGCCTGTGCTCTTGGTTGAGAGCTATGTTCAATAGTCACATCCTTTTAGGAGGATGCAACTAGTAATGAGCTTATATCCTTATTAAGCATTACAGTTTGTTAGGAAACTGTAGTGTGGCTAGGCTGGGAAACACTCACCTCTCCAACCTTATCCTTAGGGTTTCTTTGATGTTCACCCCGTCCCTCACCTTTCTTACCCACCTTCACACTCCCCTCTTTAGGTTTTATGGATTTTACAACTGACATCTTTTGAGAGACAACAGAGGGGGCTTTCTTTGTCTTTGTTTTTGAAATTTTGGGTTTGGTAGCTTGGGTAGGCAACTGTTGAGTCAATGACACAGTTGCCATAGCTACACTAGAATGCAAAGAAGTTTGTGAGGCTGGAAGAGTAGAGACAGTTGAAATTACCTCACTTACCTGAGGTGCCTCCATAACTGGAAAATAGAAGAGTGGCACCTCTTTGTGATGGTTTTCCCTATTCAAATCTGCAATGATTCTCCTTTCTTGAACCCAACAATCTAATTATTTTGGTTGGGTTCTCAAGTACAATATACTCAGAGAGGTGTTTAGCAAGCATCATTAAAAATCCAGCATAGTAAACATTTTTACCCCTCTTATTTAACTCCCCTAACTTAAACCCCAACTTAAATATGACAAGATCACTAAAGTTGAAAAATTTATCAGTTACTAACATGTAAAGCATGTTTAGCATAGAGATATTAACTGAATCAAAATTGCTAATTTTACCAGAAAATAACTTAGTAACTACATCACATAGATAACTCCATTCCTTCCTAAGACCCAACCTCCTAATTTCACTTAATTTAGAAGTAGAGAGTGCATAGCCCATGGAGTTAAGCATATTAACAATGTCAGTGTCTGTGTGTGGAAAAGTTACAGTATTATCAGAAATTTTGAAACATGCTTTAAAAATATCACTATTAACACAGAATTCCTTACCTTTAATAGTGAAAGTAATAGTCTTATCAGTTGAGTTGTATGTTGTAGTCGTCCACATTTCTTCAACAACCTCACAGTAAATGGTGGGTGATTCCAGCATTGCATAGTTGAGTTTGCAGTTCTTCACAGAATCCATCATTTTGTGGTAGTCACCAGACTGCTGAATCCCCTTGTTCACTAGAACCGTGAAGTTATTCTTCTCATAGATAAATCCAGTTTGAGACATGATCTTGATGACTGGTGCCATTGTTAGAGAGTGAAAATTGCAGAGAGAGAGATGATAATAGCTTTTGAGAAAGAGAGAAGTTAGAGCAGATGATTTGAGAATGATAAAAGAAAAGCAATGAAAATGAAATATGCTTTTATACTATCTCAAAAATAATAAAGTAAAATAAAGTAACCAATAAGAATTGTCCAAAATAGTCGTTTAAAAACAAATTGTAAAAATTCCATCAATTATCCGCCGTGTTATGCTTACAAACTGTAAGTATACTTGATAGATAATGTTCAGAGAATCAACGGCTAAGAATAAGACAATTCGACGGATGAGGATAAATCAGTTATCCGTCGAGATAAAAAAAATCCAGAAAATTAATTGATTTTATTGACAAATTGTATACCGACGGATGATGAAACTCGATGGATAATGATCATCCATCGAGATGTAAATTTTGACTTAGTCAAAATTTCATCCAAGACTGAAAAATCAACTAAATTTATGTCTGCATTTCAACTTGCAAATTATCTGTAAAGATTCAAGAGTAATTAAGCATACATAACTCACTTACCAACCTTGAAAAGGTGGATTCATCCAGTGGCTTGGTAAATATATCTGCAAGCTGCTTTTCACTTGGAACAAAATGTAGTTCCACAGTACCATTCATTACATGTTCCCTTATGAAGTGGTACTTGATGTCTATGTGCTTTGTTCTTAAATTCTGCACTGGATTTTCAGTGATGGCAATTGCACTTGTGTTATCACTAGAAAATAGGAATCCTTTCTACTTGCAGACCATAGTCTAGCAATTGGTTTCTCATCCACAAAATCTGTGCACAGCAACTACCAGCAACAATATATTCAGCTTCAGCTGTAGAAGTAGAAACTGAATTTTCCTTTTACTGAACCAGGACAAAAGCTTGTTTCCTAAAAATTGACAGGTTCCTGTTGTACTTTTTCTATCAATTCTACAACCTGCATAATCTGCATATGAATAACCAGTTAGATCAAAACCAGAATCTCTAGGGTACCAAATGCCATGTTTTGGTGTTCCCTTGAGATATCTGAAAATTCTCTTAATAGCTACTAAGTGAGATTCTCTAGGATCAGCCTGAAATCTAGCACACAGACATGTAGCAAACATTATATCTGGCCTACTAGCTGTTAAGTATAGAAGTGAGCCAACCATGCCCCTATAACTTGAAATATCCACAAGATTTTCAGTACTGTTTAATTCAAGCTTGGTTGCAGTGGCCATGGGAGTTTTTGTAGATGTGCAATCCATTAGATCAAACTTCTTTAAAAGATCATAAATGTATTTAGTTTGACTAATAAATATTCCATCACTGACTTGCTTAACTTGTAAACCAATAAAGTAAGTTAGTTCTCCCATCATACTTATTTCATACTTACTTTGCATCAATTTGGCAAACTTTTTGCAAAGTTTTTCATCTGTAGAGCCAAAAATAATGTCATCTACATAAATTTGAACAAGTATGCTAGAGCCACTAACATTTCTAAAGAATAAAGTTTTGTCTACAGTACCTCTAGTGAAGTGATTCTCTAAAAGAAACTTTGACAAAGTGTCATGCCAGGCTCTAGATGCTTGCTTTAGTCCATAGAGTGCTTTCAAAAGATAGTATACATGATCAGGTAGAATTGGATCTTCAAAACCAGGAGGCTGACTAACATAGACTTCCTCTTCCAAATCTCCATTTAGAATCGCACTCTTGACATCCATTTGATAGAATTTGAAATTAGCATGGACTGTATAGGCTAAGAAAATTCGGATGGCTTCAAGTCTTGTAACAGGAGCAAAGGTTTCATCAAAATCTATTCCTTCTTATTGACAATAGCCCTTAGCAACCAATCTTGCTTTGTTCCCGACTACTATGCCATTTTTATCCATCTTGTTTCTGAATACCCATTTGGTGTCTATTAGATTCTTTCCTTTAGGTTTGGGTACCAGCTTCCATACTTTGTTCCTTTCAAATTGGTTTAACTCCTCCTGCATAGCTAAAATCCAATCAGGATCCAACAAAGCTTCTTCTACCTTCTTTGGTTCTTCCTTAGATAGGAAACTGCTATATAGACATTCTTCTTGAGTTTCTCTCCTTGTTTGAACTCTATAAGATACATCACCAATGATGAGCTCAAAGGGGTGATCCTTTGTCCATTTCCTTTGTTGAGGTAGATTAGCTCTAGATGAAGATGCCTCATTGTTGTCTTGATGTGTGATTGAGTTTTAATTATTAGAAACTCCCCCTGAGTTTATGGATCTTTGATTTGAGAAAGGGGAATTTTCTGTAAGTGATCTATTCTGATTTTCGGCTTTTTTTGATGACCCGACGGATGGTGAATTTTGAGTACCGACGGATGAAGCTAGTTGTCTTCCGACGAATAAAGCAGATTGTCTCCCGATGGATGAAGCATTTTATAACTCGACAGATGTTGAATTTTGTGCTTCATTGGTAGTAGATTTTTCTGGATTATCCTTTGATACTGTTTCTTGATCACTTTTATCATCACTGTCATCACTTACCATCTCCACATTGTCAAATTTGAGGCTTTCCTGGTAATCTCCATCTTGTAGTCCTACAATCTTTTTATCATCAAACACAACATGCATTGATTCCACAACAATGTTGGTTCTCAGATTGTAGATTCTGTATGCTTTACCAACAACATATCCAACAAAGATTCCTTTATCTGCTTTAGCATCAAACTTCCCATTCTGATCAGTTTGATTTCTTAAGATATAACATTTGCAGCCAAAGACATGAAGAAAATTTAGAGTTGGCTTCTTGTTCTTGAACAATTGATAGAGAGTCATGCATTTTGCTTGATTAACTAGAGAAATATTCTGAGTGTAGCATGCAGTATTTACAGCTTCAGGCCAGAAATATGTTGGTAACTTAGATTCTTCAAGCATTGTCCTTGCAGCTTCAGTAAGTGATATGTTCTTTCTTTCTACTACTCCATTTTGTTGTGGAGTTCTTGCTGCTGAAAACTCATGCAAAATCCCATTTACTTCACAAAATGCTCTCATGATATAATTCTTGAATTCAGTTCCGTTGTCACTCCTGATTCTTCTAACTTTGAAATCAGGATGATTGTTGACTTGCCTTATGTGATTGATGATGATTTCACTAGCCTCATCTTTAGACTTAAGGAAATATGTCCAAGAGAACTTTGAGAAATCATCTACAATTACTAGGCAAAATCTTTTCCTTGAGATGGACAACACATTGACTAGTCCAAACAAATCCATGTGTAGCAGTTGTAAAGGTTCTTCAATTGTTGAATCAAGCTTCTTTCTGAATGATGCTTTAATTTGCTTTCCCTTTGGCAAGCATCACACAATCCATCCTTAGAAAACTCCACTTGAGGAATGCCTCTAACCAGTTCTTTCTTTACAAGTTCATTCATGGTCTTAAAGTTTAGATGAGATAGCTTCTTGTGCCATAGCCAACTTTCATCTTGACTTGCTTTACTGAGAAGACAAGTAACAGATTTTGCATTTGATGAGTTGAAGTCAGCTAGGTACACATTTCTTTTTCTCACTCCAGTGAGAACCACTTTGTTGCTCCTCTTATTTATCACAACACAGGCTTCTGATTTGAAGGTTACTGCATTGACTTTATCACACAACTGGCTGATACTCAACAAATTGTGCTTGAGACCATCCACTAAGGCAACCTCCTCAATGATGACATTGTCTTTTGAAATCAAGTCATATCCCACAGTATAACCCTTGTTGTCATCTCCAAAAGTAATACTTGGGCCAGCTCTTTCCTTGAACTCTATGAGCAGGGTAGAATCACCAGTCATGTGTCTTGAACATCCACTATCCAAGTACCATAGATTCTTTTTGTTTCCCTGCACACATTAAAATCAAATCAAGTTGATTTTGGTACCCAAGTTTCCTTGGGTTCTGCCTTGTTAGCTTTCTTCTTCTGTTTCTTAGGTTTTATCTCATTTGACTTGGGGATATCATATTCATCCTTAGTCATCTGAGTTGGACCTTTGAATCCATTCATTAAAACAGAATTATCATGCACATTTTGATTAACAGGAAATGGCATGCTATTAGCAAACATGTTATTCCAGTAGGACATGCTAAATGGCATTTGAGGCATACTAAATGCAACATAATAAGGATTAGGTGCAAATGGCATATTAGCAAATTGTGCATTCATATTCTATGTAGACATAACATTCATAGGCATAGAAGGCATGGCATTCATGTTGGGAAAAGGAGGTGGCACAGATATGGAAGTAGGCATGGCAGTTTTGCAATTAACAGACAGATGATTTACACTACCACACTTAACACAGATTTTTCTTGGAGCATACTTATCAGGTGTGTAGTTGTTATGTTTGTTAATCCTTACTTTACCATTTCTATTGTTTTTCCTTTTAGCCTCTGTTCTAACCTCAATCTTTTTTATTTTGTCATTCAATTGCTTGATAGACAGATGACCAATATTCACTTTCTTTTCCTTCTTCACTTGACTAGATTCTCTTGAAATGAAGTTTTTGGAAACTGATCCATATTTTTCATTTAACTTGGCAAGTTTGGCTTTACTCATAAGTTTGCTCACAGCCGACAGATGAGGATTTATGTCACTCGATGGATAATCCTTTTGATTATCCGACGGATGACTCTCATCATCCGTCGAGTCCACATCTGTTAGCAATCCTTCAACTAAATTGGATTCCAGCTTCTCCTTATTTTTCTTCCAGGCTGCATCACAAAAGGACTCAATACCTTGAACTTTGGTGATTTGAGCATGAACATCTCTATATGTTTTCCATTCCTTAATCACCTTCTGTTCTCATTCAAGCTGCTTCTTCAAAATCTCTTTTTTCTTCAAGGACCCAGTTAATTCATCCTTGGCAATCTTACACTCAATTCTCAGTTTTTCAAATTCAATAAGCTGAGACTCTAACACACTATTTCTCTCACTTAAAAACAAATTGTTTTCTTTGATTTTAGCATTTTCCTTAGTGAGGGACTTAAGTGTAACACGCAAATGATATAGTTCTGTAGACATGTCATTTATTGCATCATTATATTCAGCTTTAGATAAATGTGCAAGGTTAGTGGTGATTACCTGATTACTTGAAGAACTTATCTCTGTTTCATCAGACTTGGCCATTAGGGCTAGATTGACATAGCTGACATCCTCATCCTCATCCAGACCATCTTCTGCCCAGTCATTTTCTTGTGAAATGAAAGCCATTTCCTTTTGTTTGAGCAACTCAAAATAGTTCTGTTTATAATCCACAGGCTCAAACCTTTTCTTGCTGGAATCTGACTTTCTACATTCACTGGAAACGTGCCCTACCAAGCCACATTTGAAATATTTGAATTTTGATTTATCCACCATGTTTCTATTTGGCTTAGCTGCTCCAAAATTCTTCTTGAATTTGAGCTTGGCAAATCTTCTGGAAAGAAATGCAAGATGTTTATCAATATCCTCCATATCATCTTGGCTCAAAGAATCTTCATTTTCTGCTACCATCCCCTTGCCCTTGTTCTCACAGATCTTTGAAGTAGACTCAACAGTTTCTATCTTCATCTCCTTATCTTTCTCTAAATCAGTAACCAGTGCAATGGACCCTCCTTTCTTCCTCCCTTTATCCATTCTTTCATCTTGCTCTATTTCAAGCCCATAAGTCTTTAGAATGTCATACAGTCTCTCTAGTGTAAATTCCTTGTATTCTTGAAAATTTCTCAAGGAGACTGTCATTGGTTTCCATTCTTTTGGTAGGGATCTCAGAAATTTGAGGTTAGAATCTTTGGTTTGGTAGACTCTTCCATGCAGCTTTAGAGCATTTAGTAGCTTCTGAAATCTACTAAAGATATCAGTGAGAGTTTCACTTTCTTCAAAGTGGAAATGCTCATATTGCTGAATTAGTAACTGCATCTTGTTTTCTCTAACTTGTTCAGTGCCATCATAGATAATCTGAATTGTATCCCAAACTTCCTTGGCAGTTTTGCAATTGATGATGTTGTCAAACATATCACCATCAACTCCATTGAACATAATATTCATGGCCTTCTTGTCTTTCCTGACTTGTTCAATATCAGGATCTGACCATTCATGCCTTGGCTTGGGAACTGATGGCTCATTTCCAGTTGCAGCTCTCATTGGTACATGAGGACCTCTTTCTATGCAATCATGTTGGATATATTTGAGATATCATGTCTAATATATTTCATGTTTAGTTTTCAGATCTTAACTAACAGTAAATATCAGTTCTTACTGAAATCAGGACTTACTGGAAGTCAGGACTTAAGGATATCAGGACTTAGATTATCAGAAGATAATATCAGAAGATGGATATCAGAACTTAAGTACTGAAGGACTAACAGTTAAGGAAGGAAGCTGATTTATAGGAAAGAAGATCGAAACTAATACGGAATAAGATATGCACGGAAAGAGTTCAAGGACTAGAAGAATTATATAAGATATCTAGTTGATATATTTTAGGAGACAAAATTATATTCCATATCAACTAGAAGTTATCTTGTAACTGTGTGTCTATATAAACAAAGACATAGGTTTACTCTAAGAGAGTTACGATCATCGAGAAGATCATATATTGTAACCTAGCAGCTCTCGTGATATTTGTTCATCACTGAGAGAGAACAGTTCCATTGTAACAGAGTTTATTATATCGAATACATCTGTTTTCTGTTACTTGTGCTTTAAATCGATTTGATTGTATTCTACACTATATTCAACCCCCTTCCATATTGTTGTGTGACCTAACAAGTGGTATCAGAGCTTATCTGTTAACACACATACAGTAAAGATCCAAATCAATCATGTCTGAAGAAGTAGAAAATCCAACCAAGCCCGCTAAAACTGAAGAAACTCCAAAGACTCAAACCCATAGTCGATATGAGACTATCAGGATTCCCATATGAAAAGTGAAAATGGCTATATTTATGGAAGCTATAGATCTAGAATACCTTGACAGAATTAATGAAGGACCACATAAGCCAACCAAGCTCTTTGATGTAGTTGTAGATCAACCAGCAAAAACCGTACCAAAGGAGAAAAGTGAATACACAGCTGAAGATATATCATCTATTGCCAAGGATGCAAAGTGTAATAACCCCCAAAATTTTGAACTTTTTGTAACCCTTATGAATAGTGTTTTTCCTGAACAAGAAAACTTTTCATACCACACTATGTAGGGGTTTTTATATGGATATTCTGAGATTTTATTAGTACTCTATATGGTATATAAGTGTATGTAAAGATCGTCAGAATCCAATTCCGAACACTTTGATTTTCCCGGAAATCCACTAGATACAGAAATAATTGAGTATAAGGTAACAGGATAAGAAGGATTTAAATTAAAGGATTATAAGAGAGGATCATAAAAGGAATATAATGTATTGAGAAAGGTTAAGGAAACCCAAGTAATAAGATCCCGGGTATGATCCCTCAAACGAGAAACGAGAAACGAGAACGAAAGTTAAGCGAACCGTATAACAGATCAGCGGTCACTAGGCAAACAATTAGGAAGTTAATCAAGGAGGTTAGGGATGATGAGGTCATCCAACCAATAAGAAGAGGGCAAGTAAGGGATGATGACATCACAAGGAGATATAAGCATGACATAGGGGGAAGGAGGGGTGGATGAATGATAACCACACAAAGTTCAAGGTTAATAAGGTAATTAACCAAAATCTAATCAAAAACAACCAAGCTAAGCTAAACAAATCACAAACACAAAATCATTTCATTTCTTCAACCATTGCTCACGGCTTTTCTCTCCATTTCAAGAAGAAGAATTTCAAAATTCAAGTTCCAAGCTTCCTTAATTGGTAAGATAATTATCTAGTACTCCTTATGCATAGATATAGCTATCCTATAAGTTTAAACCTCCAAATCATTCACAATCTTCTCCAAGAAATAAATGAAGAAGATAATGAATAGTGATTTCAAGATTTTTAACTTGGATTTTCCTGTTTTTCCTTTAAGATCCAAGCATCCCTAAGACATCTCAAGGCTTCTTAAGGCTTCCTAGCTACTCCAATCACTTCAAGGAAGGTATAACATCTCCAAACCCTATCTTTACTTTGTATATTAGGATGATTTTGATTGTTATGGTAAAAGAGTAGCTTGATGCTTGTAGGTTTAGAGTTTGGGTTGGAGTTGTAGTGAATTGAATATTGAATCTTGTTGATTAGTAAAGGATTTAAGTATAGTATTAAATTCATGTTGAGAATAACATAAATTGAAGAACTTGAGGTGTTTGGGATGTTTTAGTGTGATATGGATGGATTTTGGTTGTATGAATGAATTGGGATTGATTGGTGGTTGATTTGGAATGGTATAAATTTGGGAAATCGCGTAAACATAGCCGTCGTAATGTCCGTTTTACTTTAGACCGCTTTTGTTCATAACATTAGGATCCGAGAACTCCCTGCTAGGTTTTCACCATTGCCATGTTTAGATATTTCATGTTACGAGCTTTGTTTTGATATGTGGTTCGTTTGATTCCGATGTACGGTTTAGGAGAAACGGCCGTTTTAAGTAACGACGTTTCGCGAACGAACTATTACCCCTCGCCTTACTTTGGAAACATAGGTTAAAGACCTTAAAAGACTAATTGGAGTATGAAACATTTATGTAAAGTGTGTTAGGAAGTTGGTAAGACACTCGCGAAAGAATCTCCTTAAAACTCGTAATGGTTAATTTATTAAAAATGGTGGAGCCGAGGGTACTTGAGCGACTTAAGAGAATCATTAAGCGCAAAACGGGCGTTAGAGTCTAAATTGGTTAAAGTATAGATTTACAAGTGACTTTGGTTTAATTCCAACTTATATGTTGTTTATAGGTTACCAGACTCGTCCCAAGCCATTTATAACCCCCAGTCGCTCAGGCAAGTTTTCTAGCCGTTATACTGTTGTTGTGATGTAAATATATGTATATGCATTATCTTGTGATAAGTGAATGATTGTTATTAGCAAATTTTGCGATATATTGGAGCATGCTGATATGGTATATATGCATGTCTGTTTCGTAATCTGGTTATCTATCTGTTGATTTCAATGCTTATAGTTGCATAATACCTATGCTAGAAATAAGCAGTAGTGGCGTATACCCTTAGTATAGGGGACCCAAAGGTGAACATATTTCTAAACCGGGAGTCGATGTTCCCGAGTATATTATATATATATATATATTTATATATATAGGGATATAGTTTTCAAAACTATTGATCGAATAAGGTTTATTCGATAACTTTATTTTATTTAATGAATATTATTTGAATATTCATTTGAGGACTTATGACTCTGTTTATTCTATTTAATGATTAATAATTGGATATTCATTTGAGGATGTATGACTCCGTTTATTTTATTTAATGAATATTATTTATAATATTCATTCGAGGTATTATGACTCCGCTTATTATTTAATGATATTCTTTATTTTATTAATGAATAATGTTTCGATAATCAAACTTATTTTCGATTATTCAAATAAAGATAGTACTTTCGTATAAGTATATCTTTGGTTATTTAATATTCATTTCAAGTATGAGTTTTAAAACTTCTACTTCGATTATTTTTATAAGGATTATCTTTATGAGAATATTATTTAAATGATAATATTCAGATATTTCTAATATATCGGGACTGATTTATTTTAATAAATCAGCAGTACTCCAAACATTCTTAAAAATGTTTTCGAGTCTTCAAAATGATTTCTAAAAGTTAGGGTGGATCCCAAAACTCATTCTTTTATATTTAAGATCCTCCTTTCGAAGGGGATTTAAATACTCGCTCAAAACCTGGGGGATCCGGCTCTGTGGTTTATTTTACATTCGCAACGTGGTTGCTGTTTTGAGAAAACAATTTGATTACTTGCCCAACGTTCGGGAAGTAAGTCCCTCTAATCGAGTCGGCATAAGCGACAGGCCGGGGTACGGTCTATCAAAGTGTAAGTGGCTGGGTGGTAGTCCATCAACGCGTAAGAGGCCGGGTGGCGGTCCAGCACAAGGTCCTTATGTGGCCAGGGTGATGACCGGTGGGGAATTCATCCATCTATTAGTAGAAAAGGTTACTTATTGGTATCTTTGCCTGATCAGCAAGATATCGGGTTTATGCCAAAATTCTTTTCCTTTCCAAAATTCATTGGATGTTACAAACTCTGTTCATACTTTACATAACAGAGGTTCCAGGAAATGTTTAAGAGATATATATGTGGATATATATATCGGGACTAAATAAAGTATCTCGTAACTTTATTTCATTCAATAATATTTCAAAGACTGAATCTATTCAAGTCTTAACTTGTGGTCTCATCTATAGGATGACCTTTTGAAACCTATAATACTTTGAACAGTGGTAGTTCAAGTAGCCTTATAAATGATATAAGTATAGTGAAGTAATTGGTAACTTCATCCCTTGTTTTTTCTTATATCCATTAAGTAATTATCTTTCACCTGAAAAAGGTTTCCAGCAAGTTATCCATTTAGATGCTTGCGTTATTGTTTACACTATATATTATCTTGCGAGCTGTAATGCTCACTCTTGCTTTATTTCTTCATCACACAACAACAGTTAGGAAAGATGGCTAGACTCCAGCAGACCCAGCGCAAGAGCGTGGGAAGCGCCCCGCGCCTTCCCGTTGAGATCATAGCTGCTATAGCTGCAGAGGTAGATCTATTTGTAGATCAGACCTTCTACTTTTGGGAATCAATTATGTATAATTATAACTTGCGGCAGATAATGGCAATTAATTATAAACTTATCAAGTAATCATTTTTGGGTTGTAATAACTTTTAAATTGTGGATTCAAAGACTTGTACTTATTTCAATTTCATCTCTGAGACTATAACGGGTTGTGGTGTGTGTTAGTGTGGGGTCACAGCATGAGGTTATTTATTATTAATTAAGTGAAGTGATATTGTGGAAAGAAAGACCGTGACGACCCGGATCCCTGACCCCGGATCTGGGGGTGTTACAGAAATATTATCAGAGCTAAGCGTTATAAACCTCAGAGATGATGCGACGATATAATAATAAACTCACAAAGATGATAAGAACTCTTGCCAAGTTCATGGTCAGACTACTTAAAGTAGCGTTGACAGTTAAAACCTTTACGGGAACCCTTATAAGTATCATGATAGTAACTTAGCTCGTTTAATGTGTAGGCGCGTGAGATAGAGGACCCTGAGATGTTCGAGCGTGAGCATGATGAGGCACTGCTAGATGTCGAGGATCAGGAGGAGCCTGAGATGGAGGAGGATGAGGAGGACCCCTCAGAGGAGTCAGAGACAGAGGTTGTTGCTATTTCAGATGTGGAGGACCCGGATGAGGTCCCAGTAGCTGAGGAGCGTGTCAGACCTATGGTAGTGTACACTGGTACCCCTTTACCCACACTTTCGGTGGTCAGAGCTCCTACCCCTCCACCACTATCTTGGATCCCCTATGATGACAGCTCAGAGACCCATACTTCCGAGCCTAGGCAGACCGATGAGGCACCCCCAGCGGCTCCGGATTCACCACCTCTCGACCCTGCCCATAGGCAGTCTTTGTTAGCCCACGGCTATGTTCAGGATATGCTGAGGACCCGAGTGGCTGTTGCTGAGGCCCGGCTGGATGAGGCCAGGAGGGAGTTGGATGCGGAGAGGGCGGGTAGGCGTACCCGAGCTTATGAGACTAGGGCTGCTATACCCCAATCCTTGAGGAGGGAGCTGACGGGGATAGAGCTCACGTCCCGAGCGAGACTCAGATCGCTCCAGGGGGACAGGCATGGTAGGATCTCCAGGCGGCAGGCCGACTATATCTTCCATCGTGCGATGGAAAGGGTATAGGAGCTGACCCACTCCGGTGTGTGATTCAGGACTGACGGTGGGATAGTCTAGTTGTCTAGTTAGTCGAGGCCTTAGTAAGAGCCAATTTTCCGGGATAGTTGACTTGTATATAGCATCCCTTTTTCTGACTAGACAGATAGACTCTTGTGTATCACTTTTGGGACAGATGGGTGTAGCACTGTTGTACTTTTGACCAGATCAAACTATGTATTTCTCGCATTATGTATATATTTGTTTCCTTTCAGTTCAGTTCCTTAGTGACGAGATCACTGTTTTATCATTATTATTACTGCACTTCTTATTAGAACTGTCATAAAACATTAGAATTGCGAGATACATTCTCCCCATTATAGAGCTGTGCAAGGCACAATGTTGAGTATGATTGTGACCTAACGTTGAATTTCCCAATAATTTTTTTTTATCAGTATCATGCCGCCAAGAAAGATTGGAACTAGGGCGAACCCTGGATCTGAGGACCAGGGAAGCCATAACCAGGATGATAGGAACCAGGAACACAGTGAAGAGGAAGATGAGGATTATGTGGAACAGGATGACTCCCTGTATGAAGTGGAAGAGGAAACATATGATGTTGAGGGATTTGAGATAGAGGCTGAGGAAGGAGAAACTGAGGTTGAGCAACCAATACCAAACCCAGGCATGGATCCCATGGGCCAGTTCATGCAACTACTAAGGTAGAACTTGGAACGTCAACCCAACCCACCCCCTAAAGGAAATAACAATGTTGTGGCAAACTCTTTCAGGGCTTTTAAGTCCCTTAAGCCCCCTGAGTTCCATGGATCAGCCGACCCAGTTGAGGCAAGGGCATGGTTAAAGGAAATGGAGAAATCCTTTGAGATTCTGAGTATCGATGAGGCACAGAAGACTGTATTTGCTACCTACCTTCTGAAAGGAGAGGCTAACTACTGGTGGGAGGCCAAGAAAAATATGGAGACAGATGCTATTATAACCTGGGAAAGATTCAGTCAGTTGTTTCTGGGAAAATATTCCCGAGGTTTATGGAAAACCAGATGGAGCTCAAGTTCTTGGAGTTAAAGCAGAATAACTTATCTGTAGCAGAGTACGAAGCGAAATTTACTGAGTTATCAAGGTTTGTGCCGGAGTTTGTGAGCACCGAGGAAAAGAAAGCTAGGAGGTTTCAGCAGGGACTGAAACCGTGGATTCAGAATAGGGTGGCAATCCTTGAGCTTACTGATTATGCCACTCTGGTGTAAAAGGCAACAATTGTAGAAGCCGGAAGTGAACAGATACAGAAGGAAAGAGAGAAGAAGGGAATAAAGAGGAAAAGTATGAGCATGGGTGGAGGTTCCGCAGGAAGGAACTTCCCAACTAGAGTTAATAAGGGAGCAGTGTCCCTACCGGGAAAGAACATAGGGTTTAAGCGGCCAATGAGTGTAAATGTGAGCCAGAGCGGCCAGAAGTCAAGAATGTCCTATTCCAACCAGTCTCGACCCCCATTGCCAGCCTATAACACTTGTGGAAGGATGCATTTTGGGGAGTGTAAAGGAAAGCCGGTAATATGCTTCAAGTGTGGTCGAGAGGGTCACTATTCGGAAAGTGCACTTCGCCAACCCCCATTACCCGCCCAACCACCACTTGTCATCAGTGTGGACGCCCGGGTCATTGGAAGAGGGAATGCCTAATGAACAAACCAGCAGCTTCAGGAGCAAGCAGGGCTGCTTCTAATAAGCCACCTACTGCAAGGACTTTCAACATGACAGTCCAGGATGCTATGAAAGATTCAGATGTGATAGCAGGTACCCTTTCTCTAAATTCAGTCGGTGCAAACGTTTTATTTGATGCAGGAGCAACTAAATCTTTTATATCAAGGGACTTTGCGCATAAATTAAGACTTAAAGCTGAACCCTTGATAGAGCCCTTACAAGTAGAAATAGCCAACCATGAAGTTATTCTTGTTAATCTGATTCACCCCGCCTGTGAGTTAGGCATAGGGGAACAATCTTTCAGTGTTGATCTGATTCCTTTTAAGTTAGGGGAATTTGATATAATTTTGGGAATGGACTGGCTATCTAGCAATGATGCTCAGATAGACTGTAAAGGGAAGAAAGTTAAGTTGAATATTCCAGGAAAGAAAGAAGTTATATTTAGGGGAAAGAGGCAGACGCATAAATTTTTGACCATGGCCCAGGCCAAAAGGATGCTACGAAAAGGAAACGAGGCTTACCTAGCCTATGTGGTAGACACGCAAAAGGAGGTGCCCAACTTACAAGATATTCCAGTAGTCAACGAATTTGAAGATGTATTCTCACAAGACCTTCCGGGATTACCACCCGATAGAGTGATTGAATTTGCTATTGAGTTGGCCCCAGGGATGGCGCCAGTTTCAAAAGCACCTTACCGGTTAGCCCCGTTAGAAATGAAGGAATTAGCTACCCAATTGCAGGAACTCTTGGATAAGGGTATGATAAGACCCAGTGTGTCTCCGTGGGGGGCACCGGTTTTATTTGTTAAGAAGAAAGATGGGAGCATGAGGCTGTGCATCGACTATCGAGAGTTGAACAAGCTAACCATAAAGAACATGTACCCGTTACCTAGAATAGACGATCTGTTCGACCAGCTAAAGGATGCTGTTTATTTTTCCAAGATTGACCTGAGAACTGGATATCACCAACTAAAGATTAAACCCGAAGATATTCCCAAGACAGCGTTCCGTACCAGGTATGGGCATTATGAGTTCTTGGTAATGTCCTTTGGATTAACCAACGCCCCAGCGACTTTCATGGACTTAATAAACACAGTATTTAAGAAGTACTTGGACAAGTGTGTGATAGTTTTTATCGATGATATTTTAATCTACTCAAGGACTGAGGCAGATCATGCAGAGCATTTGAGGATAACTCTAGGAATACTTAGAGAGGAACAGTTATTTGCCAAATTCTCGAAGTGTGAATTCTGGCGGAATGAAGTACAGTTTTTAGGACATGTGATCAATAAAGAAGGAGTATTGGTCGACCCCTCCAAGATAGAGGCGGTCTCAAATTGGGAAAGGCCAACCACACCCACAGAGGTAAGGAGTTTCATAGGATTGGTCGGCTACTATCGTAGATTTGTACAGGACTTTGCGAAGATTGCAGCCCCTTTGACACGACTTACTCGTAAGACAGAGAAGTTTGAATGGATGGAGAAATGCGAGAACAGTTTTCAGGAATTAAAGAAAAGGTTGGTAACGGCCCCGGTGTTGGCATTGCCAGACGGAAAAGGAGATTTTGTGATATATAGTGACGCGTTGCATAAAGGATTAGGGTGTGTGCTTATGCAGCACGGTAAAGTGATTGCGTATGCATCGAGACAACTGAAGGAATATGAGATTAGATATCCTACTCATGACCTTGAGCTCGCGGCAATAGTTTTTGCCTTAAAAATTTGGAGGCACTACTTGTATGGAGAGAAGTGCGAGATTTTCACAGACCATAAGAGCCTCAAGTACATATTCACGCAGAAAGAGCTCAACATGCGCCAGAGGAGATGGTTAGAGCTAATCAAGGACTATGATTGTGAGATTCTCTATCATCCGGGGAAAGCCAATATGGTGGCTGACGCCCTCAGTAGGAAGGAAAGGCTCAGAATGATAATGACTTCGGAGGAATTAATCAGGAATTTCGAAAGAATGGAAATAGAAGTAAAGGTAACCGGAACCGGAACTGAAAAGCTTTTTGAGATCTCAATGCAGCCAGAGTTATTGGAAAAGATCAGATTGTGCCAAAAGAAAATAATGAATGAAGGCAGAGAGTTAATGACTGGAGAAGAGATCCATACTGAGAAAGATGATAAAGGGATAATGAGGTACTCCTACCGGATTTGGGTTCCGAATGTTCAAGAGCTTAAAGATGAGATTTTGGATGAAAGCCATAGTTCAAGGTATTCCATTCACCCGGGAAGCACCAAGATGTATAGGGATTTGAAGGAATATTACTGGTGGCCCAACATGAAGAGGGACGTAGCAGAATGGGTAAGCAAATGTTTGACTTGCCAAAGAGTAAAGGTAGAGCACCAGAGACCTAGTGGACTTTTACGACCCCTGGAGATTCCCGAATGGAAATGGGAACAGATAGCCATGGATTTTGTTGTCGGTTTACCAAGGACAAAATCCAACCATGATGCCATATGGGTGATCATAGACCGACTGACAAAGTCAGCTCATTTCATTCCTATCAATGAGAGATACATAATCGATAGACTGGTGGACATTTACCTTAAGAAAATAGTGACGCGACATGGAGTTCCAGCGTCCATTATCTCAGACCGAGACCCCAGGTTCAACTCCAGATTTTGGAGGAGCTTTCAAGAATGTGCGGGGACCAAGTTAAATATGAGTACCGCGTACCATCCCCAGACGGATGGGCAGAGTGAAAGGACCATCCAGACACTAGAGGATATGTTGAGAGTCTGTACAATAGACTTTAAAGGAAGTTGGGATGATCACTTGCCGTTGATCGAGTTTTCTTATAACAATAGCTTTCATGCTAGCATCGGAATGCCGCCTTATGAGGCCCTGTACGGAAGAAGGTGTCGATCTCCCTTATACTGGGATGAAGTAGGGGAGCGGAAGATGCTCGGACCCGAAGTGGTCCAAAGGACCAAAAAAATAATGGATCTTATCAGAGGGCGGCTTGTAGTAGCCCAAGATAGACAGAAGAAATATGCAGACCTAGCCCGAAAGGACAAGGAATATGAAGTAGGGGACTTAGTACTACTAAAAGTATCCCCTTGGAAGGGATTAATGAGGTTCGGAAAGAAAGGAAAACTAAGCCCAAGATACATTGGACCTTTTGAGATACTAAGACGGATTGGGAAGTTGGCTTACGAGCTAGCCTTACCCCCGAACCTACAACAAGTTCATAATGTGTTCCATGTGTCAATGCTAAGGAAGTATCATCGGGATGCCAGACACATAGTGGAGTACGAGCATGTGGATATGCAACCAGATCTGACTTACGTGGAGAAACCAGTAAGGATTATAGATAAGAAGGAGCAGGTGCTTCGGAACAAAGTGATCAAGCTAGTCAGAGTGCTATGGCAGAATCATAATATGGAAGAATCAACTTGGGAACTAGAGAGCACAATGCTAGAAAAGTACCCCCATTTGTTTTCCATTTGATTCCGGGACGGAATCCTTTTAAGGAGGGGAGACTGTAATAACCCCCAAAATTTTGAACTTTTTGTAACCCTTATGAATAGTGTTTTTGCTGAACAAGAAAACTTTTCATGCCACACTATGTAGGGGTTTTTATATGGATATTCTGAGATTTTATTAGTACTCTATATGGTATATAAGTGTATGTAAAGATCGTCAGAATCCAATTCCGAACACTTTGATTTTCCCGGAAATCCACTAGATACAGAAATAATTGAGTATAAGGTAACAGGATAAGAAGGATTTAAATTAAAGGATTATAAGAGAGGATCATAAAAGGAATATAATGTATTGAGAAAGGTTAAGGAAACCCAAGTAATAAGATCCCGGGTATGATCCCTCAAACGAGAAACGAGAAACGAGAACGAAAGTTAAGCGAACCGTATAACAGATCAGCGGTCACTAGGCAAACAATTAGGAAGTTAATCAAGGAGGTTAGGGATGATGAGGTCATCCAACCAATAAGAAGAGGTCAAGTAAGGGATGATGACATCACAAGGTGATATAAGCATGACATAGGGGGGAAGGAGGGGTGGATGAATGATAGCCACACAAAGTTCAAGGTTAATAAGGTAATTAAACAAAATCTAATCAAAAACAACCAAGCTAAGCTAAACAAATCACAAACACAAAATCATTTCATTTCTTCAACCATTGCTCTCGGCTTTTCTCTCCATTTCAAGAAGAAGAATTTCAAAATTCAAGTTCCAAGCTTCCTTAATTGGTAAGATAATTATCTAGTACTCCTTATGCATAGATATAGCTATGCTATAAGTTTAAGCCTCCAAACCATTCACAATATTCTCCAAGAAATCAATGAAGAAGATAATGAATAGTGATTTCAAGATTTTTAACTTGATTTTTCTTGTTTTTCCTTTAAGATCCAAGCATCCCTAAGACATCTCAAGGCTTCTTAAGGCTTCCTAGCTACTCCAATCACTTCAAGAAAGGTATAACATCTCCAAACCCTAGCTTTACTTTGTATATTAGGATGATTTTTATTGTTATGTTAAAAGAGTAGCTTGATGCTTGTAGGTTTAGAGTTTGGGTTGGAGTTGTAGTGAATTGAATGTTGAATCTTGTTGATTAGTAAAGGACTTAAGTATAGTTTTAAATTCATGTTGAGAATAACATAAATTGGAGAACTTGAGGTGTTGGGGCTGTTGTAGTGTGAAATGGATGGATTTTGGTTGTATGAATGAATTGGGATTGATTGGTGGTTGATTTAGAATGGTATAAATTTGGGAAATCGCGTAAACATAGCCGTCATAATGTCCGATTTACTTTAGACTGCTTTTGTTCATAACATTAGGACCCGATAACTCCTTGTTAGGTTTTGACCATTTCCATGTTTAGATATTTCATGTTACGAGCTTCGTTTTGATATGTGGTTCGTTTGATTCCGATGTACGGTTTAAGAGAAACAGCCGTTTTAAGTAACGACGTTTCGCGAACGAACCATTACCCCTCGCCTTACTTTGGAAACATAGGTTAAAGACCTTAAAGGACTAATTGGAGTATGAAACATTTATGTAAAGTGTGTTAGGCAGTTGGTAAGACACTCGCAAAAGAATCGCCTTAAAACTCGTAATGGTTAATTTATTAAAAATGGTGGAGCCGAGGGTACTCGAGCGACTTAAGAGAATCATTAAGCGCAAAGCGGGCGTTAGAGTCTAAATTGGTTAAAGTATAGATTTACAAGTCACTTTGGTTTAATTCCAACTTATATGTTGTTTATAGGTTACCAGACTCGTCCCAAGCCATTTATAACCCCCAGTCGCTCAGGCAAGTTTTCTACCCGTTATACTGTTGTTGTGATGTAAATATATGTATATGCATTATCTTGTGATAAGTGCATGATTGTTATTAGCAAATTTTGCGATATATTGGAGCATGCTGATATGGTATATATGCATGTCTGTTTCGTAATCTGGTTATCTATCTGTTGATTTCAATGCTTATAGTTGCATAATACCTATGCTAGAAATAAGCAGTAGTGGCGTATACCCTTAGTATAGGGGACCCAAAGGTGAACATATTTCTAAACCGGGAGTCGATGTTCCCGAGTATATTATATATATATATATATTTATATATATAGGGATATAGTTTTCAAAACTATTGATCGAATAAGGTTTATTCGATAACTTTATTTTATTTAATGAATATTATTTGAATATTCATTCGAGGACTTATAACTCTGTTTATTCTATTTAATGATTATTAATTGGATATTCATTTGAGAATGTATGACTCCGTTTATTTTATTTAATGAATATTATTTATAATATTCATTCGAGGTATTATGACTCCGCTTATTATTTAATGATATTCTTTATTTTATTAAAGAATAATGTTTCGATAATCAAACTTATTTTCGATTATTCAAATAAAGATAGTACTTTCGTATAAGTATATCTTTGGTTATTTAATATTCATTTCAAGTATGAGTTTTAAAACTTCTACTTCGATTATTTTTATAAGGATTATCTTTATGAGAATATTATTTAAATAATAATATTCAGATATTTCTAATATATCGGGACTGATTTATTTTAATAAATCAGCAGTACTCCAAACATTCTTAAAAATGTTTTCGAGTCTTCAAAATGATTTCTAAAAGTTAGGGCGGATCCCAAAACTCATTCTTTTATATTTAAGATCCTCCTTTCGAAGGGAATTTAAATACTCGCTCAAAACCTGGGGGATCCGGCTCTGTGGTGTATTTTACATTCGCAACGTGGTTGCTGTTTTGAGAAAACAATTTGATTACTTGCCCAACGTTCGGGAAGTAAGTCCCTCTAATCGAGTCGGCATAAGCGACAGGCTGGGATACGGTCTATCAAAGTGTAAGTGGCTGCTGGGTGGTAGTCCATCAACGCGTAAGAGGCCGGGTGGCGGTCCAGCACAAGGTCCTTATGTGGCCAGGGTGATGACCGGTGGGGGATTCATCCATCTACTAGTAGAAAAGGTTACTTATTGGTATCTTTGCCTGATCAGCAAGATATCGGGTTTATGCCAAAATTCTTTTCCTTTCCAAAATTCATTGGATGTTACAAACTCTGTTCATACTTTACATAACAGAGGTTCCCGGAAATGTTTAGGAGATATATATGTGGATATATATATCGGGACTAAATTAAGTATCTCGTAACTTTATTTCATTCAATAATATTTCAAAGATTGAATCTATTCAAGTCTTAACTTGTGGTCTCATCTATGGGATGACCTTTTGAAACCCATAATACTTTGAACAGTGGTAGTTCAAGTAGCCTTATAAATGATATAAGTATAGTGAAGTAATTGGTAACTTCATCCCTTGTTTTTTCTTATATCCATTAAGTAATTATCTTTCACCTGATAAAGGTTTCCAGCAAGTTATCCATTTAGATGCTTGCGTTATTGTTTACACTATATATTATCTTGCGAGCTGTAATGCTCACTCTTGCTTTATTTCTTCATCACACAACAACAGTTAGGAAAGATGGCCAGACTCCAGCAGACCCAGCGCAAGAGCGTGGGAAGCGCCCCGCGCCTTCCCGTTGAGATCATAGCTGCTATAGCTGCAGAGGTAGATCTATTTGTAGATCAGACCTTCTACTTTTGGGAATCAATTATGTATAATTATAACTTGTGGCAGATAATGGCAATTAATTATAAACTTATCAAGTAATCATTTTTGGGTTGTAATAAATTTTAAATTGTGGATTCAAAGACTTGTACTTATTTCAATTTCATCTCTGAGACTATAATGGGTTGTGGTGTGTGTTAGTGTGGGGTCACAGCATGAGGTTATTTATTATTAATTAAGTGAAGTGATATTGTGGAAAGAAAGACCGTGACGAGCCGGATCCCTGACCCCGGATCTGGGGGTGTTACACAAAGGTAAGGCATTTGCTGCATAGTGCCATTGATAATGTCATGTCAAATAGGGTAATTCACTGCAAGACTGCAAAGGAGATATGGGATGCTTTGGAGATAAGGTGTCAGGGAACTGATGCAATCAAGAAAAACAGGAGGACTATACTCACTCAAGAGTACGAACACTTTGACTCAAAAAGTGATGAATCATTAACTGACTTATATGACAGGTTTGTCAAACTCTTGAATGATCTATCACTGGTGGACAAGGAATATGACATTGAAGATTCAAATCTAAAATTCCTTTTAGCTCTTCCTAAAAGTTGGGATTTGAAAGCTACTATTATAAGAGATAACTATGCTCTTGATGAAACTACTCTTGATGAAATTTATGGAATGCTCAAGACTTATGAACTTGAAATGGATCAAAGAAGCAAGATACATGGGAGAAAGTCAAGAACAGTTGCTCTTAACGCTGAGGAGGAATCCCCCAAAGTGGCTGTCTCAAGGAAAGGAAAAGGAAAGGCTCTCATCATAAAGTCTGATTCAGAATCATCAAGTTCTGATGATGATGATTCAGAAACTGAAAGTCTACCTGAAGTAGATGCTGATGAAGAGATGATGAAGCTGTGTGCTCTTATGGTGAAGGGTATCACAAACATAGCCTACATGAAATTTAGAAGAGGAAAGAAGTTTTCCAGGAAAGGTAGAAGTTCTGATAATAAGGGCTTCAGAAAATCTGAAGGCAAAGGAGGAAAGTCTGACAGAGGAGATTACTCAAATATCAAATGCTACAACTGTGGTGAGAAAGGCCACATATCTCCTGAATGCAAGAAAGGAAAGAGTGACAAAGGCAAGGCACTTGTCACAAAGAAGAAAAGCTAGACACACACCTCAGATTCTGAAGATGAGGAGAACTATGCCTTGATGGAAAATGCTGATAGCAGTTCTGATGTTGCTGAGTTAAAGGTACCTCAAACAACTTATGCCTTTCATACTGATGATATTAATGAGTTGAGATTATATCTTAAAACCATGTTTATTAGCTATAGAGATCAAACTTTAACATGTGAAAGATTAACTTCTGAAAATCTTGCTTCTAAAAAGAGGAATGATTATTTAGAAAAAGAGTTAGTAATGTTCCATCAAACTCAGAAGGATAGAGATGATGCTTTCTATGTTAGAGATGAAGTGCTAAAAATGAATAAATCTCTAAAAACTAAGTTAGAAAAGGAGAGAGAGATTATCAGGACTTGGACTAACTCTGGCAGAATAACTCAGAATATACTAAGTAGTGAGATTGGAAAGAGGGCTTAGGTTATGGAGATGAGAAAAGTGAAAAAGGAACTGAACAAGTTAAGCCAATTATTGTTAAACAGACTACTAAGCCAAAGGTAAATCCTGTTAAATTTGTAGCTAAAACTGTAAAGTCTGATTCTGAAAAGATGAAAGATATTGAGACAGAAGTGATAGCAAAGTCAACTTCTGACAAATTAGAACATGATAAACCAACTGAAGTTAACATAAGCTTAATGACAAAGAAGTAGCTTAAACATAAGCTGAAAGAGATTACCAGTGTAAACAAGGTAAATGCAGCTAGGAAAAATAGGAATGGAAAGGAATGAGTGAATAAAAGTAACAATTATATGCCTGTTCCTAATGCTCCTAGAAAGAAATGCTATAACTGTGGAAATTCTAACCATCTGGCTTCTTTTTGCAGGAAGAATAAGAATATAAACTCCTTACCTTCTAAGTTAGGATTTAAGAGTCAGTCTGTTAGGTTTAAGCCACAAAATCCTTATTTTCATTATGGTAGTATATTGCATTCCATTTATACTTGTAAGGAATATCATAGTTTGTACTATGATTATTATCAGATAAAACCTTCTTTGAAGAAAGTTACTTTAATTCCTTCTGGTGTAAAGTATGATGCAAAGTCTGATAATGTTAATACTGATAAGAAAATTGTTAGCATAAACTCTGATGTTAAATCCGCCGCAAATGTTAACAAACTTAAAAAGGCCAAAGGATCCAGGCAAGTCTGGGTTCTTAAAACTAACCTTTAGTGGTCTTTGTGATTGCAGGGCAACATGAAGAACATCCTAGTTCTGGACAGTGAATGTTCAGGACATATGACTGGAAATAAAGCCCTGATATCAGACTTTGTGGAGAAAGCTGGCCCAGGAGTTTCTTATGGAGATGGCAATATTGGGAAAACTCTGGGATATGGCAAGATCAATCTAAGGAATGCCATCATTGAATCAGTAGCTCTAGTCTCAGGACTTAAACACAATCTGTTGAGTATAAGTCAAATATGTGACAGAGGTTATCAGTGGATTTCTTTGAAGAACACTGTGAAGTTATAAGTAAATCAACATGAGTGGTTATGAAAGGATACAGACATGGTAACATTTATTCTTTCAACAAGTACTGATGGTTCTGCAATCTGTCTGTTGAGTAGAGCATCAATTGAAGAAAGATGGAATTGGCACAAGAAACTCTCTCATTTAAATTTCAATAATATAAATTAGCTTGTAAAGAAAGATCTTGTGAGAGGACTGCCAAAAATAGCATTTGCTCCTGATGGCCTTTGTGATTCATATCAGATGGCAAAACAAAGAAAATCTTCTTTCAAGAGCAAAACCGAGTCATCAATTCTTGAGTCTTATCACCTACTGCATGATCTATTTGGTCCAGTCAATGTCATGTCTATAGCAAAGAAGAAATATGCTATGGTTATAGTGGATGAGTTCACAAGGTACACATGGGTGTACTTCTTGCACAAGAAGTCTGAAACTGCATCTACCCTAACTGATCATGTCAGATAGCTGGATAAATTGGTCAAAGATTCTGTTAAAATCATAAGGAGTGATAATGGCACTAAGTTCAAGAATTCAATCATGGAAGAGTTCTGCAAAGATCATGGAATCAAACAGGAATTTTCTACACCTAGAACTCCACAACAAAATGGAGTTGTAGAAAGAACATGATTCTCATTGAAGCTGCACGAACAATGCTTGATGAAGCAAAGCTACCAACCTATTTTTGGGCTGAAGCTGTGCAGACTGCTTATTTTACACAAAATGCTACACTTATAAACAGGCATGGAAAAACACCATATGAGATGGTGAAGAAGAAGAAGCCAAATCTAAAATACTTTCATGTATTTGGTAGCAAGTGTTTTGTTCTTAAGACTCATCCTGAGCAGCTGTCAAAATTTGATCTAAAAGCTGATGAAGGAATTTTTGTAGGATATCCACTTTCCACAAAAGCCTTCAGAGTCTACAATTTAAGAACAAGAGTTGTCATGGAATCTATCAATGTCTCTTTTGATGATAAGAAGATTACTGGACTTGAAGATTTTAATGATCATGGTCAGCTGAGATTTGAGAATGAAGATTTAAATTCTGATTCTGAAAACTCTGATCCTGTAAGTTGTGATGGATTAAGTTCGGATGTTATTGAATCTGTGGTAACAACTCCAAAGGAAAATGCACCTATCCAGGGGGAGCAAGTTGAAGATCCTACCACATTTCAAGACTCTCGAGAAGCATCAGAACCTGTCACTAGCTCTTCAAGTTTTGATTCATCTAGTTCTGATGAGTCAAATTCTGATAATTCTGGATGCTCTGATTCTTCAACTCCTGAAAAATCAAATTCAAATTCTGAAGTCTCAGAGAGCATAACTACAGGGGGAGCATCAGAAAATGCTAATGGAGACAGCATGGATCATGGGGGAGGATCCAGTTCTAGAGATCAACTTCCATCTGCAAGGAAGTGGACTAAAGCACATACACCTGATTTAATCATTGGAGATCCTGAAGCAGGTATCAGAACTAGAACTGCAACTTCAAATGAATGTCTCTATCATTCTTTTCTATCTCATACTGAACCAAAGAAAGTGGAAGAAGCTCTTCAAGATGCTGATTGGGTACAAGCAATGCAGGAAGAGTTAAATAAATTTGAAAGAAATAAAGTCTAGACCCTAGTGCCAAGACCAAAGAATACATCAGTTGTTGGTACAAAATGGGTGTTCAGAAACAAAACTGACAGTGATGGCATAATTATAAGGAATAAAGCAAGACTGGTTGCTAAAGGTTACTCTCAACAGGAGGATATTGACTATGATGAAACATTCGCACCAGTTACAAGATTAGAAGCCATAAGGATCTTTTTGGCTTATGCTACTCACAAGAAGTTTAATGTCTTTCAAATGGATGTGAAAAGTGCTTTTCTTAATGGAGAATTGGAAGAAGAGGTATATGTTGAACAACTTTCAGGCTTTGTAGATCCTAAATTTCCCAATCATGTCTACAGGCTTGACAAAGCACTTTATGGCCTTAAGCAAGCTCCAAGAGCATGGTATGAGACCTTAGCTCAATTTCTTCTGGAAAGTAGATTTCACAGAGGCACAATTGACAAGACTTTATTCTACCTCAACCATGGAAAGAACTTACTTTTGGTACAGATATATGTTGATGATATCATATTTGGTTCTACTAATTCCAAACTGTGTGAGAAGTTTGCAAAGCTAATGCAGTCAAGATATCAAATGAGCATGATGGGAGAACTCAGCTATTTTCTGGGCCTTCAAGTCAAGCAAACTGAAGAAGGCACTTTTATCTGTCAATCCAAGTATACCAGAAATTTACTGGAGAAATTTGGAATGCAAGATTGTTCAACTGCATCCACTGCCATGGCCACTGCAACCAAGTTAGATAAGGATACTGGTAAATCAGTAGATATTACTAACTACAGAGGTATGATTGGCTCATTACTCTATCTAACTGAAAGTAGACATGATATCATGGATGCTGCCTATCTTTGTGCAAGATTTCAGGCTGATCCAAGAGAACCTCACTTATTAGCTGTGAAAAGAATTTTCAAGTACCTTAAGGGTACAGCTGATCTAGGATTGTGGTATCCTAGGGAATCAGATTTTAAGCTAATTGGTTACTCAGATGCAGATTTTGCAGGATGCAAAATTGACAGGAAAAGCACTAGTCGAAGCTGCTAATTTTTTGGAGGCATATTGGTTTCTTGGTTTAGCAAGAAATAAAAGTCAATTTCCACATCAACTGCAGAAGTAGAATATATTGCTGCAGGAAGCTGTTGTGCACAGATTCTTTGGATGAAGAATCGGTTACTGGATTATGGGTTAGAATTTTCTAAAATCCATATTTACTGTGATAATCAAAGTGCTATTGCTATGACAGGTAATCCAGTTCAACACTCAATGAAAAAGCACATCAGCATTAGGTACCATTTCATAAGGGAACATGTGGATGAAGTTACAGTGGAATTGCATTTTGTTCCAACAGATCAACAGCTAGCAGATATCTTCACAAAACCACTATGTGAAGCTACTTTTATAATATTGGTAAATGAACTTGGAATGGTTTCAGGTTCTTTCTCTAAATTTGCTTAGTTTTTGTTCTCATGCATCAGACTTTATGATCAGTGTTTACAGATTGTATTATCTATATGTAATTTATGCTTAATCTGAAAATTCATTAAATGCTGATTGTTATCTGATGTGGATTTAAATACTCTGATAAGTATTTTGAATGTTCTGTGACTATTCAATCCAATGAGGATAACTATGCTAGATGCTGACCTAGTAGTCTTTAACATACTAGAAATCCCATGTTTGAATTAGTTGTTTATATGGAAACTCATTAACACAAGCAGATTATGATATTGAGCTTAGTAAAGTTTACTTTGTGTATCTTATTACTAAGTCACAAACTAGATTCTTGTTTCTTATCTGTCAAATTCTGATGTCAGTAAATCTTAAGAATGAACTAAGTGCTGATAAGCCTTACCTAACAAAAGAAAAGAAAAGAAAAGAATAAAAGTCAGGTACTCCTTTGAGATCTAGAGTAAAAATATGGAAGGGAAGACCCAAGTGCATTGCTGGTATTAAGTAATATGCATTAGAAAAGCAAAAATATTTTTCTTGGTGACTTTTCACACTCTATGATTACTGGAGAAATACTCTGATAACAGCATAAATTCTGATAAGCAGTCGTGACTCACTTACACTGAGAAGCCACTGTAAAAAGGAATTTTAAAAGATGCATAAAATGAGCACAAACAGTTGAGGTGGACTCATGCATAAATTTGTTCTATAGTAGACATCATGACTGATGACAGATTTTAAGCATTTTTATTAGTTATGCCTTATTTCTAAGATGTACTGAAGTTGATCCGACTTTCATCTTTATCTGATATTTGCCGAATGCACACACTTTCACTGCATATGAATGATGAAAATTACTGTGGTGATTAAGTTGTTTATGATAAACAGTTCAGTGTCATTTGCATAAATTTTGAGGATAAGTTCTGATGGAAGTTCTGATGATTAAATTCTGAAGAAAATAAATCAGTATTTGTATGAGGAATCACAGAAAAAGATATTCACTATTTGAGTACATAAGCCATGTTCTGATGACTGTTAAAATCTGATATAAGTTAAGTTCTGATATTAAATCCTGATGGAATCCTTGATGCTTACGTGGCATTTTTCTTTACTTGACTTATTTGAGGTAAATTATGAAACAGTCATATTTAAATCAGAATAAAATTGGGGTGAGATAAAAACAGTCATAATCATTATGGGTTGGTGGTTAACGTGTATGTCTTGAAAAACTGCATGTGCATAGTAATTGTTAATTATTTTCCGTGTCCATTAACTCTTGCTTTAGATCTTTTACTGACTGTTATTATTACACATCAGTCTAGGGAGTCGAGGGATCATTATTTTTACTTGTAATTGTTAAAAACTCCTCGCGTCCCTTGGTATTCAATTGCCTATTTAAATGACTGATCATTTAACAGTAACATCACATCTTTTCACTTCTCTAAAAAATGGCACATTTTAGTTGGTTTTACTGCTATGGCACAGAAACTATGACCATTTTTTGAAATGGAATTCTGACTCTATATCCTATCAACAGCATTCCATTCGTCATCTGGAATCAACTTCGGGGCAATATTCAAAATGATATGCTGTCTTTCCAAAGAGAAGTTCATCTTCGTATTCTTAAACAGCAGGAGCAAATAATTTGTCTTGCTATTCTCTTTGTTGAAAATAGGAAGAAGAATTAATTGTCATCCATTTGTTTCTCTTCACCGTCAGCTTTGTCAGTCTTCTTAGACTAGGACTAAGGCTGTTGATGTTAAGAATCTTAAAATAGGACTATCTTGTAATTTTTGCATGTAATTGATAAATTTAATGAAATGTACTCATCTGATATATTAATGAAATTTCCTTTAATTGCAAGATTTGGTCTTTGTTTCTTAAATTATATAATTGTGCATGTTTTAATTGCAATTTGTTAATCTTTACTTCATCGTTTTTAACTTTATTCTGTGATGAATGTTTTGATTTAATAATGGTCAATAATAAATTTTGATGATTTGAGAAAATAATTGAAGCAGAGTTCATTCATCTGAACCTGTGATAGTTGAAGCTGAAAATGTTACTTCTCAGAAAGAAACAACAGCTCAAAGTTCTGATACTTTGAAAAGGAAATTTGTAAATTCTGATGCTGTTGAAGCAACTCCTTCATTGGCAAGGAGATTGAAGAAAATGAAGGCAATGAGGTATTTGGCCAAGGCTATATCAGAAGATACTGAAGAAGCTGAGGAAGGGAATACGAAATCTCTGATCTCACAAGAACCAATTATCATTGAAGCCCTTCCAGCTCAAGCCAAAGACACTGCTAATGACAAGTTCTTACCCCTCCTGTCTCTCCTATGAAAGCTACAGATGATGCTAAAGAACAAACTGATAATTCTGAAATAGATATTCATAATTTGAATATACATGAAGTTATTTATCTGGAAGCTACATCTACAGCAAAGACACCAGCTCTGGATATAAATTCTGCTGATCAGAATTTAGATGATGTTATTCCTGAATCTCCAGTTGCTTCACACACTGTTGAGCTATCAGAACAGAATGAGTCTTCCTCAAGTTCTGATGACAGTATTTCTGCTGAGACTCCAGTACCTATTCTGGGCAAGGAAGAATTGGTGAAGAAATTTGTTGACAAGGAAGCACCTATTCCTTGGGAGGATACTCACAGAGGTGTTGAGTGGACCAAGAAGTAGAATGAATCAGATTTTATTCTATGTTCTAAAATTCCGACAGAGCATATTGCAAAAGCTGATGAGTTGCTCACAAATTCTGATTTCAAGACACAACTCAAGATCACAGCTCTGTCTACAAAACATCTTCAAGGTCTACATACTGATACTCATGAAAAGGTTGATACACTCAGAGAACAAGCTGATAAGCTCGATCAGGTGCTTAAGCTTGACAAAAACAGGTATATCAGACCTATTTCTGAAAAAGTTGCAGCCATTGAGAAAACTCAAGAGAAGCAACAGGCCCAAATTGCTGAGGTTCTGGTTAATCAAGCTTCTCAGAAAGCTCAATTGGATGAAATCCAATCTTCAGTTGAACTTCTTCTTTCTCTCTTACTTCCTGATGATGCCAAAAAGAGGGAGAAGGTAGTTAAGTCCAAATGCTCACCTACTCAAGAACTGAAGAAAAAGGATGATAAAGGTGATGACCATGGAAACTCTGAAAAGAGAAGAGGTCAAAGAAAATTCAAGGAAAATATTCTATCCAGAACAAGTCAAGTTCTGATGTTGTGAATGCTCAAAGATTGAAGTCATGTGGTGATAAGCAAAGCCTGATGTCAAGTTCTGATATTCTGATTCAGTCAGGATCTGAAGACTCTCAGAAGTTCTTGCAAACTCTGAAGTTAAAGGGGAAGCAAACTACTGTTTATTACAAAGATCCTAAAATCTAGACACTTGATGAGGAGATAGCAAGAAGATTATTTCTGAAACACAATCCAGGAATGGATTTAGAAACTCTCAAGGAGGAAGAAGCTAGATTTGCTGCTGAGAAGACAAATCCTAAGTCTAAAGCTTTTGATGCAAAGAAACCTCCAAGGCCAAAGGAAAAGGGCATTGTGATCAAGGAAAAGTCAAATTCTGAAACTTCAAAGTTCAGAACTAGATCACAGAATGAGAGTAATCCCAAAGACAAAGGGAAAGGAAAAATTGATGAACCAACCAAGTCACTGGACTTGAAAACTTCTCAAGATCCGATGAAATAGGTGTATAAAATGGTTCAAGTATCTGATGATAATCTTGTTGAAGATGAAACTGTTCAAATTCTGAAAAGAAGAAAGATAAGTGAAGATTCTAAAACAACCTCTGACACTGCTCAAGTTGTTGTTCAAAATAAAGGACAGGAAGGTACAGAAGAAACAGCAAATTCTGATCAAGCTATCAAGACATCAACTGCTGACAATGCTCAAGTTGATTTGAATACATTAACAATTGCTGATAAGAAGAAGCTGTTGTGGAAGAAAGCTACTCCGGTTAAACCAAAATCCAATCTCATGATTAATTAACTTGCTACATTTGGGTTGAAAGCCAAGCAACATAGAGATATAGCTGGATTAGGTTCTGACGAAGAGAAGATTCAAACAGGAGTAGAGGTTACTCTAGGAGATCCTTTCATATTGACAGACAAGCCATATGAACAAATCAAACAAAGGCACCTTGACAAGGTATTGTCTGCTCAAGTTATGATTGATGCTCATGATAAGGAGAATCTGAAAGAGAAATTAATCTTATTTCTCGATAATGGAAGGACTTATAGATTAGCTGATTCTGATGTATTAAAGAAGTCTATCAGAGAACTTCAACATATTCATTATCTTCTGAAAGTAAAATCTGATGTTACAAGAAGATGGTCAAAATATATTTTGAAGGCTATAAGAGATCTTTTAGAATCTCTGGTACAAAGACTTCTCATTACAGTCCAATGATTACTGAAGGTGATGGAAGATAAATTCTTATACTGAAGAATTATGCTAAGGTGGAAGTTATTCTGAAAGGAAGATGTTTATGTTATAATGAAAACTCTTCACATCCTAAGGTTATCAGACTTGGTGATGGACTTGAAAGAACATCCATTCAAGCTCTCAGAACAACCATTTATCAAATTGGTGATAGTAAAGAAGAAGAACTGATGCAGGTCAAAGCACAGTTAGCTGATGTTCTGAAGAAAGCTGAAGATAATCTGATAAATGATTTTGTTAAGAATCATTATGGATTCAGATTGATTCAGTGATGTTGGTAAAGCTGGATGTTTTGTAAGTTGTAATTTATAGTCTTATTAAACTCTCATTGCATTTGAACTTAAGTGTTTTTGACATCATCAAATCTATTAACTTGTACATTCTTTCATAATTATAAGTTGGGGGAGATTGTTAGATATATTTGAGTTGTCATGTCTAATATGTTTCATGTTTAGTTTTCAGATCTTAACTAACAGGAAATATCAGTTCTTACTGGAATCAAGACTTACTGGAAGTCAGGACTTAAGGATATCAAGACATAGATTATCAGAAGATAATATCAGAAGATGGATATCAGAACTTAAGTACTAAAGGACTAAAAATTAAGGAAGGAAGCTGATTTATAGGAAAGAAGATCAAAACTAATACGGAATAAGATATGCATGCAAAGAGTTCAAGGACTAGAAGAATTATATAAGATATCTGGTTAATATATTTTAGGAGACATAATTATATTACATATCAACTAGAAGTTATCTTGTAACTATGTGTCTATATAAACACAGACATAGGTTTACTCTAAGAGAGTTACGATCATCGAGAAGATCATATATTGTAACCTAGCAGCTCTCGTGATATTTGTTCATCACTGAGAGAGAACAGTTCCATTGTAACAGAGTTTATTATATCGAATATATCTATTTTCTGTTACTTGTGCTTTAAATCGATCTGATTGTATTCTACACTGTATTCAACCCCCTTCTACAGTGTTATGTGACCTAACAAATCAACATAGGCCTCATCTTGAGAAAGTAAATAGAGATGCATCTTTACCTTCCAGTGATGGTAATTATCTTTGTCCAGAAAAGGAATCTTGACTCCAACATCCTTCTTGTTCATCTTGTTGTTTGTTGTGATCTTTAAACTCTTTTTCCTTCAAGAGCTTGCTCTGATACCAATTGTTAGTCCCTAACAATGCAACAAGAATTACAGAAGGGGGGTTGAATGGAATTCTTGAAACTTTTTCTCAATTATAGAGTGTTCTCACTTATAATATATATGTCAATGTTTTGATTTGCAAAGTGCGGAATGACAAGTTAAATATGAATCAAAACATAAAGTAATTAAAACACAAGTCTTTAAAACTTTCTGGTGGATTTGAATGTATCCACCAGAGATATATATATATATCAAGAGAACCCTGTGAAGCTTGAATAGCTCACATCTGCCTACAAAATAAGAACAACTAAACTTACAGAGAAATGTTAAGGATACAGCTTATAATTGTTTCTCTGAGAAAATGTGTTGCTTAGTCTTGTTATTGTTCTATTTGCTACTCTTGGTTTATATATCACCAAGATTACACAGTAATAAGACACGATAATAAAACAAAACCTATCAAGTCTAATACTATGCCACTTCATTACTCTATTACAGCATCTTTGAATATCTTCATAATAGCATGGAAATGGCAATGCTTCTTTGTTCTCAAAAACCCAGTTGAATAGGCTTCCACATTCCTTTTACATACATTCGACGCATGTGATTGTGTTGTCAGTGTCAACAGATGTTTGAATTTATTATCCTTCGGGTACATGATCATCCGTCGGGTTGCCTTGTTGATCATCCGTCAGGTTGCCTTGTTGATCATCCGTCGGGTAGCTATTTGGCAC
This sequence comes from Apium graveolens, assembly GCF_009905375.1. Classification (NCBI taxonomy): domain Eukaryota; kingdom Viridiplantae; phylum Streptophyta; class Magnoliopsida; order Apiales; family Apiaceae; genus Apium; species Apium graveolens. The sequence continues at coordinate 160,544,108 of NC_133656.1, read as the reverse complement.
TTGACTTCATTTCATTTATGCAGAATTACAAGACATCATCTATGTACAATTAATCAACCTATTCTGCATATCTAATTAAAGTCAACATAACTTATATGCTACTACAGAATCTAAACAAAGGTATTTGCAGAAATGTGCTACATGACTTATTGTTACATAAGCTACTCACTCGATGGATAATAAATCAAAATCCGTCGGGACTATATTGAGTCATCCGTCGGGACTATATTCCTTATCCGTCGAGTGCTACATTATTCACCAAGTTGAATCTACTAAGGTATTTTGTTAATGAAATCATCAAGTTCACAACATATTCACAACAAACTTTGATCTTTATGCTAAATTCTTTGGATCATTGTTTACCTTCCCAGAGTTCAAATCTAGAACTCTAAAAGGGAAACTTGCAACTTGTAGATTATGACTCAGATTCATCTGACGAGTCTAACAAGGATGGGGATTTGCGAACTCCCATCGCACCACCTGTGACCTCCTTAAGGATGGCTAAGGTGTTTATCCTTGCAGGTACAACTGGATTTTGGAGCTATGAGAGGAGTGTTGGTGAGACTGCGTAGCTGTATGAACAGTCACGTGATAACTCAACAATATAACAACACTAGAACAAGACAGGTTAATAATATTACGACTACACAAGAACTCAGGAAGAATAAAGACAAGGAAAATGCAATGAATCAGAAGATTAGAAGAAGGCTGGAAGTCTGTTTACAGGTCACTGAAAGAAGTTCATTAATATGTTCATGCCTCAGTGAAGAATAAAGGTTAAAGACTTTCAGGGCTTCATAAATGATGAAGATTCAGTGTATAATTGCTACCCGAAGATTTCAGTGTATTGGCATTGATTAAAGATAGACAGTGTGTGAAGTATAGGAATCTGAAGAATTGAAGACATGGTATAGACAAAGGTTAAAGAAGACAATTGCAGTCTTGAAGCTATACTCGTTGGTGAAGAAAATTGAATGAAGTATTCAAGATTATAGTAGCAATGAAGATGTTGTCTAAAGTACCAGAAAGGATTCCAGTGAAAGTACATTTGTTTGTTGACAGTCAGTGTTAGAAATAATGGATATTCAACCAATCTGTATCAACTCAGAACACAAGACAAATTGAATTATGTTCACTCAATGCTAGTTGTTTGTGAACCAAACCAGTACACCAAACATCAGTATACAAGAAGGGATTTTGATTCAGTTACAGAAGAAATGTTGATATAATGAAGAATGTTTTGGCGAAAGTAAGAATACTCTAAGTCAGAACATTCTTCCTCCTTGGTCGCCACAGAAGTAGAAAGTGTCATTGGTCGCCATAGAGTCTCTAGTCACCACAGAAGCAAACTGTTGTTGCTTGGTCTCCATAGAGCCTCTAGTCACCATAAAAGCAAACTGTTGTTGCTTGTCGCCATAGAGCTCCTAGTGGCCATAGATGCAGACTGTCTACCTGGTCGTCATAGCTCCTAGTTGCCATAGAAGTAGAACTCTGTCGCCACAGAGCTTTCATCACAGAGAGACAAAAGAGAAATCTGTCCCCACAAAGCTGTCACCACAGAGAGACACAAGAGAACTATGTCGCCACAGAGATGTCGCCACAGAGAAGACACAAGGGATACTGGTCGCCACAGAGCTCAGTCGCCATAGATGAGTTATATTCATTGATTCATTTGCAGCAATTCAAGGATTTGTGTGGACACAGAAACGCCACCTGTCCAATTGAATTGATATAAGTCTACACTAGCAGAATGAAGAAGTTCCGAGTTCTGTTCATCTTCTCTCTCACGGGAGGAGATGGAGACAAGAAACAAAGAGTATACAGAGAAGCTCAAGATTTTTGAATATCCGTTTAACTTCTCATCGGAGTAACATTATAATGCCTGATTTAACTCTTGCATATTCTTAGGGGCATTATAATCGTTACCCGGTAATTAAATCATTAGACAAATAAAAGGTAGATCATTGTATATGATTTGATTTGTAAATCTTTGTAGAAGCTAGGAACTTTGTTGTTCTTAAATTGTAGCCGGTTAATTTATTTACCAGAGTGTAGCAACACCCTCGCGGATTTATATATGAATATATACTTCCCCGAATATCTTGTGTTCCTCATTTTATTGTTCCAAACACTATTCACCTCAAGAACACGAAACCACTAACCGAGCACTAAATCTTATCCGCTAAAGATTCAAAAGAATTTTTAATTTAGTGATTATTGTATTCAACCCCCCTTCTACGATAATTCGGGACTTAACAATTGGTATCAGAGCTTGTTGATCGATATACAGATCAGATCCGGTGTGTCAGCCAAAACAATCAAGTTCTCATATTTTCAGATTTTTAATTTTCAAAAATTATCAACACTTGAGATCTTTGAATTTTAAATAATTTGGACTTAGCCATAATTTTTATTTCGGATTTATTTATTTTTCCATAAAATTTAAAATTCTTAAATTTAAATTTTTCTTAAATAATAATTTAAATTTTTTTTAATTTTTAAGAAACTTCAAAATTCTTGAAAATTAGATTTTATGTAAATATTTATTTTTGACTAATTTATTTTCTAAGAAAATTAAAAATATTGGAAATTTAAATTTCTCTTAAATATTAAATTAAGGGTACTCAAGGATTGGTAGACTCAGGATTCCTCCGGGCTTTTAAAGTGGATTTTAATCTTTCAAAGAAAACGAAGACCATGTGCTATTCAGACGGAAAATTCCCGAATACGGAAATTGAAGATAATGGTTTTATTACTCCAATTGAACTAATTTCAAGACCTCCAGATGAAAATTGTGGATCTTCCTCAAAGGCTTACTCCATAGGATACCACTGAGTTTTCAGACGCAGGAAATGAATGAAATTTCTACGGGTACAATTTTTCTCGGAGATTTTAAGACAACTCTATGATTCAAGATTATACAGTCACACAGTGGTTTGTACCAATGCTACATTTATCAGGGAATCAATGAGATCAAATAGGTAGGAATTGTGGAGGTCAGAGAGAATAGTGGGGACAAACAAATATCTCAGTTACATGCATTAAGGTTGGAACCTCGGGACAGAATGTAGGAGTCACTGATAGTTGAATTAGAAGAAGCTCAGGAAGAAGTACTTGAGGGACTGGACGTCCGGGCAGTGTTTCATATGTCAGGGAAGTTTGGTCATATCAGATTCACAAGGAGTACATAAGCTATATCCAAGGATCAAGCCTATTTATTCTGAAGGGACTTTTACAGATTCAGTTCAAGAGGTGGTTACAGACTGAGGTTGGGACATAAACAAGATTTGATAGCTATAGGTTTGAAAAGCAATATGTGTCAAGTAACTATCAGGGGTTTTGCTAAAACAGAACAAGAAGCTTGATAAACAAGGATAAGTAGGGATTCAGTTGAAGAGTTGAGACAAAGGTGGAATGTTTTCTTAGGAAAGCAGCCAGTCAAAACTTATAGTGCACGGGAAAGAGTTGGGATGGATCAGATGACGAGAATCATGAATATCTTTCTTTCACAGCAATCTCTGAAGATGGTCTAACTCACATATCTCAGGTTTCAAATTCTTGAACCATTGCAATATTTTGTTTTCAATATTCAATGCATGTTAAGATCATAGTGTTTAAATGTTTAACACTCGCACAAGCATGATAGCATCACACATAGACGATGCTGAACTAGTTCACTAGAATATTTTTCTGTTAACTAGGATTGATATTTAACTTGTGCATGTTACTTTAGGTGATCTTAAATATATTTTTGAATATTTTTTGAACATGATTAATTGCCTTAGTGAGATATATGTTTTTCCAACACTTAAGATCTTTGTTTATGCTTTTCTCTAGTATCCTATTACAAAGTGATTTATCCATTTAATATGAATTGTTTGTTAAGATGCATTAGTTTATAATTGGATTGAGATAGCTAGATGAGACTCTTCAACAGGACTGGACTAGATAGAATTAGTGATTTATTTGTTAATTCTGTTTGTTCCATATCACGCCTGTCTTGCTTAATTCTTATGTGTAATGTTTCTGAATGAAGATAAGAATTAGCATGATAAGGTAGCATGATAAGAGCTGGAACAATCAAAATAGTTTGCAACAAGTAAGATCAAGCCTTGATCTGGATGTGTACATGAAGACCACTAATGAGTTAATGGCCAACTGGAGCAAACACTGTGTTAGGTCACACAACACTATAGAAGGGGTTGAATATAGTGTTTATACAATCAAATAGATTTAGAATACAAGTATGTAACAGTAATCAAGTTTATTCAATATAATAAGCTCTGTTACAAATTAGGTTAAACTAGTCTCTCAATGATGAACAATATCACTAAGAGCTGCTAGGGTTACTAAAAATAATATTCTCGTGAATGATAACACTTATAGTGTAAACCCTAAGCTGTGTTTATATAGTACACAGTTACAAGAAATCTTCTAATTGATATGAAATATATCTCTTCCTAAAATATATCAATCAGATATTATCTTTTTACAAGTCTTCTACTCTTCTAACTCTAACAAGCATATGTTCCAGTGTTTTAGTCATGATCATCTTCTGTAAATCAGCTGCATTCCTTATCTGAAGTACCCGCACTTAAGTCCTGATATAAATCGTGACGGCCTTAAGTTCTGATATAAGTTCTGACTTCAGTAAGTTCTAATTTCCAGTAAGTTTTGATAAGTCCTGATATTAAGTTTTGAAACTAAACACAACAGATTAGACATGACATCACAAATATATCTAACAATCTCCCCCAACTTGTAAATTATGAAAAATATACAAGTTAATAGATTTGATGATGTCAAAAATATTTAAGTACAAATGCAATGAGAGTTTATTTAGACAATTAACTACAACTTACAGTCCTTGCAGCTTTTACCAATCTTACTGAATCAATCTGAATCCAAAATGATTCTTGATAAAGTTTGATATCAACTTCTCTTCTGCATTTCTCATGACTTGAGCTAATGTAGCCTTGGCTTGCTTCAGTTCTTCATCTTGACTTCCAATCTGGTAGATTGCAGTCCTAAGTGCTGAAATATGATTTTTTTCCAAACCATCACCAAGTATGATTACCCTTGGATGAGAGGAGTCTTCATTATAGCATAGATATTTCTCTTTCAGAATAACTTCCATATTAGCAGAATTCTTCTTCATTGGAATTTCACTTCCATCATCTTCAACTATCTTTGGAATAAATTCTGCAACCCTTGATCAAGAGATTCTGGCTTTATCCCTTATGGTCTTTATTATGAAATTTGACCATCTTCTGGTAATCTCAGACTTTATCTCCAAAAGATAATGAAAGAATTGAAGTTCTTTCAGAGATTTGTTCAGCACATCTAATTCTGACATTCTGTATGTTCTTCCATCTTCAAGAAATAGAATCAGCTTTTCCTTGACATTACTCTTATCATGAGCATCCAATACCACTTGAACAGATACAACCTTGTCAAGATGTTTCTGTGTAATTTCCTCAAGTGGTTTGTCAGTTAATAAAAATGGATCTTTGATAGTTACTTCAACTCATGTTTTGATCTTGGCTTCACTTGTATCCTAACCCAGATCTGTCTCTTGCTTCTCTGGCATTCAATCCAACAGTCATGAAATCAGATAGCAGTTGACTTTTCTTAGGATCTGATGGTTTAACATTCTTCCATAGGAGTTTCTTCTAATCAGTAACTGTCATCTTGCCCTAATCAACTTGAGCTCTGTCAGAGGTTGATGTCTTGATGACTTGTTCAGGATTTACAGATTCTTCTGTAGCTTCACTCTGAACAACTTGAGCTATGCCAGAGGTTGTCTTAGATTCTTTTGTCATCTTTCTTCTTCTCAGAGTTTCATCAGTTTTATCTTCTGGAGCAGCATCATCACAAACCTGAACCATCTTGCACACAGGATCCATCAGTATTTGAAGAATCTTCATCTTCTATTTGTTAATTATCTCCCCAACTTTTCTTTTTCCCTTGTCTTTGGGATCAGTAGTGGTTTGAGATCTAGTGCTTGATCTTGGAATCTCTGTGGCAGATCTTTCTTTTATCACAATGCCTTTTTCCTTAGGCCTTGGAGGTTTCTTTGCATTAGAAGCTTTAGACTTAGTATTTGTCTTTCCAGGTGCAAATCCAGTTTCTTCCTCCTTTAGAGTCTCTAAATCCATTCCAGGATTATCCTTGAGAAACAATCTTTTAGCAATTTCTTCATCAAGAGTCTGAATCTTGGGATCCTTATAATAGACAGTAGTCTCCCTTCCCTTAAGCTTCAGAGTTTGTAAAAACTTCTGAAAGTCTTGACTTCCAGACCGAATCAAAACATCAGACTTTGAACTTGCTATCAGAGTTTGAGCATTCACAGCTTCAGAACTTGAATTCTTCTGTGTAGAAGATTTTCTAGAATCAGAAATTAGTTTATGTGAAGAAACTTTGCAGCTTTGCTTGCATTGACCTTGACCTTTGCCCTTGCTAGGGTTTCCCTGTTTATCTTCAGAATCATCCTTTTTCTTCAGTGATTTTCTAATTGAGCATTTGGACTTAACTACCTTCTCCCCCTTTTTGGCCTCATCTGGCAGGAGTAGTGAAAGAAGGAGTTCCACTGAAGATTGGATTTCATTGAGCTGTGTTTGTTGAGAGGTTTGATTCTGCAGGACCTCATCTAGTTGGCCTGCTGCTTTTCTTGAACACGCTCAATAGTTTCCACTTTGTCATGAATTGGTCTGATAAACCTATTCTTGTCTAGCTTGAGCATCAAGTCCAGCTTATCAGATGCTTCCAAAAGTTTATCAACCTTTTCATGTGTCTTGTAGTGTAGACCTTGAAGATTCTTAGTACTAAGAGCAGTGACTTTAAGTTGGTGCTTGAAATCAGAATTTGTCAGCAAGTCATCAGCTTTTGAAATATGTTATGACAGAACATGTGAGCTAGGAATAAATTCAGGTTCATTGCACTTCTTTGTCCACTCAACTCCTCTAAAAGTTTCCTCCCATGGAACATGAGCATCTTCTTCAACAAACTTAAGTAGTGCCTCCTTTCCAAGAATTGGAGCACGGACTGGAGCACTTGCTGGAGCACTATCTCCAGAATCTGATAAAAGCTCATCATTTTCTGACTACACAAGAGTGTGTGTAATTGAAGGAGATTCTGGAACAACTTCATCTGTTTCAGGTTCCAAATCCAGAATTGGAGTAGTAGGAATTTCAGCATTTAATGGAGAAACAGGTGGAGTGAACTCTTTTGCTTGTGGTGCTTCCAGATATAACACAGTTGGAATGTATAACCTGTGAATATCAATTTCAGGACTTAATCATAAATCTTCAACTGTGTCAGTTTCTTTAAGTGGAGAGATAGGAGGTGTGATCACTGTGTCTGGAACAGTGTCTTCAGCAGATGTCAAAGCTTCAATCACTATAGGTTTTGATGAGATCAGAGATTCCTGATCTCCTTCCAAAGCTTCTTCAGCATCCTCATATTGAGCTTGAGTGATTTTTACACCTGCTCTCTTCTTCTTTGATCTGGACTTTGGTTGTGAAGGTGTTGCTTGAGCAGCATCAGAACTTGAAAGTCTTTTTCTTTTCAAAATCCCAGAACCCTCAGCTTCATTCTGTTTCTGGAGATTTACCTCTTTAGCTTCTACCTCCTTCTGAAAATTACCTTTTCAGCTTCTTTTGTCACTGATTCTGATGCAGGAACCTGGACTTGTTCATCCTCATCAGATTCGTCTCTTAGAATGATCTTTCTTCTTCTCCTTGGTGGAGATTTAGGAATAGTTTGCACTCTTGAGGATTTAGGTGTTGAAACCTTGGTAGCTGGTTTAGGTTTTGGGTTGGAAGTGCTGACAACTGGTATCTTCTGAGAGACACCAGAAGTGGATTGTGCTGGTTGATAGTAGGTTCTGATAGTAGGCTGTGGTTGAGTATTGGAAGGCTGTGTTGGTGGAGGTTGAGAAGTAGTAGGCTGTGTAGGTGCAACATCAGGATATATGGTTGTGTATGTGTGAGGATCAGAATTTACTAAGAATTGTTTGACAGATTGAGGAATTTGGAGGGGTCGTAGTACATTCTTCTTATTATCAGCAGATAATAAGTTTGTGAAATCCCTTTTGTGAAGTTTAAAGGGTTCAATTGTCTCACTAAAGTTTTGAGGTGCATCTATTCAACAAAAATTATATATGAGCTGACATAATCTAACAAAATAAACTGTGTTGCTATCTTCTTTCATCCTATCACCTATAAAACCCAAAATTGCAGTAGCATAATCAAAATGAGTTTGATTAAGAAGGGCATACCCAATTTGCTGAGTCATTATTGGGATAACATTAAAGTTGGAGCATTTATTGGCAAAGGTTTTGGTAATGTAGTCGAAAAAGAAGCTCCACTCCCTCCTGATGTAGGGCCTCTTCAGTTGTCCCAGCTTGGACAAAGATTTCTCATACCCAAGATTTGCCATCATATTTTGAAGAGCTGACTCCCCAACTTTTGAACTGTAAGTAAAGTTTTTTGGCAGATAAGAGAGAAGTTAAAAGATTTGATAATCTTTTATCTCTAATATTTATACTCATTCCACTCAATGGCTCTTTTTGGAAGTAAAACCAACATTTTACACCTGGCAGCATGTAAACAGTCAAAACATTATTAGTGGGCACGATAAACGTGCAGTAATTATCGCTCACATGTGTTTACCAAAACAAACACGCAACCCATTAACCAAATGATTATCACTGTTTTTATCTCACTTAATTATTTTTTGATAAATATGACCGTTACAGTAAATATTAAAAAATAAGTCAAGTAAATAAATAATGCCACATAAGCATCAGAATTTGCATCAGGTTTTGTATCAGAACTTGACTATTATCAGAATTTAACGGTCATCAGAACATGGCTTTTGTACTCAGAAAAATGAATAACTGTTCCTGTGATTCTTCACACAAATACTGGCTGGTTTCTTCAGAGTTTAATCATCAGAACATAATCAGAACTTGTCCTCAGAATTTATGCAAATAATATTTAACTGTTTATCTGAAACAACTTAATCACCACAGTAATTTTCATCATTCATATGGAGTGAGAGTGTGTGTATGTGCAAATGATCAGATAAAGATTAAAGTATGACAAACTTCAGTATATCTTAGAAATAAGGCATAACTAAGAAAAATGCTAAAAATCTGTCTTTAATTTTGAAATCTACTATAGAATATATTTATGCAAGAATTTACCTCAACTATTTGTGCTTATTTTATGCATCTTTTGAAATTCTTTAGACAGTGGCTTCTCAGTGTATAATAGGTTACAACTGCCATCAGAATTTATGCTGTTATCAGAATATTTCTCCAGTAATCAGAGAATGTGAAAAGTCACCAAGAAAAATTAATTTTCTTTTCTAATGCATATTACTTAATATCAGCAATGCACTTGGGTCTTCCTTTTCACATATTACTCTAGATCTCAAAGAAGTACCTGATTTCAATGTTTCTTTTCTTTTATTTTCTTCAGATAAGTGAGGCTTATCAAGCATGTAGTTCATCCTTAAGATTTACTGACATCATAATTTGACAGATAAGAAGCAATAATCTAGTTTGTGACTTAGTAATAAGATACACAAAGTAAATTTGACTAAGATCAAAATCAGAATTTGCTTATATTATTGATTTCCACATAAACAACTAATTCAAATATGGGATACATAGTTTGTTCAAGACTACTAAGTCAGCATCTAAAAAGATAATCCTCATTGGATTGAATAGTCACAGAACATTCAAAACACTTTCAGAGTTTATAGAATCACATCAGATAATAAGCAGTGTTTAATATTTTACAATTTAAGCACAGATTACATTGAGATAAGAAAATCTGTAAACACTGATCATAAATTCTGATGTATGAGAACAAAAACTAAACATATTTTGAGAAAGAACCTGAAACCATTCCAAGTTCATTTACCAGTTTTGTAAAAGTAGCTTCATATAGTGGTTTTGTGAAGATATCTGCTAGTTGTTGATCTGTTGGAACAAAATACAATTCCACTGTACCTTCCATCACATGTTCCCTTATGAAATGGTACCTAGTGTTGGTGTGCTTTGTCATTGAGTGTTGAACTGGATTTCCTGTCATAGCAATAGCACTTTGATTATCACAGTAGATAGGTATTTTAGAAAATTCTAACCCATAGTCCAGTAACTGATTCTTGATCCAAAGAATCTGTGCACAACAGCTTCCTGCAGCAATATATTCTGCTTTTGCAGCTGATGTGGAAATTGATTTCTGTTTCTTGCTAAACCAAGAAACTAATCTGCCTTCAAGAAATTAGCAGCTTCATCTAGTGCTTTTCCTGTCTATTTTGCATCCTGCAAAATCTGCATCTGAGTAACCTATTAGCCTAAAATCTAATTTCCTAGGATACCACAATATTAGATCAGCTATACCCTTGAGGTACTTGAAAATTCTTTTCACAACTATTAGATGAGGTTCTCCTGGATCAGCCTGAAATCTTGCATAAAGACAGATAGCATACATGATATCAGGTCTACTTGCAGTTAAATAGAATAAAGAGCCGATCATACCTCTGTAGTTAGTAATAACTACTGATACTCCAGTATCTTTATCTAACTTGGTTGTAGTGGCCATGGGAGTTGATGCAGTAGAACTGTCTTGCATTTCAAACTTCTTGAGTAAATTTCTGGTGTACTTTGATTGATTTATGAAAGTTCCTTATTCAGTTTGCTTGACTTGAAGTCCTAGAAAATAGCTAAGTTCTCCCATCATACTCATTTGATATGTTAACTGCATTAATTTGGAAAATCTTGCACAAAGTTTTATATTTGTAGAGCCAAAGATGATATCATCAACATATATCTGTACCAAAAGTAAGTCCTTTCCATGGTTGAGGTAGAATAAAGTCTTGTTAATTGTGCCTCTGTGAAATCCACTTTCCAGAAGGAATTGAGTAAGAGTCTCATATCATGCTCTAGGAGCTTGCTTAAGGCCATAAAGTGCTTTGTCAAGCCTGTCGACATGATTTGGAAATTTTGGATCTACAAAGCCCGGAGGTTGTTCAATATATACCTCTTCTTCCAATTCTCCATTGAGAAAAGCACTTTTCACATCCATTTGAAAGACTTTGAACTTCTTGTGAGCAGCATAAGCCAAAAAGATTCTTATGGCTTCCAATCTAGTAACTGGAGTAAATGTTTCATCATAGTCAATACCCTCCTGTTGAGAGTAACCTTTAGCAACCAGCCTTACTTTGTTTCTTGTAATTATGCCATCACTGTCATTTTTGTTTATGAACACCCACTTTGTACCAACAATTGATCTGTCCTTTGGTCTTGGCACTAAGGTCCAAACTTTATTTCTTTCAAATTCATTTAACTCTTCCTGCATTGCTTGCACCCAATCAGCATCTTGAAGAGCTTCTTCCACTTTCTTTGGTTTAGTCTGAGATAGAAAAGAATGATAGAGACATTCATTTATTGTTGTTGTTCTAGTTCTGACACCTGCTTCAGGATCTCCAATTATTAAGTTAGGTGTATGTGATTTAGTCCACTTCCTTGCAGATGGAAGTTGATCTCTAGAACCGGATCCTCCCTCATGATCCAGGCTGTCTCCATCAGCATTTTCTGATGCTCCCCCTGAAGTTATGCTCTCTGAGATTCCAGAATTTGAGTTGGATCCTTCAGGAATTGAAGAATTAGAGTTTCTAGAATCATCAGAATTTGGCTCATTAGAACTTGAAGAGCTAGTGACTGGTTCTGATGCTTCTTGAAAGTCTTGAGATGTGGTATGATCATCAGCTTGCTGCCCCTGAACATGTGCATTTTCCTTTGGAGTAGTTACCACAGTTTCAATGACATCAGAATTTAACCCGTCAGAACTTACAGGATCAGGATTTAGGTCATCATAATTTACATAATCAGAATTTATATCTTCATTTTCAAATATCAGCTGATCATGATCATTGAAATCTTCAAGTCCATTAATCTTTTTATCATCGAAAGATACATTGATAGATTCCATGATAACCCTTGTTCTTAAATTGTAGACTCTGAAGGCTTTTGTGGAAAGTGGATATCCAACAAAAATTCCTTCATCAGCTTTTAGATCAAATTTTGACATCTGTTCAGGATGAGTCTTAAGAACAAAACACTTGCATCCAAATACATGAAAGTATTTCAAATTTGGCTTCTTTTTCTTCACCATCTCATATGGTGTTTTTCCATGCTTGTTTATGCGTGTCGCATTCTGTGTAAAACAAGCAGTCTGCACAGCTTCAGCCCAAAATAGGTTGGTAGTTTTGCTTCATCAAGCATAGTTCGTGCAGCTTCAATAAGAGTCTTGTTCTTTCTTTCTACAACTCAATTCTGCTGTGGAGTTCAGGTGCAGAAAATTCATGCTTTATTCCATGCTCTTTGCAGAACTCTTCCATGATTGAAATCTTGAACTCAGTGTCATTATCACTTCTTATTATTTTAACAGAATCTTTGACTAACTTATCCAGTTGTCTGACATGATCAGTTAGAGTAAATGCAGTTTCATTCTTCTTGTGCAAGAAATACACCCAAGTGTATCTTGTGAACTCATCCACTATAACCATAGCATATTTCTTCTTTGTAATGGACATGACATTGACTGGACCAAATAGATCAACATGCAGTAAGTGATAAGGCTCAAGAATTGAGGATTCAGTTTTTCTCTTGAATGAAGATTTTCTTTGTTTTGCCTTTTGACATGAGTCACAAAGACCATCAGGAGAAAATACTGATTTTGGCAGTCCTCTCACAAGATCTTTCTTTACTAGCTTATTTATGTTGTTGAAATTTAAATGAGAGAGTCTCTTGTGCCAATTCCAGCTTTCTTTAATTGATGCTCTGCTTAACAGACAGATTGCAGAACCATTAGAATTTGTTGAAAGTCTGGCTTCATATATGTTACCGTGTCTGTAACCTTTCAGAACCACTTTGCCTGTAGAATTACTTACAACTTCACAGTGTTCTTCAAAGAAATCCATATGATAAACTCTGTCACAGATTTGACTCATACTTAGCAGATTGTTTTTAAGTCCTGAGACAAGAGCTACTAATTCAATTATGACATTCCCAAGATTGATATTGCCATATTCCAGAGTTTTTCCCATGTTGCCATCTCCATAAGAAACTCCTGGTCCAGATTTCTCCACAAAGTCTGATAGCAGGGCTTTATTTCCAGTCTTATGTCCTGAACATCCACTGTCCAGAACCAAGATGTTTTTCCTGTTGCCCTGCAATCACAAAGACCACTATTGGTTTTAAGGACCCAGACTTACTTAGATCCTTTGGCATTTTTAAGTTTGTTAGCATTTGCAGTGGATTTAGTTTCAGAGTTTATGCTAACATGGTTTTTATCATACTTTATATCATACTTTGCATCAGAATTTACACTAGAAAGAATTACACTAACTTTCTTTAAAGAAGGTTTTATTTGATAATAATCATAATACAAACTATGATATTCCTTATAAGTATAAATAGAATGCCATAAACTACCACAATGAAAACAAGGATTTTTTGGTTTAAACCTAACAGACTGACTCTTAACTCCTGATCTAAGAGGTAAAGAGTTTATATCTTTATTTTTCCTGCAAAAAGAAGCAAGATGGTTAGAGTTTCCACAATTATAGCATTTCTTTCTAGGAGCATTAGGAACAAGCATATAATTATTGCTTTTATTCACACCGTCCTTTCCATTCCTATTTTTCCTAGCTTCTTTTACCTTGTTCACTTTTCTAATATCTTTCAGCTTATACTTAAGCTGCTTCTTTGTCACTAAGCCAATGTTTACTACAGCTGGTTTATCCTGTTTTAATTTGCCAGAAGTTGACTTTTTTTTTACTTCTGTTTTAGAGTCTTTCATCTTTTCAGATTTTGACTTGTCAGAATTTGACACAAACTTGACAGGATTAATTTTAGGTTTTTCAGCTTTCTTGGTAAAGTTTTGTTTAGATGACACAGTTTCCTTTTCTTCTTTATCATCTAGATAACCTAGTCCTTCTTTCCAATTTCCATTTTCTAAGATTTTCTGAGTTGTTCTTCTAGAGTTAGTCCAAGTTTTGATTATCTCCTTTTCCTTTTCCAGTTCAGATTTAAGAGATTTATTCAATTTTAGCAGTTCATCTCCAACATACAAAGCCTCATCTCTTTCTTTCTGAGTTTGATGAAATAAAACTGACTCTTTTTCTAAGTAGTCATTTCTGTTTCTAAGAGCAAGACTTTCAGATTTTAATGTTTAAAAGAGCAAGACTTTCAGATTTTAATGTTTAATTTTCTAAAGTCTGATCTCTAAAACTAATGAACATGGTTTTAAGATATAATCTTAGCTAAGAAATATCATCAGTATGAAAAGCAAGAGTTGAATGAGGTACCTTCAATTCAGCAGTTCCAGAACTGCTATCAGTATTTGCCGTCAAAGCATAGTTCACATCTTCTTCAGAATCTGAAGTGTTTGCCCAGTTTTTCTTCTTTGTGATAAGTGCCTGACCTTTATCACCTTTTCCTTTCTTGCAGTCAGGATAGATGTGGCCTCTTTCACCACAATTGTAGCATTTGACATTTGAGTTGTCTCCTCTATCAGACTTTCCTCCTTTGCCTTCAGTCTTTCTGAACCCTTTCTTTTTAGAACTTCCACCTTTCCTGGAAAAATTCTTACCCTTTCTGAATTTCTTGTAGGCTATCTTTGTGATACCTTTCACCATAAGAGCACACAGTTGCATCATCTCTGCATCAACATCCACTTCAGGTAAACTTTCAGTTTCTGAATCATCATCATCGGAACTTGATGATTCTGAATCAGACTGTATGATGAGAGCCTTTCCTTTGCCCCTCTTTGAGAGAACCACTTTAGGAGATTCCTCCTCAGCTTTAAGTGCAACTGTCTTTGACTTTCTTCCATGCCTTTTGCTCCTTTGATCCATCTCAAGTTCATGAGTCTTGAGCATACAATAAATTTCATCAAGAGTAGTTTAGCAAGGTCATAGTTGTCTCTTATGGTAGTAGACTTCAAATCTCAATTTTCAGGAAGAGCTAAAAGGAATTTTAGATTTGAATCTTCAAGATCATATTCCTTGTCCACCAGTGACAGATCATTCAAGAGTTTGGCAAATCTGTCATATAAATCAGTTAGTGACTCATCAGATTTTGAGTCAAAGTGCTCATACTCCTTTGTGAGTATTGTCTTCCTGTTCTTTTTTATGGCTTCAGTTTCCTGGCATCTTGTCTCCAAAGCATCCCATATTTCCTTTGCAGTCTTGCATCCAATTACCATGTTTGACATGACATTGTCAATTGCACTATGAAGTAAATGCCTTACCCTTGCATCCTTGGCAATAGATGAGATGTCTTCAGGTGTGTAATCACCTTTCTCCTTTGGTATGGTCTTTATTGGTTGATCAGCAACTGCAACAGAAAGCTTGGTAGGCTTATATGGTCCATCATTAATTCTATCAAGGTATTCTGGATCTGTGGCTTCCAGAAACATAACCATCTTTACCTTCCATGTAGGATACTCAGATGCTCTCAGTATGGGAACCCTAATACTTTTATATCGACTGTGGGTTTGATTGTTTTGAGTATCTTGAGTTTTGGTGGGCTTATGTGGAGTTTGTGTTTCGTCAGACATGATTGTAAATTGGATCTCACTGTTTGTATATCAATAGAGAGGCTCTGATACCACTTGTTAGGTCACACAACACTATAGAAGGGGGTTGAATATAGTGTTTAGATAATCAAATCAATTTAGAACACAAGTATGTAACAGTAATCAAGTTTATTCAATATAATAAGCTCTGTTACAAAGTAGGTTAAACTACTCTCTCAGTGATGAACAGTATCACTAAGAGCTGCTAGGGTTATTAAGAATAATATTCTCGTGAATGATAACACTTATAGTGTAAACCCTAAGCTATGTTTATATAGTACACAGTTACAAGATATCTTCTAATTGATATGAAATATATCTCTTCCTAAAATATATCAATCAGATATTATCTTTTTACAAGTCTTCTACTCTTCTAACTCTAAATCATATCTTCCAGTGTTTTAGTCATGATATTCTCCTGTAAATCAGCTGCATTCCTTATCCGAAGTACCTGCACTTAAGTCCTGATATAAATCCTGACGGCCTTAAGTTCTGATATAAGTTCTGACTTTAGTAAGTTCTGATTTCCAGTAAGTCTTGATATTAAATTCTGAAACTAAACACAACAGATTAGACTTGACATCACAAATATATCTAACACACTGGATAACCTGAAAGTGTTTGGAGAGAATGTTCTACAAAAGCAAATAATAAAATGTTTTTAGTTGTTTGAAGATCTTGGCATTTGTAGCTAAGACTTGTAAGGATATTCCTCATGGCTACTCAGTGGAGTTTACAACCTACAGGGTAATTTTGGTTGATCAACAGAAGATGATTGAAAGTCTAAGTGCACAGTTCAACAACTCCATGCTCCAAGCTGTTAAAGGAGAAATTGATGGTATTGATGATTTATATCCAAGCAGTGGAATGGAAATGTATAATACAACTCTTTATTTCAATGAAGCCAGACAGGAAGGGTAAGGATTTTCAGGAAATCCCAGCAACAACTTAGGGGGAGCAATAGGAGGATCAACTAGTCAGACACAACACCACATTGAAAATTCAGAGGACACAACAAGAACATATCGGCTGAGACAAAGGGTTTGATGTCAAGTCTATTCCCAGAGTCTAGTTCTTAAGTGATCCAGATGGTGGAGTTATGATTAGCAGGGCTACTGAGTGCGAATGATTATTTCTCTAGTTTTTTATCTGAAGAAGAAACTAAGAAAGGTACAGAAGCTTTGATAGATCCGTATTGATTAGGTGATTGTAAAACAAGATGAACTCAATAAGTCAGCAAGAAGATTGTAGGGAATCTGGTATCCAAACCAAATGACAATTTTGTAATTGGTACAAGGATAACCAGAAGTCAAAACTGGATGACAATGGCTTTGTTACGAGGGACAAGGCCAAACCGGATGCTAGGTTATTATCAGGAAGTAGTATCTAATAGATAGCCTAGTGACGAGACTTGAGGATATTATGACATATCAGGCACCTGATGCACATTACACATGGAATTGGACTCTAGTAGATGTGTACAAGTGCACTCCTGGTTGGTGAGTCAAAAGAGGAAGTCAATGCAAAATAGTTCATTGACTTTGCAGTAGCAGATCAATGGAACTCTGTATATCTCTTCTTCACAAGCTCACTTCAGGTTCGTAGAACTAGTATACTACTCAAGCAATCGTCAAGGACATGGTATGGCACTCTAACTGAAGCTACAGGTTTAAAATGAACCAGTAGAGTCGTCATATTAATAACTCTCTTATCACTAGGAACAAACATAATGTTATATATGTGCAGTGATATCATGATAATGTTATATGTTGGTCTACTAACAAAAACTTGTGCAAGATTATTTGCTAAGTAATTGCAGAGTAGGTATGGAGGAGCGTGTTGGAAAGGTTGCAATTCTTTTTGGGATTACTTTAAGCAAGCCATTAGAATAATTCTTTTAGGAGCTCAAGCAAGCCAAAAGAACAACTCTTTTAGGAG
Source organism: Apium graveolens (assembly GCF_009905375.1). Taxonomy (NCBI): domain Eukaryota; kingdom Viridiplantae; phylum Streptophyta; class Magnoliopsida; order Apiales; family Apiaceae; genus Apium; species Apium graveolens. The sequence continues at coordinate 160,526,514 of NC_133656.1, read as the reverse complement.
CACAAGTAAACCAAAAGAATAATGGAAATACAAGTAAGTTAAGGATCTTTTGAAGATGCAAAATTTAGAAGATTCTGAACATGCCAAGACTACTTACCAACATAAACCACTAAAGCTTGATCAGTGTAACTCGGGTATAATGACAAGCTATAGAGCTATGTCGAGCTTCCTCTTTTTCTCAAATGCTAATAGACAACATGTAATGTTCTCAAGATGCCAATGTGCAAGGTTCTAAGTGGATCCTAGAGAATCCAATCGTATAGCTATTAACAAGATTATTAGATATCTTAAGGGACTATCAACTCTTGGAGTAAAGTACCCTAAAGATATTGTGCTTAATATGTTTAGCTATATAGATATAGATTATGCAGGTTGTAAGAAAGACACGAGAAGCATCTCTGAAGCTATCAACGTAAGTGACAGGAGAAGCATCTCAGGAAGCTGTCAACTTCGTGAAAGAAGATTGATTTCTTGTTATGATAAGAAACAACCCCAAATCCAACAACACTGTAGAATACTCTATGACAAGGCACCTTCACACCAAGTATCATTTATTTCGAGAGCATGTCTTCTAGTCAAAGAGTTACTGACAGAAACATTTATTAAATCACTTGATAAAGTTAATTTTTCAAGACTGGTTTGTAAGTGTGGGATATCATTCATTGCATATTAGTTGGAAATCCCATTTGTAAGGAAATCTTCATATAAGTTCACAAGTTTTAAATCTTCAATATTTAAAGGACTTGTGAATTTATCAGTAATCCAGTACATCATACTTAGTGATACTATCTTGATTATCATGATTACAAATTAGATACATTTGTGGTAGTTAAGCATTATAGCATTAAGTTTGATTACTATTTTAATTGATTTAAATTATGATTGTAGACTATTCCATTCCATATCAGTCTCATAATTTGAAATTTATTAAAATAATATGCAGCATAGTTATTTGTATCATGTACGAATAAATTGTGGCACTTTTAGTATTAGTGATATTATTTAGAATTTTTATTCTAAGTAATCAATGCTTATTTCTAAAATCATTAATATTGAAAGTCGAAGTATTTTCTAAGTTATGTGTATAAAACTCTCAATATCTTATATGGTTAGAAAGTATTTCTAAAATTACTAATTATCCAGAGAGTGATTGCTATGTATATAAGTCATATATCCTATTGGTGATTATTTAAGGATAATTATGAAAATATTTAAGTGCTAGTATCTAACTCATAGATATTTAGTTTTTATTTATTTAGTATTTATTTTTGGTAGTTTAGATTATGGAAATTGAAGCAATTCAATAATTTTATTTGCTCCATAATTCAAACTAACTTAAAATAAATAAGCAGCATGATTGATTATAACTAAATCTGTCAACAATTGATATCTAGTATATTGATTGTAACTTATGTGTTATAAGTTAATTATGAGATTTTGGTTTTAGTGAATTTAGCAATGTTCACATTTCAAGAATTTACTAAAATCGGAATCATAATTGTAGCATAATTAGTTGTGTGTAATTTCTTGACTTATATCAGTTAATGATATTTAGTTAAGAGTTTAACTATGAACTAATTGTGGAGTATTGGTATTTGTGACATTACTTAGAACTCCTCTAAGTAATCAATGATTATCTTCAGCCACTTATACTAATATAAAAAGTATAAAAATATCTCTTGAAGTACAACTATGGTCAATGAGGATTTTGCTTTGATTAGAAGTAACCATATGTTGTCCACCTAGAATAATTTTTATACTTATTTGCAAACTCCTAAACACTTTGATAATAGATGCAATACTCAATGGATCAAAGTATATGGAACTTAGAATATTTTTCTAAGATTGCATACAAGACAATGTGGGTTAATGTTGCTTTATTTATCAAACCAATATTGTTTGAGATATTACCGTTATTAGGAGTTAAGAATTGTATGATATATGAAATTGAATGCTGATGTCTTTTTGATAGATAATTGGTATTTAATTCATCGATATCTTATTTTAATATTTAAAATAGGATGTAACATAATTACTGGTATCTAAAGTACTTGACAAGTATCATACAATGATATATTGTTAATATTTTATTGCAGATAATTGTGAGATTTTAAGTGTTAGTGGATTTATATGCTTTGCTATATCTGAAAGATTCACTATAATTTGAAATTAGCAGCATAGTCAGTCTTATTAAGATTATTTATCAATAAACAATTTTGTTGATTATAATCTTATAAAGATAGATTATGGAGCTTTTGACATGAATGAGAATTGCTTAGACTTAACCCTAAGTGATCAATGCTTTTACAAAAAAAAAACTCATTCATATTGAAAGATAAAATCTTTCTTTCTCTTCTTAATAATTTTAGGGTCATCAGTCTATGTCTTATCAAATCACTTGTCTTTTTAAGCATAAAAACAGACTTGTGCACTCGAAACTCCTTCTTCTAACCCATTGAGGGGGCACAGTTTTAGGAGAAAATCAAACTTCTTTCTACATTGGTGATTTCTTATTTCATTAAAATCTTTTGAAATCACTATTGTACATCATTTCTTTCAACGATTAAATGCATAATTTTCATTCATTATAGATCTTAAGTGCATTTTATCTCTATATTGCCATATGTTCTGTGATACAAGTCCAGCCTCCAATGGCCTTCTTTCATTTGATAGTCATGAGGTTGAAAACCCACAACTTCTATCCCGGACTATAAAGACAAACATAGAAACAGAACCAACCAACACTCTCTTACCACTAAAATGAAGTATGAATGAGCATGAGGGAGATAGTGCCTTAGTGCACCACATAAGGAAGGTTCTGAAGTCAACCCAATAGCTTTGTCTCCTACAAAGTTGAGTAGTATTAAAGTTGAGACAACTGCTAGCTCCCATACATCTTCTCAAAAAGATGTAATGGCTAAAAAGGCACAAAACAGTTACTAGATTCATCCTCTCAACAGGGTGCGTCTATTGAAATTTGCCTGTCGGCCAGGGTACCCAATGTAGTGTCACCACCTTAAATATAAACAATTCTTGATGCACAAGGAAAAGTTGCACACACAAAGGATGAGTTGACGGAAATAAGAGTTTCGACCATTTTACGGTCAGATTCGATTGTTCAAGGTTCTTTAATGGACCAATTGCCTTTACAGGTGTTAGGAGAGGATACTGTTCCAATTAGACCTGGCAAATCATGCAGGTCGTGTCGTTTCGTGTCGTGTAATGTTGTGTTTCGTGTACTTTATGTGTAGACACGAAAACGACACAAAATGTATCCGTATACCTGGAACTCTGACACGAACACGACACGGGTCTTACACGATCAGACACGACACGATCTGGTGTACACGAAATTTTTTATGTACAATTCAGTACACGGAATGAAACGAACTGAAATTACACGAATGGAAACGAACTTTTACATGAAATAGTTAAGTTTACAATAGTTTTTCAACATTTAAGTTATGTCCAAATATACCAAATTACAAAGATAATTCTTAGTAAAAGATGCTAATATTTTAATATAACAATGGTCTTGATTTTCCATTTTATGCAGATTTAGACTCTCCCTAGTGGTTCAGAATTCAGATACCTGCAAATTGGGCAATAATGACAACTTAGAAAACGGGTGGCAATAATGACTTATAACAACTGTTTCTAACAGGGATTGTTGATAGTTCAAATTGTGCAGTGTGATATTAGACAAAATGAAATCTTTTATAAGCAACAATGATACTCTTGGCTGTTTGTTTGAATATATAATTAAGTTAACTGGTTCATCAATGTTATTAAAATACACTCCATGACACATTCCAACCAAATAAGCAAGCTCTCAGATCTATGTATTATGATAACCATGACAACTGATCTTAAAAGCACAAAATAATACTTTTTATTTAGCATAACTGTACACATCTTACAGGAAACTGAAGCTCATATTTCTTAGACAGTTCAAGAAAACCAGTGGATAAGAAACTTAGACACATTTCTTAATATCAACTAGAAAGATCAAAGAAAACTTTAGAGTCCAGCATCAATGCACTCACTGTAACACAAGAAAATTTACTCTTTGGCAGAGACTAACTTGGAGTATTGCTATTTATCATCTGGAGCGTTTCAGCTAACCATAGAATAATCTACAGAGTACACACACTGAAAGTTGCTCTATAATTAAACTAAATATCAGCTATGTTATCTAGGCTCTAATGTGATTTGTTCATTAATAAAATTTAGGTTCTGGGTATATTTCAGAACTTAAACAAGTAGATATCAGTAGTGTCCCTAAATTTTTATCTCTAATTTAGAATTCAGCTAAAATTTAATCCTCATGACACATCATACCACACTATGTAAATAACAAGCAGTCACCACACATCAAATTAAGGATGTGCGCACAATATCTAATATGAAAGAACTCTCCTTTATTAAGTAAAGCTTTTCTCAAATTTAGTTGTGTTTTCAAAATACCAACAAATACATCATTACTAGACGCATTATCCAAAGTGATACTAAACAACTTATACTCAAGATTCCATTCACATAATAACTTGTATATTTTATCAGAAATTGTGATCCCCGTGTGTGGTGATGGCATGTACGAAAAGTTCAACAACTTTTTATGCAAGACCCAATCAACAGTGATAAAGTGAGCGGTAAGTGTAATATATCCATCGGTTGCAACAGAGGTCCACAAATCTGAAGTTAAACATATTTTACCGCTAACATTTTTTAATATGTTCAATAAATTTATTTTTTCAGATCTATAACCAAGCAATATATCACTTCTTAAAGTGTTCCTGCTCACTAAAATAGCTTTTGGATTTGCATATTTAAAAGCATCTCTAATGCCCTCATATTCAACAAACTGAAGAGGTAGATTGTGCCTTACCACTGCATCCGTGATCATGTCTCTGAAAATTAAAGGATCGAATTTTGCATTTTGCATCGTCATAGAACCTTGGCTGGTGGAAATAATCATCTGCCTCACGTCTCTAGATCTTGTACAAGTCTGCTGATGTTTAAGCATGTTCCCGGTCCCAAATGATGAATTGTAAGTTAATGAATAACCACATTTTTTACACTTGGATGTATCTCCCTCGCCATTTACACCCTTGATATAATCAAAAGTATCCCAGGCCTTCGACCACTTCCGTTTATTACTCTTCGACTTCGTCTCTTGTTGGACTGAATCCTCCGTGCTTGGCACCGTATTTTTATTTTCATTCTCCTGCAAATCTGCCTCATCCTCGCTTAATAATTCATATACCTAGAGGATATAATAAATTACGAAAAAGGTAAGAAAACAAAACCTCCCAAAATAAACAAATAATCAATAAATATACTTAACAAATCCAATCAACAAGGGAAAAAGTAAATTAAATCATAATCTAACTAAGAGATTCAGATGGGTCGAGAATACAATCAATACAATTACAAATATTAACGAGAATTGAGAAGTAATCAATACCGGAATATTGGAATATGGGTGTTCTTCTTCATCCATTGTAGTTCAGATGGTTCGTTTAAACTTTAAACTGGAGTTTGCTATTTGCGGCTGTTTAAGGAAGATGTGTAAGGAACTCTAATTCCCAATGTATAAACTATAAAGTATAAAGTAATAAGCCGTAGACTGTAGACTGTATTATTTACTTATTTTGATAAGGGCCCGAAGCCCTGAACCATAAAATGTATTACTGTATTTGACATTTTGACTATATTTGTTTATACATTATATTTTATAATGTATTGTTATATTATATTAGATTTTTTAATTTTTTAATTTATTAAGTTCTAATATATATATATATATATATTTATATATATATAATTATGTCGTATACTTCGTGTCGTGTCGTGTATTCAAATGGTAAAAACAAAACCGACACCAAATCTTGCCCGTGTACTTTCGTGTTCGTGTCGTGTATTAAAAAGGCAAACACAAACATTAATTTTCGTGTTGTTTCGTGTCGTGTAAGTCGTGTCGTGTCCAGAATTGTCGGGTCTAGTTCCAATAGTCATATGTCAGTGGTCAGTGTCTACCTCCCCAGGCTTAAATCCCCTGGATACATCTACGGATAGTGGATCTAACATAGGTGCAGATCGGCAACTTGTTGACAATGATTCAGATATTACCTGATGAGTCACAAGGAAATGTCTTCACAGACATTAGAAGGAAACTTTGATCTTTATGCTGAATTCTTCGGATCATTGTTTACCTTCCCAGAGTTCAAATCTGGAACCCCAAAAGGGAAACTAGCAACTTGTAGATTATGACTCAGATTCATCTGACGAGTCTAACAAGGACGGGGATTTGCGAACTCCCATTGCACCACCTGTGACCTCCTTAAGGATGGCTAAGGTGATTTTCCTTGCAAGTACAACTGAATTTTGGAGCTATGAGAGGAGTGATACACTTGTGAGAATGAGTGTAAACATGAGTGGAGAGAAGAGTGAAACACTTGTGAGGTACATGAAATATAATCACACACTCAAAGTGAGGAAGAAAGAGGAACACCATATCCCATTCCATATCCCTAAACCTGGTTCTTGATACTTCGGGTCTCGAATCTGTTTATGATTGGAACCTATCTGTTAGGGACCTAATATTTACAGATTGGATTAGAATACGTCGAGATCTAACAAGTTGGGAGCTAATAATTGGTAACAATTGGTGATCTCACATTTGGGATATATAAGGAGTTGGGAAGATTGGTGAACATGATGATCAACAGTGAAGTCATACTTGCAGCATTTAAAGGGACATGTTTGATCAGACTCTGACTTGTTATTTCTTTTCCAACCAAGTAAAATATGAAAACCCCTTCAGACAATAGTATACATTCCTTCTCTAAGGGGGAGATAAAAGCTTATATAATAGTTTGGAGGATTCCTCAACTAAGGGGGAGAAATAGCAAGGAGGAAAGAAAAAGGTAAAGCACATGTACACTATACCACACCATTGTTGTTTGTAACTACGGATCCTATTGTACGGGAGAGGTGGTAAACACAAGGTGATTTCCTAGTGATCAGAAGAAGTGGTTTGGTTCATCACTATTCTTCATAAGTGGATAAGCTATTTTCCAAAAGGGGAGTACCATTGGTTTTTATCTGCGGTTCCTATTGTATGGGAGAGGTGGTAAACGAAGGTGATCTCCTTTAAGCAGTTGATTCTTATAGGGGGAGAAGCAAGAGAGATATGTGCTTCTCAACAGGAAATGTGGTTGTATAAAAGTAGTTGATGATGATTACTTCAAGACTGAGAAGTATTATCGGGCAGAGATTTGAAGAACCAAGAAAATGAAGATGAAACTACTTGAAGATCAGTTCAGTGCTTGAGGAACAAACATCTTTCATTTCAGTTACTCAATAAATATGGAAATGCAGTATTTGATCCAGAAAACCAGTAGCATTATTTACAAGTCCTGGTACATTACTTTTTCTAGTTGTTAGTTGAGTTATCCTCTCTATTTAATTTGTTTGTTAGTTTTAACAATCAAATAGGGGGAGATTGTTAGTGAGACTGCGTAGCTGTGTAAACAGTTACGTGATAACTCAACAAGATAACAACACTAGAACATGACAGGTTAATAATACTACGACTATACAAGAAATCAGGAAGAATGAAGACAAGGAAAATGCAATGAATCAAAAGATTAGAAGAAGGCTGGAAGTCTGTTTATAGGACACTGAAAGAAGTTCATTAATATGTTTATGCCTCAGTGAAGAATAAAGGTTAAAGACTTTCAGGGCTTCAGAAATGATGAGAATTCAGTGTATAAGTGCTACCAGAAGATTTCAATGTATTGGCATTGATTAAAGATAGACAGTGTGTGAATCATAGGAATCTAAAGAATTGAAGACATGGTATAGACAAAGGTTAAAGAAGACAATTGCAGTCTTGAAGTTATACTCACTGACAGGAGTTCATTTATATGTTCAAGCGTTGGTGAAGAACAGTGAATGAAGTATACAAGATTGTAGTAGTAATGAAGACGTTGTCTAAAGTACCAGAAAGGATTCCAGTGAATGTATATTTGTTTGTTGACAGTCAGTGTTAGAAACAATGGATATTCAACCAATCCGTATCAACTCAGAAACACAAGACAAATTAAATTAAGTTCACTCAATGCTAGTTGTTTGTGAACCAGGCCAGTGCACCAAACATCAGTATACAAGAAGGGATTTTGATTCAGTTACAGAAGAAAATATTGATACAATGAAGAATGTTTTGGCAAAAGCAAGAATACTCTAAGTCAGAACACTCTTCCTCCTTGGTCTCCACAGAAGTAGACAGTGTCCTTGGTCGCCATAGAGTCTCTAGTCGCCACAGAAGCAAACTGTTGTTGCTTGGTCGCCATAGAGCCTCTAGTCGCCACAAAAGCAAACTGTTGTTGCTTGGTCGCCATATAGCTCCTAGTCTCCATAGAAGCAAACTGTCTGCCTGGTCGTCATAGCTTCTAGTCGCCATAGAAGTAGAACTCTGTCGCCACAGAGCTGTCACCACAGAGAGACAGAAGAGAACTCTATCCCCACAAAGCTGTCACCACAGAGAGACACAAGAGAACTCTGTCGCCATAGAGCTGTCGCTAGAGAGAAGGCACAAGGGATACAGGTCGCCATAGAGGAGTTATATTCATTGATTCATTTGCAGAAATTCAAGGATTTGTGTGGACACAGAAATGCCACCTGCCCAATTGAATTGATATAAGTCTACACTTTGAAACAGAATGAAGAAGTTCTGAGTTTTGTTCATCTTCTCTCTCACGGGAGGAGATGAAAAAAAAGAAACAAAGAGTATATAGAGAAGCTCAAGCTTTTTGAATATCCGTTTAACTTCTCACCGGAGTAACGTTATAATGCCCGATTTAACTCTTGTATATTCTTAAGGGCATTATAATCGTTACCCGGTAATTAAATCCTTAGACAAACAAAAGCTAGATCATTGTATAGGATTTGATTTGTAAATCTTTGTAGAAGCTAGGAACTTTGTTGTTCTTAGATTGTAGCCGGTTAATTTATTTATCGGAGTGTAGTAACACCCTCGCGGATTTATATACGAATATATACTTCCCCGAATATCTTGTGTTCCTCGTTTTATTGTTCCAAATACTATTCACCTCAAGAACACGAAACCACTAACCGAGCATTAAATCTTATCCGCTAAAGATTCGAAAGAATTTTTAATTTAGTGATTATCATATTCAACCCCCCCCCCTTTCTACGATAATTCGGGACCTAACAAAGAGTGATACACTTGTGAGAATGAGTGTAAACACGAGTGGAGAGAAGAGTGAAACACATGTGAGGTACAAGAAACAGAATCACACACTCAGAGTGAGAAAGAAAGAAAACCACCATATCCCATTCCCTATCCCTAAACATGATTCTTGATACTTCGGGTCTCGAATCTATTTATGATTGGAACCTAAATCTTAGTGATAGAATATATTTTTATGTATATTTTAGATGATTTTATTCTCATATTAATTATATTTTGCATTGATTTGGATATTTATTTAATAGATTTTAATGTTTTATTGTAGAAAATAAAGAATCCTTGACTTGGAAGGATTTGGAGCGAAAAGACCTATTTTGGAGTGAAAATAGAAGAAAATTCGTATTATTTGGCTATGCGGGCTGCAAATACTGTTTGGGCCATATCTAGAGATCCAGAAATCCGTTTTTGATGATCTTACAGTCCACGCGAAGCTTGCGAGATTTCCCTTAATTTAGAGATGGGCCCAAAAGCAAAGTCCAACTGGAAGAGTCCGGAAACTGGGGAGCAAAAACAGCTGCGAATTTTACATTAAATTTCTACTTCATTATGGAATTCTTTTTGTATTATTATTAGAACATTAAAAATAGGATCAGATATTAGGATTAGAGGAGACTTTTAGTTGGAGGATGAGTTTTTATCATTAGTTACAGAGGGGAGAGATACGTACGTTTACATACAAAGTTAGGGTTTATGTTCTTCATCTTCTTGATTGAATTCTTTGTTTAAGCTTGGATCTCAATTTCTTCATTAATATAAAAGTTTAAGATATTCTTAATCTCTTCTTATTATATTAGCATATGTTTTCTATGACTTTCTTCACTGTTCTTGTTGTTTTTATTGCTAATATGAGTGAGTAGTTTTATTTTAGGGCTTAAGGGAAACCATGTTTGCATCATGACAATTCTCTGATTTGTTAGTAGTTTAATGGGTAAAGAGTGATTCTAATTGATATGATTTATTGTTTAATCTATGTAATTGGCCAATATTGTGGATTAATTGTATGCAAATGGGGGTAATAGATCGAGAGATTTTACTCGCTAGAGGCACACATACGATTAGCTGAATTGAGGATTAGTGCGAGAGCATGATTGGATTTCTGAAAGTGTTAATGCTTGAGAGAGATTAACCATTACTTTCATTACTCGACCCAATAAATTGTTATATTTCAGTGAATGTTTTGGTGTAAGCATGGTGAACCTATATTGCCCTAGACTTTAGTTATTTGATTTTAACCACACAAAATTTGCATTATTTAGTTAGCTAAAAATTCACAACACTCGATTTAATCCAGAAACAATTTGTAGTAGTTGAATTAAAATCCTTGAAACAGTCTCCTTATGGATACGACCCGTACTTTCCTATATCTGCTAACAACAGACACCGTGCACTTGCGGTATTACAATTTTATACATCAAGTTTTTGGCGCCGCTGCCGGGGAGACGCCCAGTTTCTATAGATTTTATTTTGATTATTTTAGATTGTTTCCTTTGTCTCATTGGAGGTTCACTTCCAGTTGAGGCATATTTCACTGCCTTTTCTTGTTTTAGTTGTTGATGTTCAGGTCCACAAAAGAAGCAGAAGTAACTCCTCTTAGTCCGAATTTTGGGATTACTTGTCAGCAATACATAGATCGAGTAAGAAAAGAAAGGCTGCAAAATATCGCTGATTCAAAGATCATAATGGCAGAACTTCCTATTAAATCTTTGAAGAACTATTCACAACCCTCTCCGAGTGATGTGCCTACTGGTCTTACTATGCCAACTATTGAAGCAACAAATTTTGAGATCAAACCGACGTTGCTTACTATGATCCAACAAAATCAGTTTGCTGGTCTTCCATCTGAAGACCCTACACTTCATCTGCAAAGGTTTCAACAGCTCTGTTCTACCATCAAACATCGGGGTGTCACTGCAGACCAACTTAAAGTCATGTTGTTCGGGTTTTCTCTTCGTGATAAAGCTCAAAAATGGTTGAATGATATCAATGTGACTGAGTGGAATGCGATTGCTCAAGCTTTCTTAACTGAGTTTTTCCCTCCGAACAGAACTGATGATTTGATTGACAAGATGACGGGTTTCAAACAAGAGTATGGAGAGTCTCTTAAAGATGTTTGGGAGAGATTCAAAGATCTTCAATGTGCATGCCCACATCATGGTCTTGAGAAGTGGTTTCTGATAAAACGCTTCTACAATGGTCTTGATCCTGAAACCAAAGGTACGGTTGATAATGTTGCAGGTGGTGTATTTCTAGATAAAGGAGTCGATGATGCATATACTTTTCTTGCAAATTTGGCTACTCATCACTTCAATAACCCGAGAGCATCTAAGAAGGGGGGAAAACTTGAAGTGGAGGCTTATTGTCTTTTATCATCTTAGCTCGCTGCATTAACTCAGGAGATTCATTCATTGAAGAATTCGCAGGCATCTACTGCTCCTCCTATGAGTATTAATGCATTATCATCCACGGCTCCCACGAATCATCTTGTTTGTGAAGTGTGTGGAATCCAAGGCCACATGGGTAATGAGTACTCATACAATTTTCAGAATTCACAAAATTTTTAGATGGAGCAAGCAAATGTTTTTCAGCAGAGGCAGCAGTATAATCCATACTCCAACACTTATAATCCTGGTTGGAGAGACCATCCAAATTTCTCATATAGGAATAACAATGCTCAAAATCTTCCTATGCCTAATCAGCAGCAACAGTATCAGCAATCTTATCAGAGTTCTCAACAACAACAGTATAGGCCTTCTCAGGGACCTATGAATCCTCCTGGATTTCAGAAGCCTCCTCAAAATTACGCTCCTCAAGCTAGTCAAGCTGCACAGCCTGATCAGACAAATGAGATGCTGAAATTACTAATGCAAGAGATTAAAGATATGAAAGTCCATAACAAGATTATGGAAACTCAGATTGCACAATTGGCTAGTTCTTCAACTGCAAGGCAACCTGGCTCTTTACCATCACAACCAACAAATCCAAAAGAGAATGTGAATGCTATTTCTCTTAGGAGTGGTCTTACATATGATGGTCCTCTAATGCCTAATACTGATGTGACTGATGAGAAAGAGAAGGAAACTAGCAAAGATGTCAAGGTGAATGATGTTGATCAGAAAAACAAGGGTGGAACTGAAGGAAGCAAGAAAGCTGAGAACGAGAGGATTGTAAATACTCCTCCACCATTTATGCCTAAGTTGTCGTTCCCCAGCAGGATGAACAGAACAAAGGTAGATCAATAGTTTGGTAAGTTTATGACACTTGTCAAGAATCTTGAGGTAACAGTTCCTTTCACTGATTTAATTTCACAAGTTCCATCATATGCAAAGTTTTTAAAGGATATTTTGATAAAGAAATGAACTTTTGGTGAAGTGGAGACAGTAACTTTTACTGAAGAGTGTAGTGCTATTTTACAAAATAAGTCTCCACCTAAACTTAAAGATCCTGAAAATTTTTCAATCCCTTGTCATTTAGGTGCATTATTTATTGACAAAGCTTTGTGTGACTTAGACGCTAGCATCTTTATCATGCCTCTCTCGATTTTTTAAAAATTAAATATGGGTGAGTTGAAATGCACACAAATGACATTGCAAATGGCGGACCGTTTCATAAAATACCCTTTGGGTATTTTAGAGGATGTGCCTATCAGGGTTGGAAAATTTTATATTCCTGTGGACTTTGTAGTGTTGGATATGGAAGAGGATATCCAAATTCCCATTATCTTGGGTAGGCCATTCCTCTGTACTGCAGGTGCTGTTATTGATGTTAAAAGTGGGACTTTAACTTTGAGTGTTGGTGATGATAAAATTACTTTTACTCTAACCTCTGCTCTTAAGTCCCCTTTGTTTGAGAATACTTGTTGCAGGATTGATGTTATTGATGAAATTATTCATGATGAGCTACCACAAATTTTGTTGAATGATGCGTTGGAAGCAGTTCTTATGCTTGAAGCTTCTGAAGGGGAAGGACATTCTGAAGTTGACTCGTTGATTCTTGAGTTGGATGGTAAGGCTGATCCAAGCCAAGGTTGTGAGGTAACAAACACTATTACTCTTTGTGATAAACCTCAGGTAAAGAAATTAGAGTTAAAGCCTTTGCCATCTAATCTCAAGTATGTGTTTCTTGATGATAATGAGTCTTTTCCTGTGATTGTCAGTTCTGATCTTGACGATGGTCAAATCTCTAAGCTTCTTACTGTGTTGCGTATGCATCGAAAAGCGATTGGGTATAGTATTGATGATCATAAAGGGATTAGCCCAGACTTCTGCATGCATAGAATTCACCTAGATGAGGATCATAAGCCTTGTATACAGGGACAACGCCGCTTGAACCCTAACATGCAAGAGGTTGTTAAAAAAGAAGTCTTAAAACTACTTGACGCGGGCATCATATACCCAATTTCTGACTCAAAATAGGTAAGCCCGGTTCAAGTAGTTCCTAAAAAAGGAGGAACAACAGTGGTTAGGAATGATAAAGATGAATTAATTCCCACTAGAGTTGTCACTAATTGGCGGATGTGTATTGATTATCGTAAATTAAACATTGCCACTAAAAAAGATCACTACCCTCTTCCATTCATTGATCAAATGCTTGAGAGACTTGCTGAACATAAATTCTATTGCTATTTAGATGGGTATTCAGGGTTCTTTTAGATCCCTATACACCCTGATGACCAGGAGAAGACTACATTCACATGTCCATATGGTACCTTTGCATATCGAAGAGTTCCGTTTGGATTATGTAATGTTCCTGCTACTTTTCAGCGTTGCATGACATCCATATTTTCTGATTTCATTGAGTCAATTATGGAAGTATTTATGGATGATTTCAGTGTTTATGGTTCTGATTTTGATGTGTGTTTGCATAATCTCTCTAAAGTGCTTAGACGTTGTGAAGAAGTTAACTTGGTTTTAAATTGGAAAAAGTGCCACTTCATGGTCAATGAAGGAGTGGTACTTGGTCATCTTATTTCTGAACGTGGCATCCAAGTTGATAAAGCAAAAATTGAGGTGATTGAGAAACTTCCTCCTCCTATTAATGTCAAGGGAGTGAGGAGTTTCTTAGGTCATGCGGGGTTTTATCGACGTTTTATAAAAGATTTTTCAAAAATTGCAAAACCCCTCACTCAATTGTTGCTTAAGGATGCCACTTTTGAGTTTACTGATGCATGTCTAGAGTCTTTTTACAGGATAAAGAATGCTTTGATAACTGCACCAATCATACAACCCCAGACTGGAATCTTCCTTTCGAAATTATGTGTGATGCAAGTGATTACGCTGTAGGTGCAGTTCTTGGTCAAAGAAAAGATAAGGTATTGCACGTTATCTACTATGCAAGTAAAACCTTGGATGAAGCTCAGGTGAACTATGTTACTACAGAGAAGGAGCTTCTAGATGTAGTCTATGCTCTTGATAAGTTTCGAACATATCTCATTACTTCAAAAGTCATTATTCATACGGACCATTCTGCACTGAAATATCTCTTGGCGAAGAAAGAAGCAAAACCGAGACTTATTCGATGGATTCTGTTACTCCAAGAATTCGACTTGGAAATCAAGGACAAGAAAGGTGCTGAGAACGTGGTTGCAGATCATCTCCCACGACTACGTTTTAAATCAGATACTGCATCAGACATTCCTATTGATGACTCTTTTCCAGATGATCACTTATTTGCAGTTGCAACTAAAACTCCATGGTATGCAGATTTTGCAAACTTTTGTGTGAGTGGCTCTCATCCTCCCGATTTGACCTATCAACAAAGAAAGAGGTTCTATCACGATGCTAAGCAATATTTCTGGGATGACCCTTTCTTGTATCGAAAGTGCGCTGATGGTATATTTCGTAAATGTGTTCCTGAGTTTGAAGTAAATGACATTCTCAAACATTGTCATTCTCTAGCATGTGGAGGGCACCACGGTCCTTCTAAAACCGCTGCAAAGGTGCTTCAATCCGGTTTCTTTTGGCCTTCTCTATTTAAAGATACTCGTGATTTTTGTCTTGCTTGTGATGCATGCCAAAGAACGGGTAATATTTCAAAATGCCATGAGATGCCACAGACTGGTATTCTAGAAGTCGAGATTTTTTATGTATGGGGTGTTGATTTCATGGGACCTTTCTTGTAGAATGAAATACATCTTAGTTGCAGTTGATTATGTGTCTAAGTTGGTTGAAGCAATTGGATCCGCAACCAATGATTCAAAAGTTGTCATGAAGCTCTTTAAAAATATTATATTCCCACGTTTTGGAGTTCCAAGGACTTGATTATTGATGGTGGTTCTCACTTTCGGCATCGACAATTTGAAACTTTGTTGAAAAAGTGATTGGTCTAGCTTATCATCCTCAGACATGTGGTCAAGTTGAGGTTTCAAATCGTCAAATCAAAAGCATTCTAGAGAAGGTGGTGGCCAAGTCTCGAAAATATTGATACTTGAAGTTAGATGATGCATTATGGGCTTATCGAACAGCTTATAAGACCCCTATTGGCACTACTCCCTACCAGTTGGTCTATAGTAAGGCATGTCACTTGCCGGTTGAGCTTGAACATCGTGCTTTTTGGGCTATCAAAGAGCTCAATATGGATTTGAAGGTCGCGGGTGAAGCAAGACTTCTTCAATTGAATGAATTGGATGAGCTTCGTTTTGATGCTTATGATAATTCTCGGATTTATAAGGAGAGAATGAAAAAGATGCACGACAAAGCAATATTGCGCAGAGATTTTCAAGTTGGCGATAAGGTCTTATTGTTTAATTCAAGACTTCGACTTTTTTCGGGAAAACTCAAATGTAGATGGTCCGGACCATTCACTGTGACTGGAGTAAAATTTCATGGTGCTATTGGAATTATGGGGTAAGATGGAACAAGATTTAAGGTTAACGGTCAACGCCTTAAATTGTATGTGAACGGAGCCTTTGTTGGAAAAATGGAGACGATTCGTCTCAATGATCTCATCGCGAATGTCTAAATCGAGGTTAGAAGTCAAGCTAATGACTTAAAACGAGCGCTTCTTGGGAGGCAACCCAAAATTTTGTTGAAGTAATTTTTTTTATATATTTCTTTCTTTTGATTTTTTTAGGTAGAATTTTCTGTATATTTTATCTTATTTTTACTCCCGCAAGGTGCCTTGATAATTTTTGTGTGAAGTGTTTCAGGATCACACAAATTATTATTTTTTTCTTGAATTTGGAGGTGATTTGTTTTCAAAAATGGAATTTAAAATTCATGAATTGTTAAAAATTTTCTTCAAGTGGTACAATTTTTACTACCCGTGGTGCATTAAAACACCCCGTGTGGGCGGATGCTCTCTGGAAACAAAGAAAAAAAAAAGCGCCCTCCGGTCAGCCAATATCTGCCTGCAGGTAGTTTACTTCTCTGGAAAATACGCATAAAAAAAAAAAAGCAGGACACCAAAACAAGGTTGGCGGCGTGTATTATCACCCCACGGTCACACCACATCTCTGCCCAAACCAGGTTCGATACATTACATGTTATTAACCCCTTCACCCCATGCGCGTGCGCCTCCCCCTCCCTGAACATTATATTTTTATTTTATTTTTTGTTTTTTTTTATTGTTTGTTTGTTTTGTAATCTTTTTTATATTATTCTTATTTTATTATTATTTTTCTACTAACAATATTTCTATTAAATTTAATTTTTAATTTTATACTTTTATAGTTACTAATAATAAAGGAATAGTATTATTATTATTATTTGTATATACTATTATTATTATTATTATTATTACTACTACTACTACTATGCAGCTTAATATATTTTTATTATTACTACATTTTTTTAATTATTTAATTGTTTTTTTTCATTTTCATTTTTTTTGCTTATTTATTTATGTAAACTATCTAATACTTTACCTATACTAAACTTATTGTAATATTTATAAAATATTTTTTATGTTATGTATATGTACTTCCCAGGAGTGTGAGTATTTCAGGCGCGCGGGCTGTTGAAAAAAAAAAGAAAAGAAAAAGGCACGCGGTGTATACTTTACTGCATGCGGTAATCTCATGTCTCTGGAATTCCTGTACACATGTAGAATATGTTTAACACCCCCTCCTGGACACTCACGCAAACCCCCCAATCCCTTATATTGTTACGTACATATTTTACTTTGTTTACCTGTTATAATATTTATGTAAATAATTTTAAGTCACATCTTTATACTATTATTATTATATTATTTGGTACATATTTATTATATTATATTAATATTTTTTATGTATATCTTAAATATGTATATATTCTTTGTTATTATTATTCTTTTATTACTATTGTTATTTTAAATTAATTTTATAAGTATATATATATATATATTTTTTAAAACTTATGTGCATATATTTTTCTTATTGTTAATACTATTTTATTATTATTATGTATACTATTATCTATTTATTTATTTTTTTCCTCTTCTTTTCAATTTTTTTTTTAAACTTGTATACTTATGTAAAATATATAGCGCGCTACCTACATTTTAACTATTGTTTGTACTATATATTTTTAAAGTTAGATTAGTAATTTGTTGTATCTAAGACGTATGTATACTCTTAAAACCGAAAAAAAATTGTAATGTTAGTGTATGTATTCTGTGATCTATTCTACTGTATATATCCTGTGAATATTGCGGGATGTTGTTAACCTAGTTCCACCAAAACATCTCACGTGCATCGCGTTCCATGACAACTCAATCACAGAGAGAAACACAAGATTCTTTTAAGCTTTTTCTTCACCGAGTTATTCTCCAGCGTTGTTGTACGCTTAAGTCTTGAACCAGGCACAGAGCGTGAATTAGTTTGGCTTCCAATTACTACTGCTGAGTCTCTATATGTACGACAATAACAAAAACATCTGAGATCATCCATTGCTACAGGAGCTCTCTTGCATCATTGTGAGTTTACTAGAATCTGTTTTTCATTACAAGTCACTGTTACATAATGGGTCGTCCTGCATCTTTATCTAAATCTCCTCTCAAGAAGAAACAAAAGAAAAATCCTAAAGGTACCGAAATTTTCTAAAAGTATCCGGTTGTCAAGGCTGTTGGGGACACACAACCAGCTCGTTATGCTGTTCTATCTGAACGTCCAGTACTTCCCAATCAGTATGTATGTCCTCGAACAACTATTGAGTTGTGCATTGATGCAGAATTTGAAAATAAATTGGCTAAGGTTGGATGGAGTAATCTCTATTCGATGAATGAGCCCTCTTATGCTCCTCTTACATATGAGTTCCTCAGTTCTTTCACGGTCACTAGCGATGGTTTGTTATTTTTTCGGATTGCGAATAAATATCATGAGATTACAAAAGCTCGGTTGGCCGACATGTTTGATTGGCAGTTAGTAGAGCAACAACCACTTCCTGAAAATTATGAAACTCCCTTTTGGCTCAAAATTACAGGATTGCCAAGTACTCAAAGATATATTGCTCAGACTGCCTTGGCTTCAGATATCATCAGCCCCTGATATCGTTATTTTGCTCGAATTTTATCATTTACCCTATATGGTCGTGCAGAGAGCAACAATAAAATTCAAACTGGGGAGCTTGCTTTGTTGTACTATTTTGATGCGGAGCTTCCAGTCGATTGGACAAGTTTGTTGATAGAAAGGTTCTTGTATCAGGCCGAGCGGCGTACAGGTGCTCTGGTCATTGGGGGATTTGTCACTCGTATTGCTGAGCTACTAAATATTTTTGGTCGTTACACGACTAATTTGAAGGCAGCAACAGGGTGGTCTACATAAATTGATCTTAAGTACATCACTGGTATGCATATGATGCGTCGACATGGTAAGAAGGGGTGTTACTAGCATCTCACAAACGCGACGGAGTACAACCAGAGGTGACTACAGAGCCAGTGATACCTCTCGAGCAACAAGTTGCTGAGCTAAGGGCAAACCAGATGCAAATCATACAAAATCAAGAGAGGATAGGGAAAAATTGGATGACATCTCTGCTTCTATTCAGAGATATTTCTCGCATCCTGCACCTTAATCCCAGGGGAGTTTTCTTTCTTTTTAGTGTAGATTTTTATTTTGTTCTTTTTGTATTTTGTTAGTTAGTTCATTGTGGACAATGAACCACTTAAGTGTGGGGATGCGATCCTAGTGTTAAAAATCCAAAAAAAAAATATAAATTCAAAAAAATCAAAAAAAAATATAGAAAATTAAAAAATCTTGTATATTGCCATGTCTCGTAGTGTGTTAACAAGGATAAGTACACAACATGTGAGATTATTTTGCATAATTAGTTGATATGTCATATCTATAGAAAATCATTTGTTGCATAATGATTCCTAGTATGTGCTTGCAAAAATTATAAAACTTGAGATGCATCTTTGTCAATTTTAGTAAGTACTGAAGCATGCTTTCACCTTGTGAGATCTTGAGCCTAATTTGTGATTGATACTTTCTATATCAATCGAATTTTTATTGTTGTGTGTTGTTCATCATTGATTATGTGCTCTATAACTTGTTTTGAACCTTGTTGAGACTAAATGATATGTGTATGCATGAAAATGATAAAGGTATTAGGATTTAATCACATTTATCCAAACACTGCCCATGAATTATATCCTTGATGAACCCCTTTGAGCTTTGTATCCGTTCTTTTGATATGTCACCACTTTAATGCTTGGACCTACTTTTTTGTCCTTGTCTTGATTTACTAGTAGAGCAATTTGATTTATTTGAGGGTTGGTGAAAGCATAGTGTGGGGATTCTTTGTTATGGTGTGCTAGTTCGGTGGGAATTGGAATGGTTGGCTAGCTACTTCCTCTTTAATAAGATTGTGGAAAGGGGAAGAAAGAGAAAAAAATATGAAAAAAAAAGAAAAAAGAAAAAGAAAAGTTAAGTACTCCTTTGAGATCATTGGGTGGCAAGTGTAATATCATATGAAAGGGACGATCCATGTACATGTGCTAGTATTAAGTGCATTGTACTAGAAATTAAGGGGGATCAACCTAATAACCCTTATTTTTCTTGGTGACTTTTCACTGTCCTTGGTTACTGGAGAATTATTTAACTTTGGGAAAAAAAGAAAAAAAAAGAGTTTGTGTTCATTGGTTTGTGCAATATGAAGTGGAAAAGTACATGGTTATATGTGCTTGGATTTAATGCTTGTAAGAGTTCACCCAGCTTTTGCATGATTTGATTTCATATTGAGTATTTAATTAAAAATGATCATTATGCTCTATTAGTTTGTCAAGTTAGCCACTTGTGAGCCTTTTTCTTGATATCTTGCCCTTCGCCTTAGCCACATTACAACATTTGATAAAGACCTTTTGATTTGTGCATGCATATATTCAAAGTAGTGGAGATTTGGTAGACAATCAAGCTTATGGTAGCGCATGTCTTCATTGATTGAACTTGAGCGAATACACTTAGCCTATACACTTGTGTGATTTGAGAGTTGTGTGAGTTTTTCTATTTATAGCATGTTACTTACTAAATGCGACATTGATGATTATTTCATGTTATTTCTGTCCATTTAGACAATGTGTGTGTACTTGGATTGTTGTGTACAAATGATGTGTGAATTAGAAAAACTGTCAAAATTGTGTAACTGTAGTTTACATGTGTGGAGTGCTATGAGATGTTGCATACTTGAGACTTGGCACAAAAAATAAATGAATTTTGTAGGTAAATTCACTATAAACCTTCACGAGACAACACTCGTCCTACTAGGGCTGCTTAGGGGTATAACGGCTTGTTGCATATGCTCAATGCAATCGTGTCATCTACGAAAATGATGTTAGTTAGTTAGGACTTAGTTTTTTGTTTATTTTCCCGAGGACGTGCAAATGCTTAGTGTGGGGATGTTTGATAGAATATATTTTTATGTATATTTTAGATGATTTTATTATCATATTAATTATATTTTGCATTGATTTGGATATTTATTTAATAGATTTTAATGTTTTATTGTAGAAAATAAAGAATCCTTGACTTGGAAGGATTTGGAGCGAAAAGACCTATTTTGGAGTGAAAATAGAAGAAAATTCGTATTATTTGGCTATGCGGGCTGCAAATACTGTTTGGGCCATATCTAGAGATCCAGAAATCCATTTTTGATGATCTTACAGTTCACGCGAAGCTTGCGAGATTTCCCTTAATTCAGAGATGGGCCCAAAAGCAAAGTCCAACTGGAAGAGCCCGGAAACTGGGGAGCAAAAACAGCTGCGAATTTTATATTAAATTCCTACTCCATTATGGAATTCTTTTTGTATTATTATTAGAATATTAAAAAATATTTTTAATATTAAAAATAGGATCATATATTAGGATTAGAGGAGACTTTTAGTTGGAGGATGATTTTTTATCATTAGTTACAGAGGGGAGAGATACGTACGTTTACATACAAAGCTAGGGTTTATGTTCTTCATCTTCTTGATTGAATTCTTTGTTTAAGCTTGGATCTCAATTTTTTCATTAATATAAAAGTTTAAGGTATTCTTAATCTCTTCTTATTTATTAGCATATGTTTTCTATGACTTTCTTCACTGTTCTTGTTGTTTTTATTGCTAATATGAGTGAGTAGTTTTATTCTAGGGCTTAAGGGAAGCCATGTTTGTATCATGACAATTCTCTGATTTGTTAGTAGTTTAATGGGTAAAGAGTGATTCTAATTGATATGTTTATTTTATGTTTAATCTATGTAATATGTAATTGGCCAATATCGTGGATTAATTGTATGCAAATGGGGGTAATAGATCGAGAGATTTTACTCGGTAGAGGCACACATACGATTAGCAGAGTTGAGAATTAGTGCGAGAGCATAATTGGATTTCTGAAAGTGTTAATGCTTGAGAGATATTAACCATTACTTTAATTACTCGACCCAATTATTGTCATATTTCAGTGAATATTTTGGTGTAAGCATGGTGAACCTATATTGCCCTAGACTTTAGTTATTTGATTTTAACCACACAAAATTTGCATTATTTAGTTAGCTAAAAATTCACAACACTCGATTTAATCCAGAAACAATTTGTAGTAGTTGAATTAAAATCCTTGAAACAGTCTCCTTGTGGATACGACCCGTACTTTCCTATATCTGCTAACAACAGACACCGTGCACTTGCGGTATTACAATTTTACACATTACTTAGGGACCTAACATTTACAGACTGGATTAGAATACTTCGGGATCTAACAAGTTGGGAGCTAACAATTGGTGATCTCACAGTTGGGAGGTATAAGGCCTTGGGAAGATTGGTGAACATGATGATCAACAGTGAAGTCATTCTTGCAGCATTTAACGGGACATAGTTGATCAGACTATGACTTGTTATTTTCTTTTCCAACCAAGTAAAATATGAGAACTCCTTCAGAAAACAGCATACATTCCTTCTCTAAGGGGGAGATAAAAGCTTATATAATATTTGGAGGATTTCTCAATTAAGGGGTAGAAATAGCAGGGAGAAAGAAAAAGGTAAAGCACATGTACACTACACCACACCATTGTTGTTTGTAACTATGGATCCTATTGTATGGGAGAGATGGTAAACACAAGGTGATTTCCTAGTGATCTGAAGAAGTGGTTTGGTTCATCACTATTCTTCATAAGGGGAGAAGCTATTTTCCAAAAGAGGAGTACCATTGGTTTTTATCTGCGGATCCTATTCTACGGGAGAGTTGGTAAATGAAGGTGATCTCCTTTAAGCAGTTAATTCTCATAGGGGGAGAAGCAAGAGAGATATGTGCTTCTCAACAGGAAATGTGGTTGTACAAAAGAAGCTATTGATGATTACTTCAAGACTGAGAAGTGTTTTCTGGCGGAGATTTGAAGAACCAAGGAAATGAAGATGAAACTACTTGAAGATCAGTTCAGTGCTAGAGGAACAAGCATCTTTCATTTCAGTTACTCAAGAAATCTGGAAATACAGTATTTGATCCAGAAAACCAGTAGCATTATTTACAAGTCCTGGTACTTTACTTTTTCTAGTTGTTAGTTGAGTTATCCTCTCTATTTAAATTGTTTGTTAGGTTTAAAAATCAAATATGGGGAGACTGTTGGTGAGACTGCGTAGCTGTATGAACAGTTACGTAATAACTCAACACGATAACAATACTAGAACATGACAGGTTAATAATACTACGACTACACAAGAAATCAGGAAGAATGAAGACAAGGCAAATGCAATGAATCAGAAGATTAGAAGAAGGCTGGAAGTCTGTTTACAGGACACTGAAAGAAGTTCATTAATATGTTCATGCCTCAGTGAAGAATAAAGGTTAAAGACTTTCAGGGCTTCAGAAATGATGAAGATTCAGTGTATAAGTGCTACCAGAAGATTTCAGTGTTTGGCATTGATTAAAGATAGACAGTGTGTGAATCATAGGAATCTAAAGAATTGAAGACATGGTATAGACAAAGGTTAAAGAAGACAATTACAGTCTTGAAGCTATACTCACTGACAGGAGTTCATTTATATGTTCAAGCGTTGGTGAAGAACAGTGAATGAAGTATACAAGATTGTAGTAGCAATGAAGACGTTGCCTAAAGTACCAGAAAGGATTCCAATGAATGTACATTTGTTTATTTACAGTCAGTGTTAGAAATAATGGATATTCAACCAATCTGTATCAACTCAGAAACACAAGACAAATTGAATTAAGTTCATTAATGCTAGTTGTTTGTGAATCAGACCAGTGCACCAAACATCAGTATACAAGAAGAGGTTTTGATTCAGTTGCAGAAGAAAATATTGATACAATGAAGAATGTTTTGGCAAAAGCAAGAATACTCTAAGTCAGAACACTCTTCCTCCTTGGTCGCCACAGAAGTAGGCAGTGTCCTTGGTCGCCATAGAGTCTCTAGTCGCCACAGAAGCAAACTGTTATTGCTTGGTCGCCATAGAGCCTCTAGTCGCCACAAAAGCAAACTGTTGTTACTTGGTCGCCATAGAGCTCCTAGTCTCCATAGAAGCAAACTGTCTGCCTGGTCGTCATAGCTTCTAGTCGCCATAGAAGTAGAACTCTGTCGCCACAGAGCTGTCACCACAGAGAGACTGAAGAGAACTCTATCGCCACAGAGTTGTCACCACAGAGAGACATAAGAGAACTCTTTCGCCATAGAGCTGTCGCCAGAGAGAAGGCACAAGGGATACTGGTCGCCACAGAGCTCAGTCTCCATAGAGGAGTTACATTCATTGATTCATTTGCAGCAATTCAAGGATTTGTGTGGACACAGAAATGCCACATGCCCAATTGAATTGATATAAGTCTACACTTTGAAATAGAATGAAGAAGTTCTGAGTTTTATTCATCTTCTCTCTCACGGGAGGAGATGAAAATAAGAAATAAAGAGTATATAGAGAAGCTCAAGCTTTTTGAATATCCGTTTAAGTTCTCATCGGAGTAATGTTATAATGCCCGATTTAACTCTTGTATATTCTTAAGGGCATTATAATCGTTACACGGTAATTAAATCCTTAGACAAACAAAAGCTAGATCATTGTATAAGAATTGATTTGTAAATATTTGTAGAAGCTAGGAACTTTGTTGTTCTTAGATTGTAGTCGGTTAATTTATTTATCGGAGTGTAGAAACACCCTCGCAGATTTATATACGAATATATACTTCCCCGAATATCTTGTGTTCCTCATTTTATTATTCCAAACACTATTCACCTCAAGAACACGAAACCACTAACCGAGCACTAAATCTTATCCGCTAAAGATTCGAAAGAATTTTTAATTTAGTGATTATCATATTCAACCCCCCCCCCCCTTCTACAATAATTCGGGACCTAACAAGGAGTGATACACTTGTGAGAATGAGTGTAAACACGAGTGGAGAGAAGAGTGAAACACATGTGAGGTACAAGAAACAGAATCACACACTCAGAGTGAGAAAGAAAGAAAACCACCATATCCCATTCCCTATCCCTAAACATGATTCTTGATACTTCAGGTCTCGAATCTATTTATGATTGGAACCTAAATCTTAGGGACCTAACATTTACAGATTGGATTAAAATACTTCGGGATCTAACAAGTTGGGAGCTAACAATTGGTGATCACACAGTTGGGAGGTATAAGGACTTAGGAAGATTGGTGAACATGATGATCAACAGTGAAGTCATTCTTGCAGCATTTAATGGGACATGGTTGATCAGACTATGCCTTGTTATTTTTTTTCCAACCAAGTAAATTATGAGAACTCCTTCAGACAACAGCATACATTCCTTCTCTAAGGGGGAGATAAAAGCTTATATAATAGTTTGGAGGATTTCTCAACTAAGGGGGAGAAATAGCAGGGAGAAAGAAAAAGGTAAAGCACATGTACACTACACCACACAATTGTTGTTTGTAACTACGGATCCTATTGTACGGGAGAGATGGTAAACACAAGGTGATTTCCTAGTGATTTGAAGAAGTGGTTTAGTTCATCACTATTCTTCATAAGGGGAGAAGCTATTTTCCAAAAGAGAAGTACCATTGGTTTTTATCTGCGAATCCTATTCTACGGGTGAGTTGGTAAACAAAGGTGATCTCCTTTAAGCAGTTAATTCTCATTGGGGGAGAAGCAAGAGAGATATGTGCTTCTCAACAGGAAATGTGGTTGTACAAAAGAAGCTGTTGATGATTACTTCAAGACTAAGAAGTGTTATCTGACGGAGATTTGAAGAACCAAGGAAATGAAGATGAAACTATTTGAAGATCAGTTCAGTGCTAGAGGAACAAGCATCTTTCATTTCAGTTACTCAAGAAATCTGGAAATGCAGTATTTGATCTAGAAAACCAGTAACATTATTTACAATTCCTGGTACTTTACTTTTTCTAGTTGTTAGTTGAGTTATCCTCTCTATTTAATTTGTTTGTTAGTTTTAACAATCAAATAGGGGAGATTGTTGGTGATACTGCGTAGCTGTATGAACAGTTATGTGATAACTCAACACGATAACAACACTAGAACATGACAGGTTAATAATACTACGAGTACACAAGAAATTGGAAAGAATGAAGATAAGGCAAATACAAAGAATCAGAAGATTAGAAGGCTGGAAGTCTATTTACAGGTCACTGAAAGAAGTTCATTAATATGTTCATGCCTCAGTGAAGAATAAAGGTTAACGACTTTCAGGGTTTCAGAAATGATGAAGATTCAGTGTAGAAGTGGTATCAGAAGATTTCAGTGTATTGGCATTTATTGAAGATAGATAGTGTATGAAGCATAGGAATCTAAAGAATTGAAGACATGGTATAGACAGAGGTTAAAGAAGACAATTGCAGTCTTGAAGCTATACTCACTGACAGGAGTTCATTTATATGTTCAAGCGTTGGTGAAGAACAGTGAATGAAGATATGATTTTAGTAGCAATGAAGACGTTGTCTAAAGTACCAGAAAGGATTCTAGTGAAAGTACATTTGTTTATTGACAATCAGTGTTAAAAGTAATGGATATTCAACCAATCTGTATCAACTCAGAAACACAAGACAAGTTGAATTAGGTTCTCTCGATGCTAGTTATTTGTGAACCAGACCACTGCACCAAACATCAGTATACAAGAAGGGATTTTAATTCAATTACAGAAGAAAGTGTTGATACAGTGAAAAATGGCAAAACAGAAGCAAGAACATTCTAAGGCAAAATACTCTTCTCTCTGGTCGCCATAAAGTAGACTTTATGGTCGCCACAGAACTGGTCGCCATAGAGAAATTACTCTTAAGGCACCAACTGGTCATCATAGAGAAATTACTCTAAGGCACCAACTGGTCGCCATAACGAATTATTCTAAGGCACCAGAGTGGTCGCCATAGAGAATCTCTAAGGCACCAGTGGTCGTCATAGAGCTTGGTCACCACAAAAGAGAGGACACAGATGCTGGTTGCCATAGAGCACCAGTGGTCGCCAAAGAGCTTCACCAGTCGCCATAGAGCTCAACCAGTCGCCATAGAGCAACACAGGGCTATTGGTCACCATAGAAGAGCAAATAGAGAATGTTCAATCACCATAGAGCACTTGGTGAATGTTCAGTGAATCAATGCAGCAATTCTTAGATTTGTGTGGACACAGAAATGCCACATGTCTTAAGGAATTGAAAGTCTACACAGAGAAGCAGAATAAATAACAGTCAATACAGATATCATTAAAAAGTTATGTTTGTTTTCTCTCTCACGAGAGGTGATGAAAACAAGAAAAAAAGAGAATACAGAGAAGCTCAACACATTGATATATGTTTAACTTCTCACCGGAGTAACGTTATAATGCCCGATTTAACTCTTGTATATTCATAGGGGCATTATAATCATTACCCGGTAATTAAATTCTTAAACAAACAAAAGCTAGATCATTGTATAGGATTTGATTTGTAAATCTTTGTAGAAGCTAGGAACTTTGGTGTTCTTAGATTGTAGCCAGTTAATTTATTTATCGGAGTGTAGCAACACCCCTCGCGGATTTGTATATGAATATATACTTCCCCGAATATCTTGTGTTCCTCATTTTATTGTTCCAAACACTATTTCTCTCAAGAACACGAAATCACTAACTGAGCAATAAATCTATATCCGCTAAAGATTCGAAAGAATTTTAATTTAGTGATTATCGTATTCAACCCCCCCTTCTACGATAATTCAGGACCTAACAAACTTGTATAAAATCAATCTTTGAAATATCATTTAAAAGAAATGAAGTTACGAGATACTTCATTAAGTCCCGATATATATACATATATAACATATCTCTCATACACTTCTTGAAAACCTCTGTTATGAAAAGTATAAACAGAGTTGTAATACCCAATAATTTTGAAAAGAAGAAATTTTGGCATAAACCCGGTATCTTGCTGATAAGGCAAAGATATCAATCAAGTCACTTACTCTACTAGTAGATGGATGAATTCCCTGCTGGTCATCACCCTGAGCGTATTAGGACCTTCTGCTGGACCATCTTCCGGAATCTTACGCATTGATGGACTGTCACTCAGCCACTTACACTTTGATGGACTCCCACTAAGCCCATATCGCCTATGCCGACACATTTTGATTGGGCTACTTCCCGAACGTTGGGCAAGTAATCAAAGACTCTATTATCAATCAGCAACTTCGTTATGACAAAAATACACCACGGAGCCGGATCCATTAGGCTTTGAGCGAGTATTTAAATCCCTCCACGAAAGGAAAGATTTAAATTAAAAACGAGTTTTGGGATCCGCTCTAACTTTTAAAATCATTTTGAAGATTTTAAAACATTTTTGAAAATGTTTGGAGTGAGGATGATTTAATAAAATAAATCAGTTCCTATATATTAGAAAAATATCTGAGTATTATTTAAATAATATTCCCATAAAGAATAGTTTTTATAAGAATAAATGAAGTAGAAGTTTTAAAACTAATACTCGAAATGAATAATAAATAAAAAAATATACTTATACGAAAGTAAGATCTTTATTTGAATAATCGAAAATAAAGTTTGATTATTATTCAAAACTATCGAATATACCTTATTCGATTAATAGTTATAGAAAACTATATAAAATATACTCGGAACCTCGCTCCCCGTTTTTGGGAAAATGTTCAACTTTGGGTCCCCTATACTAAGGGTATATGCAAATAATACCTATATCTAGCATAGGTATGTTGGGATTCGTGGCACAAACGCAACGGAAAAATAAAAAATAAATATGAAAAACGAAACCCCAAACGCAGGATCCATGCGAAACAAGACATTTAATTCGGAGATTGGATGTTTACCTTAAATAAAGCTTTCCGTACGATTGTAATGGAAGTTATGATCTTGATGAATTACAACAGCCCTCCTTGTAAAGATCTGCTCTCCAAGGTATCCACACGAACGTCCAACCGTCTAAAGATCACCGGAGCCGGCATTAGCCGATTTGGTTGTCTATCCCTCTCTCTCTCTCTCTCTCTCTCTCTCTCTAGCCTCTCTAGGATGTAGAGCTGCTAGGGTTTTTCTCAAAAATGAATTATAACTTATAACCCTAAAAATATACATCTTAATGTATCTGTAGGGGGGAGAGGATTAAGGCATAACCCTAAACCTAATGGGCTTCTGAAAATAACCCATTCTAATTTCGGGTTTTATTTATTACTATTAAATTCTATATCTAATATAATTAATCAAGTCTCATTTAATTAATTTAATAATTAAATTTGAATTATTAATAATAAAATATTTAAATTCATAATTTAAATAACACTCCATTTTAAACATTCTTTGTGTGTGACCTTTTAGGTTATTATTACGTTGACATTAATTTTATTTTCTAATAATAAAATTATAAACAATGAGTGGCGTCTAGTAATACATCATTGCTACCCAAGTAGTAATAATTGGTGATTCAACTAAACCTTTCGTGAATAATGTATAATGTAATATAATCTCTTTAGCCTTATATTATAGATCAAACTCAAGGCATGCATTGTGTCATCCTCTGTTAACGTTTAATCCTTATTTCCTTAATCAATGAGTAAACTATTAAACAAATCAGTATTTGAGCACGACCATGCATTTTATAGTCTTACTCAATCAAGAGGCCAATAATATCACTCCTTTATTATAAGAGGGCTAAATCCCATCTCGATCGTTCATATTTTTCATACGCTTCATAATATACCCAATGTCTACTTTTATTATTACCCGGTCAAGGAACACTTTCAATAGTATCAAAGTATATTAATTCTCATATAAAAATATAATTACTTCAGGTCTGAGGACCAATACAT
Source organism: Apium graveolens (assembly GCF_009905375.1). Taxonomy (NCBI): domain Eukaryota; kingdom Viridiplantae; phylum Streptophyta; class Magnoliopsida; order Apiales; family Apiaceae; genus Apium; species Apium graveolens. The sequence continues at coordinate 160,496,549 of NC_133656.1, read as the reverse complement.
CATTATCACTGTGAGATTAACTTATGACAATGGAAAAATGTAGTATCTCACAACGGGTCAATCCATCACCATGTATCTAATACATGTGCCTGTGTTTTGACTTTGGTATCACCATACCTATGATCAATGAGATGTGGTCATTCGTCAACAAACATACTAGTTTCAATGTATTTATTATCGTCCCTTAACAATAATACTTGAATAGGGACCTTTAGGAATATCAATACTATTTTCATAATCTCATTTCCAAGTCACGTACTTAGAGATATAGATTTACATATCATATTTCAAGGATATTTATTAATCTAACATTTTATCACGGAAAATAAAGATATAATCAATTACTAAAGAATAATCTATCGAATCATAATTAATAATCCAAACATCTTATAACATAAACATAATAGTTTTGTTTCTAGGGCACACACACTAACAAAGTATTATGCAGTTTATAAGCAATCGAATTGACAATGAAATATCAAGATCTCAAATCAGGAATGCATATATATATATATATATATACATCATATCAACATGTTTCAATATATCACAATATTTGCTAATAACAATCATGCACTTATCTCAAGATAATGCATATATATATAATCATCACAACAACAGTATATAGGTAGGAAACTTGCCTGAGCGATCTTGGGTGGAAATAGGTCTAGTGTGAGTTCGGTAACCTATAAACAACATATAAGAGGGAATTAATCCACGGTCGCTAAAGAAACTAGACTTTATCCATTTAGACCCTAATGTTCGCTTTTACGCTTAACGATTTACATTAGTCGCTTGCGTACCCTCGGCTCCACCATTTTTATAAAATTAACCGTTAAACGTTTTAAGGCGACTCTTTCGCGAGTACTTTACCAACTGCCTAATAAACTTTACATGATTGTTTCATATTCCAATTAGTCTTTTAAGGGTCTTAAACAAGGTCCCAAAGTTATGCGAGGGGTAAGGGTTCGTTCACGAAACGTCGTTGCTTAAAATGGTCGTTTATCCTAAACCGTAAATTGGATCTAAGTGAACCACATACCAAAACGAAGCTTACGACATGATCTAACTAAACATGGCAAAGGTGTAGTTTGTTCAGTGAGTTTTCTGTTCCGAATTTTAAGCACAAACATTTTATATGTAAACGGGCATTACGACGGCTATGTTTACGCGATTTCCCAAAATTTTACTATATTAAATTCTCACAAAATCATCAAAAATCACCAACACATCAATATTTCACTTAATCAATACTAAATCAGTCCATACTTCCTAGATTATCAACTCATTAAACCGATAACATAGATCCATTAACCATAACCATTACAAATCAATCAAAACTAACTAACAAACACGGATCATGCTTTCTCATCAACAATACATCCATAAAACATATTAAAACTATAATTCAAAGCTAGGGTTTTGAAGATTATACTTTTCTTGGAGTGTAAGAGTGGCTAAAGCTTGGTATGATCCTTGTGTAGCCTTATTATAGCTTAAACTATCCAAGAAAACAAGATCAAAAAAATTAGTTCTTGAAAATCACTATTCATCATCACTTTTGATGATTTCTTGAAAAAGATTGGTAAGGAATACAAGGCTCAAACTTTTAGGAAGTCTATATCTAATCATAAGGAAGCTTGGATAAATACCTTGTAATTGATCAAGAAGTGGAGCTTGAGTTTGGAAATATTCTTCTTTGTTTTCCTTGAAGAAGCCGAGAGCAAAAGAAGTGAAATGGGATAATTGCTTCTTGATTTTTTGTTTTGGTGAATATGTGGTGATTAATGCTTGATTAATTTTAACCTTGGCTTTAATCATGGTCAAAATACTTGGCAACAATTCAACCAAGCTAAATATCTTGCTAATCATTCTTATGTCATTACTTGGCCATTTGTCACATTCTTATGGCTTGATGACATCATCTTACTCTAATCATCTTGATTAGTACTTAATAGTTTGGTTAATATCTTTATTATTTGCATAATCTTGATCCTTGGTCGCTTATTTTTTTTTGCGGTTCTCTTAACTCTCATTCTCGTTGTTCATTTGAGGGATCATATCCGGGATCTTATTACTTGGGTTTTCCTAACCCTTTTTTAATATTTTATATTCCTTTAATAATCCTCTCTTATAATCCTTTGTTGAGTGGCATTTATGACACTTTATAATGCTCTAATAATCTTTGAATTCATGCGTTTGTACTCATGTTGTTAAGTGTTTTAACGTGTTTTTTAGAGATTTAGCATTTCAGGCATTATCTAGGTAATCAGGTGAATTAGCATTATTTTGGTGCTAATTTGGTGTCAAGGTAGCATTGGAATAAAAGTTCGTGGAAGACCGGCTCAAATCTGTAAGAAAAAAATGAAGAAGTTAATTTCTGGCAGAAGCCCAGCGCGCCCGCACTGATCAAGCGCGCGGCCACGCCCAAAGTTCGGAGAGCCAGCGCGCCCGCGCTGATCAAGCGCACGGTCGCGCCAGGTCGGGGTGCAGGATTCTGATTCTGTTCTAATTCGAATTGGAAGACTTCTCTGCTGATTAGGGCTGCTATATAAATAACTTTAGGTCGTTTTTAATAATATATCGAGCCAGAGACATATCAAGGAGAGCCGTAAGAAGACCGTATTAGCACGATTCAATGAAGACGAAGATGATCTTATTTTTACTTGTGAATCTTTGTTTAAGTTGTAACTTGGATGCTAGTTTTCTTATTTGTGAACCTTACTCTTGTTTCGTACTTGGTTTTATTTATTCGTTATAAAGACTACGTTTGTTATACCATGCTTTTATCGGAATCCACGTTGATGATGAGTCCGATTATGGGCTAATCGTTATTGTGGGGTTCTAGTGGATTTATTTATGGATTTCTTTAGTTAAATTGTTTGATGCCTTAGTATGTGGTGATTGTATGATAACCTAGTATTGGTTGTGCGTATTCGTCTTATGAGCGTCGCAAACTTATAAGATAGTGTATTAATTCTTAATGAAGCGAAAGTGAATTTAAGGATTTAGAACTTGCCATGCTAGCATAGGTTCATGTAATTGTTATGCATGATTCACGGGTAATTTTAACCATCTTACTTGCCCTATATAATCAAGATAGATAACTTGTGCTTAAACCGTTATGTTGTCAAATTCTATAGACATATAGGGTCTCAATATAATTGGTGTATATTCAGCTTCTATCTCTTTTGTGGATGTCTGGTAGTATGGTACTCGTGTAACGAAAGTTGGCGTTTATCAATTTCATGTTGTCTAATTAGTGTCATCACCATTGCATGCTAAGGTTAAGAACAATAAGGCTATTGAATGAAGTATTTAATGAAGTTAGAATCCCATGTTTGTCATATATATTAAGTCAGTCAATCTTATTCTCTTAGTTATAATTGTTAGTTTAATTCTTAGTTATAATCAACCTCAATTTGTTATCGTCTTAGCATTGAATAATAACCATACATTGTTGCTTAAGTGCATAGATTAATTAGTTAACCAAAGTTAGTCTATGTGGGAACGAACTAGAAAAGATTCTATACTACGTGCGAACTCGTATACTTGCATGTAATTTTAGCTCGTGTTTAGCGACTAACAAGTTTTTGGCGCCGCTACCGGGGACTGCAATGTTAATTTATAGTTTATGCGCTTTCCATCAGTTGTCGTTAAGTTCTTTGACTCGGACAATGTTACTTATTCATTTCCTTGCATTATTTCAGGTACTCTAGCGAGGGTGTATGTATATGCGTTCGCGTACTCGTAAGAGAATACTGGATAAAGTCGAGGAAGAAGTGGTGGCAGTTCGTAAGGAAGTTTTTGAAGAAGAGAAGAAGGTAGAAGAAGAAGAGAAAGTCGAGGAACCAGTTTTAGTAGAGATGGGTGATCAAGTAGAAAATCCTAAGGCTTTGATGGACTATTCTCAGCCTAAGATCAACGACATTCAGTCAAGCATCATCAGGCCAGCCATCAGGGATAACGCTTTTGAGATTAAGTCAAGCACGATTCAGATGATACAGAATTCAGTTCAATTTGGGGGTTCTCCTACTGAAGACCCCAACATGCACATCAGGGATTTTATCGAGATCTGTGACACTTTCAAGTTCAATGATGTAACTGAAGATGCTATCAAGCTACGCCTCTTTCCATTCTCTCTGAGGGACAAAGCTAAGTGCTGGTTACATTCTCTACCAGCAGGGTCTATCACCACTTGGGAAGATCTTGCTCAAAATTTTCTCACTAAATTCTTCCCTATGGCGAAGACTGCTGCAATCAGGAATGCTCTAACTCAGTTTGCTCAACAACCTGGAGAATCTCTGTGTGAGGCTTGGGATCGATATAAGGAGATGCTAAGGAAGTGCCCACACCATGGCATGCCTGATTGGATGATTATCAACTGCTTCTATAATGGATTAGGTGCTACTTCTATACCCATGCTTGATGCAGCATCGGGAGGAGCCTTGTGGGCTAAGAGCTACGATGAAGCTTATGAACTTATTGAACTGATGGCTGCTAATGAGTACCAGAATCCTTGCCTGAGACTGACTCAGGGAAAGGTAGCAGGAATTCTGGAGTTGGATGCAGCAACAGCTATAGCTGCCCAACTTATGGCTTTGACGATGAAGGTAGACACTCTGGCTAATTATGGAGTTAATTTAATCGCTAGTGTCTGTGAGCTTTGTGCTAGTGCCCATGAGACTGATTAGTGCGCAATTTCTAGTGAATAAGCTAAGTTTGTGAGCAAATTCCAGCGCTCACAGCAACATGTGCCAACCACTTATCATCCCAACAACCGCAATCATCCTAATTTCAGTTGGAGCAACACTCAGAATGCGGTTCAACAGCCTTATGAGCAGTAACCAGCTAAGCAGTACAACCCCCCTAGTTTTCAGCAACCGCAATATGCACCGAGACAACAACTCCAGCTGGAACAAGCTAATGAAAAATCTGAATTAGAGGAGTTGAAGCTTATGTGCAAAAGTCAAGCTGTTTCTATCAAGACCTTGGAAAATCAAATTGGGCAAATTGTCAATGCCTTGCTTAATCGTCAGCCTGGTACACTACCTAGTGACACTGAAGTGCCAGGAAAGAGGGAAGCTAAGAAGCAGGTAAAGGCAATCACTTTAAGGTCTGCAAAGGTTGCAAATTCCGAACAAACTCAAATGTTGACTGAAGAAGCTGAGGCTGAGAAAGAAGTAGAGCAGCAGAAAGTAGAAGTGGAACCAAGGAAGACTACTATTGAGCACACTCCTCCTGAGGGTAATACAGGGGAGAAACGAATCTATCCTCCACCGCCTTTTCCTAAGCGGTTGCAGAAGAAAAAGCTAGACAAGCAATTTGAGAAGTTTCCAAAGGTGTTCAAGAAACCTCATATCAACATACCTTTCGCTGAGGCTCTTGAGCAGATTCCTAGTTATGCAAAATTTATGAAAGGTATTCTCTCTCGGAAAGTGAAGCTAGATGATTTAAACATTGTCGCTCTCACGGAGGAATGCAGTGCTATACTGCAACAGAAGTTACCTCCGAAGCTTAAGGATCCAGGAAGCTTCACTATTCCGTGTACTATTGGAAAAGTATATTTTGACATATGCTTATGTGACATGGGAGCTAGCATCAATCTGATGCCCTTGTCAATCTTCAAGCAGTTGGACTTACTTGATCCAAAACTGACTTATATGACCCTACAATTGGTCGACCGTTCTATTACATATCCGCGAGGTATTGTGGAGGATGTCTTGGTCAAGGTTGATAAACTCATCTTCCCTGCTGATTTCATAATTTTTGATTTCGAGGAGGATAAGAGGATTCCCATAATCTTGGGAAGACATTTCTTGGTGACTGGTTGAAACTTGATAGATGTGCAGAAGGGTGAGCTCACAATGCCAGTGCTGGATCAGGATGTAACTTTTAATATGTTCAATGCTATGAAGTTTCCTACGGAAAATGAGGAATGCCTAAAAGTGGAGTTGGTTGATGCTGTGGTTACTTCAGAACTTGATCAATTGTTAAGGTCTGATGCCTTAGAGAAAGCCTTATTGGGAAATTCAGATAGTGAAGATGACGAAGGTGAAGAATAATTACAGTATTTGAATGCTTCTCCCTGGAAGAGGAAGATAGATATGCCTTTCAAATCTCTTGGAATGGAGGAATTGAACAAAGCTCCTAAACGCCTCAATCCATCTATATATTGAGGAAGCTCCCACTCTTGAGCTTAAGCCTTTACCTGAGCATTTGAGGTATGCGTTTTTAGGTGATGCATCTACTTTGCCTGTTATTATTGCATCTGACCTTTCAGGTAGTGATGAGGAAAAGCTTCTGAGGATTCCAAGAGAGTTCAAATCAGCAATTGGCTGGACTATAGCAGATATCAAGGGAATCAGCCCTTCTTATTGCATACATAAAATTCTGCTTGAGGAAGGTAGCAAGCCTATGGTCGAGCAGCAAAGACGCCTTAATCCAATTATGAAGGAAGTAGTGAAGAAGGAAATTCTTAAGTGGCTAGATGCATGGATCATCTACCCTATTTCTGACAGTTCATGGGTAAGCCCGGTTCAATGTGTGCCAAAGAAATGTGGTATTACCGTGGTAGAAAATGAGAAGAATGAGCTTATTCCTACATGAACAGTCACGGGGTGGAGAGTTTGCATGGACTACAGGAAGCTGAACAAAGCCACTAGGAAGGATCACTTCCCTTTGCCCTTCATTGACCAGATGCTTGATAGATAGGTTGGTCATGAGTACTACTGTCTGTTGGATAACTATTCAGGTTACAATCAGATTTGTATCGCTCCAGAAAATCATGAAAAAACTACCTTCACTTATCCATTTGGTACTTTCGCCTTCAGACGAGTTTCTTTTGGTCTGTGTGGTGCGCCAGCCATATTTCAGAGATGTATGATGGCCATCTTTTCTGATATGATTGGCCAGAATGTGGAGGTGTTCATGGACGACTTCTCTGTTTTTGGCGATTCTTTTGATGAATGCTTGCAAAATCTTGGACACGTTCTCAAGAGGTGTGTTGAGACCAATCTGGTTCTCAATTGGGAGAAATGTCACTTTATGGTGTGTCAGGGCATTATTCTCGGGCACAAGGTTTCTAGTAAGGGTCTAGAGGTGGACAAGGCCAAGGTGGGGGTTGTTAGGGCGAAAACACGCGCTAAAATTCACGCAATTTTACACGTTCGCAAGTAGTATAAGATATAAATCAGATTCGTTCCCACAGAGACTGGTTTAGGTTAACTTCCATTTATGCACCTATGCAACAATGTATGGTTATCGCTCAATGCTAAGACAAATAACAAATTGGTTTTTGATTAAACTAAGAGATTATACTAAATATCATTAACTAAGAGAATTGAGGTTGAATTACTATATATGACAAACATGGGATCCTAACTTTATTAAATACTTCATTCAATAGCCTTTTTGTTCTTAACCTTAGCATGTAATGGTGATGACACTAATCAGATAACACGAAACTAGTAAACACCAACTTTCGTTGTACGAATACCCTACTACCAAGCATCCACAAAAGAGATAGAAGTTGAATAGACACCAATTATGCTTAGTCCTTATATGTCTATAAGAATTGAAAACATCAAGGTTTAATGAACAAGTTATCTATCATGATTATATAGGGCAAGTAAGATGGTTAAAATTACCTACGAATCATGCATAATAATTACATGAACCTATGCTAGCATGGCAAGTTCTAAACCTCTTTATTCATTGTCGCTTCAATAGAGATTAACAAGCTATCTTATATGTTAGCAACACAGATAAGACGAATATGCACAACCACTACTAGGATATCAATTAATCACCACACACCAAGATATTGAAACAAATTAACTATTGAAATCCATAAGTAAATCCGTTAGAACCCCACGATAACGATTAGCCCATAATCGGACTCATCATCAACGTGGGTTCCGATGAAAGCATGATAATAAATAATATAAGAGTGTTAGGATTCAAGAACAAATTGAAAATGAGCATCCAAGTATCAACTATATTGAAGAAAATAAGAGTCTTCTTCTCCGTAGCCTTCTCGTGCTCTCTAGGTCTTCTTATTGCTCTCCCAGGCCTCCTTCTTGTTAAAAACGTCTTTTTATGGGTATATATAGGCTTCAGGATGACCGGGACTCTCAAAATCTTCAATTTCGACTAAAATCAGGATTCTGGGGCAGAAATCGGGCGCGGCCGCGCCCGAACGCGCGGCCTTCGGGCGCGGCCGCGTTGACATTCTGGAATTTTCTGACAAATCTTCTTTTGGCCATATCTTGAGTTCTGCTCGTCAGAATTAGGTGATTCAACTGTCCACACGAAGCTAACGAGATTCTATACAACTTTAGAATGATCTTGGCTACTAATTCTGATATTTTTTCACCATAATTCTTTGAAAAACTTCTTTGTTCCTTTAACTGATGCCTGAAATGCATAAACACAAAAACACATCAAAAATATCAACAACTTGAGTCCAAAACACCAACTTAATCCTGAAATGAAGTGTTCCAAGTAGATATAAAATCCACTTATCACACCCCCAAACTTGAATCGATGTTTGTCCTCAAGTATAAACATACTCAAAACTACAAAACAAACCTAATGCATGAATGCAACTACGTGAATGCAACTAAATGATAATGCAATCAATCCCCTCAGAATAACCATAACCAACCAACAAGCTAATGCCTCTAAGAATGCAATGACTCAAAACAAAGCTCTAATAAATCCCACAAACCAACTTACAAATTAGAATCGTGCGTGTGTGGGATGCTTAGCAGATATACTCTCGATACTAGATCAATAACCATAACTTATTTTTCATCAAAACAATCACAAGTTTATAACTAGAATAGACGTTAAACGCATAATGACTCACAACACCTCCTTTCTACTAGAGTTATACAAGGATTCATGCTATTATTAAACACATAACAAAGATGCTTACTTGATCGTGCAATGAATGAGGTCCCAAAAGACTTATGCAATAATACCCATGTAGCGAGCGTTAGGTTAGCGGATCCCAGACTATAAAGGCCTTAGGTCACTAGGCACAAAGTCCCCTAGAACTTAATAACTCGAGTATTAAAGAGCTTACTCTTGATCAATTATGCATAAACACATACTTCTTTTTTCTTTTCTTTTTTTCTTTTCTCTTTTTTTTCTTTTCTTTTTTTTTCAACAATTTCTAAATGAGTGCATTTCGCTCCATCTCATTCAACCCTAGACTACTCATAAAAATATGAGTCGGCTACTAACCATTTGACGCCTAGCCTTACAACAACTAGCAATGACATCCAAGTTTTTTTCCAGATAAAAAAAATCAATACTTTTACGTCATTACGAGAATATCACAAATTCTAAATATAACCAAGTGATTAAATCTCAACAACAAACAAGTATGATCAGGATCTAGATCAAAAGCAACCAATAAGACTTTGTGAATTTTTTTATTTCTGGCATGCAAATCAATTCATTAAGACTTAAATGTCCCTCTATTCGTCATCACCACACTCAAATCAACGTCAACTTATCAAATAACATAGTTCATCTTAAGGGATCATGCTAAATATGCATGCAAATGCAACTATATGAAATCACATAAAAAATAATTAAATATGTCCTATATGAACAATCATGCAACATTACGAATAAAATACAACTATATACAACATAAATCTATATGAACTATATGGACATACATAAACTAATCCTTACATTATCACCCCCAGACTTAAAATTTTCAATGTCCTCATTGAAGGCAATAATAAGGATTTCAGGCATACCTAGTCGTCAGAAAGATCACCCTCTTCGGTGGAGGATCAGGTGGCCAATCAACCTCGACACCAGTGGCTCGGAAAATAGTGCCCAAAGCCTGTGTCAAATCTGCAGCAAAATAACGATGAATGTCGTGCATGGCTTCCATATGCCTAATTACTCGCTTGTACTACTCATCACCAACACCAGTCCTATCAACTACCTGATGCACATGAGAAGAACCCTTTGTAGGCACTAGAGGATTCGTTCGGCTACCCTCTACATCATCAAAAATATATTCCAAGCCCTTATCATGTGGTGCATCTAAGAATGCATAACTCAAGTGATCTGGTAGTGGGTGAAGCTCAAGTGTGGAAACATCTTCAATAGACGGCTCGAGACGCTCCTGAGAAATTTTCAGCTCTGCTAACCCAAGAGAATTGAATGGCATATCCAAATTCCTCTTCCACGGAGGTGTATTCAAAACCTGTAGTTACTCTGCTCCTTCCTTGTCCTCAATAACTGATTTTCCCATTAAGGATCTCTCTAAGGTCTCTGACTTTGGCAATTGCTTAAGTACCGAATTCATGAGAGAGTCTACCTACTCTACTTTAAAGCACTCCTCTTTAGCTGTGGGTAACTTTATTGCCTTGAACACATTAAAAGTGACCTTTTGATCGTGAACCTTCATCGTAAGCTCTCCTTTTTGCACATCGATCATAGTTCGGCCAGTAGCTAAGAATGGTCTCCCCAAGATAATGGGAATCTTCTTATCCTCCTCAAAGTCAAGAATTATAAAGTCAGCAGGAAAGATAAGTTTCTCCACCTTGACCAAAACATCCTCTACTATACCTCGTGGATAAGCGATGGAACGTTCAGCTAGTTACAATGACATGTATGTTGGTTTCGGATCAGGTAGACCAAGCTTCTTGAAGATAGATAAGGGAATCAGATTGATGCTAGCTCCCAAATTACATAAACACTTGTTGAAAGAAAAGTTCTCAATAGTACAAGGAATAGTAAAGCTTTCAGGATCTTTAAGTTTCGGAGACAACTTCTATTGCAGCACAACACTGCATTCCTCCGTAAGAGCAGCGGTCTCTAAGTCATCGAGCATCACTTTCCAAGAGAAAATACCTTTCATAAACCTTGCATAGCTAGGCATCTGTTCAAGAGCTTCAGCGAAAGGTGTGTTGATATGAAGTTTCTTGAACACCTCCAAAAACTTAGCAAATTACTTATTCAACTTCTGCTTCTGCAGCCTTTTAGGAAAAGGGGGTGGAGGATTGATTAGATGGGTTCTTTTGCTTCAAGAATTTGAACTGGAGATCAAGGACAGAAAGGGGACTGAAAATCAAGTCGCTGATCATCTCTCACGTTTAGAAAATCCTAATACTACTTCATTGGATAGGACATTGATAAATGAGTCTTTTCCCGACGAGCAGCTGTTTGGAGTGCAAGAAGAAGAACCGTGGTTTGCAGACATTGTAAACTACCTTGTGAGTAATATCATGCCTCCTGACTTATCTTATGCTCAAAGGAAGAAGTTTTTACATGAAGTAAAGTGGTATATGTGGGATGAGCCGTTTCTTTTTCATCAAGGAGCTGACCAAATCATCAGGAGATGTATTCTTTACAACGAAACGGGGGGGGGATCTTGCGAGATTGCCAAACGGCTTATGGAGGATATTATGGTGGAGAAAAGACAGCAGCTCGTATTCTTCAAGCAGGTTTCTTCTGGCCGACCTTGTTTAAAGATGCTCACCAGTTCATCTTGAAATGTGATCGATGTCAACATGTGGGTAATATGACTAAGAGGGATGAGATGCCTCTTAATGTGCTTTTAATGGTTGAAGTCTTCGATGTTTGGGGAATTGACTTCATGGGGCCATTTGTCTCATCTTGTAACAATTATTATATCTTATTGGCAGTTGATTATGTGTCGAAATGGGTTGAAGTTAAGGCGTTTCCAACGAACGATGCGAAAGTGGTGCTTAATTTTCTTCACAAGCAGATATTCATAAGGTTTGGAACTCCAAGAGTCATAATCAGTGATGAGGGGTCGCATTTTTGCAATCGCAAGTTCACTCCTATGATGCGAAGGTATAATATAAATCATCGCATTACCACGGCTTATCATCCTCAGAAAAATGGTCAAGCTGAGGTGTCTAACAGAGAGATCAAGTGCTTTTTAGAGAAAGTTGTGTGTCCGTCGAGGAAAGATTGGTCTTTGAAGCTTGATGAAGCTATTTTGACGTATAGAATAGCATATAAGACTCCATTGGGAACGTCGCCATTTCAGTTGGTTTATGGTAAGGGGTGTCATTTGCCTGTGGAGCTCGAGCATAAGTCATGTTGGGCTCTAAAGAAATTGAATCTTTACTTGGATGCGGCTGGAAAGAAGAGGATGATTCAATTGAATGAACTCGATGAGTTTCGACTTCAAGCTTATGAGAACAACAAAATGCACAAGGAAAAAGTCAAGAGGTGGCACGATCGGGGTATGATGCTCAAATCATTTGTGTCGGGGTAACAAGTTCTTTTGTTCAACCCTTGTCTCCATCTTTTTCCTGGAAAGTAGAAGTCAAGATGGTCAGGGCCCTTCATAATCAAAACTGTGTTCCCACATGGAGTGATGGAAATTTTTTAGAATGATCCGGGCCACGCATTCAAGGTAAATGGTCAGAGGTTGAAGCATTACTATGGTGACATGGTAAACCGCGAGGTGGTTAGTGTCGTTCTATTAACCATTTAAGCTCAAGGTTCTACATCAAGCTAGCGATGTAAAAGAAGCGCTTCTTGGGAGGCAACCCAAGTTTGTTGTACATTAGTAGGTAGAAGAAGCAAGAAGGAAGGAGAAAAACACAAAAAAATCAAGAAAAAGAAAAAATTCAGGGCCAACTCAAGTGACCAAGCGCGCCCGCGCTGATCCAGCGCGCCCACGCTGATCCAGCGCGTGGCTGCACTATTTTTCTAGTAGCCAAGCGCGGCTGCGCTTTCTAGCGCACGGCCGCGCCGGTTTTCCAGAGAGTGAGCATGCCCGCGCTTTCCAAGCGCGCGACCGCGCCGGGTCCCTGTTCGAAAAAAAACTAATAATAAAAAAATAAAAACAGAAGAATGAAGAGAAAATCGGGATTTTTACTCAAAAATCAATTCCAACCCGATTTTTACTCTTCCACATCCCATAATTCCCTCTCCAAATCAAACCCATTATTCCCACGATTCCCACAATCAATTCCCACTTATATTCCTTATCGAATTTTCACCTCTCCACCTATAAATACACACACTTATACACAAACTTCTCCACCACTTCACAAATTATCAAACACAAATCTCTCTCAAGCACTTAGTTGTATTTTCTCTTATTCAATCCCAATGGCACATAAGAGGCAAAGAACACAAGTTAGCAGCAGCACCACCGATTCTTCATCTACGGGTGGTGTGAGGCTAAGGTTTTCTACTCCTGAGGCTGAAAAGGAGTACACGAGGCTTCTGTCGAAGCCTATTGCTAAGGAGCGAGATTTTCTGCCATTAGGGAAGGATGGTAAGGTGTTGGAGATGATTCTTGAGATGGGCTGGGTTCCTTTTGTGAGGCTCCCGCTGCTGTTCCCATGAGTGTTGTGTGGGAGTTCTATGCTAAAGCCAAGTCGGAGAAGAATGGCTTCACGGTGGTTCGAGGGAGGACTATGGAGTATACTGCAGAGGCTATCAGGATGGTGATTGAGCAGCCCACGAGGAAGGTGGGTCAGGACACTTAGAACAATAAGACTCCTGAGGACTTCAACTTGGTTCTGATCATTGCGACTTTGTGTGTACCTGAGACTCATTGGAAGTTCAAGAGGGTTACTACAGATTACTCCACATTCCCTACATCATGCATGAATAGGTTTGCACGGGCTTGGAACTCATTTGTTTGTGCTAATATCATGCCATCTTCGCATGTGCATAAGATTACAGTGGAGCGTGCTCGTCTGCTATGAGAGATTCTTCAGGGTGATTACATTAATTTGGAGATGGTGATATATCAGGGGATTTTGAGATTTTTGAGAGGAGGTACTACAGGTGTTATTCCTTATGCATCCTTGGTGACAAAGTTGTGCGTGGCAGTTGGTGTTCATTGGCCCGCACATGAACAGCTTCAGCTTCTCAGTGCTCCTATTGACAGTTCTACGCTACACAGCATGGTTGAGTGGGGATGAGGTAAGCCTGATCCTAAGGGGCTTGGTTACACATTTGATCATCTGCCAGGAGGTGTGCCCCATGATCAGATGTATGTTGGTGGTACGCAGCAAGCGAGTAAGGCAGCTTGGAGAGCTTAGTTAGGAGAGGAGGCTGGTTCGTCGCAGCAGCAGCAGGAGGCAGCATGAGCAGATATTGGAGATGGTTTGAGTTCGACGCAGTATAGGCGTCTAGCGAGGAGGATGGATACGATGCACGACATCCATAGTCGGTTTGCACATGATCTCACCCAGGCGCTTGGGACAGCTTTCAGGGCCACCGGTGTTGACATCCAGTGGCCAGTATTTGGTGAGGACTCCGTGTATCCGCCTCCTGACATACCTGACACTCCACCCGTTGAGGGTGATGATTCTGATTCGCAGTAGGTATGATTGAATTCCTTACTATTACCTTCACTGAGAACAGTGAATATTTTAAGTTTGGGGGTAGTAGTTGAAAGGATATAGTTTTGTGTGAGTCACATATAGTTGCATATTTATGATAGCATATAGTTTGCATATTTTTCCATGTAATTTTTTTTATTATTTATTTTTGGTAGTTTTTATGATATTTTGTTCATTTAGTTTCATGCATTTGCATTATAACATGATCCCTTAAATGATTTTTCTGATTAATTGGTGATATTGATGCTAGTGTAGTGATGTCGTATTTAGTGATGTTAAGTCTTATCGATTTAATTTTCATGCTAGAGATAATTGTATTTCACTAAGTCTTATAGATTGCTAGAATGCTAGATCATGATCATGGTTTGTCTGTTTGTCGAGGTTTAATCGCTTGTTTATATTTAGAATTTAGGATATTCTCTTAATAATAAAAGACATGGATATTTAAAAATTAGACAAAAATTGGATTTCATTGCTAGTTATGTGGTAGGTGTCAAATGGCTAGTAGTCGGCTCATATTTTTATGAGTATTCTAGGGCTGAATGAGATGGCGCGAAACGCACTCATTCAGAAAATTCGTTGAAAAAAAAGAAAAAAAAAAGAGGAAAAAAAAAGAATAAATGTTATGTATAATTGATCACGAGTGGGCTCTTTAGTACTCGAGTTATTAAGTTCTTAGGGGACTTTGTGCCTAGTGACCTAAGGCTTTTATAGTCTGGGATCCGCTAACCTAACGCTCGCTACATGGGTACTATTTTATAAGTCTTTTGTGGATCTCATTCATTGCACGATCAAATAAGCATACTTGTGTTGTTTTATTGTGAATAAAAGCATGAATCCATGTTAAACTCCGATATAAGAATTGAAGTGTTATAAATTATTTTGACTCTAGCTTTTATTCTATTTATAAACTTGCGATTATTTTGATAAGTAATGAGTCATGATTGTTGATCTAGTTGCGATAGTATATCTGTAAGCAGTTGCACACACGCACGTCTTTGGTTTGTAGGTTGATTTGTGAGCTTTGATTGATATTTATGTGAATAACTGCATTTACTGAGGTGTTGCTTGTTGATTGGTTTAGTTATTCTATGGGGATCGATGCATTTATTTAGTTGCATTCATGCATATTTTTAAATCTTGTTCTTTGATCCTGTTTATACTTGAGGACAAGCATCGATTCAAGTTTAGGGGTGTGTTGAGTGGAATTTATGACACTTTAGAATGCTCTAATAAACTTTGAATTTATGCGTTTATACTCAAGTAGTTAAGTGTTTTAACGTGTTTTCTATTATTTTAGCATTTCAGGCGTTATCTAGGAAATCAGGTGAATTAGCATTGTTTTGGTGCTAATTTGGTGTCAAGGTGGTGTTGGAATAAAAGTTCGTGGAAGACCGGCTCAAATTTGCAAGAAAAAAATGAAGAAGTTAATTTCTGGCAGAAGCCCAGCGCGCCCGTGTTGATCAAGCGTGTGGTCATGCCCGAAGTTCGGAAAGCCAGCACGCCCGCGTTGATCAAGCACGCGGTCGCGCCAGGTCGGGGTGCAGAATTCTGATTCTATTCTAATTCGAATTAGAAGATTTCTCTTCTGATTAGGGCTGCTCTATAAATAACTTTAGGTCATTTTTAATAATATATCGAGCCATAGACATATCAAGGAGAGCCGTAAGAAGACCGTATTAGCACGATTCAACGAAGATGAAGAAGATCTTGTTTTTACTTGTGAATCTTTATTTAAGTTGTAACTTGGATGCTAGTTTTCTTATTTGTGAACCTTACTCTTGTGTCGTACTTGGTTTTATTTATTCGTTATAAAGACTACGTTTGTTATACCATGCTTTCATCGGAACCCACATTGATGATGACTCCGATTATGGGCTAATCATTATCGTGGGGTTCTAGCGGATTTATTTATGGATTTCTTTAGTTAAATTGTTTGATGCCTTACTATGTTGTGATTGTATGATAACCTACTATTGGTTGCGCGTATTCATCTTATGAGCGTCGCGAACTTATAATATAGTGTTTTAATTCTTAATGAAACGAAAATGAATTTAAGAATTTAGAATTTGCCATGCTAGCATAGGTTCATGTAATTGTTATGCATGATTCGTGGGTAATTTTAACCATCTTACTTGCCATATGTAATCAAGATAGATAACTTGTGCTTAAACCGTTATGTTGTCAAATTCTATAGACATATAGGGTCTCAATATAATTGGTGTCTATTCAGCTTCTATCTCTTTTGTGGATGTCTGGTAGTATGGTACTCGTGTAACAAAAGTTGGCGTTTATCAGTTTTGTGTTGTCTGATTAGTGTCATCACCACTGCATGCTAAGGTTAAGAACAATAAGGCTATTGAATGAAGTATTTAATGAAGTTAGAATCCCATGTTTGTCATATATTAAGTTAGTCAGTCTTATTATCTTAGTTATAATTGTTAGTTTAATTCTTAGTTATAAACAACCTCGATTTGTTATCATCTCAGCATTGAATAATAACCATTCATTGTTGCTTAAGTGCATAGATTAATTAGTTAACCAAAGTCAGTCTTTGTGCGAACGAACTAGAAAAGATCTATACTACTTGTGAACTCGTATACTTGCATATAATTTTAGCACGTGTTTAGCGACTATTATCCTTCAATTGAAATCCTTTTAATCATGTTATCTTATACTTAATTATTTCGGTATTTGGTGGATTTTTGAGAAAAATCAAAGTGTTCGAATTCGAATTCTGACGATCTTTACATACATTCATATACATTATGGAGTACTAATATGATCTCAGAATATCCATAAAAGAACTCCTATATAGCGTGGCATGAAAATTTTCCTTAATCAGCAAAATTAACAAAAAGATACTATTAACAAAGATTACAAAAATTTCAAAAATTTGGGGTTATTAAACATTCTGTCCTGAGGTTCCAACTTTAATGCCTATAACTGAAATGTTTGCATGTCCTCACTATTCTCTCTAACCTCCTCGTTTCCTGCCTTTATGATCTCTTTGATTCTTGGATAAATGTAACATTAGTACAAACCACTATATGATTGTAAAATCTGAAATAAATAGAGTTATCTTAAAATCTTCAGAAAAATTGTATCCTTAGAAACTTTATTCATTTCCAGCATTTGAAAATCCAGTGGTATCCTATGGAGTAAATCTTTGAGGAAATTCCACAATTTTCTTTCGTAGGTCTTGAAATTAGCTTCATTGGAATAAAAAAACCATTATCTTCAATTTCCATGTTCGGAAATTTTCTGTCTGAATAACATATGGTCTTCGTTTTCTTCAAAAGATTAAAATAATCTTTAACACTCGGAGGAATCTTGAGTCTACCAATCCTTTGAGAATCTTTGGCTTGAAATATTTTAAACTCCAAAAATTTTGAACTTTTTGAGTGTTAGAAAATATTTAAAATTCAAAAATCTCAAGAGTTGATAATTTTTGAAAATTAAAAGACCAAAAAATATGAGAACTTGACTATTTGGCCTGACACACCGGATCTGATTTGAATATCGATCAACAAGCTCTTATACCAATTATTAGGTCCCGAACTATCGTAGAAGGGGGGTTGAATACGATACTCACCAAATTTAAAAAAATCTTTTGAATCTTTTGCAGATAAATAATTTAGTGTTGGGTTAGTGGTTCCGTGTTCTTGAGGTGAATAATGTTTAAGACAATAAATTAACAAACACAAGATGTTCAGGTAAATATAACATATATAAATCCTCGAGGGGTGTTGCTACACTCAGGAGTAAATCAACCGGCTACAATCCAAGAAAAATAATGTTCTTGCTTCTACAAAAATCAACAAATTAAATCTTATACAAAAACTATAATTATTTGTCTAATGATTTAATTACCGGCTAACGATTATAATGCCCCTAAATAATTTACAAGATTTAAACCGAGAATTATAACATTTCTCCGGTGAGAAATTTAACGGATATACAGTCTGCTTGAGCTTATCTGTATCTCTTTGTTTCTTATTTTTATCAGCTCTCATTGGAGAAGAAGATAAACAGAACAATGTTAATTATTATGTTATGCTTCTTAGTGTAGACTTATATATCAATTATATACGTGGCCGATTGTTAACCAGGTAAACTAATTGATGAAATCAATATTTGTTGCTTGCTATGGAGTTACTTGCGCCCAGAGGTAGTACATGACTTCCACTTGCGCCAACCTTTGTCAAAGAAAGCAATTTGCCTTAGAATTTTACTCACTTGCACAATCAGGAGCCAACGAAGGCTTCACTTGTGCTCCCACTTGCGCCATCTAGGACATCTAGGAGCTCCACTTACGCCAAGGATGGTTCAATGACCTTTTTGCCTTAGTTTTTCTAGTCAGTTGCGCCTAAAAAGGACAATACAAGTCCACTTGCACCTTCTAGATCCTAGAGGGGTTTTTTTCCTTGGGTTTTATTGCCAGTTACGCCTCCTAGGTGATGGGGAAAGCTGAGTTGCACCTAGGGTTACTTACATGCATTTCTGAGTTAGTTTTTGATGCCACTTCTTCCTTGTTGCTCCTAGTAGGTCAAAACCAACTTTGGTACTTAATTTTTAAACTATACTTCAAGGTTCTTGTTCCTTCTAAGCAATAGAGTGGCCATGGTGACTTCTACTACAAGGTAGTGATCACTTTGACTTACTTTTTGTAAAGCGCTATTTAACCCTTTAGTTGTACATCCTACACGCTTTCTTTCCGAGTCTTCGTATAAACCATATAACCTTCATATTCAGATATGAATCATCACTTAACAATTCTTCTAATGATAATACTAAGATTTCTTTCACGGACCGTTGACGCTTAGTGCAACTGGTCTGGTTTACAAATAACTAACTTTGATTCAGGTCTTCATATTATAGCTTTGATTATATTCTTAAGTTTACAACAACTTTATCGCTGCAAATAATGAATATAAATAAACAAATGTACTTCCACTGGAATCTCTTCTGGTACTCATATAATGTCTTCACTGCTACTATAATCTTGAATACTTCATTCACTGTTCTTCACTAACACTTGAACATATAAATGAACTCCTTCCAGTGAGTATAACTTCAAGACTACAATTACCCTCTTTAACCTTTATCTATACCATGTCTTCAATTCTTCTTATTCCTATACTTTGAACACTGTCTATCTGTTAAGTAATGAATCACACACAGAGGGGGGTGAATGTGTTTTGATGTTATTCTGCTTTTCTTGAAGTGTTTATGGTGATGAACAAAGTAAATTAAAACCTTGTAGTAAAATGTGTTAATACTGAATTTAAACAAGTAAGAACAGTGAACACAGATCTTTCAAACTCACTTAATTTTATATAAAAAATTAAAAATGTTTTGCTATAAAATTTCTAGGCTCTTTGTTGTTAAAGAGCTTAGCTTCTTCCTTGAGAGAATACAAGATTTTTCTTATCTCTAAATTGTCACAGCTAACAAAGGACCAGTGTTAACTTTATAGAATAGTTAAACACTGGTTTGCACAACACGTAATAAGAAGTGTTAATCAATTTAGCAACGTGTCACTAATCTTTCCATTTCTGGATTAACATATCTTTCCATATTGTGTTAACTTTGATCTTCCTTTGTCAGTTAATATTTACCCTTTATCTTGCACTCTTCAAGCTGCTTTTTGTAGACTTGTCAATCCAGCTGATTGAATTATTCATTGATTGATAATCTTGGATATTTAACTTGATTGTATTCTATAATTGAGTTTCATTAGAGATCTCCAATTAGTTATTAGAGAACTGACATCTCAATAAGTATAAAGGCTTATCGAGGTGTCACAGTTCTCTAATGATTCTTGAATTATCAAGATCTTTGAGTTCTCGAGAAACTTTGACTTATTCGAGGTCTCTTTGTTCTCGAATGTTATTTGACTGTTCAAGGTCTCTTAGTTCTCGAGTGTAATCTTGACTTATCGAGATCTTTGAGTTCTCGAGTAACTTTGACTTATTCGAGGTCTCTGAGTTCTCGAATGTTATTTAACTGTTCGAGGTCTCTTAGTTCTCGAGTGTAATCTTGACTTATCGAGATCTCCATTTTCTCATGTCTTCAATTTGACTTGTCGATATCTCTGAGACTTCTCTATAAGCTTTCCTTGACTTCTCGATAAGTCATTCTGAAGTTCTCGAATGACTTCTCTATAACACTTAATATGTGACTTGTAGACTTATTGATTTAGAATGTTTTTCACAAAACAGATTTATTAAACTCCAAACTTCTTCACAATTTCTCTGAGGCATGATCTTCATTATCTTCTTCCAGAGCTTATTCTTAGGCTTGAGACTGTTTACAGAAAAATACTTCAGTCTAGTCTATTTACATTTTTACAGACTTAAATGTTACAACACAAAATACAAACTTAGATTATAATACAACTTACTTAGGGTTGCCGATATGACTTAGTCTTGTTATAGTACATGCATGTCTTGCACAACAATCTCCCCCAATTTGTGAGAAGATTGCTTATCACAAATTCATGCATGTTAACAAGACTAACCCCGAGTTTCAATGGATAAATAGATTTTACATACAAATTGACAAAAATATAACATTTGACATTAGATGGTTGTTGAAGCTTTAACAAGAATATTCATTACATGAATTCTTCATATCCTGGCTCCTTTCTAATGAGATCCTTAAGAGTCACTAATACTTCCATTTTTCTAAAATTTCAGTTCCTTTTAAAGCTTCCACAAGCTTGAGCCACTCATCTAATGAATAACCATTTAAGTAACCAGCCCTAAACCTGGAGTATCTTCCAATTTTGATGTTCAGAAAATGTCCATCTTTGGAGAGTCTGTTCATCCCTTTTGCTTTAAGCTCATTTGATCTTTTCTCAATTCTTGCCAGTTCTTCAGCATATTTCCTATCTCTTTCTTCCTTCTCATCCTTTGCCTTTGAAATTTTCTCGTCTATTTCTTTCACCCATACACAATACACAACTTTCCAGAACCTTGTTACAGTATCCCTATCCTTCTTCAGACTGATAACTCTTTTAAACTATGTGGTTGAAAGTGTGTCCATTAGATTAATGCCAAGTAAGGTGAAAGAACCATCATCATAGTAAATTCTGACTTCTGTATATGATACAAACCAAACTCTGACTATTTCTTCAGCTAGATGTTGAAAATATTCTTCATCTGTGAGGCACCAATTTAGTGGCAGAAAGTCAGTTTGATCATAGCAGTTCCATAGTGATCTTTCAGTAACTGTTAGTTGCTTTGCTTTTCTCCCAATAGATTTAAAATGTGTCTTGATTGGAGGTTTATATGAAGGTAGGTTTGTGATTTTCTTCAAGCTGGTTTTAGTGATAGTGATTGGGATTTTGAGAAATGAGTTTTCAGTTGGCTTGTATAGAAATTTTGGCTTTGAGGCGAGAGATGGTTGAGTATTTGAGCTAAGAGACTTGGTAGGATGAGATTTTGTCATTTGGATTTGAAGGGTTTGTTGTTGTTTTGGTTGTGATCCCTCTTCCTTCTTCCTTCTTCTTCTCTCTTTTTGTCATTTCCCTTCTTCTCATCCTGCTTTTTATCCTTATCACCAGTTGCTCTAGAAGATTGACTTGGATTTGAGCCAGAAGGAAGTTGATCACTTGGCTTATGCTCATCATCATCCATATCCTCCTTTAAATTGAATTGAGTGGGTGGCAATATGGTGTCAGAATTCATTAGGTATTTGTCCAAGATCTTTATCATCTCCATATCCTCATGCTTCTTGCTCCTTTTGTACTTTATATTTGATCTGACACAATTTTTAGGAACAAGGAGATGTTTACATTGCTTGGTTATTAGACAGATGTAGATTACCCCTTTGTTTGGATATAGATAGGCTTCATAAAAAGCTATTATTTGTGCATTTTTGAGCTCCTTTAGTAGTTGGGTGTCCTCTGGATTTACTCTTTCAATTATTATATCCAGTTCAGATGCTCTTAAGGTTCTAAGATTTGGGAGAGATACCTGAAGACATTTGTCTACACCACCATCATTGATATTCACAATAATTCTTTTCTCCAAGAAATTATCAATTTTCACAGCCACTTCCCTAATGAAGTTGATGTTTTGGGCCAAAGCTTTCTTGTAGGTGATGTAGTTATTTTGAAAAGACATCCTTAGTACTGCAAGAAGTTCACTGAATTCTTGGTCTTGATTTGGTCATTCTGTAGCCTTTAAAAGTCTTTATGTTGCAACATCATGAGATACTTGAGCATTTGAAGAGCTTTGACCAATCTGAATAGGCTCTTTAGACTTAGATTTAGCATTCTTGGATTGTTGAATCCTAGCATCAATCTCCCACTTAGTCTTGGTGACAGGCATGAGTAGGGGAGTTGGTAATTCTGGCCTTATTTCTTCAGGTGGTGAAAGCAGTGGTATGTTGGGCTTTCCCGTGATAGCTCCCAAATCAACAGAATTCTGCATTTGAAGATGCTTGTGAAAGGTTGACTCTGCACCAAGGATGTGAGAGCTTGAACTTGTGCACTTAGTGAGTTATTGGAAGATTTGAGAGAAGAAACTTGATGTTGCAATTCTTGAACTTGTAGTGTGGATGAGGATTGAGATGTGGAGGAAGTAGAAACCCCAAAAGTGTCTTGTACAACCTTCTTGATTTCATCCATGAGCAAGGCTGAAGGAGTGTATCTGCTAGAGTGCATTTGATCCAGCTTCAGTCTTGTGTCATTAGAGTGAATGATATGATTTTGAACTTGTTCATTCAGGGCCACAAATGAGATCTTGAGATTCTTGACACATGTTTCCATTCCACTGAGATCATACCTTGACATCTGGTCAACAAAGTTTATGAATTTGTTTTTTATCTCAGTTTGAGAAAGAATGATTTAATTCATCTTTTCCCTCACCATCTTCATTATTTTATCTTGATGTCCGATCAATGTGATTTGAAGTGCTTTTCCAAAGTTGTGGAAAGCCTTGATTTGAGCCTTTTATACATCATTGATGGCATCATACACTTCCTGAGGAGTTAGAGATATAGCATTGCTTCCCAGAACAATATTATACTCCTTCCTGAACTTAGCTAGCACAGCCTCCATTTTAATAGAAAATTCTTTATCCAGCCAAGCATCATAGTTGGCATCCTGACCAGCTTCATCTATAATTTTAGATTGATTTTATTCAACATATGCCTGGTAGGTGAGCATGATAGATTGGCAGTCTTGATTTAACATGTTAGAGGTGAGTAGCTGTTGTGAGATTTGTGCAAGGCCTCAAATCTGGTCAACTACAAGATCTTCAATGGTTGAAGGTTGATCTTCAGTTTCTTGGAGCCGCTGGGACATTAGATGAGGTTGTTGAGGTTGAGAGGTTGATGGTTGGGTTGTTGGGTGAGAGGTGACAGTGTATCAGAACCACCTGTGACAGGAGTCACAGTTTGACTCACAGTAGGCACTGTGGTTATGACAGGGTGTTGTTACTCACTAGTTGTGGGAACCTCCATTTGAATTGGAGGGGATTCGACTGTGCTACTGTCATTTGCAACAACCTCAAACCTTTATCTGTCTTGTACCACACTGTCACTTAAATGTGTTGTGCTTGCCTCTCCCAGCATCAATTGTAATGCAATTTCTTCTAGGGTTTTGAGGGGAGTTGTTCCTGGAACAGGACCCTTCAATTGAACTGGAAAAGATTTAGATAGCTCCCCCTCAGGAGTACTACCCTCAAACCTTGCAGTCTGTGAAGACTGATTTGCACATGAATGTGCATTTTTTACCTCCATGGGGTCATCAGTAAAAACTGATGAATCCCCCATGGTTTTGATGGTGTCATCAAGGTCTACCCCAGCTAGTAGTCTCTCACCATCTAAATGAGGTGTTTGGGTGGTGAGCAAGGTTTCTTGAACCAAGTCACTTGATTGAGTTTGCACTTGAGGAATGGATTCAAGTGCTGTATGTGAAGAAGAAATTTGAGAAATTAAGAGTTATTGGTCAATAGTGAGTATTGGCAGCTCCCCCTAAATAGATGAGGGTGTTTCAAGGGATGTGATCTTCTTGTGTGTGTCGTCCTTGTTTCTCCTTCCATATACTTGTATTTGATCAAATGATGGTTGTGCAGACTCTTTACAGGGTGGATTTGGGAGAATGTTCTTTTCAATAAAGACACCTTGTTGAGAGGATGCCCCTGGAGTCTGTTCAAGTCCCTTGTTTACAACTACATCCTTTTGAGAGGATGAAGAGGTGTCTAAAGTGGTCAACTCAGTTTGCTTAGCCTTCTTTGATTTTCTAACCAAGGGTGACTCAGTTGGTGTTTGTTTCTCACAACCCTCATTCAATAAAGTAAGAGTTATTTCCTTTCTCTTCTTTTTACTCACTTCACCCTTTAGAGAGGATGAAGTGGTTGGATTCCTAGAAGCTATTGGTTTTGAAGAAGCAGGATCTACATGGGTAGGTTCTTATGGGTGTGCCTGTGTTTGTACTTCCACTTGATCAGGAACCATTATTGCACTAGAATGAATCACATTGGCCCTCATATCAGGCACAAGGTAAGGATAGGTCTTAAATCTTTCAATCATGAAAGATGTTAACTTAAGACTCACTTGTACCTTATTTTTAGTAGTAAGTGATCTAAATAGAATTTTGGACACATGCTTACAATTGCCTAATAATAACCTATCTACACCTTCAAGCTTATGTATGTCATTTACTTTATGATTTAAAGCAGACAGTATGAATCTAGGAAGAAAAATTTCTTTACCTCCAGAAGTGAATGACATGATGAGCCTAGTGCTCAATTCCTCCAGAATATAGTGTCCTACATTGATCTGTTTGTTGTGATCCATTGAATAGACCAGCTTCTCAACAACACTGGAAATGTTGTCAAATCCTGATTTCCTGCATGTGAAAGCTCTAATCACATAATCAAACAGTAAGGACCACTCCCTTCTCAGATTTTTCTTGTTCAAGCTAGCCAAGTTAATCTTCTCAGAGTAGTTGATAAAATTCATGAATTCATACAGTTCCTCCTGAATTGGAATCCCTACTACCTTGTCAGTTGGAATGTTCAAGGCCGGGTTCATATCAGCTTCAGTTATCTCAACCTGTTGTCCTTTGATTTGATAGCATACACTAGACTTGAAGATTGATCTTCAGCATAATTGTCCTAGCTATAGTTGTGTTCCAGAAATCACCCAATACATCTAGATAGAGAACCGGGTTAGCTGTAAGAGCTCCAACAAAGTAGGTTTCAGATAAGAACTTGACAAAGCTTTTAAAAGCTTCAGGTGCTTGATTTGCATCTAAGAATTCAAGGAAGTTGGTCTCCTTTGGGATGAAGGATACAATAATATTTGCTGCCATTGTGATGATAGTGAGGATTAATGGGTAAAAGAAATTAGTGAGAAATGATTTGAAACGAGACAGAAATCGGTTTGGAATTGAACAAGTTAGGTCAATTAGAGTTCTCGAAGGCGTAAGTATATGTATGTCGAGATGTCTGGGTATTTATAGTAAAAGTAAATGACTTGTCGAGAACTCAAAAATAGACGTTTGGGATTGTCTATCGAGAAGTCATTTTGAAAAGTGAAAAATATATAGATAAGTTATTTTGTTTATTCTTGTAGAGAACTAAAAATAAATATATCGAGATGTCTAATAAATACCCAGTTTGTCCAAAATGAACTGAATTATTTCTAATTTTTATTTGAATAAATCAAAATAAAACCAAAAATATCTTACCAAAATAATTTATTGGATTAAATTATTTCAAATCTGAATTATAAGTCTAAAAGTATACTTGTAGAGAATTCTATGAATTATCACTTGTAGAGAACTCTACAATGACTTATCGATAAGTCATAATAAAGCTCATCGATAAGTCATAATAAAGCTTATCAAGAAGTCGCTCGAGAAGTCAGTAAATTGACTTATCAAGAACTCACTCGAGAAGTCTTAAAATGACTTGTCGATAAGTCAATTAGACTTATCGAGAACTCAGTTCTCTATATACTTTTGATCAATTTGATTCTGCCTTGTGCTAATTTTTTTTATTGAAAATGTAAATCAACAATAGGCAGCTTACTTAGAATTTGAAAAATTCTAAGCTGAATTTTGAATTTTGAAAAATAAATATGCAGAGATTTCTAAAATATTTATAATTCATATTTCAGTTAACTTCTAATTAATCAAATGAATTTTGATTTACTCGAAATTAATCTGCTGTAAAACATTAGCTGAGTTCTTGCCTTAGGATGAAAAATTAAGCATTCCAATTTCACCTACAAGTCTGATGAAAGTTGCTTCATCCAAAGGTTTAGTTAAAATGTTAGCTAATTGTTTCTCCGTTGGAACAAATTAAGCTCAATGGTACCATTTGTAGCATGTTCTCTAATAAAATGGTACCTTACATCAATGTGCTTTGTTCTAGAATGATTAACTGGATTAGCCACTATAGATATAGCACTAGTATTGTCACACATGATTGGAATCTTGTGTAACATTAGGCCATAATCTATTAGTTGATTTCTAATCCAAAGCACTTGAGCACAACAACTCCCTGCAGCTATGTATTCAGCCTCTGCTGTAGAAGTTGACACAGATTGTTATTTCTTGATATACCAGGATACAAGTCTTTGTCCTGGAAACTGATAGCTTCTACTGGTACTCTTTTTGTCAACCCTGCATCCAGCAAAATCTGCATCTGTGTATCCAAATGCTTCAAACCAGTTCCCTTAGGATACCATAATCCGAAGTTTGGAGTCCCCTTCAAGTATATGAAAATTCTCTTCACAGCCATCAAATGTGATTTTTTTGGGTTGGCTTGAAATCTTGCACATAGACATGTTGCAAACATGATGTCTGGTCTACTTGCAGTTAAGTAAAGCAATGATCCAATCATTCCTCTATAGCTTGAAATATCTACACTCTTGCCATTTTTATCTTCATCCAACTTTGTTGCTGTAGACATAGGTGTAGATGCAGGTGAACAATCAGCCATGCCAAACTTTTTCAATAAATCTTTAACATACTTTATTTGGCTGAGGAAGATTCCATCACTTCTTTGATTGACTTGAAGTCCAAGAAAATAACTTAATTCCCCCATTATAATCATTTCATATTCACTCTGCATAAGCTTAGAAAATCTTTGGCAAAGCTTTTCATTTGTAGAACCAAAGATAATATCATCCACATAGATCTGAACCAGGATAATATCATCACCATGCTTCTTGTAGAAGAGAGTCTTGTCTATGGTACCTCTAGTAAAACCATGTTTAAGTAAAAATTCTGACAATGTATCATACCAAGCTCTAGGTGCCTGCTTTAGTCCATATAGAGCCTTGAGTAGTTTGTACACAAAATCTGGAAATTCTGGATCTTCAAAGCCAGGTGGTTGTTGCACATAAACTTCTTCTTCCAACTCACCATTTAGGAAGGCACTCTTGACATACATTTTATACACTTTGAAATTTGAATGTGCAGCAAATGCTAGAAAAATCCTTATTGCTTCAAATCTTATAACTGGAGCAAAAGTTTCATCATAATCAATTCCTTCTTCCTAGGAATAGCCTTTTGCAACTAACCTTGCCTTATTTCTGGTAACTATATCATTTGCATCCATCTTGTTCCTGAACACCCATTTTGTTCCAATTATACTTCTGTTTCTTGGTGCAGGAACTAACTCCCAAACTTTGTTTCTTTCAAACTGATTAAGCTCTTCTTGCATAGCAGATATCTAATCAGGATCCATTAGAGCTTCTTCAGTTTTTTTAGGCTCTACTTGAGACAGAAAGCATGCATGTAGGCACTCATTAGCAGTTGTACTTCTAGTCCTTACACCGACATTGGGATCACCAATTATTGCATTAGGATTGTGAATCTGTCCCATTTTCTGGTTTGAGTTTGTTGACTGGTGCCTTCATCATTTCCTGCATCATTGGTATGACTAGTGAAACCTCCTTCTCTTTCTCCCCTTGAGTTTGTGCTATCAAAATCAGGTGTGTGAAATGAGCTTCCATTTCCATGATTTTCTTGTTCAGTAGTTTCTTCATTTATCATCTGTTGTACATTGACTTCAGCCTCTTCATCAGAATCACTGTCAATGTTGAGATTTTCAAATGTAAGGGCTTCAGCTTCATTATCATCAAGGCATTCCAAGCCTGGACACTTGTTATCATCAAAAGTCATATCTGTGCATTCCATAATTTTCTTTTGATCAAATACATAGACCTTGTAGGTAGTCCTCTCCAATGAATATCCCAGAAAAATTGCTTCAAAGACCTTTGAGTTAAATTTTCCTATATATTCAGAGTTGTCTTTTAAGATGTAACACTTGCTTCTAAACACATGAAGATGCTTTACATTAAGCTTTCTCTTGGACATGATTGAGTAAGGAGATTTGCCATGTATCTTGTTGATGAGATATCTATTTTGAGTGTAACATGCAGTGTTAACAGCTTCTTCCCAAAAACTAGTTGACAACTTGGCATCTTGCAATATTATCCTAGCAGCCTCTACTAATGTTCTGTTCTTTCTCTCAACTTTGCCATTTTATTGAGGTGTTCTAGCAGCTGAGAATTCTTGGACAATGCCTTTATTTTTGCAGAATTCATTAAATGTTGCATTTCTGAATTCTGTCACATTATCACTTCTTAATCTCTTCACACGGTTTTGATTTTCATCCTGTTTTTCTATCTTCTTTATGTGCTCAATGATGATGTGTGGAGTCTCATCTTTGGAGTGCTTAATTTCCACCCAGGTGTACCTTGAGAAATCATCCACCATCACAAGTGCATATTTGTTTCTTGAAATGGATAAGACATTTACTGGTCCAAATAAATCCATGTGAATAAGTTACAATGGTGCACTTATGGAATTCAAATTCTTTGGCTTGTGACTTGATCTTTTCATTTTTCCTTTCTGAAAAGCTTCACAGACTTCAATCTGAGCAAATTCTAATTTTGGCATATCTCTCACTAACTCTTTCTTGACCAGAGTGTTGATTTCCTTGTAGTTTAGATGTGAGAGTTTCTTATGCCATAACTTGTTTTTCCCTATAGATGCCTGGGTGTAAAAGCAAGAAATTCCATCCTCATTTGTTAAGTCTGTTAACAAATGTCATTAGCTGTCCATATCAGTCAATAGCTATCCATATCACTGTTGTATATATGGTATATCTAAGTATATCCTAAGGCTGATCTTGTGGCTGTAATTAGGGAGTTTATTTTGGCTATAATCATGGGATACACGTAGCTGTTAGAATCTGTATATGACTGTGTTGTACCTATAAATACAGCAGCTCGGCTGGATCAAATACACAAGAGATTTCTGCATTCTTCATCTCTTTAGTCTGATATTTTCATGGTATCAGAGCCTGGTCCATATACTGTATAAGCTTTTAGGTAGTTCTGTCTGCATCGTCCATTCCTTAGGCCTTGCGAGGTATTTTCAGTCTTAATTTTTTTTTTCGTAGCACCTCTAAAATGGAGCCACAACACCATAGATTGGCTATAAAGTTGGATGGGAAAAACTTCTTCCTGTGGGCCTCCTATTTCAAAAACTTTTTGGAGGGTCAAGATCTGTGGTCATATGTTGATGGCACCACTACCAAACCCACTGAAAAGGAACCTAGTGCCAAATGGGTGATTAAAAATGCCAAGATTAAAACTTGGTTCATGGAATCTGTGGACAATTCCATCACTGTTAATCTCAGCACTTTCAGTACTGCAAATGTGATGTGGGAGTATCTTAAGCGCATCTACAAACAAAGCAACGAGGCAAGGATGTATCAGCTTGAACAAGAGATAAGTAATTTAACCCAAGATTCTTCCAGTATTCAAGAATTTTATTCTGCCATGATGTTACTTTGGAATGAAATGGATATGATTGATGATACCATTCCAGAGGCTGCTCTAGACACTGTTTTAAAGCTCAAACAAAAATATCATGCTCGGCAATTTTTGATGAAACTGCGACCAGAATTTGAACCTGTTCGTGCTGCAATTCTCAATCGTGGAGGAAAGTCAGATCTTGATACAATTCTTCCAGATCTCCTGGCCGAGGAAACACGATTGATGTCTCTTTCATCACACAAATTGGTCCAAGATACGGCTTTGGTTGCTGTTGTCCAGAAGTTATAATATCGTAATATGAGCACAACAGAATGTTTTATTTGCCATGAAAAAGGCCATATTGCTAGTCATTGTTCGAAAAGAAAAGGATCAATGACAAATGCTGCATCATCTCTATTTTGTCGATATTACAAGACAGAAGGGCATCTGATCGAGAATTGTAAGATAAGACCTCCCAAGAATAGAAATCACAAGGCGTATATGGCTTCTTCAACCTCAACGGTTGAACCTGCTGAAACGAATTCACAAATTTCTGGTCAAGCCCCTCATTCTACCTCTCCTTCTCCTGAACTTATTCAACAAGTCATTCAAGCTCTTCAAGCTTCTGATTTTGGTAAGACAAATACACATAACTCTTGGATTATAGACTCCGGTGCTTCCCATCACATGACGGGAAATTCAGATGTTTTTCATTCTAGTGTACCTTATGATAAACAGAAAAATATCATTTTTGCTAATGGGGACAGTCTTCCTGTTAACCGAGTCGGATCTTTAAAACTTGATCTTCCAAACTCTGGTTCTCTAACACTATCGAATGTTTTATATGTACCAAAATTATCTGCCAATCTTATTTCAGTAAGTCAGTTGGTACAACAAAATTACATCATCTCATTTTCTGCTTCTGGTTGTTTAATACAGGACTTGCGAACTGGGAATGTGATTGGGAACGGCCATAGGAATGGGGATCTCTTTGTTTTGGACTTTGGTGACACATCTTCCACTCAATCTACTTGCTTTCTTGCACCCTCCTCTTCTGAAATAAGTACCTCAAATAAATTGTGGCGACTTTGGCATAACCGTCTTGGCCATCCTCATGCTTTAAATTTGAATTCTTTGTTTTCTTCTGGTGCCTTAGTAGACAAACTTGATATGTCATCAGAAATTGATAAAACTTGTGAGGAATGTGCTCTTTCCAAAGCACATACTTTACCATTTGTTAAGAGTAATAATCATGCTGTTAGTTCGTTTGATATTATCCATTCTGATGTTTGGGGACCTTCCCGTGTTGGTTCGTTAAGTGGAAAATATTATTATGTTGTGTTCATTGATGACTGGTCACGTTATTCTTGGGTGTATTTTCTACGTCAGGAATCTGAAGTATTACAAGTGTTTAAGTATTTTCAAGCAATGGTGCAAACTCAATTTAATAAGAAAATTAAGATTCTACGCACAGATTCAGGGGGAGAATATATATCCAAAGAATTTAATCATTTTCTAGCTGAAGAGGGAATCATTCATCAAACAAGTTGTCCTCATCAACCCCAACAAAATGGTGTTGCTGAGCGAAAACACAAACATTTAATGGAGACAGCACGTGCTATTCGTATTCATGCAGGTTTATCAAAGGTATTTTGGGCAGAAAGTGTGGCAACATCAGGATATTTGATTAATAGGTTACCTACTCCAGTGATAGGTAACATATCTCCACTAGAGAAGTTGTTTAAATATGCCCCCGACTATAGAAAGCTTCGTATTTTTGGTAGTACTTGTTATGTGCTTCTTCCTAGATCCGAGTACTCAAAAATAGATGCAAAATCTGCAAAATGTATCTTTCTTGGTTATTCGGAATCACAAAAAGGATATCGTTATTATGATTGGGAAAACAAACGAATGAGAATATCTCAGAATATGATATTTTTTGAAAGTAAACAATATTTTAAGTCTTCATTTTCTTCGTCTGAAGCTGTTGATAATTCCATTCCTCTGTCTGTTTTTCCAAAAGATACGCCAGAAATTATTACTTATCAACGAAGGGCAAAGCTTCCCCCTCCTATGGCTCAACCATCACAAACTCGGGATCCAGGTAATATCTCTCTTAGACAACAAAATGTCCCTCCATCCCCACCATCACAAAACTTTGTTCCACGCCGATCATCGCGTATTTCTAAACAACCTGACCGGTTTTCATTTTTATCTACATTAGATCAATTTTCCATTCCTAGATCATATAAGCAGGCAGCAGAAAGTACAGAATGGAGCCATGCTATGCAGGAAGAGCTGGATGCCTTGATACAGAATAATACATGGGAGCTTGTTCCTAAACCTGAAAATCAGCCGGTTGTTGGATGCAAATGGGTTTATACAGTAAAGTTGCGGCCTGATGGTTCATTAGATCGATACAAGGCACGGTTGGTAGCACAAGGTTACAAGCAAAAATATGGCATTGATTACAGCGAAACTTTCGCTCCTGTTGCTAAAATGACTACCGTTCGTACCTTGATAGCTGTTGCTGCAGTTCGAAATTGGGACATATATCAGATGGACGTTAAGAACGCTTTTCTTAACGGTGATCTCTCGAAAACAGTTTACATGCATCCTCCTGTTGGATATTTAACTTTTCCAAACATGGTTTGCAAATTACGGAAAGCGTTGTATGGATTGAAACAAGCTCCTCGGGCTTGGTTTTCTAAACTAAAAGCAGTGTTACAAAAGGCCGGATATTCTCAAAGTCACAATGACTACTCTCTTTTTATTTCAAACACATCACAAGGAACTGTTTTCACACTCATATATGTTGATAATATTCTAATCACAGGTGACAATCAACAAGGTATACAACATCTTAAGCATATTCTTCAACAATCCTTTCAAATGAAGGATCTTGGCCTTGTATCATACTTTCTTGGATTAGAAATCTCACGACATTCTGATGGTTACTTTGTAAGTCAGCGTAAATACACTCAAGATCTTATCGAAATGGCATGCCTCACTGATGACAAGGTTTTCGATACTCCTCTTGAGCTGAATGTTAAGTACAGCAAAAATGATGGCTCTCCTATTTCAGATCCAAGTCTTTACCGAAGCATCGTTGGAAGTTTGGTCTATCTAACTGTGACCCGTCCTGATATTGCTCATGCAGTCCAACTTGTCAGTCAGTTTGTTTCTGATCCTCGACGATTGCATTTAACCGTTGTTCATCGCATTATTCGGTATCTTCGATCCACTCCAATGCATGGCTTATCATACTTGCATAAGAGTCCTTTACAGTTGCGAGCTTTCTCTGATGCTAACTATGCAGGCTGTCCAGACACGGCTCGATCGACTACTGGTTATTGTATATTTTTGGGTAGTTCCTTGATTTCTTGGAAATCAAAGAAGCAACCAACTGTATCAAAGTCATCAACCGAAGCTGAATATTGAGCCATGTCCTCTACGAGTAGTGAGATTATTTGGCTTCAACGACTACTAAAGGACTTTTGTATCCACCTGAAATTTCCCACACCTCTGTATTGTGATAATGAAAGCGCGGTTAAAATTTCAAGCAATCCTGTTTTTCATGAGAGAACCAAACATATTGAAGTCGATTGCCATTTTGTTCGAGAAAAATATGAACAAGGCTTGATTAGTCTTCCACCTGTTTCATCTAAGGACCAACTTGCTGATTTCTTTACGAAGTCACAAACAAAAAGCCGACATAATCATTTTGTCAGCAAACTAATGGTCAGTCCACCATTAGTTTGAGGGGGAGTGTTAACAGATGTCATTAGCTGTCCATATCAGTCAATAGTTGTCCATATCACTGTTGTATATATGGTATATCTAAGTATATCCTAAGGCTGATCTTGTGGCTGTAATTAGGGAGTTTATTTTGGTTGTAATCATGGGATACACGTAGCTGTTAGAATCTGTATATGACTGTGTTGTACCTATAAATACAGCAGCTCGGCTGGATCAAATACACAAGAGATTTCTGCATTCTTCATCTCTTTAGTCTGATATTTTCAAAGTCCAAGTCTGCAACAAATAAGCTTCCTTTCATTGCACCTTTCAGAGCAACTTCATTGGTTTTCTCGCTGATGAAGGTACATTCTTCTTTATCAAAAAGAACTTTAAAACCTTTGTCTGCAAACGGGCTGACACTGAGAAGATTTACTTCAAGACCAACTACCAATGCTACACCATCAATGACAACATTTCCAGAAATAATCTTGCCATATCCCATTATGAATCCTTTGATGTTGTCTCCAAATGTCACCAAAGGGCCATCCTTCTCCTCAAATTGTGATAGCAGGGCCTTATCACCTGTCATATGTCAGAGCATTCACCATCTATGATCCATATGACCTTCTTTATTTTGCCCTGCATATAATGAGGATTAAGTGTATTAGGTCACACACACTGTAGAAGGGGGTTGAATACAGTATTTAGCATAATCAAATCGAATATAAGAACTCAAGTAACAGAAAACAGATTTTATTCAACACAATAAACTCTGTTACAATATGGAACTGTCCTCTTTCAGTGATGAATAAATTATCACGAGAGCTGCTAGAGTTACAAAGAATAATAACTTCGATAATCGTAACACTTATAGTGTAAACTCTATGCCTGTGTATATATACTACACATTTACAAGATAATCTTCTAATTGATATGGAATATAATTCTGCTTCCTAAAATATATCAACTAGTTATCTTTTCTTCCAAGTATTATATTCTTCATATAATTCCTTCTTCATGCACAATTCTTTCTGTCTTAGTCACGATCTTCTTTCCTTTCAATCAGCCGCCTGCCTTATCTGAAAGTCATCTTAAGTCCTGATATTATCTCCTGATAAATATCTTCTGATCACTTAAGTTTTGATAACTTAAGTTCTGATATCTTAAGTTTTGTCTTCAGTATAAGTGCTGATTTCCAGTTAAGTATTGATTTGTCCTGTTAGGTAAGATCTGAAAACTAAACACAAATCATATTACACATGACATTATCAAATATATCTAACAATCTCCCCCAACTTGTAAATTAGCATAATATTCAAGTTCAACAGATATTTGATGATGTCAAAAACATTAAGTACAAATGCATGAGAATTTGACTAGATAACTACAACTTACAGTCCTTTCAGCTTTACCATCTTTAACTTCTAATAACAGCTTCAGTCTGTATTTACTTCAGAATTTAAGCAGTTGTAGATCTTTGACTTGGCTTCATTTTCAATTTCTGATCTCTTTGATATCAGGAGTTGTCCTGAGATAGTTCTTCAACAAACATCTCTCAACATATTCAAGTTCATTAACCATCCTCCTTTTAGCATTTATCAATTCAGTTGTATCTTCTCTAGTTTGAAAAATAGCTGCTCTGAGATCATTTATCTTAGCTTTTCTTTATCTCCTGATTTAGTCTAATCAGATATGCCTTGTCAGACTCTAGATTGAATTCCACAGCCTTATAACCCAGAAAAGTAGTTATAATCCTAGCAGAGTTAAGCTTCATATCGACAATATCACCCTTGTGATCTCTGTACTTGGGACAGTATGTGATGTCAGACTTTAGAGAATAAAGCTTCTTCTGTCTTTGAATTTGAGACTTTAAATACCCTGCAGCACTATCTGTTAATCTGTCTTTCACTTGAAGTAGGAATAGAACATATTCCAGTTCTTCAAAATACTTCAGTGGTATAGCATTCTGCTTAATCTGGTATACCCTTCCATCTGTCATAAAATATAACAAGATATGTTCTTTCAAGAAGGTATGGTAAACCATTTGTACAGATTCAAGTTGATTCAATCTTTCAGAAGTTGCTCCAACACCTGGTTCACTTAAGGAAGTTGGATCATTGGTAGTGTTATGTACTCTTCTTTCATCAGAACTACCCAACCCAAATTTATCTCTTGCTTCCTTTCCTGTAACAACTCTTGCTTTAAAACCACTTGTTGCAGTCTTCAAAGGTTGAGCCTGTTTAGCTTTGGTGAATCCTGGTAGGAGTATCTTTGAAGATTTAACATGAGCAATGTCAGAGGTTTCCTTTTCCTTATCTTCTGATATCAAGCCAACTTGAGCTAAGTCAGAGGTTGCTTGCTTCACTGTCATATCAGAACTTACTATATCTTGACTCTGAACAACATGAGCCATGTCAGAGGTTGTTTGAAAAATCTTCTTATACAACAGAGTAAGATTAGCATCTTCTTCATCATCAGTTATTTCTTCATCCATGAATGGCATATAAACCTTTATAGGTTCATCAACTTTTTCTTTGCCCTTGGACCTTGGATCATTTCCATTTATGATTTGGCCTTGGTTGCCTCAGAATTTGTTCTTTCCTTTATCACAATACCCTTAGGCTTTGGAAATTTCTTTTCAACAACAGAAGTTTTAGATTCTGTCTTAACACCTTCTGCTTTGAGTCTAGCTTCTTCTTCCTTTAGACTCTCAAAGTCCATTCCTGGATTTTCTTAAAGAAATAACTGTTTTGAAATTTCTTCATCAAGTTCCAGATGTTCACCAGAACTTATCCTTTTACCAGTATCAGAACTTATTTTTCTCCAAATATCAGAACTTGTTCCTTGACTTGTAATTCTAGCTTTACTTGATGAAAATCATTTGCCTTGACCTTGACCTCAACCCATATCAGAGTTTCCCTGGTCATCATTTCCATCATCCTTTCCTTTCAGTGTCTGAATAGATTTGCATTTGGACTTAATCACTTTCTCCCCTTTTTTTGCATCAGCAGGTAAAAGAAGAGAGACAAGCAATCCCACTGAGGATTGGATCTCATTGAGTTGACTTTGGTGAGAAGCTTGATTCTTCAGAATTTCTTCAATTTGAGTTTGTTGCTTCTCCTGAGCTTTCTCAATGTAGGCAATTATGTCAAATGCTGGCTTGAAAAATCTGTTCTTTTCAAGTTTCACATTCTTATCTTGCTGGATCAGAGCTTCCTGAATTTTGTTCACCTTGTCATGAGTTATTGAGTGTTGACCTTGAAGGTGCCTTGTACTCAATGCAGTAACTCTCAGCTGTGTCTTGAAATCATCATTTATCAGCATTTCATCAGCTTTTGCAAGATGCTCAGCAAGAATCTTTTCAGAAGGAACAAAACTAAATGAGTTCCATTCTTTAGTCCACTCCTTTCCTCTAGGAGTTTCACTCCACGGTACTGGTGTTTCCCCTGTAACAAACTTCTTGACTAAATCAGCTTTATGAACAGTTTGTTGAGGTGCATGTCCTGATGGACCAGCTGCATCAGCATCTAAATTAGCAGCAGCTTCACCAGCAGTTTCTTCATTAGCAGCATCAGAACTTGTAGAATCTGCAGTATCAGAATCCTCTGGTAAAACAGCAGTATGTGAGGCTATAGAGGCTTCAACATCATCCTCTAAATTCTGATATGCAGCCAGGTTCTGATCAACATCCAAAATTGATGTTGTTGGTAGAGTGAGTTGAATTGGTGGAGCTTCCAAGTACAAAACCTCAGGCACAATCAAGTTATGAATATCAATTTCAGCACTTGTACCTGGTTCTTCAGTATGTACTGGATCAACTATAGGTGACATAGGAGGTGTAGGTATTTTAGCTTGAGCAGTTTCTGGTTGTGCAGTTTCTGGTTGTGAAGTTTCTGGTTGTGCAGAAGGAAGTAATTCAATAACAACTGGTTCTGTTGAGATCAGAGATTCATGATCCCCTTCCTTAGCTGCTTCCACTACATCTGAATCTGACTCAACTATGTTCCTATGAGCTCTCTGTTTCTTTAATTTCCTCAAAGGTGGAGACACTGTAGGAGCTTTATCATCAGTATTTAACTTTCTAAGTCTTTTGAGGGGCCTAGAACTCTCAGTTACAGTATATTTCTGAGAAGAAACCTTCTCAGCTTCTAAAACAACAGGTTCTGATATGGGAACCTGTTCCTCAGCATCTGATTCATCTCACAGAATAATTCTCCTTCTCTTCTGTTGAGTCTGAGGTACTTTCTTAGTCCTCTTAGGTTTGGAAGATGAAGGATGCACTGTAGGATCTGAAGGTTGAGGTTGAGAAGTTTGAGATGTTTGTGTAGAGGTGGTAAGTGCTGATGGATGAGGTTCTGATGGTTGAACATCAGGAAATAGTTCAGTGTATTTAACTGGATCGTAGGTTATTAAGACTTGTTTGACAGATAAAGGAACTATGAGGGGTCTTAACACAGCCTTCTAATTATCTGTAGATAATAAGTCATTAAAAGCTCTTTTAGCTAATCTGAATGATGAAATTAATTCACTAGCAGATTGGGGCTTATTATCACAACAAAAACTATAGATAAGCTGACAGAATCTAGCAAAATAAACAGTATTTCTATCTTCTGTCATTCTATCCCCAATAAAACCTAAGACAACACTTGCATAATCAAAATCAGTTTGATTTATGAGAGCATACCCGATTTGTTGGCTGATATGGGAATTGCATCGAAATTAGAACATTTGTTTGCAAAAGCCTTGGTTATGTAGTCAAAGAAGAAACTCCATTCCCTCCTTATGTAGGATCTCTTCAACTGACCCAGCTTAGCCAATGTCCTCTCATACCCCAGACCTGCCATCATGTTTTGAAGAACTGGCTCTTCAACAGTAGAATAAACACAGTTCTCAGGCAGCTGCAGTGCTTGTCGAACTGTAGCCAATGTCACAACATGCTCATCCTCCCCTGATGAAAAAATAATACTTGGGGACCCTTGAGCACCACCATCATCATATACTCCGCTTCTCCAGAACTCCAGTACTTGAGTACTAGAGACTGCTTCAGGTTCGGTCAGAGCGTACCCAATATCAGAACTAGCAAGAAAGTCCTGAATGAAATGAAGTTCTGATGGGGCTTCTGATTTGCTAAGAATAACGGAGTAGTTATTAGGAACAAACTTAGCTCCATCAAAAATTACATCTTTTGGTGTCATCTCTGTAAGAGATTAAGTGAATAAGAGAATGTTTGCAAAGTGTTTGTAAAAAGTCCTGAGAGAAAAACAACTTCAGAAAATAAAAGAGAGAGAGATAGAAAGAAAAAGAGATTTAGAATAGAAAAGTAAGTA
Source organism: Apium graveolens (assembly GCF_009905375.1). Taxonomy (NCBI): domain Eukaryota; kingdom Viridiplantae; phylum Streptophyta; class Magnoliopsida; order Apiales; family Apiaceae; genus Apium; species Apium graveolens. The sequence goes on along the minus strand of NC_133656.1, from coordinate 160,457,311 downwards.
AAAGATTAGAAAATCTTTTATCTCTCATATATATACTCTCTCCACTCAACAGTCATATTTTTGAAGCATGGGATACACTTTACACCTGGCACCATTTGAACAGTCAATAAACGGTTAGAATAAGAGTTAATGGGCACGTAAAATAAGCAATAATTACCGTGCACATGCAGTTTTTCAGGACATACACGTTAACCACTAACCCATAATGATTATGACTGTTTTATCTCACATTAACCAATATTCTGTGAAAAATATTATCGTTAAGGTAATGACCAAAAATAAACCAAGTAAATGAATACTGTCACGTCAGCATCAAAACTTGATTATTATCAGGATTTAAAAGTCATCAGAATATGGCTACTTAACTCGAAAAGTGAATGTGTATTCCTGTAATTCTTCACACAAATATTGACATGGTTTCATCAAAACTTAATCATCAGAACTTCCATCGGAACTTGTCCTCAGAATTTATGCAATCTGACACATAGACTGTTCATCTAAAATAACATTGATCACCACAGTAATTTTTATCATTCATATGGAGTGTAAGTGTGTGCATTAAGCTAAATATCAGACAAAGAGTAAAGTTTGATTCATTTCAGTACATCTTAGAAATAAGGCATAACTAAGAATTTTGCTCAAAATCTGTCATTATTCTGAAGTCTACTTTAGAATGAGTTCATGCATGAGTCCATCTCAACTGTTTTGTGCTCATTTCATGCATCTTTTGAAATTCTATTTTACAGTGTCTTCTCAGTGTAAGTGAGTCATGACTGCTTATCAGAATTTATGTTGTTATCAGAGTATTTCTCCAGTAATCATAGAGTGTGAAAAGTCACCAAGAAAATTTTATTTTGCTTTTCTAATGCATATTACTTAATACCAGCAATGCACTTGGGTCTTCCCTTCCATATTTTTAATCTAGATCTCAAAGGAGTACCTGATTTTTATTTCTTTTCTTTTTCTTTTGATAAGTGAGGCTTATCAGCACTTAGTACATCCACCAGATTTACTAACATCAGAACTTAACATATAAGAAGCACTATTCTAGTTTTTGACTTAATAATAAGATACACAAAGTAAACTTAACTAAGCTCAATATCAGAATTTGCTTGTGTTAAAAAGATTTCCATATAAACAATTACTTCAAACATGGGATCTTTAGTATATTAAAGACTACTAGGTCAGCATCTAGCACAGTTATCCTCATTGGATTGAATAGTCGCAGAAACATTCATATCACTATCAGAGTTTAGAAATTCACATTAGACAACAATCAGCACTTAAGTAATTTTCAATTTAAGCACAAAATTCACAAAGATAGTAATATTTGTAAATTTTTATCATAAAGTCTGAGGTATCAGAATATAAACTAAGCAGATTTAGAGAAAGAACCTAAAACCATTCCAAGTTCATTTACCAATCTTGTAAAAGTAGCTTCACACAGTGGTTTTGTGAAGATATATGCTAGTTATTGATCTGTGGGAACAAAATGCAATTTCAATGTACCTTCATCCACATGTTCCCTTATGAAGTGGTACCTAATGCTGATGTGCTTTGTCATTGAGTGTTGAACTGGATTACCTGTCATAGCAATAGCACTTTGATTATCACAGTAAATAGGGATTTTAGAAAATTCTAACCCATAATCCAGTAACTGATTCTTCATCCAAAAATCTGTGCACAACAGCTTCCTACAGCAATGTATTCTGCTTCCGCAGTTGATGTGGAAATTGACTTCTATTTCTTGCTAAACCAAGAAACCAATCTGCCTCCAATAAATTGGCAGCTTCCACTTGTGTTTTTCCTGTCAATTTTGCATCCTGCAAAATCTGCATCTGAGTAACCTATTAGCTTAAAGTATGATTCTCTAGGATACCACAATCCCAGATCAGTTGTACCCTTAAGGTACTTGAAAATACTTTTCACAACTTTTAAGTAAGGTTCTCTTGGATCTGCTTGAAATCTTGCACAAAGACAGGTAGCATACATGATATCAGGTCTACTTGCAGTTAGATAGAGTAGAGAGCCAATCATATCTCTATAATCATTAATATCTACTGATTTACCAGTATCCTTACCCAACTTAGTTGCAGTGGCCATAGGAGTGGATGCACTTGAATAATCTTGCATTCCAAAATTCTTCAACAAATTTCTGGTGTACTTAGATTGACAAATAAAAGTTCCTTCTTCATTCTGCTTGACTTGAAGGCCCAGAAAATAGTTAAGTTCTCCCATCATACTCATTTGATATCGTGACTACATCAGCTTGGCAAACTTCTTACAAAGTCTGTCATTTGTAGAACCAAAAATGATATCATAAACATATATTTGCACCAAAAGTAAGTCCTTTCCATGTTTGAGGTAGAACATTGTTTTGTCAATAGTCCCTCTGTTAAATCCACTTTTCAGAAAAAATTGAGCTAATGTCTCATACCATGCTCTTGGAGCTTGCTTAAGGCCATAAAATGCTTTATCAAGCATGTAGACATGATTGGGAAATTTAGGATCTACAAAGCCTGGAGGTTGTTCAACATATACATCCTCTCCCAATTCTCCATTAAGAAAAGCACTTTTCACATTCATTTGAAAGACTTTAAACTTCTTGTGAGCAGCATAAGCCAAAAATATCCTTGTGGCTTCAAATCTAGCAACTGGTGCAAATGTTTCATCACAATCAATTCCCTCATGTTGAGAGTATCCTTTTTGCAACCAGCCTTGCTTTGTTCCTTGTAATTATGCCATCACTGTCAGTTTTATTTCTGAACACCCATTTTGTACCAACAACAGACCTGTTCCTTGGTCTTGGCACTAGGGTCCAGACTTTATTTCTTTTAAATTCATTCAACTCTTCCTGCATTGATTGCACCCAATCAGCATCTTGAAGAGCTTCTTCCACTTTCTTTGGTTCAGTCTGAGAAAGAAAAGAATGATAGAGACATTCATTTGATGTAGTTGTTCTAGTTCTGACACCTGCATCAGGATTTCCAATAATTAAGTCTGGTGTATGTGCTTTAGTCCACTTCCTTGCAGATGGAAGGTTTTCTATAGATTTGGATGCTCCCCCATGATTCATGCTGTCTCCATCAACATTTTCTGATGCTCCCCCTGAAATTATGCTCTCTGAGTTGGATCCTTCAGAATTTGAGTTTCCAGAATTATCAGAAAATGAGTTTCCAGAATTATCAGAACTTGGTCCATCATAACTTGAAGAGCCTGTTGTAGGTACTGATGCTTCTTGAGATGTGGTTAGATCTTCAGTATGCTCCCCCTGCACAAGTGCATTTTCCTTAGGTGTAGTCACCACAGTTTCAATAACATCAAAGTTTAATCCATCAGAGTTTGCAGTATCAGCATTTACAGAATCAGAATTTAAGACTTCATTTTCGAATCTCAGCTGATCATGATCATTGAAATCTTCAAGTCCAGTAATCTTCTTATCATCAAAAGAGACATTGATAGATTCCATGACAACTCTTGTTCTTAAATTGTAGACTCTGAAGGCTTTTGTAGAAAGTGGATATCCAACAAAAATTCCTTCATCAGCTTTTAGATCAAATTTAGATAGCTATTCAGGATGCGTCTTAAGAACAAAACACTTGCATCCGAATACATGAAAATACTTCAGATTTGGCTTTTTTTCTTCACCATCTCATATGGTGTTTTTCCATGCTTGTTGATAAGTGTTGAATTCTGAGAAAAACAAGCAGTCTGCACAGCTTCAGCCCAAAAGTAGGTTGGCAACTTTGCTTCATCAAGCATAGTTCGTGTAGCTTCAATAAAAATTCTATTCTTTCTTTCAACAACTCCATTTTGCTGGGGAGTTCCAGGATCAGAAAATTCCTGCTTGATTCCTTGGTCTTTGCAGAACTCTTCCATGATCAAATTCTTGAACTCAGTGCCATTATCACTTCTTAATATCTTCACAGAATCTTTGACCAATTTATCCAGTTGCTTGACATGATCAATCAAGATAGATGCAGTTTCACTTTTTGTGTGCAAGAAATACACCCATGTGTATCTGGTGAACTCATCCACTATGACCATAACGTATTTCTTCTTTGCAATAGACATGACATTCACTGGACCAAATAGATCAACATGTAGTTGGTGATAAGGCTCAAGAATTGATGATTCGTCTTGCTCTTGAATGAAGATTTTCTTTGTTTTGCCTTCGGACATGAATCACAAAGGCCATCAGGAGCAAATACTGATTTTGGCAGTCCTCTCACAAGATCTTTCTTGACTATTCATTTATATTGTTAAAATTTAAATGAGAGAGTTTCTTGTGCCAATCCCAACTTTCTTCAATTGATGCTCTACTCAACAGACAGATTGCAGAACCATCAGTACTTGTTGAAAGCTTGGCTTCATAAATGTTACCATGCCTATATCCTTTCAGAACAACTTTGTATGTAGATTTGCTTACAACTTCACAGTGTTCTTCAAAGAAATCCATATGATAACCTCTGCCACAGATTTGACTCACACTCAGCAGATTGTGTTTAAGTCCTGAGACCAGAGCTACTTTTTCAATGATGACATTCCCAAGATTGATATTGCCATATCCCAGAGTTTTTCCAATGTTGCCATCTCCATAAGAAACACCTGGGCCAGCTTTCTCCACAAAGTCTGATAGCAGGGCTTTATTTCCAGTCATATGTCCTGAACATCCACTGTCCAGAACTAGGATGTTCTTCCTGTTGTCCTGCAATCACAAAGACCACTAATGATTAGTTTTAAGGACCCAGACTTGCTTGGATCTTTTGGCCTTTTTAAGTTTGTTAACATTTGCAGCGGATTTAGCATCAGAGTTTATGTTAACAGTTTTCTTATCAGAATTTGCAATATCAGACTTTGCATCAGAACTTATACTAGAAGGAATAATGCTAACTTTCTTTACAGAAGGTTTTATTTGATAATAATCATAGTACAAACTATGATATTCCTTACTAGTATAAATGGAATGCCATAAACTACCACAATAAAAATATGGATTTTGTGGCTTATATCTAACAGACTGACTCTTAACTCTTGATTTTGAAGATAAGGAGTTTATATTCTTATTCTTCCTGCAAAAAGAAGCCAGATGGTTAGAACTTCCACAGTTATGACATGTTTTTCTAGGAGCATTAGGAACAGGCTTATAATTGTTACTTTTGTTCACACCTTCCTTTCCATTACTATTTTTCCTAGGTGAATTTACCTTGTTTACATTCTTAACATCTTTCAGCTTATGCTTAAGCTGCTTCTTAGTCATTAAGCCTATGTTAACTTCAGTTGGCTTATCCTGTTTAGGTTTGTCAGAAGTTACTTTCTCCTTAACTTCTGATTCATCAATATCATACTTTGCAGTTACAAACTTAACATGATTTACCTTTGATTTTTGTTTAACAACTATAGGCTCAGTTTCTACAGTTCCCTTACTATTCCTATCATCTCCATAACCTAAGCCCTCTTTCCAGTTTTCACTACAAAGAATATCCTGAGTTGTTTTACCAGAGTTAGTCCAAGTCCTGATAATCTCTCTTTCCTTTTCTAACTCAGTTTTTAGAGATTTATTCATTTTTAACACTTCATCCCTAACATAAAAGGCATCATCTCTATCTTTCTGAGTTTGATGAAACATGACTAACTCTTTTTCTAAATAAGCATTCCTCTTTTTATAAGCAAAAATTTTCAGAAGTTAATCTTTTACATGTTAAACTTTGATCTTTATAACTAATGAACATGGTTTTAAGATATCTTCTCAACTCAGTAGTATCATCAGTATGAAAGGCATAAGTAGTTTGAGGTACCTTTAAGTCAGCAGTATCAGAACTGCTATCAGCATTTGCCATCAAGGCATAGTTTTCCTCATCCTCAAAATTTGAAGCATCTGACCAGCTTTTCTTTTTTGTGACAAGAGCCTTGCCTTTGTCACTTTTCCCTTTTCTGCAATCTAGAGATATGTGGCCTTTCTCACCACAGTTGTAGCATTTAACATTTGAGTAATCTCCTCTGTCAGACTTTCCTCCTTTGGCTTCAGGTTTTCTGAAACCTTTCTTATCAGAACTTGCACCTTTCCTGGAAAACTTCTTTCCTCTCCTGAATTTTCTGTATGCAATCTTTGTGATCCCTTTCACCATAAGAGCACACAGCTTCATCATCTCCTCATCATGGTCCATCTTAGGTATACTTTCAGTTTCTGAGTCATCATCACTATCAGAACTTGATGACTCAGTATCAGACTTTGTGATGAGAGCCTTTCCCTTTCCTTTCTTTGAGGCAGCTTCTTTGGGACTTTCCTCCTCAGCCACAAAGGCAACTGTTCTTGACTTTCTTCCATTCCTCTTGCTTCTTTGTTCCATCTCAAGTTCATGAGTCTTGAGCATCCCATAAATTTCATCAAGAGTTATTTCCTCAAGAGCTTAGTTGTCTCTTATTATTGTGGCCTTCAAATCCCATCTTTCAAGAAGAGCTAACAGGAACTTAAGATTTGAATCTTCAATATCATACTCTTTGTCAACTAGTGACAAATCATTCAAGAGTTTGACAAATCTGTCATATAAATCATTCAAGAGTTTGAGTCAAAGTACTCATACTCTTGAGTGAGTATCGTCTTCCTGTTCTTCTTGATTGCATCAGTTCCCTGACACCTTGTTTCCAAAGCATCCCATATCTCCTTTGCAGTCTTGCATTGAATTACCCTGTTTGACATGACATTACCAATGGCACTATGCAGCAAGTGTCTTACCTTTGCATCATTTGCAATCGATGAGATATCTTCAGCAGTATAATCACTTTTCTCCTTTGGTACAGACTTTGTTGGCTGACCTGCAACTTCCACAGAGAGTTTGGTTGGCATATGTGGTCTTTCATAAATCCTGTCGAGATATTCTGGATCTGTAGCTTCCAGAAATATAGCCATCTTCACTTTCCATATGGAATACTCAGAAGGTTTCAACATGGGAACTCTTATAGTCTCATATCGACTATGGGTTATGGTTTTTTGAGGTTCTTCAGTTTTGGTGGGCTTGGTTGGAGTTTCTTCTTCAGACATGATTATTTTTGGATCTTAAATTGTTTGTGTGTTAACAGATAGCTCTGATATCACTTGTTAGGTCACACACACTGTAGAAGGGGGTTAAATACAGTGTTTAGCACAATCAAATCGAATATAAGAACTCAAGTAACAGAAAATAGATTTTATTCAACACACTAAACTCTGTTACAATATGGAACTGTCCTCTCTCAGTGATGAACAAATTATCACGAGAGCTGCTAGAGTTACAAAGAATAATAACTTCGATAATCGTAACACTTATAGTGTAAACTCTATGCATGTGTTTATATACTACACAGTTACAAGATAATCTTCTAATTGATATGGAATATAATTCTGCTTCCTAAAATATATCAACTAGTTATCTTTTCTTCCAAGTATTTTATTCTTCATAGAATTCCTTCTTCATGCACAATTCTTTCTGTCTTAGTCACGATCTTTTTTCCTTTCAATCAGCCGCCTGCCTTATCTGAAAGTCATCTTAAGTCCTGATATTATCTCCTGATAAATATCTTCTGATCACTTAAGTTCTGATAACTTAAGTTCTGATATCTTAAGTTATGTCTTCAGTATAAGTGTTGATTCCCAGTTAAGTATTGATTTATCCTGTTAGGTAAGATCTGAAAACTAAACACAAATCATATTATACATGACATTATCAAATATATCTAACAAAGTGTCTTTAGCAACCCAAGCAATGTTGGGTACTTTCTTCTTGTTAACTGATTTAGCAGAAGTAGAGTTAGAAGTCTCAGAAAGAATGGCATTCATAGATGTTTGTGCATTTTCCCTTGTAGTTTTAGATCTAATACTGACTTCTTTGAGATCTATTCTCAGCTTGTGGCAACTTTTCATCACTTTCATATTGCAGGATGCAATCAAACTTGTCACAGAATGAGTATGGATCATTTGCATTTGTTTCATTGTACTTGCATGCTCCTTCTACTGACTTGCTAACAGCCTTTTTACAAAGGTGAGTTAGATGATTCACAGAGCCACATTTTTGACATTATTTTCTTTGAGCATCTGTAACATAAGCAAAGTTGTTGCTTTTTTTAATCCCTATCTTCCCATTTCTATTTTTCTTGCATCTTCAGTTTTCATTTCCTTGACATGTGTCTTGGAAGCTTGGTTGACCATGGGTTTCTTCTCAGCTGTGGAAATTGGAGTTGTTTCTGCATTCTTCTTCTCATTATCTTCATCAGCAATTCCTTGCTTTATGATCAACTCTTCTTCTACTTCACATGTCTTGAACATAGGTGAAGCAACCTTTTTCAGCATAGCTGGAACATCTTCATTTTCTTTTGTTTTTCCTTTATCACCTATTTCTTTCTTCTTGTTGTTCAAAGCATCATAATCAAGACCAATAGCTATATTAGCACATGGCTTGTTGTTCTCATGGTATTGTCCAACCAACTCAGATGCATTCCTGAAAGATTTTAACTTGACTTCATTCTTTTCTAGCTTCTCCCTCAACACTGCTTCAATCTCATTTGCACACTTGAGCTTGTTCTTTAGATATGCATTTTCTTGTTTCACATCTTCAAGCTCCACCAACAACAATTCAGTTTCTTATTTCTCAATTTCAAATTTCTCGTTGATCTTTGTTAGTCTGTTAACTTCCTCATTAGCAGCAACCATAATTGTATGAATGTGAAACATTTATGTACTCATCTTTTCAACAGATTCCTTATATTGACTCACATTTAAATCAAAGATGATAAGACTTGGTACATTTGCTTTTGATGAGGATGACTCTCCTTGCTCCAAGTTCATAAATGCATAATTTCCAACTTCCTCATCTTTATCATTATCATAATCATCCCAACTCTTTCCCTCTGCAATATTGTCTTTGCTTTGTTGTTTCCTTAGAAGAGCTTCATACTTTGCTTCCAGTTTAAGATAAGCTTTGTCTTTCTTTGCTTTCTTGGGTTTCCTGCATTCTGTAGCAAAATGGCCTAGTTCATCACAGTTATATCATCTTATTTTTGATCTGTCAACAGATCCAGTTTTGTAGCTATTTTTACTATCAGGTGTGTACTTCCCTTTTCCTTTCTAGCTGCTATCTTTGTTGAATGATTGTCCTTTTCCCTTGAAGAATCTTGGCTTCTTTACTCTAATGTTAGAGAACTTTCTTGCCAGATAGGCCATTGATTGATCTAGCTCATCAAGTTCATCCAGGATGCAGAACTCATCTTCTTCTAATTTCAGTGTGACTTGCTCATGTGAATCATTGTTTCTTCGCTCACTTGTTAAACCATCTAGAGTCTGGAATTTTGGCTCATCATTTGAGATCTGGATTTCATTAACAATTAGGGCACTTGAACCATTTACAACATGCCTTTGACCAGCTCTTAATGATTTCCTTTGAATCATTTCCAATTCATATGTTTTTAAAATTCCATATATAATATCCAGAGTCATTTTGCTCAAGTCTCCCCCTTCTCTGATTGCTGAGATTTTTTGTTCCAAATGGTCATGGAGTGTGAGCAAAAACTTCAAGTTCACTTCTTCAGCTTCATAATATTTATCATGCAGATGTAAGTCATTAATCAGCTTGTTAAACCTTTCAAACACATCAATGATGCTTTCCTTTGGCTTAGCCATGAAACCCTCATACTGTGAAATCAGTATCCTTCTTTGATTTGACCTAACTTCCTCTTTTCCTTCACAAAGTATCTCTATCTTCTCCCAGATCTGCTTAGCAGTGTCACAGTTGACAATGTTGTTATACATTACACTGTCTAGTGACTCTATAAGAATTAGTTGCAAGCCACTGTCCAGAGAGACTTTTTCTTTTCCAGTTTCATTATACTCTAAAGGATCTTTAGGAGCATAATGTGCTGGAATAACCATGTCCCCATCTGTAGATCCCTCAACTCTTACCATGGGAATGAAAGGCCCATTTTTGAGGATCTGGGTGTATAGTGGGTTGGCCATCCTGATAAACAACAACATTTTCTTTTTCCATAGAGTGTAGTTAGCCTTATCAAACGTAGGGATTTTGATACTACTGATTTTCTATGTATTCATTCTTTCAAGATCTTGAATTTGTTTACTTTCAGATTTTGCTCTGATACCACTTGTTAGGTAATGAATCACACACATGGGGGGTGAATGTGTTTTGGTGTTTTTCTGCTTTTCTTGAAGTGTTTATGGTGATGAACAAAGTAATTAAAACCTTGTAGTAAAATATATTAATACTGAATTTAAACAAGTAAGAACAGTGAACACGAATCTTTCAAAACTCACTTAATTTTATATTAAAATTAAGAATATTTTGCTATAAAATTTCTAAGCTCTTTGTTGTTAAAGACCTTAGCTTCTTTCTTGAGATAATACAAGATTTTTCTTATCTCTAAATTGTTACAGCTAACAAAGGACCAGTGTTAACATTATAGAATATTTAAACACTAGTTTACACAACATGTAATAAGAAGTGCTAATCACTATAGTAACCTGTCACTAATCTTTCCATTTTTGGCTTAGCATATCTTTCCATATTGTGTTAACTTTGATCTTCCTTTGTTAGTTAATCTTTACTCTCTTTTTTGCACTCTTCAATCTGCTTTTTGTAGACTTATTAATCCAACTGATTGAATTGTTTATTGATTGATAATCTTGGATATTAAACTTGATTGTATTCTGCATTTGAGTTTCATTAGAGGTCTCCAGTTAGCTGTTAGAGAACTGACATCTCGATAAGTATAAAGGCTTATCAAGGTCTCACGGTTCACTAATGATTCTTGACTTATCGAGATCTTCGAGTTCTCGAGTAACTTTGACTTATTCGAGGTCTCTGAGTTCTCGAATGCTATTTGACTGTTCGAGGTCTATTAGTTCTCGAGTATAATCTTGACTTATCGAGATCTTCGAGTTCTCGAGTAACTTTAACTTATTCGAGGTCTCTGAGTTCTCGAATGTTATTTGACTGTTCGAGGTCTCTTAGTTCTCGAGTGTAATCTTGACTTATCGAGATCTCTATTTCCTCATGTCTTCAATTTGGCTTGTCCCTCATGTCTTCAATTTGGCTTGTCGATATTTCTGAGACTTCTCTATAAACTTTCATTGACTTCTCGATAAGTCATTATCGAGTTCTCGAATGACTTCTCTATAACACTTAATCTGTGACTTGTAGACTTCTTGACTTAGAATGTTTTTCACAAAATAGATTTATTCAACTCCAAGCTTCTTCACATTTTTTTTGAGGCATGATCTTCAAGATCTTCTTTCAGAGCTTATTCTTAGATCTCACCAATAATTAAATTTCTGGATAGTGTATATTTCCCGGACTGCATTTTTTACCGGACTGCTTTGAATTTCAGGATCGCAATTTAATATATGCACTGCATTAAAATTTCTAAACAGTGTATACTAGACTGCACTTTTTTTCTGCACTACAGTTAAACCTCGATGAAGTAATAACCTCGATGAAGTAATATTTTTCTCCGGTCCCAACATAATGGACACAGTGTATTTTTACTCCCGGTAAAGTAATAAAATCGCTAAAGTAATATTTTTTCTTGCTCCCGACCCTATTACTTTAAAGAGGTTTAACTGTACTATGGATTTTCAGGACTGCATTTTAGTTTCCACACTGCATAAAATTTCTGGATAATACTTAGTTTCTGCACTAAATAAAATTTCTGGAATAGTTAATATTTTTGCATTGCATTCCTTCTGGAATGGTTTTTAATTTTGTTTATTTTTGCAGGGGTGAAGGATCCAATCGACGATGTTAACAGTCCATTGTCTTATTTTTGTGTACTAACTTATAACCCGTGCGATGCAGTGTTTTTAAAAAAAATTCCTTTATTTATTTTTTCAAAATTAATGTACATATATATCGTTATTTCTGATATTGTTGCAATATTATTTTAATTTTTTTATAGTTTATTATTATATTATTGCAACAAATATGCATATATTGAGAAATATACGGATGGTGAATTAATTATATTATAGCTAGATATAGTACAATATCTAATCATATTTTATCTACTGCTATATCATTGTATCATATACTCGTGTTTGAATAGTAGTATAATACTGTTAGTTTTTTTTATATTTATGATTGGTTGAATCTCTAATCATATTTAATTTAGGATTGTATTAGGACATTGTATCACAGTTGATGTTTGAATAATATTAGAACAATATAATTATTTTTTATTTATGACTGTATTAAGAATACACTTATTCTAATAAGATATAATCTTAACTGTCTATTTTTAATTTTATCATATCAATGATTGAGATTATTTTTGTGATAAATGACCAAAGTTTTGGATAAGAAGTCCCTTACGGTTGTTATATATAAAAAATATAATGAAGACTTTCATTGATGCTTAAGCTGCAGACTTTCATTGATGCTTAAGCTACAAGACTCCAGAGTTTTGATTTTGTGGTGAAAGTAAATGTTGCTCTAGACATACTAGTTGTCGGTGGTCGTTGCTCCTTCAATCATAGTTTACCTTTTTAAATTATTCAATAAAATTATACTATGCACAACTATATTGATTTTAAATTATCAATCAGTACTTTCTTTTTAGAAATGATGTAGTTCAATACTTCCTTTCTAGAAATTATGTTCTCGAACGGGTTTCTGAGGATTGTAATTTATAATTTGTAAACACAACTGATGTTTTATGTAATATGTTTCTTTGCTTATCTGCATAGTGACTTTTTTTAACTATATTGCTTCCTCTTAAAATAATAAAAAAAGATCTTCAAATATTTGTTAAGCTCGGATAAAGTCCGATCTGATCCGGCCAATCCGAGGACATAAAATATGCCTAGTATTTTTGTTGTAAGCCCGACCCATTTTTTTGAAAAGCCTGGCCCCGCCCGGTTTCTGGAAACCCGGCCCGATCTAATTTCAAAAGATCTGAATTTTTTGTGATCCGGCCCGAATTCGGCCCAATCCGAGGGCCTAAAACGGGCCTAGTATTTTTGTTGTAAGCCCGACGTGACTAGTATCTCTCGTCTCTTCAATGACTTTTATATGTTCAAATTTCTGACGATTTTCTTTTGTGAAATAGTGTCGCCACGACTCTTTATCTAATTAATAATTTCAGCAACTTTTGATGAAAAATCTTTTATAAGATCTCAAACTTTCATTATCAAATTGTCAAAATCTCTTCACAAGTTTTGTAACCTAATGAAGATAATTTTTTTTCCAAACCTTGAAGTTCATTCTATAAAAGTTTACATGTATCCTGAGATTTTTTTTACTCCAAAAATTATGGGGTATATAAATTTACTTACTCCTTGTTGAATGATCATTAATGTGGTGGCATTTTTCTTGACATTCTTCTTGTATTCGTCTTCATCCTTGGTTGTCCAAGATGCATCGGCCATTTTGGGTGGTTCTATAAAACCATCTTTAATAATTTCCCACAATTTTTTTGAGATAAAGATTGTTTTCATTTGAGAACTCCAATAATCATAGTGTTCTTCGTTAAAAATTGAGATTTAATTTTGAGAATATGTGAAAAACGTGATCCAACTTGAATATTGCTCTGATGACATATTTGTTAAATATATGGATTGAGAAATAAACTTACAGAGAACTTGCAAAATTACTGCTCCTGTAAATACTTTAATTTATACATTATTGTTTTGATGATTTTTGTATTACATAGTACATGAATTTATACTTGCATATATCATTTTAGAGATCTTGATATTTTTATAACTTTCAATATTTCTAGAATTCTTATAATTCTAGAAACTTGGAGAACATATATAATCATACATGTTTAGTTTCCTACTCCCGAATACACTTAATCTTTTAAAATTATATAATAATTCAACTTCAACTATATGTTATGACTGCTAGTTGAGCAGAATATGTATTTTGAAGACATAATAATCCATCGAAGGAGTACTAATGTACTACTCCGTATGTCCCGTTATTTTAATGTATTTTCTTTTTTAAATATTTTATTCAATTTTATACATTTCAAAAGTCATTAAAATGGTAAAAATTTAATAATATAAAAATCAACTACATAAACTCCTTTTTGCCCCTACATTAACTTTATATATATTAAATATTGATTGATTCTGACACTTTATCTAATTCAACTTTTAGGCTTTTTCTCATTAAATTATATTTTTTCAGATTATATTATTTATATCAAAAGTAGTATTTTTTAATACTGCTTACGTCCCTCCCAGTTGTTTACATTTGGGTTGGGACACGGAGTTTAAGAAAAATCTATTATTTATATATATAATAGAGCAAATAGGGGGTTTGTTAGACATTTTATTCATATTGAAATTACTATTTTGCCCTCATATTATTATATATTAATGATATTGTATTTAATGCACATGTATTAATTGTATCTAATTTATGTACATGTATTAATTAGTCATTGTTACATCTAATCATTACAATTTCATTATTTATGTTAGCAATTTAGTACTTTATAATAAATTTTACATTTATCTCATTATAATTTTAGCACTAATTGATAACACAATGTTTGGAATTTATTATTTTGAGGGGATATATTTATTACATCGATTATATTCAAGGAAAGCAACGCTATTAAAGTTAGTAGATTTGAACACGAAAAATATAAAATAAGTTTTAATGGCAGAGGTAATGGAGATTATTATAAGAATATTGTCGGCCAAAACTAAACATAAATAGAGTCGAACTGGAGTTTTTATAAATGGAAAATTGATTCTGACAATGATTGTTAATCGCAGGGTGAAGGAATTTGTCAATAAATTTGGAACGAATATACGTGTTAATCAATATGAAGAGTCGTTATAAATTGATTTAGGGGGTTTATGAGATATTTTATTCATCTTGAAATTACTATATTGCCCCATATTATTATATATTAATGACATTTTATTTAATGCGTATGTATTAATTGTATCTATTTATTTGATAGGAATTGAATTTAATATACATGTATTAGTCTTTATTACATATAAGCATTACAATTTAATTATTTATATTAACAGTTTAGTACCTTATGTTAGATATATTTGATAATGTCATGGCTAATATGTTTTATGTTTAGATTTCAGATCTTATTTGAACAGAACAAATCAGTACTTAACTGATCAGTACTTATACTGGACGTCAGAACTTAAGGGATATCAGTACTTATGTTATCGGGAGATAAGCATCAGGAGATAGATATCAGAACTTAAGTGCTGAAGGACGATCAGATAAGGACAGTAGCTGATTAAAGTTAAGAAGATCAAGATAAACATAAGAAGAGATATGCATGAAGAAGGAATTCCGTGAAGAATGGAATACTTGGAATAGAAGATATCTGATTGATATATATTAGGAAGCAGAATTATATTCCATATCAATTAGCGATTATCTTGTAACTGTGTAGTATATAAACACAGACATAGGGTTTACACTATAAGTGTTATCATTATCGAGAATATTATTTACTATAACCCTAGCAGCTCTCGTGATATTTTGTTCATCACTGAGAGATAACAGTTCCAGATTGTAACAGAGTTTATTGTTTCAATAAAGTTTGTTTTCTGTTACATAAGTTCTTGAAGTTTGATTTGATTGTAATAAACACTGTATTCACCCCCTCTACAGTGAAAGTGTGACCTAACAAGTGGTATCAGAGCCTTCTGTTAACACACATACAGTTAAAGATCCAAACACAATCATGTCTGACACAGAAACTCCAACTAAGCCTACCAAAACTGAGGAATCATCAAAGACATCAACTCAGAGTCGATATGAGACTATCAGAGTTCCCATATTGAGACCATCTGAATATCCCATATGGAAGGTAAGGATGACCATGTTTCTGGAAGCAACAGATCCAGAATACCTTGATAGAATCAAGGAAGGGCCTCACAAACCTACCAAGCTTGCTGTTGTAGTTGCAGGTGAAGCAGCAAAGACCGTACCAAAGGAAAAGAGTGATTACACTGCTGAAGATATAGCATCTATTGTTAAGGATGCCAAGGTACGACACTTATTGCATAGTGCCATTGATAATGTAATGTCAAACAGGGTAATCAACTGCAAGACTGCTAAGGAGATATGGGATGCACTGGAGACAAGGTGTCAAGGAACTGAAACAGTTAAGAAGAACAGGAAGACAATACTCACTCAAGAGTATGAACACTTTGACTCTAGGACTAATGAGTCATTGACTGATGTATATGATAGATTTGTCAAACTCTTGAATGACTTGTCATTAGTAAATAAGGAGTATGATCTTGAAGATACAAACCTTAAATTCCTGTTAGCTCTTCCTGAATGTTGGGATTTGAAGGCAACAACAATAAGAGACAACTACAATCTTGATGAAACAACTCTTGATGAAATCTATGGAATGCTCAAGACTCATGAACTTGAGATGGAACAAAGAAGCAAGAGGAAAGGAGGAAAGTCAAGGACAGTTGCTCTCAAGGCTGAAGAGGAATCCCCCAAACCACCTTCCTCAAAGAAAGACAAGGGTAAAGCTCTTATCATAAAGTCTGATACTGAGTCATCAAGTTCTGAGAGTGATGATGACTCAGATTCTGAAAGCTTGCCTGAAACTGATGCTGATGAGGAGATGATGAAGTTGTGTGCTCTTATGGTGAAAGGAATCACAAAGATTGCATACAGGAAGTTCAGGAAGGGAAAGAAGTTTTCCAGGAAAGGCATAAGTTCTGATAAGAAGAATTTCAGAAGATCTGAAGGAAGAGGAGGAAAGTCTGACAGAGGAGATTACGCTAATGTTAAATGTTATAATTGTGGTGAGAAAGGCCACATATCTCCTGATTGCAAGAAGACCAAGAGTGACAAAGGCAAAGCTCTTGTCACAAAGCAGAAAAGCTGGACAGACACCTCAGACTCTGAAAGTGAGGAGAACTATGCATTGATGGCAAATGCTGATAAATCAAGTTCTGAGAGCAGTTCTGAAGCTGCTGAAACAAAGGTACCTCAGACTACTTATGCTTTTCATACTGATGATATTAATGAGTTGAGAAGATATCTTAAAACCATGTTTGTTAGTTATAGAGATCAAACTTTAACATGTGAAAGATTAACTTCTGAAAATCTTGCTTTTAGGAAAAGAAATGATTTCTTAGAAAAAGAGTTAGTCATGTTCCATCAAACTCAGAAGGATAGAGATGATGCTTTTTATGTTAGGGATGAAGTGCTAAAAATGAATGAATCTCTAAAAACTGAGTTAGAAAAGGAGAGAGAGATTATCAGAACTTGGACTAACTCTGGCAAAACAACTCAAAATTTGCTAAGAAGTGGAAACTGGAAAGAGGGCTTAGGTTATGGAGAAAATAAAAATGAAAAAGGAACTGTAGAAATTAAGCCTGTTGATAAGCAAAAGCTGAAGTTAAAACCTGTTAAGTTTGTAACTGAAAAATCTGAAAATGAGAAATCAGAAGTTAAAAAGGAATTAGCTTCTGACAAACTAAAACAGGAAAAGACAGCTGAAGTTAACATAGGCTTAATGACAAAGAAGCAGCTTAAGCATAAGCTGAAAGATGTTAAGAATGCAAACAAGGTAAAATCACCTAGGAAAAACAGGAATGGAAAGGAAGGTGTGAATAAAAGCAATAACTATAAATCTGTTCCTGATGCTCCTAGGAAAGCGTGTCATAACTGTGGAAGTTCTAACCATCTGGCTTCTTTTTGCAGGAAGAATAAGAATATTAACTCCTTATCTACAAAATCAGGAGTTAAGAGTCAGTCTGTTAGATACAAACCACAAGATCCTTGTTTTCATTATGGTAGTTTATGGCATTCCATTTATACTTGTAAGGAATATCATAGTTTGTACTATGATTATTATCAAATAAAACCTTCTTTAAAGAAAGTTTCTGTTGTTCCTTCTAGTGTAAGTTCTGATACAAAGTCTGGTAGTATAAGTTCTGATAAGAAAACTGTTAACATAAAATCTGATGCTAAATCCGCTGCAAATGTTAACAAACCTAAAAAGGCCAAAGGATCCAAGCAAGTCTGGGTCCTTAAAACTAATAATTAGTGGTCTTTTTGATTGCAGGGCAACAGGAAAAATATTTTAGTTCTGGACAGTGGATGTTCAGGACATATGACTGGAAATAAGGCCCTGCTATCAGACTTTGTGGCGAAAGCTGGCCCAAGTGTTTCTTATGGAGATGGCAACATTGGAAAAACTTTGGGATATGGCAATATCAATCTTGGGAATGTCATCATTAAAGATGTAGCTCTGGTCTCAGGACTTAAACACAACTTACTGAGTATAAGTCAAATCTGTGACAGAGGTTATCATGTTGATTTCTTTGCAGAACATTGTGAAATAGTTAGTAAATCTAAAGAAAAAATTGTTCTGAAGGGATTCAGGCGTGGTAACATTTATGAAGCTAAGCTTTCAATAAGTTCTGATGGTTCTGCAATCTGTTTAGTAAGTAGAGCCTCAACTGAAGAAAGCTGGAATTGGCACAAGAAACTCTCTCATTTAAACTTCAACAAGATAAATGAACTGATCAAGAAAGATCTTGTGAGAGGACTGCCAAAATCAGTGTTTGTTCCTGATGGTCTTTGTGACTCATGTCAGAAGGCTAAACAAAGAAAATCTTCGTTCAAGAGCAAGACTGAATCATCAATTCTTGAGCCTTATTATCTGCTTCATGTTGATCTATTTGGTCCAGTGAATGTCATGTCTATTGCAAAGAAGAAATATGCGTTGGTCATAGTAGATGAGTTCACCAGATACACATGGGTGTATTTCTTGCACACAAAAAGTGAAACTGCATCTATCCTGATTGATCATGTCAAACATCTGGATAAATTGATCAAAGATTCTGTGAAAATTTTGAGGAGTGATAATGGCACTGAATTCAAGAATCTGATAATGGAAGAGTTCTGCAAAAATCATGGAATAAAGCAGGAATTTTCTGCTCCTGGAACTCCACAGCAAAATGGAGTTGTTGAAAGGAAGAATAGAACTCTCATTGAAGCTGCACGAACAATGCTTGAAGAAGCAAAGCTTCCAACCTATTTCTGGGCTGAAGCTGTGCAGACTGCTTGTTTTACTCAAAATGCAACACTCATTAACAAGCATGGAAAAACACCATATGAGATGGTGAAGAACAAGAAGCCAAATCTCAAATACTTTCATGTATTTGGATGTAAGTGTTTTGTTCTCAAGACTCATCCTGAACAGCTATCCAAGTTTGATCTAAAAGCTGATGAGGGAATCTTTGTTGGATATCCACTTTCTACAAAAGCCTTCAGAGTCTATAATTTGAGAACAAAAGTGGTCATGGAATCTATCAATGTCTCTTTTGATGACAAGAAGATCACTGGACTTGAAGATTGCATTGATCATGATCAGCTGAGATTTGAAAATGAAGATTCATATTCTGATACCTCAAGTCCTGACAGTCTAAGTCCTGATACTGTAAATTCTGATGGATTAAACTCTGATGTTATTGAAACTGTGGTGACTACGTCAAAGGAAGATGCACCAATGCAGGGGGAGCATACTCAAGATATTATCACATCTCAAGAAGCATCAGAACATACATCTGGCTCTTCAAATTCTGATTCGTCAAGTTCTGATAAGCCAAGTACTGACAGTACTGAAAATCTAAATACTGAAGGATCCAACTCAGAGAGCATAGTTTCAGGGGGAGCATCAGAAAATGAAACCGAAGACAGCATGAATCATGGGGGAGCATCCAGTTCTAGAGAAAATCTTCCATCTGCAAGGAAGTGGACAAAATCACATACACCTGATTTGATAATTGGAAATCCTGAGGCAGGTGTCAGAACTAGAACAGGTACTTCGAATGAATGTCTTTACAATTCTTTTCTCTCTCAGTCTGAGCCAAAGAAAGTGGAAGAAGCTCTTCAAGATGCTGATTGGGTGCAAGCAATGCAGGAAGAGTTGAATGAATTTGAAAGAAATAAAGTCTGGACCTTAGTGCCAAGACCTAAGAATAGATCGGTTGTTGGTACAAAGTGGGTATTCAGAAACAAAACTGACAGTGATGGCATAATTGTAAGGAACAAGGCAAGGCTGGTTGCAAAAGGATATTCTCAACAGGAGGGAATTGACTATGATGAAACATTTGCGCCAGTTGCTAGGTTAGAAGCCATAAGGATATTCATGGCTTATGCTGCTCACAAAAAGTTTACTGTCTTTCAAATGGATGTGAAAAGTACTTTTCTCAATGGAGAATTGGAAGAGGAAGTATATGTTGAACAACCTCCAGGCTTTGTAGATTCCAAACATCCAGATTATGTCTACAGGCTTGATAAAGCACTTTATGGACTTAAGCAAGCTCCTAGAGCATGGTATGAGACTTTAGCTCAGTTTCTTCTGGAAAGTGGATTCAACAGAGGAACTATTGACAAAACACTGTTCTATCTCAACCATGGCAAGGACTTACTTTTGATTCAGATTTATGTTGATGATATTATTTTTGGGTCTCCAAATGACAAACTTTGCAAAAAGTTTGCCAACCTAATGCAGTCAAGATATCAGATGAGTATGATGGGAGAACTTAGTTATTTTCTGGGCCTTCAAGTCAAGCAGAGTGAAGAAGGAACTTTTATTTGTCAATCTAAGTACACCAGAAACTTGCTGAAGAAATTTGGAATGCAAGACTGTTCAAGTGCATCCACTCCCATGGCCACTGCAACAAAACTGGATAAGGATACTGGTAATTCAGTAGATATTACTGATTACAGAGGTATGATTGGCTCACTTCTCTATCTAACTGCTAGTAGACCAGATATCATGTTTGCTACCTGTCTTTGTGCAAGATTTCAAGCAGATCCAAGAGAACCTCACTTAACAGCTGTAAAAAGAATCTTTAAGTATCTTAAAGGAACAGCTGATCTAGGATTATGGTATCCTAGAGAATCAGATTTTAAATTAATAGGTTACTCAGATGCAGATTTTGCAGGTTGCAAAATTGACAGGAAAAGCACAAGTGGTAGCTGCCAATTTCTTGGAGGCAGGTTGGTTTCTTGGTATAGCAAGAAACAAAAGTCAATTTCCACATCAACTGCAGAAGCAGAGTATATTGCTGCAGGAAGCTGCTGTGCACAGATTCTCTGGATGAAGAATCAGTTACTGGATTATGGGTTAACATAATTCAAAATCCCTATTTACTGTGATAATCAAAGTGCTATTGCTATGACAGGTAATCCAGTTCAACACTCTATGACAAAGCACATCAGCATCAGGTACCATTTCATCAGGGAACATGTGGATGAAGGTACAGTGGAATTGCATTTTGTTCCCACAGATCAACAAGTAGCAGATATCTTCACAAAACCACTGTGTGAAGCTACCTTTACAAAATTGGTAAATGAACTTGGAATGATTTCAGGTTCTTTCTCTAAATCTGCTTAAACTTGTTCTATGTTATCAGACTTTATGATCAGTATTTACAGAATTAATCTCTTTGTATATTCTGTGCATTAATTGATAAATGTCTTTAAGTACTGAC
Source organism: Apium graveolens (assembly GCF_009905375.1). Lineage (NCBI taxonomy): Eukaryota > Viridiplantae > Streptophyta > Magnoliopsida > Apiales > Apiaceae > Apium > Apium graveolens. Next base: position 160,435,803 of record NC_133656.1, on the reverse strand, counting down.
TGTTGTCTGATATATGTTTCTAAACTTTGATAAGTGATATGTCTGTTTCAGTAACTATTCAATCCTATGAGGATAATTGTGCTAGATACTGACCTACTAGTCTTCAATAAACAAATGATCCCATGAAAGAAGTAATTATTTCTGTGGAAATCTTATGACACAAGCAAATTCTGATACTTGAGCTTAGTTTAGTTTACTTTATTCATCTTATTACTAAGTCCCAAATTAGAATAATGCTACTCATCTGTTTAAGTTCTGATTCTAGTAAAACTGCTGAATGTACTAAGTGCTGATAAACCTCACTTATCAAAAAGAAAAAAAATCAAAGAATAATATCAGGTACTCATTTGAGATCTAGAGTAAAAATGTGAAAGGGACGACCCAAGTGCATTGCTGGTATTAAGTAAATATGCATTAGAAAAGCAAAATATTTTCTTGGTGACTTTTTACACTCTATGATTACTGGAGAAATACTCTGATAATAGCATAAATTCTGATAAGCAGTCGTGACTCACTTACACTGAGAAACCACTGTAAAAGAGAATTTTAAAGATGCATAAAATTAGCACAAAAACAGTTGAGGTGGACTCATGCATGAACTCATTTATCAGTAGGTTTCAGGATAATGACAGCTCTTTAGCAAAATTTTAATTATGACTTATTTCTAAGATGTACTGAAGTAGATCAGACTTTACTCTTTGTCTGTTATTTAGCTTAATGCACACACTAATCACTCCATCTGAATGATGAAAATTTCTGTGGTGGTCTATGTTATTTTAGATAAACAGTCATTGTGTCATTTTTGCACAAATTCTGAGGACAAGTTCTAGTTACACGTTCTGATGATTAAGTTCTGACGTTCATAACTAAGAACTTTTATGAGTATTTACTAAGATGAGCATTCCTTTTTCGAGTTAAGAAATTATGTTCTGATGACTGTTAAGTTCTGGTATAGGTCTAAGTTCTGATTTCTCAGTCTAATCCTTTACTTGGCTTATCTTTGAATGAAATTTAATAACAGTCTCAGTTTGTACTCGCATATGTTGAAGTGGAAGATTAATAGTCACTATGATTAGGATTAATGGTTTTGTACTTGAACAGTCCACTGTTTCTTGTGTCTTGTGTGGTCTAGACCATGATTCCTCTTTCCAATGACTGTTATTCTTTTTCAAAGTCTAGGGAGACGAGGTAGAATTAATTCTACCTGTCAGCATTAAATATCTTTGCGTCTCTTGGCATTCTCTTGCCTATATACACAGCCACTTCACATTAGTCTTCTCATCACACTTGTATCACAAATTCAGTCTTGTTTTTCATTTACTATCACAAATGGCTGAATTTGGCTGGTTCTACAATTACGGTGATGAGACTGTGCATGTCTTTTTGAATGGAATTCCAACTCCCTACCATATCACCAACATCCCTCACAATCTCTGGATTCAATTTCCAGAGGTTATCAAACGTGATCTGGTGGCCATTCGAAGAGACCTTCACCTTCGTCGTATCCGTCAGCAAGAGCGAATCATACGACTCGCCATCTTGTTCGTCGAAGATAGGAAGAGGAAGATGACTTAATCTCGTCTTCTTCCTGTTCTTCTTCATCCTCAGCTTTGTCAGGCTTCTTAGCTAGGACTAAAGCTGTTGACGTTAGGATTAGAAGCTTAGGGAAAATCTTGTATTGATGTAATTTCTATTTCATATATGTATTGACTTGATATATTAATGAAAACTGTTTTTACTTCAAGATTTTGTCTCTGAGTTATTTTATCTTGTGTTGTTAAATCCTGCTTGATATTCTGATGACCATTTAAATTTTGTCTTTATTTAAGTTCTGATTCTTTGTCAGCACTTATTCATCGAAATTATCTCGGTCATTTTTAACATGATTCATTTTCAGAATATTAATGTTGCAGTGAAAAATAATTCAATCAGTGCTAACGGTTTAAATTTTGAATTAAAACTGTGTCTCTTGATAAATGAAATGGTTTTTCCTTGAAACAAGGCAACTGGGTAAGTAATCATTCCTGTTTTCTCGAGCCCAGTAACTATCCGTTATTACTGCATGTCTGACAGGTGTCCAACGGTAACATTTTTTTTCAGAGTATAAGAACAACAGAGAGAAGATTTCTTTAATCTTTTATTTTCTTTATACTTTATCTCTCTTCTTACTTTTACTCTCTTTCTCATTCTTTCTCACGTTGGTTTTTCATACAGACATTATCTCAAACACCTAACAGGCATACTTGAATTTCAATATTTTTTCACATGGCACCAAAGGATTTAATCATTGATGGAGCAAAGTTTGTTCCAAACAACTATGCTGCAATTCTTGATCATGCTGAAGCTCCATCTGAATTGCATTTTGTGCAAGATCTTCTTGCACATAGTGAGGTTGGGTACGCCTTAACTCAGCCTGAATTATTTTCCAGTCAACAAGTTCTGCGATTCTGGAGGACTGGAGTTTTTGATGATGGTGGTAAACGAGGAACTCCCAGTATTATCTTCCAAGTGGGTGATTCATCCTATGTAGTCACTCCTGGTACAGTACGAAGAGCATTACATCTTCCAGAAGATTGTACCTTCTCTATACCAGAGGAATCAGAACTTTGGGGGTTAATGACTGATTTGGGATATGAAAAGAGTCTGACGAAACTTGGACAGTTGAAACGGGCTAATATCAGAAGAGAATGGAGTTTCTTCTTCGATTGCATCACCAAGGCTTTTGGCAACAAGTGTTCAAATTTTGATGCCATCCCAATTCTGAGTCATCACATCGGGTATGCTATTATCCATCAAACTCATTTTGATTTTGCAACTGGAATAATTGGTTTTATTGGGGATAGGATGACAGAGGATCGAGATGTTGTTTATTTTGCTAGATTCTGTCAACTTATTTATACGTATTGTACTGCTGAACCCCAGTTAGTCAGCACTCAAACCCCACCTTTTAAGGTTGCAAAAAGGTACTTTAACGACCTGATAAATGCTGACACAAAGAAATCAATGGTGAGACAATTACAGATTCCTCAGTCTGTGAAACAGATTCTGGTAAATGCTGATCCTGCTACTTACAAATCTGTTTACTCAAATGTTCAACCAACTCACCATAACCAAAATCCATCAACCTCAGTACCTACCTCTCATTCTACTCAACCTACCCTCAGAACTTATCTCAAATCATATCTCTCCACTTCACAGACTGCTCAACCTTCTTCTTCAGCACCTACTGTGAAGCCTACATCCTCTAAGCCAAAGAGAACAAAGACTGTTCCTCAAACACCTCAAAAGAGGAGAAGCATTACTTTGAGAGATGAATCAGATTCTGAGGATCAGATTCCCTCTTCAGAACCTGTGGTAGATGAAGCTGAGAAGGCAACTTCTCAGAAGGATTCTGCAATTGGGGGTTCTAGGCTTCTCAAGAGGCTTAGACGTATGACGGTTCCTGAAACTCCCAAGGAATCCAAATCAACAAGGAAGTACAAGAAACAGAGGGCACAAAGGCCAGTTTCAGATGATGAGGAGGAAGCAGCTAAGGAAGGGGATCAGGAATCTCTGATCTCACAAGACAAGGAATTTGCTCCAGTCACTTCTTCTCCATCAACTCCATCTCAGGAACCTGTATCTGACAAGGCTAATTCACCTTCTATGTCTCTTGTTGATCCAGGCACAAGTGCTGAAATTAATATTCAGAACCTAGTTGTGCCTGAAATACTTTTCTTAGAAGCTCCAACAGCAAATAATCCTTCCACAACACCTGTTACTGATGCTGTTCAAACTCCTGAGTTATCACTAACACCTTCTCTGCATCAAGATGCTGATGATCAGATTTTAGGTGAGCATCAGGATATGGCTGTTGATCAGAACTTAGTATCAGATCAGCAATTAGAGGATGTTGAAGCCTCCATTGCTACTCACACAGTTGTCTTATCAGAAGATACTGATTCTCTAAGTTCTGATGCTGCAAATGTTGGAGATACTGGTGAGGCTGCTACAACTGTAGATGCTGATGAAGCAGATCCTTCAGGACATACTCCTCCACTGACTCTTCCTAAGTCTGAACTGGTAAAGGAGTTTGTTATCAGGGATGCACCAGTACCTTGGAGTGAAACTCCTGCAGGTCAGGAGTGGACTAAGGAATGGAACTCAGTTTCATGTGTTCCAAATGCTTTACATCTTGCTGAGCACTTGACTAAAGCTGATGAAATGTTACATTCTGATGATTTTAAAACCCAGCTTAGAGTCACTGCATTGAGTACTAAACATCTACAAGGTCTTCATTCCAACACTCATGCAGAGCTACACAAGATTCAGGAGAACTTTATCAAACAGGAACAAGTTTGGAAAATTGATAAGAAAAAATTCTTCCAACCTACCATTGACAGGGTTGCTTATATTGAGAAAACTCAAGAGAAGCAACAAGCTCAGATTGATCAAATTCTGACAAATCAAGCTTCTCAGCAATCGCAACTTACTGAAATCCAGACCTCAGTGGAACTACTTATCTCTCTTTTATTACCTGTTGATGCCAAAAAGGGGGAGAAGGTAATTAAGTCCAAATGCAAAACCAACAAGACACTGCAAGGAAAGGATGATGGAAAAGATGACCAAGGAAACTCTGGAATGGGTAGTGGTCATAGTCAAGGTAGAAGGTTTACATCAAGACAAGCTAGTCACAGAACAAGTTCTGATACTGGGAAAAGAATAAGTTCTGCTGCTGGTAAAAGGATAAGTTCTGATGAACTTCTAGATCTTGATGAGGAAATGTCAAGACAGTTATTTCTTCAAGAAAATCCAGGGATGGACTTGGAAAGTTTAAAGGAAGAAGAAGCCAGACTTAAATCAGAGAAAGTCACATCTAAATCTGAAGCTTCTGGTAAAAAGTTACTTCCAAAACCTAAAGGCATTGTGATCAAAGAAAGGATACATACTGAAGAAACTTTGGCTAGATCACAACCACAGATAGATCCAAGATCCAAGGGTAAAGAAAAGGTTGGTGAACCTATCAAGCCTTATGTACCTCCTGAGGAAGAAGAAATTACTGATGGAAAAGATGATCTTGCTCTGACTTCAAGAAAAGTTCTTAAAACAACCTCTGACATGGCTCAAGTTGTTCAGAGTCAAGAAATTGTAAGTTCTGATATTCAGAAGAAGCAAGTAACCTCTGACAGTGCTCAAGTTAACTTGATATCAGAAAATAAATCTAAAACACTCCTACCAGGATTCACTAAAGCAAAACAGACTCAATCTTTGAAGACTACTCCAAGTGGTTTTGAAGCAAGAGTAGTTACTGGAAAGGAAGCTAGAGATAAAACTGGATTGGGAAGTGCTGATGAAAGAAGAGTACACAACACTACCGATGATCCAACTTCCTTGAGTGAACCAGGTATTGGAGCAACTCCTGAGAGATTGAATCAACTAGAATCTGTACAGATGGTTTACCATACCTACTTGAAAGAATACATCATGTTGTATTTCATGACAGATGGTAGGGTTTATCATATAAGACAAAATGCCATTCCTTTGAAGTATTTTGAAGAATTGGAGCATGTGCTTTTCTTACTTCAAGTGGATGACAGAATAACAGAGACTGCTGCAAACTACTTAAAAGAACAGATTCAGAGACAGAAAAGGCTTTATTCTGTTAAGTCTGACAGCAGATATGTTCCAAAGTACAGAAATCACAATGGTGATATTGTTGATATGGAGCCTAATACTGCACAGATCAGAACATATCTTGGTATTAAGGGGCTTGAATTCAATCTAGAGTCTAACAAAGCTTATGTCATAAGACTAGATCGGGAGTTGAGAAGAGCAAAGATTAATGATCTCAGAGCTGCAATATTTCAAACTGGTGAAGATACTGCAGAGCTTAAAGATGTCAAACGGAGAATGATTGATGAACTCAAATATGCTGAGAAATGTTTGTTGAAGAATTATCTCAGAACAACTCCTGACATCAGAGAGATCAGAAAATGATGAAGCCAAGTCAAAGATCTACAACTACTTAAATTCTGATGTGTATACAGACTAAGGTTGTTATCAGAAGTTGAATTGGTAAAAGCTTTAAGGACTGTAAGTTGTAGTTATCTTGTCTATTTCTCATGCATTTGTACTTAATGTTTTTGACATCATCAAATATCTGTTAAACTTGTATATTTTGCTAATTTACAAGTTGGGGGAGATTGTTAGATATATTTGATAATGTCATGGCTAATATGTTTTATGTTTAGATTTCAGATCTTATTTGAACAGAACAAATCAGTACTTAACTGATCAGTACTTATACTGGACGTCAGAACTTAAGGGATATCAGTACTTATGTTATCGGGAGATAAGCATCAGGAGATAGATATCAGAACTTAAGTGCTGAAGGACGATCAGATAAGGACAATAGCTGATTAAAGTTAAGAAGATCAAGATAAACATAAGAAGAGATATGCATGAAGAAGGAATTCCGTGAAGAATGGAATACTTGGAATAGAAGATATCTGATTGATATATATTAGGAAGCAGAATTATATTCCATATCAATTAGCGATTATCTTGTAACTGTGTAGTATATAAACACAGACATAGGGTTTACACTATAAGTGTTATCATTATCGAGAATATTATTTACTATAACCCTAGCAGCTCTCGTGATATTTTGTTCATCACTGAGAGATAACAGTTCCAGATTGTAACAGAGTTTATTGTTTCAATAAAGTTTGTTTTCTGTTACATAAGTTCTTGAAGTTTGATTTGATTATAATAAACACTGTATTCACCCCCTCTACAGTGAAAGTGTGACCTAACACCTTACATTAATTATATTTATTAGATGATAATATTAACACAAATCGATAATACAATATTTAAAATTTATCATTTTGAGATAATATATTCATTATACCGATTATATTCAAAGGAAAATCGTTGTTAGAGTTAGTGCACTTGAGCACGCAAAATGTATAATATTTTTAATGATAACGGTATCGTAGAATATTATAAGAATATTGTTCGATCAAATTAGAATTTTCGTAAATACCAAATTTACTATGATATCAATTGTTAAATAATAGTATGTGAAGGGATTTGTTAATGAGTTTAGAATGATATTTTCAGAATACAAATGAAAATCAATATAAAGAGTCATTATAAATTAATCATAATTACGTATCATAAAAAATAAATTATAAAATAGACAATACGCATGCATGTAATAATATATATACATATAATTTGTCTGTCATCTTTCCTTTGAATTATTATATTTAGATTATAAATAAAAATAAACTCATATCAATGTAATAAATATCGAATTTTCATATTTAAAAGAATAATTAAATAAAGGGGATCATTAATATTACAAAACATTGTTATGTGAAGATGTTGATCATATAACTAATTCAACAATAACTTATTTATCGTAAATATATATCTTATATTTTAGAAAAAAAAATTATGATTATAAAATTTACCCGTGCCTTACACAGGTTAAAGAGCTAGTAATAAAATAATAGAAGAAAATTGAAAAAATGAGTATATGATTAATTAATATTTTATATATATAATGGATATAATAAAGGGAAGTGGTGCTCGTATTTATTTTTTATATTATAAAAAATTATTATTTTTAAAGAATTTTTAAATGTATAGAATTGGAACATACGTCCGCAGACCACAAGTAAAAGGCAAACAAATGGTTGAACAAGGGAGAGTACGTATTTTTTTTATATATATTAACGATGCTAATAATAATTGACCAAAGCTCGTTAGATCCTCAGGAGATGAAGTCTCCGGGAACACCGAAAAGGAAGAAAAAGAGAGTGTCAATACTTACATTTCTAATAGCCTTATCAATATTTACAGGTGTAAGTATATTTCTTTTAGCTTTCAGATCCATTGATCCATCTTCTCTGGCTAAAGGTGATACAACCCAGTTTCTTACTCAAGAAATTACAGAAGCTGCTGTTGGGTATTCAAGTGTTAATACTACAACTAATTATATTTATAATCCTCAAAATATTACTCACAAAAAGACTCAAAATGAAGAATGTGCTAGTGTGGAGCAGATGGGGGATGATTTTAAAGGCGGGTTTAGAGAACATAGTTTGAGGGTGAGGAGGATTGTTCAAGAGCATTTTGATGTTAATGGTAATGTGCTTGTTATCCTTTTTGAATTTGATATTTTTGTGGTTTTAAATTTGTTTTGTTTGTGATGGTGTGTGCGCTTTCTTGGTAAAGATTGAATCAGGAATGTTCTGGGGTTTTAGTAAAAATTGAATCTTGAACTGGAAATATTGTGTTTCTTGGTAAAAATTGAATCTTGAATCAGAAATGTGGTGCTTTCTTGGTGAAGATTGAATCTTGAGTTAGAAATGGTTGTGCTTTCTTGGTAAAAATTGAATCTTGAACCAGGAATTTTGTGGGTTTTTAGTAAAAAATGAATCTTGAATTAGAAATGTTTCTGTTTCTTGGTAAAAATTGAATCTTGAATTAGCAATGTTGTGGTTTCTTAATAAAATTTGAATATGGTATTAAAAATGTTGTTTTACATGGTAACAGTTTGGCATTTGTGATGTAATATTAGGGGTGGTAATTTCGATTCGGGTTACTAAAGGTGTCAATTTTGTCATTCTGAAATGGTTTACAGGAACTTATTGTAAAACAAAATATTTTTATTAAGCTTAAATGCATAAAATTTTAGGATGTTCAGGGTAATCGTTTGGTGTCGTGTCATTTTCCGGGTTTGTGAATAATGTTAGACATTGCCACTCATTAGTATTAGCAACTTGGGGTTAAAACTAAGGGGGTGTATTCATTTCAGATTTTAAAGGATTGTTAATAATCTATGGATTTTAAAAGATTTTCGTTGTTTTAATTCTTCGTGGATTTTGATGGAGTTGATCCAAAATCTTGTAGAGTCTTGCAGATTTTGTGGAGTTTTTTAGAAATCCATCAAAATCTCATGTATTTTGAAGAGAATTTCAATATATTAAAAATGTATTAGCAAATCCATCAAAATTCACAACTTTTTTAAATAAAATAAAATCCATGGACTTTTGAATACCATCAGATTTTGATGGATTTTTTAAAATCCAAATTGAATACCACCAAATTTTGACTGATTTTTTTAAATCTAAATTGAATACATTCAGATTTTAAAAGACTTTTTCCGATCCTTGTTGAATACCTTCAGATTTTAAAGTATTATTTCAAATCCCAATTGAATACCCCATGATTTCTAAAATCCATAAAAATCCTTCAAAATCCCAATTGAATACACCCCCCCTAGTTTGGTTTAAAAGCCAAAAATTCGATGGTTAGAGGACCCCAGAAAGTAGCATGTTTTTGTTGCATTGTTAATTATTGCTTGTGTAGTATATGTAAAGATATATCTTTGTAACTTTGTTTCTGCAGTGGTGGGAAAAGAATCTGTTTGATGAGTTTAGGTGATAATGTTTTCATTAAGAAGGGTAGTAATAATACTCAAGATTCTTTTGCACTGGTTTCCTGTAGAAATAATAATAAATTGTTTCAAATATGCATGACGAGCATCAATGAGACTACAACAAGCTGCACAACCAACTAACATAGTTTGCTTCTGAAGTTCTGATAATTTGGACAATTTCTTTCATGATGCCTGTCCATATTTTTGCTAAAAAATCGTATATGAGTTGCTCTCTTGGAGGCACAAGTTGGATTCTTATTCTATTTTTTTATTCTTTTAGGTGCTTCAAGGGTTCGTGACCTACCTCCTGAGAAGTTCTGTAGACATCGATTTGTTTTAGGAAAAGCATCTGAAGCGGGATTTGGAAATGAAATGTACAAGATCTTAACGGCTGCTGCACTCAGTGTAATGTTGGACCGGTCACTGATAATTGGGCAAACCAGGCATATTGGTTCTCTCTCAAGCCTTTACATATGCAATTTATACATTAATTTCACTTAGGTGATGAACAAAAGAAGCAACCACTGATCTTTTGATTTGCAATCTTACTTGCGCACTTGTGTTTGTTAGTAATCTTATCTATGAGGCAGATGATATTGTTACATGCTTCTCGCCATGTGCATGAATTTTATGATTAAGATATAAGATGAGATTATCAGCTTTCTAGTTTGACTTCATATTTTCAGTTTGATTCTTGGTACATCAGATAGTTGTGTTCATTATATTAAAATCACAATATGAAACACTTAATCCAATAATTGACTCTATTCCACCTCCAACGAGATGGTTTAAAGCGGGCACTGTATGAGTTCAATTACAAAGATGGATTTGTAACTTCGTTATAATGGCTACATGTACTGCCCCTGTAAATCTTCTACTTCATTCAATTTTCAATAGATTGTTGCATGTATTCACCGATCTTGTCTAGGCTTTTACATGGAAAATGTACATACTAGAAGTCAATACATTATTCTGGAGCTGTATTTCCATGTTCTAATTTTACTGAAAACTATTAATTTGTGGATGTCTGGCTTTTATTAATACTTGGTTAATTTGCATTTTCAGAAAGAAATTTCCATTTGGAGATCACATCTCATATTCAAATATATCGTTTACCTTGAAAGAAGTTAAACATCTTTGGAGACAAAATGGTTGTGCTACTAAATATGGAAGACATTTGTTAATGAGGATTGATGATTTTCAGAAGCCAGCACGGACAAGTGTTCTGTGTAGCAATTGGAAGGAGTGGGACGAACCCATAATATGGTAAAGGCCATAGTTTCAGTTATAACTCCTCTGGAGGATTTAACATATGAATATTGACTTTCAAAAACTATACCAGGCTCCAGAATACCACAGATGCTGTAGCAGCTCAATTTTTCCTAAAGAATGTCCACATTGAGATGAGGGAAGTTGCCACGAATCTATTCGGAAATTCAGAAGATCTTCATGATAGGCCCAATGTGTTTGGTGAGCTCATGAGAGTCCTTATATATCCCTCAGAGGATGTTAAGGTGGCAGTGAACTCAGTTCTTGGTGACGGGAGAGATCCTGATATTGCAGTGCACATGCGGATGCTGATGAACAGGTATTGCAATTGCAGCACCAAGTTTTTTTAATTTCATCAAGGTTGTCATGCTTTCAAGTGCTTTGGGTGCTTTTCAAATCATTAGATTAGTAAAGAGGGTGTCGTCTTTTCTCCTCCCTCTTGCTGCTGTACCTAATTTTTTGTAAATTACATATATTTATAATGTACAGACATGTTTTTTATGGGTATGAATTTAAAAGATTTGTAATTGGGCACTGATTTCGAGTTGCAGGACAAGCAAATTGGATAAAGTGAAAAAGATATCATATAATTACTTACTGCCAGTGTCTGATTCATTTCTTGTAAAAACCTGCCAATGCATGTGATTGTTTTTTGTTATATAAAGGTTTTACTTCCTTCTCTTCAGGTCTGTAAGAGCAACTCAGGCAGCATTAAGTTGCATACGAAAAGCCATTCATGATATGCAGCTACGCTCTAGACCCAGATTGGTTCTGGTTTCCGATAGCCCCTCCGCTGTAAAAGATATCAAACCAATTTTAGAAGAATTTCTTGAGGTAATAGTTAATCATCGATCATCTCTGGGTTTTACGACATGTATTACTATATCTGCTGGTTAAGTTAATCCATCATAATTTTCGACTTTGCTGAGGAGTAGATCTCGCTTAACGTTCTTCTTCTTTGGTTGTTTCTCAACTTCAGGTTCTTCATTTTGATTATGAACACTATAATGGAAACATATCTGGTAATACGTATGGACAACATAATGTAACCTCTAGAGCAGCGGATTGGGGACCAGCACCACGATGGGTTGCATTTGTCGACTTCTTTCTTGCATCGCGTGCAAAACATGCTGTAGTTTCTGGGGCTCACAGGCGTGTCGGGACAACCTATGCTCAATTAGTTGCAGCTCTTGCTGCCGCAAACAGTCTTGGTAATTTCTTGTTTTTTGCACCTCATTTCTTCTAAAAACTGCAGACCCAGTGCCATTTACCTCTAATTTTCTGACATTCATGATCTTCAGCGGAGAACTCTTCTGCTATCTCAAACTTCTCGTTCTTCAGTAGCTTCCAAAGTAGTTTGCTTACAGAAGGATTACGGAATCAAATTGGCTGGGGACACGTATGGAACCGATTTGCGGGCCCATTGAGCTGCCACAATCAATCTACTCAGTGTGCTTACACACCGCTTCTCCCTGCTGCTTGGTGGGATGGACTCTGGCAATCGCCTCTTCCACGAGATATCCGCAAAATGGATGCTTATGGGATTCAGCTATCTGGTCTTGGCACGTTTGATCAAGAACAACTCAAGTCATCCTGTGCTTCGAGGAGCAAATCTGTAACAAAAACTGTTACTATAATCTGAGACTTTGTTTTCACCTTTTACTTGTAGGATGGAGGGATAATCATGTTCCCCATTTTCATTAGCATATATTTTGATTTACACATAGGTTTCTGTAAAATTTTCACACTTACATTTATTCCACATTTTGTATGATAAGTTGACACTGAAGTTGATGTAGGTGTAAAATTACACTGTATACAACAATATAAGAATAACGGGTTTTTGTGTCCAGTGTACACAATAAGCACTAATTCTATATCAATACATATTCTCATTATCACTATTCCCTCCATATCATGTCTTGTTTTGACTAGTTTATGGTCAATTTTTTTATATTTTGACCGTAAATTACACTTTATTTATAATTAAATATGATTCAAAACTTGTATCATTAGAAAATATATCTAATTCTTTTTAAAATGTATTTTTCAATATTTTAAGATAACATATAAATTTGTCTTAATTGTCGGTCAAAGTGTAGTCAGTTTGACAATATAATAGCCAAAACAAGACACGTAATATGAGATGGAGGAAGTATTTCAATAAAGAGAACAAATAGAGAGAACAGGGGCAAAACAAATAAAATGAAAGAGAGAACAAAAGGTAAAACAAACAGGTTATATTTTGAAATATTAGAAAGAAAAGACTAAAGCCACATAAGCATAACAAATCTTAACCATTACACAATGCACACATACAATCCATACAAATATATATCCATTTCAAACACAAACTAACTGAGACTGAGTGGCTCTCTAACATCAACAATGGCAGTCTCATCACTCTCACTGACCTTGCCTTCCACAAGTCTATCAAAAAGGGTCAGTTCATGCTGCAACCATGTTTATTTGTCAAAGATTGTTTCTCATTTTTCTTATCATTATAGCTTATGTTCTCTTTTTTTTCCAGCTTAATGTGGCCCATTCAAAATTCACTCCAAAGCCTTCTGCAATCAATATTAATGCCTGCTCCAGTGACCTAGCTTCCGAAGAAGAAAGTAAGCTAATAATTCTTTTTTTTTGGGATTTTTAAATGCTTGTCATTTTAGTTATTTGTTTATTTTCTAACATGTTTTTAGTGGAGTGAATTCACATTTATTTTGTTAACTGTAAAATAGTTAACTTTATTTCTTGTGGGTTCGATGATTTGTTGATAGCCTAGTGTCAAAACTCCATCCTCCACGGCCAAAGTTATAGGTTCGATTCTCATTGCCAGTTCGGGTATACTTAAAAATCTAATGCACTAAAACATATGTTATACTAAAAAAACTGTCAAGGCCTCAAGGGAGTATATAAGGGATGTATGTGGGGTTTTTATTAGTTGGTTGAGGATACATCTTTTTCTTTGGTTGAGTTGTCAAGTTTGATTAGGCATTCATTTTAGTTAAATAGAGTGGTGATTAAAATTAATGAATGGTGTAGAACTCCATTGTTCTTATCTTCTTTAGTTTAAGCTAGAATCCCGTTGTTATCATCTTCTTTAGTAAAAGGTGCTTGACTACAGAAAAGCTTTGTTCATAACATTATTAAATGATTGCATATATATGTTTGTGCTTATACATGTGAATATTATTGCAGGAAGTTCAAAGAGAAGGCCACTATTACTAGGAGTCGGGGCCCTTGCTTTGAGTCTACTCCCTGTAAATTTCGTGTTGGCTGAAGGTATCATGGTTGGTAGTTTATCTCTATTCGAGGATTTAATAGATCAGAATTATGCATGTCTAATCATTAAGTATGTTCATCTCAAACAAAAATGAGATTATGCATCGTTATATCAGAGTTGACTACGTAGAATAGAGTTGTGTGCACAGTTTCTGTTCACTAACAAGTGTGTTCTGATCTTGAATTGGTTATAGGTTGTACTGTTCTCTTTTTATATCCACCAACAGTTTCTTTTCACTAAGTATTGGTTTCTGATCATTAATTGGTTAAAACTTGTATTGTTTTCATTTGTATTCAGGGACCCCAGCAAATTATGATTCTTTTACAGACTTATCAGATGGCTATTCATATGTTTACCCTTCCGATTGGAGGGTAAGATTCAGAACATTTAGTTTCATGAACGGAAGTTCAATCAATATTTCTGCAGAGATTCAGATATATAAGGTGTTCTAAACAGAACTTTTCTTGTGAATAGGATTTTGATTATCGAGGGCATGACTCTGCATTTAAAGATCGGTATCTCCAATTGCAAAATGTTAGAGTGAGTTTTATACCTACTGATAAATCAGATATCCACGACATGGGTCCAATAAATGAGGTACTTCCATCATCCAAGCTAAATTCTGAAAATCGCAAGTAATGGTTTCTGACCCATTTTGTACTTCTCAAGCTTGTTCCCTATCTGCTGAAGAAAGTTTTAGCAACACCTACGCAAGTAGCAGATATATTTGACATGCAGGAGGTTAGCATCCTATTGATCATATGGAGCAAGATTAAAAATTAAGCACCCGAATATCAATATTACTCTTGAAATGTTAGAATCGATCATTATAATTTACCTATGAACTGAAACTCTGAAGTATATTGACTGTTTCCATACTATAAAATTGTTGCAGAGGACAATAGATGGGAAGAACTACTACACCTTTGAGTACACACTCACTTCTCGAAATTTTTCCAGAGCAGCTTTTGCGACTATAGCAGTTGCAAATGGTATGACATTTGTTCTCTTTCACATTACTGCACTTACTTATACAGTATTACCATATAAACCACTCTTGTAAACACCAGTAGACATACCGCATTACATCCTTGAGTATTGTATTTCACTTTCCATGCACTCCCTGACTTCTTTTGAAGATTTAAATCATACAAAACACTGGAAAACGCCAAATAAGTTGGTGTTGGGGAATAAACAAATTTCTTATTTGTAGCTGTGTTATTGCCCAAGGATTACAGCTAATGTGCACTTCTTGACAGGGAGATATTACACACTAATTGTGGGAGCAAATGAAAGGCGTTGGAGAAGAGTAAGAGACAAGCTCAAAGTTGTAGCAGACTCGTTCAGGGTGCTGGACATCTAAATGGCTGTTGTATGGAGCTAAGAAACATCACAAGAGAATGCTATTTTTTTTCTAAATGTATATAATCATGGCATCTAACAAATGTGTGCTTGTGCTTGCGTTCTTTTTTGAATTTGAATGAGACTCACAACTCTACTGGCACCCATTGTCACGATTCACTTCTGTGCTGTTCCAACATCATCTCCTAGCATATGTAAAATCCATTTCATAGGGAACTTCTGTATGAAGTTTGTTAAGATTTCTAATAAAAACAGAAAGGTATAGTTAAATTCATGTGCTGTTAATTTAGAAAAGATATTTCTAAGATGAAAGAATGTCCTTCTACAGGTCACTTTGAGTAAACCAACTGAAATTGTGTCAGTACTGTTATTACAAAATACTATAAACAGTGCCTACTCAGGTATTCATCAGCTGGTCCTGCTCCTCAGCAGAAAGTTTCCACATATCTATACAATATATACTATATACTGTTATGATAGAGAGGGTCCACTTACAACCAACAAATCAGGACCGTTAAGGACCGCTATATTTCATTGCGGCAACCGCAATAAAACATTGCGGCCTGACCCACATACTCCATTTCTCTTTCTGTCCTTTATCTATATTAATTCATTTATTAATACTTTTTTATCTACATAAATAATAATTTAATAAGATATTATTCTTAATATTTCTGATTAAAGATTGTATATTAAAAAATACTATAAAATATTTTTATAGTAAATTAAATATTATATATAATATTTAATATTCAATATTTTAAAAGTATTGAAATATTAAATGAAATTAATAAATTCAAATCCCTTCAAATATTTAATAATAAATATTAAAATAATAAAGGAAAATATTTTCGATATTTGAATATTTTAATTATTCAATATTTTTAATAATAAATGAAAATATTTGAATATTTGAAAATATTAATAATGTTAAACATTAATAATGTCAAATAAACACAAATATTATACCTCCGCAATGTTTCATTGCGGCCCCGCAATGTTTCATTGCGGTAGTCGTTTTCCCTTACACACACAGAAACTCAGGCACAGATACTCGCATATACACGCAGAAACTCAAAAACAGACACTCAAACACGACCATCAGCGACATTGAAGCGATTTGAGACAATTTCAATCACAACCACTCCACTGATCTTCTTGTTCATCAGGTATACAAACGATTTATAGCTATGCACACACTTATACACACGATTACACCAACACACACACGATTATACAATGAGTTTGAGTTTGAGTGCGATTTTGTTCGATTACTATTCGATTTTTTTTATGTGAATGTGATATTTGTTCGAAATTATGTGATAATTAGGGTTCGAATTAGGGGTAAATTAGTTAATAATTAGGTTAAATTAGGTTTCGAATTAGGGGTAATTTAGATTAGGTTAAATTAGGGTTCGAATTAGGGGTAATTTTGTGCGTTTTTCGCTTGCCCGGATCATTAACTTTATCTTCAATACTATCAACATCTATTATTTCATCATCATTAAAGATTTTACGATAAACCCTCTTTTTTGTGTGGGGGGTAACATAATTAAAATCGTTATGATCACTAGATGAACTTGAATAATCAAATAAATAAGAAGCCATGGATATTGAATACTAACCTTTTTTTCAGAAGAATAAATTTGAGCAGAATGTTAAGAAACAGTGAAACAACAATGTTTCAAAAATACAGACATTTTAAGGTAGGTGTGTGCATTAAATGCACGCCCGTAATGTTTCATTGCGGTACTGTACAAACCCCCAAGCCAACAACTGTAAATATTTGCAGTTTAAAAAAAACTTTACAACGTACCCCAGCAATGTTTCATGATAAACCCTCTGTTTTGTGTGGGGGGTAACATAATTAAAATCGTTATGATCACTAGAAGAACTTGAATAATCAAATAAATAAGAAGCCATGGATATTGAATACTAACCTTTTTTTCAGAAGAATAAATTTGAGCAGAATGTTAAGAAGCAGTGAAACAACAATGTTTCAAAAATACAGACATTTTAAGGTAGGTGTGTGCATTAAATGCACGCGCCGTAATGTTTCATTGCGGTACTGTACAAACCCCCAAGCCAACAACTGTAAATATTTGCAGTTTAAAAAAAACTTTACAACGTACCCCAGCAATGTTTCATTGCGGGGGAAGTGTCCACCGCAATGAAACATTGCGGTTGGGATGTTTATTTTTGTTATTTTTTTAAAAATTAGAAAATTAATCAAAAAAAATTATAAAAAATAGTTTATAGACTTATTATATATCATTTAATATGTTAAATGTTATTTTGAAAATATAAATATTTATAAGAGTAACTTAATTATAATATGCAACTATTTTACATAGTTTTGTAAAAATTTTGCATAATAGTTATGTCAAATGATATTTCTTGACGTGTAAGTTGTAAAGTACAAATTTTGACGATCCAACTATATGGATGTTAAAATATAATGATTATAATAATTAAGAAAAATTATTTCTTAAATAAAATGCGGTATTTATATATAGTTTGTTAACAAGAAATGTTTAACATTTTTATAGATAACGAAAATTCGATAAATTTTCATTTTTTTAGTTTTTCACATTTTCAAATTTTAGTATTATATTTGTTTATTAAAATTTAAAATTGATAAAATAAATTGGACAAGTACAAGAAAAATAAAACATTAAATAATTTATTTCATTCAAATATAAATGGAGTACATTCAAATATTTTTTCAAAACAAATACATAATAACATTTTATGTCGACGAGAATGATCAAACTTTAACGGTGTTGGAAGAACCGCCTTTATCACCCTTATCGTCGTCTTTCTTTTTCTTCGACTTTTCCGCCTTCGCTTTAGCTTCATTTTCTTTTTTTTTCTTGCGCTCAAGCGCCATTTGAATACGGCGGAGAGCTATTTTCATGTCTTATTCTCCTTCGGGTCCGTCGTAAGTCACACCATCTATAATTACCTTATTATTGTCAAAATCGTAGTAGAAAACCATTTTTCGGAAATTAGAGAAGATAATGTTGAAGAGAAAATGTTGAATGAAAATAGAGAAGAGAATGTTGAAAAAAAATGAGATGAGGCAGGAGTATTTATAGGTGAAAATCTGAATTTTAAAATTCACAAAATTAAATTTGGCACAAAAAAAATTTTGCCGAAAAAATTTCATTTGACTGTTGAAATTGCCGCAATGAAGCATTGCGGCGTGTCCAAACTGCTGCATTGTTTCATTGCGGTGTGTCGGTCAAGTTTCTGCTCTATTGACCAGTCAATTCAACTGCCGCAATGTTTCATTGCGGTGTGTCGGTCAAACTTCTGCTCTATTGACCAGTCAATTCTTATTAATATTGACACAAAAATAAGTTTTGCACAAAAATTAAGTTTGACTGTTGATAAATTTTTTAAACTAAAATAACTCAATTCACTAAAAAGTATAAAATTAATAATATTATTTTTTTAACTAAAATTATTCATCCGATAATTTAAAGAAAAAGTACAGAAAAAATTAAATTGATAAATTTATTATTAAAATTGATAATATTTTAAAATATTACTACTACTTATATTTAATGTTAACATATTTTAAAAAATTAATTATTGTTGAACATTAATATTATTTTAATACTTATATAAATAAGTTAAAGAGATGGGCAGTTTGGACATTAAAAACTGGGAGTCTAACCAACAATGAAACATTGCGGCCCAACAATGAAACATTGCGGAATGCGCAATGTTTCCTGTGCATGGCGACATCCCGCAATATTTCATTGCGGAAGTCAAGACCCGCATTGAAACATTGCTTTCCACCGCAATGTTTAATTGTTGTGGGTTGGCTGGTTGTCCCCCCAACCCACGTTGGCTCATAATTATTTCCCTATACTATAATAACCGGAATAAGGTATAATTTATAATTTGGTTAACCCCTCATTTTGGTTATTCCTTTTCATTTTAATCGTCGGATCTTTTTCATCAAATAATCAGAACCGTTAGATCCAAATACTAAAAAAATGCATTATACAAGTTTTCAAGTTCGAATCCCGTAAAAAAAACATTTATATTATTATTTATAAAGATACATATAAGTTCTCAGGTTCGAATCCCGTTAACAACAAATATATATATTATTATTTATA
Source organism: Apium graveolens (assembly GCF_009905375.1). NCBI lineage: Eukaryota > Viridiplantae > Streptophyta > Magnoliopsida > Apiales > Apiaceae > Apium > Apium graveolens. The sequence goes on along the minus strand of NC_133656.1, from coordinate 160,416,323 downwards.
AAGATACATATAAGTTTTCAGGTTTGAATTTCACTAACAACAAATATTTACATAGATCTCATCAATTATATACTCCCTCAGTCCCTTCCAATTGTTTACATTTCTGGGGAAGTGTCTGACACGTATTTTAAGATGCATAAAAAGTATAGATATGTAACTTATTTTTATAATTTTTTTTTTCTGAATAAAAGTTGAATTTTTTAATTTTTATTCAGAAAAATAAAATTGTAAAAAAAATTACAGAACTATACTTTATATGCACCTTAAAATGTGTGTCAGACACTCTCTAAAAAATGTAAATAATTGAAAGGGACGGAGGGAATACTATTTATACTATTTGAACTTAACCTGAAATTATACGCAATCAAAATATAATAATTATTATTTAATATTTATTCATTTATATAAAATTTTAATAAAATTATATAAAATAGAAATAAAAATATATAAATATTTAACCAAGACCTATGGATCGCACGAACCGTAAACTAGTTTTCAGCGTTAGATTCTTCCTATCAGCGTAAATTTTAAGCTCCGGTATCCATCATCATATACCTACATAAATAAAATATAATTGCAAAGACAACTGCAAATAATTGTTTATAATAGAGTAAAAATAATTCATTATTTATCTGAAATACACCCCTAATCCTATACAAACACATTTTTAAAAAGAATATATTAAAACTTAATAAAACATTCAAGCAAAATAAAATCGAAATGATCAAAATAAAATAAATCATACTTTATATTAATCTTTTCCTAATTATTTTTTTACCCATCTCTGATTGTATATTGGATAGACCATGAAACATTAAAACTATGTTGCATCAAAAAGAGACACAAAAATGAAAGTTGGAATCAATGTAGCAAAGTGTAGATACATGTACAAGCATAATATATTTTCAAGTTTATTAAAGTTCTCATCTTTAAGACACCATTCAATTTACACACACGAGCACCATTCAACTCCAAAATCTCAACTTCAAACGAACAAAAGTTCTACTTTCAACAGTACATATTATCCTATTAAAGCAAACCCATTTGAGTTTTCACGTAAAAGTATATATGGTTACAATGTGAAGATAAGTAATCTGGGTAAAAATGGGAAAGTTCATGAAGCACGGAAGGTGTTTGATGAGATGCCCCAGAGAGATGTTGTTTCTTATACTTCAATGATTACTGTGTATCTCAAACAAAATGACCTTCCACGCGCTGAATCGCTGTTTTTATCGATGTCTGAGAAGGGTATTGTAGCAGAATCTGCAATGATTAGTGGATATGCTAAGGCGGGTCGAATAGAGGAGGCTCAGAAAGTGTTTGATGGAATGAAGGAGAGGAATGTGTTTTCTTGGACAAGTTTGATTTCTGGGTATTTTGGGATCGGGAGAGTTGGGGATGCTTATCGATTGTTTGAGCTAATGCCGGAGAAAAATGTGGTGTCTTGGACTACGATGTTATTGGGTTTTGCTAATAATGGGTTGCTTGATCGAGCTAGGGAGGTTTTTGATCAAATGCCAGAGAAAAGTGTGGTCTCTTGGACAGCAATGCTTAAGGCGTATGTTGATGATTGTAGAATTGATGAGGCTCGGAAACTGTTTCATGAGATTCCACAACGTAATATATACACTTGGAATGTGATGCTTCAAGGTACTTTAGAAGATAAAAGAGTAGATGAAGCTATTCAACTATTTAGTTCAATGCCTTCTAGGAATGCAGTTACTTGGACTACAATGGTAACGGGTTTGGCACGAAATGGGTCAATCGAACATGCACGGAAATACTTTAATCAGATGCCTAAAAAAGATATAGCTGCATGGAATGCGATGATCACAGCGTACTCTGATGAGGGCCTTATGGTTGAGGCAAGTGAGCTTTTTGATAAGATGCCTGAGAGGGATATAACTACTTGGAATGCACTCATTGATGGCTATGCAAAAAATGTCTTAGATGGGAAAGCATTCAAGCTCCTAGTCCATATGCTTAATTGCTTCCATGTTAGGCCAAATGAAACAACACTCACTTCAGTATTGATATCGTGCAAGGAAAGCATTTCAGAGTTGTTGCAATCCCATGCTCTTGTTGTACGACTTGGGTTTGTTCAATCTACTTCGCTTATGAATGCCCTTGTTTCTATGTATTCAAGAATCGGGGATGTTAAGTCCTCTTGGTTAGCTTTCAATGATCTTGAAGCAAAGGATGTTGTGTCATGGACTGCAATGATATTATCGTATTCAATTCATGGCTACGGTTCTCAATCTTTACAAGCATTTGCACGGATGCTACGATTGGGAACCACACCGGATGACATCGCTTTTGTTGGAGTTTTAACGGCTTGTAGTCATGCAGGTCTTGTCAATAAAGGTCAAAAGCTTTTTGACTCGATGGCTCATGCTTATGGATTGGAGCCGAAGGCTGTACATTATTCCTGTCTTGTTGATATCCTAGGCCGAGCTGGAAAAATTGAGCAGGCAACTAAGGTTGTTGATACGATGCCTCTGCATGAGCGAGATGGTGCAGTTTTAGGGGCGCTGCTTGGTGCTTGCAAACTACATGGGGATGTTGAAGTGGCCAATCGCATTGGAAAAGAGTTAATTGAACTTGAACCGGCTGAATCAGGAGGGTATGTAGTCTTGTCAAATGTCTTTGCTGCATGCGGAAAATGGGATAAGTTTGCTCTCATAAAGAAGAAAATGAAGGATAGAAAAGTGAAAAAAGTACCAGGTTTTAGTCAGATAGATGTAAAGGGTCAGTCCCATGTATTTTTGGCAGGGGACAAAAATCATCCTGAAATTAAGCAGATATATACCATGCTAATAGAGAAGCTTCTACCTCTAATGCAAATAGATTACTCAAAGGAGGCAGCTGCTATGTTATTATGTTAAATTGTTAAAAAACAGATTGGCAAAATTTTGTAAAATTTTTTCATCACTTTTGGTTGAACTGACACACTTATGTGGAAATTATAGTTAGGTTGCAATGTTGCATATAAGCTGGAGATCAATGGCGTTATGTTTTTTTTTGCAACAAGAACGGTAACGGTCCATTTTCCCTTTAAAAAATGTTCTGCTGAGCCCCCCCCCTCCCCTTTCAATGTCGAGAAGATCTAAGCATAATGAGCATATTTTAATCCAAAATTCTAAGCAATAGATGTAATAATAATTTAGAAAACTAGAAATACAAGTCTAGAAGTTTGTAACACAACCATAAAAAGCACAGTATCAAAGAACTAATGACCAACTTGCTGACAACTTTGGCTTGTGGCGGCCGGGTTTGTTGAGTATTGTAAACAGTATTTGATCCAGCATCTTTCCTAGAGGAGAAAAAGATTCACCAAGTCACAGAGACTAACATATCATGCTACTAAATGCCACCCAGTTTTTGTGCATTTAAGCTTTGAATTAAAGAAATGGAGAGAAATAGTCCAGTTGTGGATCAGGTTAAAGACTTGCTGCTTTTATTCTTGATGCGCTTCAACGACAAATCCTATCCCGGTAACTGCTTTAACATATATTTATATCTCGGATATGTTGAATCTTAAACCATTCTGGTCCACTCTATTTGCAGGCCATGAGATTTGTCAAACATGGGCAAACACTCCAAAATCTTAATATCCCAGATCTCTAACATCTGGAGAGATGGAAGTTTTGCTATTGAATCCGGGAGAGCTTTCACTCCTTTGAAATCTATAATATCCAAATGAGTCAAAGCAGGGAGGCGGAAAATCGGTCAAAAACTTCACCTTCTCCCACCCACGCAGTCGTAGGTGATTTAGGTTAGGAAAAGAACTTATAGAAGAGAATGGCCATGCAAATTCATCCATTTTATCTGAGACTGAGAAGGTGCCTCATTCCAAATATTCAAGTGTGTTACTCTGTATATGAGCAAATACCCCATCCAAATGAGAGGAGGGAAGACTCGTAATCGAAAGAGATTTGAGACCTATATATTCAACTGAATTACTATTACTTGTTAGATTAGGACACCATCCTACCTCTAGTTTCTCAAGAGAAACACCAAGGATCAGCCGTCTTAAACCCTTGCACTCGTTTAGTACTAATCCGGTCAAGGACAGGGAAATGTTTTCTAAGAGCCCGTTAATTCTACATTCCATGTTTGAACATGCTTTAGAAAGGTGAGTAATTTAACATTTCTGCTCAGAGATTCTAGTATCATGCTGCTCTCCATATCTGCGATTTCCAACACCTTCAAGGACGGAAAGTTATTGGGGATCTTTCTTAAACTTGAACATTTCGTGATTTCCAAACTCTCAAGTTTGGGGAATACCCTTTGGCCAATACCCCCTGTACTGATTACTGTTTCCACCCATTCTTCTAGCTTTGGCAATGTCGACAAACAGAGTTCTATCAACGATGGATACAGTGTTGTTGTTACACCTTCACAAAAATTGTTCCCCATAACCTTGACATTTTTCATCCCTCTTACATACATTTTCCTCAGGTTAGGAAGATGACCCAGTGGTGGAAATACTTCACACGTTGCAATTTTCCACAGCGATTTCAACCAAATTGGTCATCATTGTGCTCCATGATGCAAACTTCTTCCACCATAAAGCCATAAATACTCAATACTTTTAAATTTGGATGGGCTTCCAATCCTTCCATAACATCCTCATCACTACATTCACGCTCTCCCTTTTCATCTTCATTGTTCCTCCACTCCAATACTAAACGCTGAATATCGGACTTTTCGCAAAGCTTTGCTTTACTTGCTTCTTCAATATTTTCCACCTCATCAAGCTCATAGAGACTAAACTCACCTCTAAGATTTTTCAACTTTCCCAGTTGTCTCTGCTCACAACAAAATAAGGCAGCGTTTAACAAGTTAGTCTCTCTATCCCAATGAACATATATCTTGTTTCATAATTTTTAATAACAAGATGCCTCAAGTTTATCAGATTTTTTCTGGAAGGTCATGATAATACGAAATTCTTAGAGTTTGCAAGTTGTAGAGTCTCGTGATGTAGATGGGCAATTTATACCTGGTCTGATGATCTAGATCACCAGAGATATCTAGATGCTTAAGGAATTTCAACTTCTCTATCGAACTAAGAAGGTCCTTACAAAATGAATTTAAAATTAGAACTCTCAAGTGCTTGAGGTCAGGTTGCACGACATTAAATGTACTGGCCTTTGCATATAATGCTTGTACTGTATCAAAGCGCACCTTCAAAAGTTTTGGTTTTAGATTTTCAAACCCTTCCAGCCTTACATATAGAGCCTTGTTAACATCATCACTTGTTGTTAACCACAATCCGCGATTAATACAAACAAAATATACGAATAACGGAGAATACAATAAAAAGATATAGATTGAGAAGTTCTCGAGTCGTCAGCCTCCCAAGATAAAACGAGAAAACGGCGTGTTGCACGAACAGCGTCTTCGGCGAACAATAACGGAGCAAAAAACTATCATCGGAAGAGAAAAGGGTTTTGTGTATAGGAGGCGGCTGTGAGATATGTTTCGAATTAATAAAACGCGTTGATTAATAATCAATCCGTAATTGAATCAGAATTATTATTTCGCCAATTTAATTAAAATTTAGTTTGCCGGACCAATTTTCTGCTACATTTGTGTCTCGGATTACCCCTCGAAAGTCCAAGATTTGCATCCCCTGCGCGCACTTAGGTGTTCGAGCAATACATAAGTAACACATTTGAACACTACCTAAGTGTTTTACTATATAAAGTTATGCATTCTCCTTTACAAAATCAATGTGGGACTTTCACAAATTTCCACAACTAAGGGACTAACTTTCGATGATCATATCTCATCCATCTCTTAGTCATTTTGAGTGATTCAAAGTGCACCGGAAAGCTCTCGCGGAGGAGAACACGTTCCAAGTGTCACTTGTCGCGCGCACGTGACATTCGTCCACTCAAATTATGGCTCAAATTGACTCGACAATATAGGGCTACTACCCACATTTTCCAACACTTGTTACGGTAGTTGAGTAATTACTTGACACATCAAGTGCTAGATCATGCACAAGGTCATGCATCTTGCATCTGTAGATGTTGCCGTATTCATCCCTTACTACGTCTTGTAACAAAGAATTCCATTACAAAATGTTAAAGTACTCATTTCCGATGTCTTCCATCATAACGTTGTCATCTCCTGAAAGGAATCCCAAGGCCATCCATAATTCTATTATTTCATCTTTATAGATGTAAGAATCCTTTAGTATAGTAGAGCAATATGCAAAACATCGTTTTAAAGATGAATAAGGTAGATTATTATACGACAACCTTAATGAAAACAAGGCACCTTCTAATTTCCATATTTCACTATTTTGGATCCGCAACCACTCTTGTTCTGTCTTCTTTGAGTACAATAAACCCCCTAGCGTTTTTATTGCCAAAGGCAGACCATCACACATTTTCACCATTCTTCTCCCAAGGGTTGAAAATGCCTCAGTCTCTAAAACTTCTCCATCCGTAAATGCTCTATGCTTGAACAATTCCCAACTATCTTCCTCTGATAGTTTTTGCACCTGATAAGGATCAGAACATCGCATGACATCAATGACTTCCTGCCTACGAGTGGTGACTAAAATATTGCTGCCTCTCGCTCTCGCACCACCTACCGCAAGCAAAGAATTCCTCAACTTGTCCCACTCCTCGGGTTTGTCATTCCAAACATCATCTAGTACAAGTAAAAACTTTTTCCCCTTCAGATTTTCCTGAATATCTTTGATTAGTCCTTCTGCATTTTCCAACACATATGGTCTTGAAGTAAATGATACTACCATCTGTGATAACTCCGGTGAGCGGGGCGGCTCCGTCCGATGTCGCTCCTGGACCTTCTGAGCGTTAATGAGGTGTAGCTACTGGTTGGGTATCTGCAAAATAACACTGGAAGGGGGGTTTGGCTCCCACGACGCCTCCGATGTAATAATAAGAATAGGGTTTTGGAGAAGATGAAGATGTATGTATGTAATAGAAAGGTTACTGTGTGTGTATATGGATGTGAGAGAGTGAGTGTGCAAAGTATGAACGTTTTTCTAATCCTTAAACCCTTCATCCTTTAGGGTATATATAGCCCAAAGGTAGGGTTTAGGGGTTGTTACCTCTAGATCAGGGCCGTTGGATCTTGGGGGCAGAGGACGCTTGGCTTGGGTGGATTGCTTACACGTGTCCAGGGGAGGACCACCTTCAGGGTGTCCTAACGGTCTTCTGACACGCGCCGTGCTTGTCTGATATGTTGGTTGTTGATAGCTGCCATCGTCACGTGCCCACGTACCCTTCCTTGGCGGGTTGCGGAATGTGCATGTGCTTGCTAGGACCCCCCTCATGGTGATCTTGGTCCTGGGCTGGATCCAGGTAGTCAGATGACCCAGGTCATGGGCTGGATCCAGGTAGGCAGGCGATCCAGGTCCCGGGTTGTATCCGGGTTGGGAGATGATCCGGGTCACGGGTTGGCCCCGGGCCTGGTCTCTCCACTTGATTATTCTGGGAGAGGGGGGTCTTGGTCCATCGATTGAGCTTGATACCTTTTAGATCCAGGTTGGATCCTAGCCAGGTTACTTATACCCTATCATTTGCCCCCCACTCCCTTATGCAGATTTTCTGGATGAGGGAGTAGAGTATTTTCACATAGCCGTTGCTTTAGGAGAAAATTTTTGCTTCTCTGCTGCCCCCAATCCGGGTTTGGTGTAGTTGCTACCAATCCGGATTAAGGTGAAATAACTTATTCCGCTTTTGAAAATTTTCTGCTCCCTGGTTGCCTCCCAATCTAGATCTGGTATAGTAGGTGCCAATCTGGATTATGGTGGAAAAACTTAGCTATTTTAGGAAAAATTCTGCTTCTCTGTGCCCCCCAATCCGGGTTTGGTGTAGTTGCTATCAATCCGGATTAAGGTGAAATAACTTATTCCGCTTTTGAATTTTTTTTGCTCCCTGGTTGCCTCCCAATCCGGATTTGGTATAGTAGGTGCCAATCCGGATTATGATGGAAAAACTTAGCTGTTTTAGGAAAAATTCTGCTTCTCTGCGCCCCCCAATCCGGGTTTGGTGTAGTTGCTACCAATCCGGATTAAGGTGAAATAACTTATGCCGCTTTTGAAAAATTTCTGCTCCCTGGTTGCCTCCCAATCCGGATCTGGTATAGTAGGTGCTAATCCAGATCATGGTGGAAAAACTTAGCTGTTTTAGGAAAAATTCTGCTTCTCTGTGCCCCCGATCCGGGTTTAAATGGTTGAGGCTGATTTCTTGAAATTTGCCGCCTCTAGGTCCAGATTAATTTGTATCCGGGTAGGTGTCAATGATCCGGGTAGGAGGCTCAGGTTCTGCGTAAATTGAGGAATTTGTAACGTCTTTAAGCTCCCCCCCATGTTTTGAATTTTTGGCAGTTATTCCCTAGAAAACTGCCCCATAATGATTATGGGGTGTAAATGAGCTTTTTTCTTTTTGTGTATATATATAAATGTGTATATATTTGTGTAAATAAATATATATATATATATGTAATCGCTCCCCAGACCAATCGCCCCCTGCCACGTGGCAGGGGCTCTTTAATTCACCTCACATGTGGTGGTTTAGAGGATCCTTTCAAATAGAAATAGAGAACGAAGTAACTAGAAAGGTTGTCATAATCATCTTTTTTCTAGAGGGATCATCTAGCCTATAAAAGGCTGCACCCCCTTTCTTTCTTGTTTTTTATTCCCACAAAAACTGAACAGTCAATTGTTGTCTCCCTTTTCTTCTCAAAGCTTTTCGAAGGGCTGCGTTTCTGTCGGATTTCTCCGCCGCTGGTTCGCCGTTGTTCCGCTCATCTGTGATTTGTGAGTTTCCTCGTGCTTTTCTTCGGTTTCTTTTCTCGATTTCTCGCACCTTTTCTTCATCTCCATGCATTCATCAATTTGGTTTTTTCTTCGCTAATTGGTAGTGTAAATAATTATTTTTGTTGTGCTTTGCTCTTGATATGGCCTTTTGGTTGCTTTGTGTGTTCAGATCTGTGTGTTTTCTGTTGTTTTTGTTTTATTTTTGCACAAAAATCGTGTTTTTGGGTTCGGTTTTTCTGGGTTTTTGGGCTTGTTCTTGGTGTTCTTGGTTTGAATATGTGTATGTATATGCAAAAAGTCTATATCTTGCTTTTTGATTCCCAACTTGGCTGTTTGTGGGTTTGGGTTTTAGTTTGGATCCGGGTAGGGGGTGCAAGACCCGGATTCAGGGTAGCTGTTTTGGCAGGACTGTGAATAGGGGCTTTCAATTTGTTTGGCTGCTTTGGATCCGGATCTGGGCACTTGCCATCAGGATCCGGGTCCATGGTTGTTTAGTTTTTTGGCTTGTAGTTAACATGATCCAGATCGTTGATGTTTTTCCGGGTTAGACTTGCATTGGTGGTCCGGATCATCAGGTTATGGTAAAACTAACATAACGTACTTGACCCGGACCGCTTAGCAAAACAAATAAAATCTGTAGGGCCCAGGCTAACTGACCTTCATTTTAATAGGTATATGGTCCTGACCAAGAAGCGGGCTAGGAGAGTCTTTAATTGCTACCCGAACTTTTCTGGAGACGAGAGTGATCCGGATTCTTCTGGAAGAGAACCGATCCGGGTCAAAATGGTGAAGAAGGGTTCCGGATCTACTGAAATAATTACCAGTTTCCGGTTCAAGAGGCTTCCGGAGAACTCGATCCTCTTTACCCCCGAGGGCCGCTGGACCAATATAATATACCACTTTATCAGGAAACCGGTCGAGTTTGAGAATAACATCTACTACGGCCGGGTTAGATATGAGAAGCATGAGCATGGTCACCCGGGGTTCTATGACGAGGGGGCCCTAGAGGAAGCTTTTTCCACGTTTCTGATTAGCCGGGACCACTACCATCTTAAGGACTTTATGCCGAGGCCGATCCGGCTGACATTGATGTAGCGATCCAGGCCGCATTCCAGCTAATTCCCGATATTGCTTGGAGGTGGCCGGAACCTCACGAGAGGATTTACCACTGACCCTCGGATGGATTCATCCCGGTATGGCTAGAGCATTTACGGTCCGAGTGGAGTCCTCGTTGCCACATTTTTGTTAAACACCTCTATAAATATGTCTATAAGATTTCTCCGATACAAATCACCCCGAATGACATTAAGTCTATGACCTGGTTCATAGCCTGTTGTAATAAGTCCGGGCTTCTGCCCACCTTCAAACTCTTCCACCAAATTTTTTATCTTTCCAAGTCAAGCCAGAAACCCTTCTATGACCTTAGGTTCCGGGCCTCAGAGTGTGGTTATGGCCCGGGGGTGGCCAAATCAGTTATGCACCAGACCTCATTGAAGCATTGGAACGGGGAACTTATAATGTTGAAAGGGTCGATTTGGCCTTCCTGCCTTACTTCACCCTGGGAGATGTTCAAACGAAGTTCAATCTCGCGATTTTAGAGGGAGAGGCTGTGACCCAGATCAAGAAATTATGCGGTTGCCTCGGATTTCAGTCAACTCGGGATACCTTCATGAATCATAAGCTTCTTTTTCAACTCGGCTGTAAGTTTCACGTTGATCCGGATTCCTTCCTCTCTTTTACTTGAATTTAGGCTAGAGGATCCGAATTAGTTGATTTGGTGCGGTCCGGACTGCACCTTACACTTGGTGATCCGGATTAGCCCTTTTCGGTAACCCGGGTAGGGTTGTTTGCTTTTCTTTCCATTAATATTTATTTGCCTTCTGACCCGGATTGGTGGCTGACTTATGGGACCCGGGTTTCTTTACTTTTAGTTTTGGTTGCTTAATCTGGACCACTTGATATCTTTATTTTGACTTGGTTATTTTTCCCTCTTCTGCAGGTTTGCCGCATTACAACTCTTCCTTTAGTGCAATAATGTCTTCTTCCACATATGTTGCTGCTTTCAACTCCCCGGGCCTGGCTTATAAAACCACTAAGGGAGCTCCCTGACCCGGGTCCGGATCTGCAGATGCTGAGGGGGGGAGCCGAATCTTCTGCCCCCCAGAACGTGGTTGATCCGACCAATATGCCTTTTCCTGATGACCCGGATGTCCAGGAGATTTCCGGGGATGAGGCTCCTCCTTCTAAGAAAAGAAAATCGGCCCCGGGCAAGCCTCCCCGGGGTAAAGCTGCTATTTCGAACCGGGTCATCTGTGATTCGGAAGGAAAGGGTCCGGGTGGGGACCCGGTGAAGATTGGGACCAAGTCCCTGGTAGACCTGGCCAGATTCATGTCAAGCATACCCTCAGAGGAGGATTGGGATGAAGTGGAGGGTTCCAGCATGGCAGCAGCTTTTAAGAGGGTGACCGGGCAGTGGGGTCAAGTGAGTTTCAGGTTGTTTTTATTGTTTTACATTCGGATTTTGCCCCCTTACTTGGTTTCTTATCTTCTTCTTTTTCTTCTTCCAGGTTGGGAGTGCCATATCCATCTGCTCGGATACAGCCTTCACAGAGGTTCGGGAGGCTGATAACAGGACAAGAGCTGAAAGGATCCAGGCCGACAACCTCAAAGATGAACTGGACGAAGCCCGGGAAGGATTCCGGACCGTGGAGTCCAGGTTGAAGAACCAGCTTGAGGAAGAAAAGGCCCAGGCTAATGGCCTTGCTGAAGAAGTAGAGAAGCTGAAAGCTGACATGACCGCTAAGGAGAATTTAAACAGGAAAGCTATAATTGCTGAGTTCAAGGCCAGCGATGTTTATGACCTTGAGGTTGCCCAAGCCGGGGTGCCCGAGGTTCACAGGTCCTGGCTTGTTGCTGAACGGCACATCAAAACTGATCCCCTAGCTTCCTGGGACAGCTTTATTCAAGAATTCTTGGAGGCCAAGGCAGCTGTTGAACAGGGTAAGGGGGAACCGAAACCCTATAACGGTCTTAGTCCCAGTTTCCTTTAGATTTGTTGTAGCTTTGTTAAGCTTTTCGGGCCTTGCCCATGTAATTCCCGTTTCTTACGATTTCTGATTTCCGTATTTGAATTTGAACTATTTGTAATATTTGGATTTGTTCCGGATTGATGGCAATCCAGATTTTGCTTTAAATTTCACTTCCGTTTCCTTGTACTTTTCTTCCATTTTAGGAAATGTTTGCTTTTATTCTTGTCCGGGTAGGATACTCCATCCGGAAATTTTTGCTTTCCTGGGAAATCCGGATCCTGACTCTTAATCCGGGCTGTGGATATGTCCCCCAACCCGGATCGGGTTTATAGCCGGGTGGTTCCGGATATGAAGCCTTATCAGGGTTGATATTGCTTTTCTTACGGTATATAAATCCGGGTATGGTACCATAACCGAATTGATAGTTGCTTCTGCTTTTTGTACTTAGGAAATAATCCAGGTACAAAATGGTATGCTATCATTCCGGATTGATGGGTGCTTATTTTGCTTTATGTAATTAGAAGTCAATCTTACATAATTGTTATGGCAACCCAGATCCGGCTTTTTATCCGGATTGTTTTTTGCTTATAGTATTGCTTTCAATACCGGTGTACAACCAATCCGGATTGATGATTGCTTATTTTGCTTTATGTACTTAGAAAATAGTCAAAGTACATTATGGTTATTTTCAACCCGGATTTGGATGTTTGTCCGGGTTTTTTGCTTGTAATGTTGCTTGCAATCCGGGTATGACACCATATCCGGATTGATGATTGCTCTATTTACTTAGAAATTTTCAAAGTAGTGGTTGCTTTTATTTTTGCTTCCAACCCGGATATGAGACTATATTCGGATTGGTTGTTGCTTTCTTTATTAGTAATGTAAAATGACTTTCTGAGAAAGGAAAATTCTTTTCATTGACTTGAAATTTTCTTCATACAAAATATAGGATCATAGATCGGTTGCTTGCCATAGGCTACAAGTTTTTGGTTGCTTTTTCTACTGGTAAAATTTTCTGAGCCTGAGTCCATGCCAAGTGTTCGGGATTTCGAATTCATCCATATTCATGAGCTTGCATGTGCCTGGCCTTAGAACTTCCTTGACTTTATATGGGCCTTCCCACCTTGGCATTAGCTTTTCAGTGTTTGTGGGATTTGAAGCTTCCGTGTCTCGAAGAACCAGGTCTCCAACTTGGAAGTTTTTGACCCGGGACTTCTTGCTGAAGTGCTCTTTAGTTTTTTCCTTGTACTTCTCCATCCTTGCCACCGCCTGGTCTCAGACTTCATCAATTAGCTCAATATTTGTTCTGAGCCCCTCCTCATTTGCTATTTCATCAAAATTGATTGCTCGATGGGAGGGGGATCCTACTTCAATTGGTAGCATAGCTTCAGTTCCATAAGCCAGTTTGAAGGGTGTTTCTCTTGTGCTTGTTCGGGGGCTGGTTCTGTAGGCCCATAGGACGTTAGGAAGTTCTTCTGGCCATTTGGTTTTGCTTTCCCTGAGCCTCTTCTCGATCCCCCGGAGAAGGATTCGATTGGTTACTTCTACTTGGTCAGTCCCTTGAGGGTAGGCTACAGATGATTTCTTGTGCCGGATACCCCGTTCTTGAAGGTAGGATTCAAATTCTGCTCCAACAAACTGCGGCCCATTATCAGAGACCAGTACTCTCGGGATTCCGAACCTCATCAAAATGTTGTCCATGAACTTGATGCGATCTTGCTGGTTTATTGTTCTCATGGCCTTTGCCTCTACCCATTTGGTCATGTAATCAATCGAGACTAGCAAGTACCTGAGGTCTCCTCTGGCCCTGGGGAAGGGTCCCGTGATATCAATTCCCCATACAGCAAAGGGGATGAAGAGGGTATGACTGGGCTCTTCCGGATGACATTGTTGAATAATTGACATTCCTTGCATTTTTTCACAAAATCTATTGCATCCTGGTGAATTGTTGGCCAGTAGTACCCTTGTCTTATGATCTTGTGAGCTAGGGCCTTTGCGGACATATGATCCCCGCATATCCCTTCGTGGACTTCCACCAGACAGTATCCCTTCTTCGATGAAGAATTTTATTGCTTTGGCTTTTAACCTTTGAGCCTTCCCTTTATCTTCCGGGAGCTGTCCCTTCTCCAAGTAGTTGATAAATGGAGTCATCCAATTCGGGATGTTGTCTATTTCCATGACCTCTTCAGATTCTATGTTTGGTCTCTATAACTCTTCGAAGTAGACGGAGCAATCCAGGTCCGATGAGTTTTGAACCAGCTTGGATAGTATATCAGCCTCTGAATTCTCCTCTCTGTAGATTTGGAGGACTTTTGTTTTTGGTATTAAGGCGAGGTAGCTTTGGACCAGAGCCTGGTACTTGGCTAGAACTGGATCATTGGCTATGTACTCATCATTTGTTTGCTTTACCATGATCTGCGAGTCGCTGTAGATTTTGAGATCCTGGATCCTGAAGGTTTTTGCTAGCTTCAATCCTGCTATCAGGGCCTCATATTCCGCTTGGTTGTTTGTTGCTGAAAAGCCAAAGAAGATTGTTGTTTGGATTGTGAACCCTTCTGGGCTCTTTAAGATGAGCCCGACTCCTGATTTTTATTTGTTGAGGAACCATGAACTTTGAGAGCCCAGGCTCCTATATCTTGATCAGTATTTCTCTCAGGGTCAATGCTTATGGGCACAGGCTCTTCTTCCGGGAAGTTGCATTCTATGATGAAATCAGCTAGAGCCTGGGCTTTGATTGCTGTTCTTGGAATGAAACTCAAATTGAATTGACTTAGATCAACCGCCCAATTTACCAACCTTCCTGAGATATCTGGCTTGTGTATTATCTTCCTTAAGGGTTGGTTAGTTACCACCCGTATCTCCCTTCCCTGGAAGTAGTGTCTGAGTTTCCTGGATGTTGTGACCAAGGCAAAAGCAATCTTTTCTAGCTTTGGGTATCGGGTCTCCGCATCTTTTAGCACTTGGCTCACATAATAAACTGGTTACTGTTTGCCATTCTCTTCCCTGATCAGGGCTGCTCCAACTGCCAGGGCCCCTGGTGATAGGTAAAGGGATAGGGGTTCCCCGGGTTGGGCTTTGGTTAACACAGGGGGTTAAGAAAGATACCTTTTAATTTCTTCAAATGTGCTTTGGCATTTCGGGCTCCAATTAACTTCTTTCTTGTTGGTTGCTCCTTTTAATAGGTCAAAAAATGATAGGCATCTCTCGGCTAGCTTTGAGATAAATCTTCTGAGTGTTGCCAGTGACCCTGCTAGCTTCTGCACCTCTTTTTGTGTTCCGGGAGGTTTCATCTCCTGGATTGCCTTTATCTTTTCTAGGTTTGCTTCAATTCCCCGGTTGCTTATCATGAATCCAAGGAATTTTCTTGCCCATACTCCGAATGTGCATTTTTCTGGGTTGAGCCTGAGTGAGTATTTTCTCAAGTTGTCAAAGCATTCTCTTAAGTCTCCTATGTGACCAGGGATGCTTGTGGATTTTGCAATCATATCATTGACATAGGATTCCAGGTTCCTTCCAATCTGGTCTTTGAAGATTTTATTCATTGCTCTCTGGTAGGTTGTTCCCGCATTAGTCAATCCAAAGGGCAGCATTACATAGGCATAGACCGCCTTGTGGGTAATGAAGGCTGTCTTCAGTATATCCTTATGATTCATCTTGATCTGGTTGTACCCCGAGTAGGCGTCCATAAAACTTAACATGACATGCCCAGATGTTGCGTCAATCAATTGATCAATATTTGTCAAAAGGTAAGGATCTTTAGGGCATGCACTGTTTAAGTCCGTGTAGTCAATAACATTCTCCATTTCCCGTTTGCCTTTTTTACCATCACAACATTTGCCAACCATTCCGGGTACTTGACTTTGCATATGATCCCAGCTTTGAGTAGTTTCTCAATTTCTTCATCTATTATTTTCTGCCTTTCTGGTGCGAAATTCCTCCTCTTCTGCTTAATTGGTTTCCTCTCGGGGTTGACATCCAAGCTATGCATTGCTATGGATTCATCCAACCCGAGCAGGTCTCTTGGGCTCCAGGAAAATATATCAGAGTACCCTTGGAGTATTGATACCAATTCTTCTTTGAAGGTATCCTCGATTCCGGATCCTATCTTTACTTTCTTGGAAGGATCATTTGCACTGATTAGAATTATTTCCATTTCTACAGCGGCCTCAATCTTGGAATGATCCATATTTGACACCAACTGCTGGATCCTGGCATCTGCATTCTTCTTCATGTAGACCTGACCCTGGGCTGTCATTTCTTTTTGGTTGCTTTCTTCTATTTGATTTGTTTCTGGGTTGGTTGCTTGCACAGCAGGATTGCCTTGGTCGAGGCCTGGGCTCAATTCGATCTCTGCTGTGACTTGGTTGCTTTTTTGCTCTTTCAAGCTTGGATTGGTTGCTTTTGGATCTGGGAGGGATTCTATGATCTGGACTTCTTTTCTCGCATCATCCCTTGAGTGGGGGCGATGTTTCTTAATACTTTGCTGTTTTTTAAGTACTACGGCCTTTCTCTTGTTGTCTTGATGAGTTTCAGCCATGACCAGGGCTTGGCTATAACATCTTTCAGCGATCTCATAATCTCCCTTGACCTCTCCTACCCTGGTTGGGGTTGGGAATTTTATTTTTAAGTGTGATATAGAGGTGATTGCTTGGATCCTGGTCAGGGCTGATCTCCCGATTATGCCGTTGTAGGACTAGGGAGTATTGATCACGTAGAATTTTATCACGTGAATGACTTGATTCGGGGCTGATCCAAATATCACTGGCAAGTATAAGATTCCCTGGATTGGGACTAAGTTATTCCCAAACCCATAGAGAAGGTCCTCTCAGCATTCATTGGAGCGTACGCTCCCTAGCTTCATCTGGTCCACAGTATGCTTGAAGAGTATGTTTACTGAAGATCCATTGTCTATCAGCATTCTTCTTAATTCATTATCGAAGATGTCAAGTGTTACTACCAAAGCTTCATTGTGATTCGGGTTGACCACTTCATAATCCTTACTGCTGAATGTGATCACCATCTCCGGGTAGGATTGGATGGAGAATACTTCATCTCCTGAGCCCGGGCTCCTAGGGGGAGAGTGTGACCCTCCTAGGACTACATTCACTATATTCTTTCCTTTCCTTTGTCTTTCTTCTTTTTGATTTGCCTCCCGGGAGATGTACTGATTTAGGTTGCCCTTCTTGACTTGGTCTTCAATGAAGTATTTGAGGGAGAGACAATTTTCAGTTTTGTGCCCATGGGTTTCATGATAGTCGCATTGCCTGTTATAAGGCCTGCTCTCTGGGGAGTCTGCATGGGCTTCGGTGGATAATAGAATGGCTTTCCCTTGATCTCCTTCAGTATTTCTTCCCGGGTCCTGTTCAGTGGTGTCCAGTCTGGCTCTTGCCTAGGCTCTCTGGCTTGCCTAGGTGGACCAGGATCGCTTTTAGATTATGTCTTAGCACCCAGTCTTTGAAATATTGGAGTGTTTTGCACGACATTGGTCTGATGGGCTTGTTGGCTTTGCTTGAACTTCTTCTCCTTATGGTAACCCCCTTTCGGTTGGTCATCAGAAGTTTTGTTCCTGGATCCTCCATTCCGAGTCATTCTCATTGCCTGGAGAACGTCTGTTTCCTTTATGAACCTGGCTGCCATAGAGTAGGCAAAGGCCAGGATTTGCGGCTCTTTGTTTATCAACTCTACAATGTACCTCTCATTGTGTTCCGGATCCAGGTTCCTTCGGAATATGCTTAGAGCCTCTCTCTCATCAAGATTCGAGACTCTGTTGATGGCTTCCTGGAATCTCCGCATATAAGTTGATAGTGCTTCGTTATCATATTGGCGGATTGTTTCCAGGTGACACATGTGCATTTCATGTGTCTTATTGGCTCTGAATCTTCTAAGGAAGGCCCCCTGAACTCTTTCCAGGAGTGAATGCTTCGTGATGGGATCCTGCTGAACCATCTCTGAGCCCCCCTTTGAGGGTTGAGGCGAAGAATCTGGACTTGGTTAGGTCGTTGTAGTAATATATCTGGGCTATCTGTTCGAAGTAATTGAGGTGCTCTTCCGGATCCCCCAATTCATCAAAAGAGTCAAAGTTATAATATTTGAGATTTTTCTGTCGAGGGATGGCTTCTAGGGAATGACTAAAGGGTGTAAGGGTTTCCCCAATCTCCAATCCGAAATCTTTTTCCATTTTTCGTTGGAGCTCATAAATCATATCTTTCAGATCCTTCTGCCCCTCCTCTTCGTCGTCAGAAATGACCTCGGGGGTAGGGTCCCTCCGAGTCCTTTTGCCTTTTGTCTTTGCTAAGAGCCTCTCCTCTTCTAGTTGCATCCTTTTCTGAATCTTTAGCTCAAGCTTTGCCTCTTCTTCTCTTCTTATCTGTTACCTCATCTCTTCCAACTTTTTCTTCCTGGTTGCTTCTGTCTCCTTCCTACTAGGCTCTTTTTGATTTTTTTTTGCCTTAGTTCCGATTCGGTCGAAGACAGATCTCCTAGATTGCTGAGAATCCTCGGACTCTTGTTGCTCATCATCTTGCTCATATTCTATTGGAGCCTGGGCTTGTTCATCTCTGTAGAGCCTGATTGCTTCAGCCAGTTCGTGGCTTGTTAAGTTGGCCATATGCTCCTCTGCAACTGGAATATTGGTGTACTTATACTGATTGAGCTCTATGACATTTTTGGCATCCCGGGGTGTTACTAGTCTTTCCAAGACTGGGGTATGCTGCGTCAATGGTTGCTCCTGGAGGGTCTCTCGGTCTCCCCCAGGTTCATGAGCCTGAGAGTGGTCCTGATCCTGGACCTGGGTACTGGCGGAGGGCCTACCAACCGTACTTTTTCCTGCTCTTGCCATTACCACAATTGTACAAACAACTGACCAAGATTTGAGGCTAAAAATGTGGATCTAAGGATGGTTTTTTGAAGATTACCAAAAAATTTCCAGAATAATACCAAACAAACTTTCTGGGTTTTGCTAACAATACTACTGAACAAGAACAGCAGGCTCTAGAACATAAAGACAATATGCAAACTAAAGCAGATCCGGGTTTTAAAACTATCAAAACTATCAAACCCCAGGCTTTAAGACTATCAAGATTATCAAACCCTAAACAATCAAAATTAACAAACGAGAGCGGGCTGACACAAACGTGGCCTAAAGTAATGAGCTCACACAAACGTGGCTAAACTGAACATTCATATTCAAGAGAGGGAATGGTTTCTTTCGTTCTTACAGGTTTAAGATGTGGACTCTCTTAAGAGTTTGTTGATGAAGGTGAATCCAGGGGCACCGAGACCCAAGGATGGAGAGCCCCTCATTCTAGCGCCAAATGGTAACTCCGGTGAGCGGGGCGGCTCCGTCCGACGCCGTTCCTGGACCTTCTGAGCGTTAATGAGGTGTAGCTACTGGTTGGGTATTTGCAAAACAACACCGGAAGGGGGGTTTGGCTCCCACGGCGCCTCCGGTGTAAGAATAAGAATAAGGTTTTGGAGAAGATGAAGATGTATGTATGTAATAGAAAGGTTGTTGTGTGTATATATGGATGTGAGAGGGTGAGTGTGCAAAGTGTGAACATTTTTCTAACCCCTAAACCCTTCATCCTTGGGGGTATATATAGCCCAAAGGTAGGGTGTATGGGTTGTTACCTCTAGATCAGGGTCGTTGGATCTTGGGGGCAGAGGACGCCTGGCTTGGGTGGATTGCTTACACGTGTCCAGGGGAGGACCATCTTCGGGATGTCCTAACGGCCTTCTGACACGCGCCGTGCTTGTCTGATATGTTGGTTGTTGATAGCTGTCATCGTCACGTGCCCACGTACCCTTCCTTGGCGGGTTACGGAATGTGCATGTGCTTTCTAGGACCCCCTCATGGTGATCTTGGTCCTGGTCCGGATCCAGGTAGGCAGATGACCCAGGTCATGGGCTGGATCCAGTAGGCAGGTGATCCAGGTCCCGGGTTGGATCCGGGTTGGGAGATGATCCAGGTCACGGGTTGGCCCCGGGCCTGGTCTCTCCACTTGATTATTATGGGAGAGGAGGGTCTTGGTCCATCGATTGAGCCTGATACCCTTTAGATCCAGGTTGGATCCTATCCAGGTTGCTTATACCCTATCAATCTGATTTAAAATCTTGATGAAATCAAAATCATCTGATACAGTAACCCACATCCTCTCAGGGAACATATTGATTACAACATCTTGATTATAAACCATACGAGCCAGAGTTGTCTTTCCTTAACCTCCCAGCCCTAGTATTGCATTTACTGGTAAACCCTTATCATTTTTTTTGCAAAGCATGTTGACTAAAAAAGATATAGATCGTCTTCTCTTCCTAATATTAGCGACTCGTCTTCAAAGGGCGGGGTGTTGCGTATCTCTCTATGTTTCATATTTAATGTATTAATCCAATTAAGGATAGAAACAGAGTGGATATATCCGATAGAGTTTGCCTTGTTATCCCAAGAATCAGAGAGAGCTTCGGTGCTTCTAAAACAATTCATGCCCATTTTGTATGTGAGGAATATATTGTATCTTGGATCATTTTACCCCCTTCTTCCTCCTGCATCTTTCTTCTTCAACAGAACATTGAAATATTAGGTACTGAAGGCTATGTATGTGTTGATCATATAGATATCAAACCCACTGGATCCATGACTCAGGCCCAACAAGTGTGACTCTAAGTCCAAGTTCTGTGACACAGGCGGGAGATTAATGTAATTTGATTGGAGTATATAAAAGAGTGTTGTGAATACATTTACAAAATAATTGTAATATCAAGTCTGTATGTATAGATTTCTGTTAAATGTAGACATACAGATTCATTATCTTCTTCTTCAAGCTAGTTAGTTACATAACTCTTATAAAGATTATCATCTTCATTTCACTAAATTGACATGGTATCAGAGCCTAAATCGATCAATTCTTCATCAATTTCATTCGTTTTATGGTTTCATCTTCATTTTCAATATCACATTTCAGCAATTTGTTGATTAGTTTGTTCGTCAATTGATGACTTCTAGAGTATGCGATCTTATATTGCAGTAACTGCTTCAAATCGATCTGATTCTACATCTAATTTTCAACCTACAATGACGACATCCACTGTGATTGATATAAATCATCCCTATTACTTGAGTGCATATGATCATCCAGGCTTGTCACTTGTCAGTGAACTACTTACAGATCAAAACTATCATTATTGGAGCAGATCTGTTAAAATTGACTTATCTGCAAAGCTTAAGCTAGGATTTATTGATAGAACACAAGTACAATCACCTTCTAATTCCGCAAATCTATTACTATGGATGAGAAGCAATGATTTGGTAATTTCCTGGATCTTAAACTCTGTTTCTTCCGATATAAGAAAGAGTATTGTGTATATGACTACTGCGAAATAAATTTGGGATGATTTAGCAAATCGTTATTGTCAAACAAATGTTCCTCGCCTGTTTTATCTTCGGAAAGAATTATCTGCTTTAACTCAAGGAACTAAGTCCATCACTTCTTACTTCACACAATTTCAAGGTCTAATGGAAGAATTAGACATTTTGTCACCAATTCCTAGATGTACTTGTGCTCGAAATACTTGTGCTTGTGGTTTTTCTGTGAAATTAGATAGTTATGAGCAAATGATTAAACTCAGTCAATTTTTGATGGGACTTAATGAGCAATTTACAGTTACTAAAGGTCAGATTCTACTCATGAATCCATTACCAGATCTTAGTCATGCTTATGCCATGGTCTTATAAGAGGAAAATCAAAGAATCAGTGCTAGTCAGGTTCCTCTAATCTCATAAAATGCAGCTATGAATGTCAGATTGTCCTCTTTTAACTCTGCAAACAATAAAGGAAAATTTCAGCAAACTCGAAAGGATGAACGCAAGGTTATTGATATCTCTTTAATTTGTGATTACTGCAAATTAACTGGACATGTGAAGGACAAGTGTTTTGCTTTGCACGGGTATCCTGATTGGCACTGACTCTATGGTCAACCAAAGCCAAAGATAAGGAATATTGCTTCTAAAAAGGCTGTTGCACACAATGTTACTCATCAGAATTCTGCAGAAATGACATATAATTCTGAGCATAATTCAACTCTAAGTGATTCTTCTCTCATGACTGAGGCTCAATGTAACCAGTTGATCCAGATATTGCAATCTAAAATGAAGCCTCAGAGTTCTTATGCTCCTTGGCTGCAGTCCAATGCAGTAGCAGGTTCATTTCATACAAATTCTGTTATGTTTGCAAGTCCTGTTACTTTCTCCTGAAAGAGATATGTCCTAAGTCCAATCATGCATGAGGATTTAGGAATAACTTTTATGTAATCTGTTTTGATTTCATTGATATTAATAAAAGGCTTGTTTTGTTTTTATTGCGGGCTCTATCTATTTAAATGTTTAAATAAGATATACCACAGTTTAGAGTAAAGCATTTTATGGATTGTGATGAGATCATAATAATGAGACCTAAAAGATGATAACTCTAAACTTAAATAGTTCCTGGTCGTAGGATTACTAACTGGTAATTAATAATCCGCAAAGATCGGTACATACTATACTTGCTTCATTATAAAGGATGTCTGTTCTTATAGACATTTGTGTGGTGACACTATAGCTAGTATGTAGGTGCTTATTATAGAATAAGTTCACTGAACATGACTCACACAGCTGAACAACTGATGGAGTTCACTCACGTGTCAGCAGTTGTTCACATAGTGATAGTTGTACAAGTATCCTTAGACTTGAGGTCATCATAGTCATCTTGTGTACACTGAACTATGCTTTGGTTTAGTTCTTAGTCTCAAGGGACAATTATAAGGGCTCTACTGGGTATAGGAATTTGTACACGAAGATAGTGTATGATCAATAAAGGATCTACCCCTTCCAGTGTAGGAAGAGAATGTTCAATGCTGATCCACTTATGTTAGTTCAGGAATCTCTGGCCAGAGTGAATGAAATTAGAAAGGAGTTTCTAATTTACATTAAATAGAACTAAGCATAGTGAATGGGAAAGCAAGTAATTAAATAAGATAGGCTTGACACAAGTTCCATGCCTTGTATTTAATCGTGACATTGCAGGGTAGAAGGAATTAATTATACGGTAACTACTCACTGAATAGGTTCTCGGTATTCTAAGCAGTGAATTCGTATTATCCGGATAGTCGCGATATGCTGAGAAGTATCCCTCACGATGTAGAATAAATATGATTAATTAATTAATCATATTTAATGAATTAGAGAATTTATATAAATAATGATAAAATAGTTTTATTATTATATATTTCTACCACCGGCTTAATATTGAACCTACAGAGTCACACCATAAAAGAGAATGATTTAATGGTGGAGAAATTAATTAATAATGGCTGATAATTAATTATTTATGAAATAAATAATTAATTGGAAAATTTAATAATTGATTAAATGAGATTTAATTGATTATAAATTAATTAAGAAAAGGTTCTTAATATTATTAATTAAGAATTTAATTTTTGGAAATTAAATCAAGTGAGAGAATTATTTCTAAAGAGTTTAGAAAAAGGATTAATAATTAAAAGGTGTTTTAATTATTAGTGAGAATAATAAAGGGTTAATAATAATAATATTTTCTGGGAAAATTTTCAGCTGAAAATTTTGCCTATAAATATACTATTATAAACCCTATTTTTGCCTCAACCCAAAAGATTTACAAAACCCTAATTCTCTCCACCTCCTCCTCCTTCATTATATCGTTTTCTTGATGGATACCGGTGGAGTGCTTCACACTTGAGGAGCAGCTGCTAAGGATTTCCGTTCGTCGCTCTTGGATCACTATTAAAGACCTCCATCTTTCCATTAACGTAAAGCTTCTTAAGGTAAACATACTGAACTACGAATTAAATATTATTTTCGCATGGATCCTACGGAGGGTTTCGGTTTTTTTTAAGATTCAAATTTATGTTTTTGTTGCGTTTATGTGCTAAAACCCTTCAATGGCATCAGAGCTGCTTGCGAAAAGTTTTTAATTCGTTTATGTGTTTAACTATTTTCGATATATGAGCATGTACGTGATTCGCCATGATTTGATGTTGATATAATATGCTTATATATGTATGGTTTTGAATATATGATATTCATGTGAGTTGTATAATCATAAGATGATTATGTAATCTGTATATATACTGATATATACATGATTTATGTTTGTTCTAATTATGAGAATCATATTAGATACGGATTCTGAATTGGTTGCTGTAGATTTGCTGAAATCTGGGTCTGGTGTCCGATTTACGTAAACGAATATCCTATTCCATAGGTAAACGAGCGTTTGAACAAAACTGATAGATAAAGCTATCAACGACTCGTCTGTAAGGCGTTTGACGTCGTTTACTGCCCGTAAACAGTGATTCCTGTTTTTCTGATTTGATTCTGATTTTTCTGATTTTTGTCATATTATCTTTTTATGATTAGATCATGGATAATATGATATGTTAAGATCAGATTATGTGTTTTAACATGCTTTTATGTGTTGTATAAGCATGGTGGATGATAATGGCCTTTCGACCTTAGTGTAATGGTTTTGGTTTTGGTTTTAAATACGACTTGCATGTCGTCAATCTTTGTAATCATAAATCTCGAATGTAACTCGAGTTATTCTTGTAAGTTCATTAGATTAGTTTTACTTTCAATCATGTAATGTAATTGAAGACTCAAGAAGGCTATCCAATGGAGGTGATACAAAGAAGAAGACGAGGCATACAAGAAGTCTAAACAAAAAAGAAGACTTATGTAATAAGTAGTTGTATTTATTTCCATCACTATATTAGATTGACCTTGATCTTTATCATGAGCTTGATAAAGATCACATAGGATGGGGCCATAACCAAACACATTTACTTTTTTGTACTTTACATTTACTTGTTTATTTAATTTTATATATGAGATATATGCCTATGTTTACCATGCGATGATAGATTTAGGTGAACTTAAATCAATATAAGGCGTGCTCTAGAAAATCTAGAACAGGAATCGTTTCTTGCCTTAACAATAAATATTATGAATACGATCATGAGATTCTTGTGTTTATGAAACACGTAATTGAATATGAATTTTTGATATTGAGAGAAATGATGATTCTGTCAACAACAGATTTCTATCTGTAAGAAAGGGTTATTAAAAGACGCCTCTTGACAATGCTCCACCCGATCTGGGAATCATTTGATTATCGATTATTGATTTGAAATATTTAATTTAAAAGGAAGAATCTCTTTATAATATGATTATGATTGTCACGTAATATAATCCCTCTAAAATTAAATAATATCAAGTAGTAATTGGCCAATGACACAACGGGCTTGTGTCGGTCATAGCCTTCCAACATGGTAGAAAGTGGTTTTTATTTTTAAATCATTATCGTTTCGTGCTACAGCCGAGGGCTTTGATTTCGATATAAGAAATACTTGTCTATTACATAGGGATGTGTACATTGAATTAGAATCTAAAGGTCGGTACATGCTACAGCCGTGGGCCGTTGGAGACTGATTCAATTGTACAAAATGTTGGGTTAGACTTGACTTAGAATATTGAGTTTGTCGTGACACAGCCGTGACTCAATTATTCAAGAGGCTAAACTTATATTAGGGAATAACATAAGATGTAATTGACAAGAGTTGTCTGCCTATTGAACATCACATGACGTTTCGTGCCACAGCCGAGGTTGTGTGATGGAATGTAGGATCCCTATTCCCACTAGCATTATGAATGCTTAATTTTCACTTAGGGGGTTGAAAATTAGATAAACTAGTGGGAGACACTTATGAATAAAGACCCGATTCATATAGTATTTTAAAATGAAATTGAATATTTGCTAAATGTTGTTATGTGTTTATCATTTACAGATTTACTATATTCGTCATGTCTTCTGCACTATCACTCCGGAGCATACTAGATGCTCACAAGTTGACTGGTCCTAATTTAGCTGTTTGTTTTCACTGTAACAAGTTGGGGCACTGAAAGAGGAACTGCAAGGTTTACCTTGCAGAATTGAAGAAGAAGAAGGGTAGTAAGACTACCGCTTCTGATTCAGGCATGTTCATGATCGAAGTTAATATGTCACTAGGTCAAATTTCTACTTGGGTATTAGATACCGCCTGTGGTTCTCATATTTGCAATTCGTTGCAAGGACTAATGTTCTATCCTTAGAGATAATATTCTTTTTGGACGTGGCATTTTAAATAATGGTCTGTATGTATGTGACGTAGAGCATGATTTACTTCAGATTGAACAAACTAATAAAAGAAAACGAGATGATGAAAATCTGACCTATTTATGGCACTGTAGGCTAGGTCATATTAGTGAAAATAGACTGCGGACATTGCATAAGGAAGGGTTACTTGACCCCTTTGATTTTGAATCATATCCTACATGCGAGTCTTGTCTATTGGGTAAAATGACCAAATCTCCATTTAGTGGACATGGAGAGAGGGCTGTAGATTTGCTAGGATTGGTACACACAGATGTATGTGGACCAATGTCTACGCAAGCCATGGGTGGATTTTCGTACTTCATTACTTTCATAGATGATAGATCTAGATTCGGATATGTGTATTTGATGAAACACAAGTCTGAAGCCTTTGAAAAGTTCAAAGAATATAAACATGAAGTGGAGAAACAAACCAAACACAGTATTATAACTCTTCGATCATATCGAGGAGGTGAATACTTGAATGGAGAGTTTCTAGATTATCTCAAAGAAAATGGTATAGTCTCCCAGTGGACTCCTTCATATACTCCACAGTTAAATGGGGTATCTGAAAGGAGAAATCTAACTTTGTTAGACATGGTTCAGTCCATGATGAGCTATGCGAATCTTCCAGTATTCCTATGGGGTTATGCATTGGAAACCTCATCATATTTACTGAATAAGGTGCCTTCCAAATCTGTTCCTCAAACACCATATGAGATATGGAAAGAAAGGAAACCGAGTCTTAAACACGTTAAGATTTGGGGATGTCCAGCTTATGTCAAGAAAGTTGACCTAGATAAACTGGAATCATGATCCGTAAAATGTAATTTTGTGGGATATCCTAAAGAGACTTTGGGGTATTACTTTTACACCGATCATCGGGTGTTTGTCTCCAGACATGCTACCTTCTTGGAAAAGGAGTTTATCCTTGAAGGAAACAGTGGGAGAAAAATTGAACTTGATGAAGTTCAAGAAGCACAAACTACTATGGATCAAGTGGAAACACCTGTTCAGACTGAACAACCTTCTGTGGAATAGCCCATTCGTTGGACAGGGAGAGTGTCTCGCCAACCCGAGAGGTATTATGGCCTTGTCATTGAGAATGACAATGAGTTGTCAATGATTGATGATGACAACCCTGTGACCTATAATAAGGCTATGAGTAGTGTTGACTCAGAGAAATGGCATAGTGCCATGAAATCCGAATTGAAATCTATGTATACCAACCAAGTATGGACTCTGGTTGAGGCGCCTGAAGGTGTTAAGCCTATTGGGTGCAAGTGGGTATACAAAAGAAAGATTGGAGCAGATGGCCAGGTGGAGACCTATAAGGCCAGGCTCGTGGCAAAAGGATTCAAACAAAGGCAAGGGATTGACTTTGATGAAACTTTTTCGCCTGTAGCCCTATTAAAATCAATTCGGATTTTGCTTGCGATTGCTGCTTACTACGACTATGAGATCTGGAAAATGGACGTGAAAACGGCCTTCCTCAATGGGGAACTTGAGGAGGAAGTGTATATGATACAGCCAGAGGGTTTTCTTTCCAAGGGAAATGAACACCTAGTGTGTAAGCTGCTGCGAACTATATATGGTTTAAGGCAAGCTTCTCATAGATGGAACATCCGTTTTGATGAGACAACCAAAGAGTTTGGTTTTATCAAAAACATAGATGAACCATGTGTCTACAAGAAGGTTAGTGGGAGCGCGGTAACATTTCTTGTATTGTATGTGGATGACATGCTTCTTATAGGAAATGATATACCGATGCTACAATCAGTCAAAGTATGGCTATCAAAGAACTTCACCATGAAGGACTTGGGAGAAGCATCCTACATTCTCGGTATGAAGATCTATAGAGATAGATCTAGAAGAATGATAGGTCTTACCCAGGGTACATACATCCAAAAAGTGCTTAAAAGGTTTAGCATGGAAAACTCCAAAAGAGGTCTCATACCGATGAGCCATGGAGTGTCCCTTTCCGAAAAATGTCTCCTAAGACACTTGAGGTAAGAAAGCGCATGATTAAGATTCCTTATGCTTCAGCAATATGATCTATCATGTACGCGATGTTGTATACAAGGCCTGATGTTGCTTAT
Source organism: Apium graveolens (assembly GCF_009905375.1). Classification (NCBI taxonomy): domain Eukaryota; kingdom Viridiplantae; phylum Streptophyta; class Magnoliopsida; order Apiales; family Apiaceae; genus Apium; species Apium graveolens. The sequence continues at coordinate 160,388,191 of NC_133656.1, read as the reverse complement.
TCAATTAGTGTGACAAACAGATATCAGTCCAATCGATGTGAAGACCACTGGAAAGCAGTGAAAAACATCCTTAAGTACTTTCGAAGGACTTAGGACATTTTTCTTGTTTTTGGTGGTGAATCTGAGTTGAAAATAGAGGGTTATACTGACTCTAGTTTTCAATCAGAAAGTGATAGAAAATTCATGTCAGGGTACGTGTTTACTCTGAATGGTGGTGCAATTCAGATTGTTGAAAGAGGAGATGTCAACGTCGAGAGAGTTGACATACATAACAACGTAGCAGACCCACTCACAAAGCCACTTTCTCAGAGTCACTTCGATCGTTATAAAGACAAGATGGGTATTAGATACCAGAGTGATTGGCTTTAGTACAAGTGGGAGATTGAAAGAGATATGTCCTAAGTCCAATCATGTATGAGGATTTAGGAATAACTTTTATGTAATCTGTTTTGATTTCATTGATATTAATAAAAGGCTTGTTTAGTTTTTATTGCGGGCTCTATCTATTTAAATGTTTAAATAAGATATACCACAGTTTAGAGTAAAGCTTTTTATGGATTGTGATGAGATCATAATAATGAGATCTAAAAGATGATAACTCTAAACTTAAATAGTTCCTGGTCGTAGGATTACTAACTGGTAATTAATAATCCGCAAAGATCGGTACATACTATACTTGCTTCATTATGAAGGATGTCTGTTCTCATAGACATTTGTGTGGTGACACTATAGCTAGTATGTAGGTGCTTATTATAGAATAAGTTCACTGAACATGACTCACACAGCTGAACAACTGATGGAGTTCACTCACGTGTCAGCAGTTGTTCACATAGTGATAGTTGTACAAGTATCCTTAGACTTGAGGTCATCATAGTCATCTTGTGTACACTGAACTATGCTTTGGTTTAGTTCTTAGTCTCAAGGGACAATTATAAGGGCTCTACTGGGTATAGGAATTTGTACACAAAGATAGTGTATGATCAATAAAGGATCTACCCCTTCTAGTGTAGGAAGAGAATGTTCAATGCTGATCCACTTATGTTAGTTCAGGAATCTCTGACCAGAGTGAATGAAATTAGAAAGGAGTTTCTAATTTACATTAAATAGAACTAAGCATAGTGAATGGGAAAGCAAGTGATTAAATAAGATAAGCTTGACACAAGTTTCATACCTTGTATTTAATCGTGACATTGCAGGGTAGAAGGAATTAATTGTACGGTAACTACTCACTGAATAGGTTCTCGGTATTCTAAGCAGTGAATTCGTATTATCCGGATAGTCGCGATATGCTGAGAAGTATCCCTCACGATGTAGAATAAATATGATTAATTAATTAATCATATTTAATGAATTAGAGAATTTATATAAATAATGATAAAATAGTTTTATTATTATTTATTTCTACTAGAGAATGATTTAATGGTGGAAGAATTAATTAATAATGGCTGATAATTATTTATTTATGAAATAAATAATTAATTGGTAAATTTAATAATTGATTAAATGAGATTTAATTGATTATAAATTAATTAAGAAAAGGTTCTTAATATTATTAATTAAGAATTAAATTTTTGGAAATTAAATCAAGTGAGAGAATTATTTCTAAAGAGTTTAGAAAAAGGATTAATAATTAAAAGGTGTTTTAATTATTAGTGAGAATAATAAAGGGTTAATAATAATAATAATATTTTATGGGAAAATTTTCAGCTGAAATTTTTGCCTATAAATATACTATTATAAACCCTATTTTTGCCTCAACCCAAAAGATTTACAAAACCCTAATTCTCTCCACCTCCTCCTTCTTCATTACATCGTTTCCTTAGTGGATACCGGTGGAGTGCTTCACACTTGAGGAGCAGCTGCTAAGGATTTCCGTTCATCATTCTTGGATCGCTATTAAAGACCTCCATCTTTCCATTAACGTAAAGCTTCTTAAGGTAAACATACTGAACTACGAATTAAATATTATTTTTTGCATGGATCCTGCGGAGGGTTTCGGTTTTTTTTTAAGATTTAAATTTATGTTTTCGTTGCGTTTATGTGCTAAAAACCCTTCATCTCCAACTCTTATAATACTTGGATACTTGATTCTAGAGCTACATATCATATAAAATCTCATTTACAACTTGTTTCTGATCCAATCATTGTTGAATCTGATTTGCCTTTACCTAATGGTGAAATTGCTAAAATCAGTCATATTGGCAATATATTCTTAACCTCAAACATTTTACTAAAAGATGTTCGTGTTGTACCTTTTTTCAGTGCAATCGTTTGTCTATTCCCAAACTAACTGAAAATCAATCTTGCACTGTCTCTTTTTCTGCAAACCATTGTTATTTGCAGGACCTTGTAATGAAGAAGATGCAAGAGATTGGTAATTTGGAAGATGGATTATATAAGCTTCATATCCCTGCAACTCAATCTCTTAAGGTGCACAATATTATTTCCTCTGCTGACTTAGTCAAGTGGCATTACAGATTAGGTCATCCATCTGACAATGTTTTGTCTCATATTAGCTCTATCACAGTTCCTAAAAATCATGTACTATCAAATTGTGATGTTTGTCATCTGTCTTAGAAAACACGATTACCGTTTTCTTCAAGAGAGTCTTGTACTACTCATACTTTTGAACTAGTACACTGTGATGTCTGGGGTCCCTATAAACATTGTACTCATGGGAAATGCAATTATTTTTTAACTCTAGTAGATGATTTCTCTCGCTGTACTTGGGTGTTTCTTTTTGTTGATAAAACACATGTTGCTACTCTTATATTGAACTTTGTTGCTTTTGTGCAAAATCAGTTTCATAAAATCTTTAAAATCTTATGATCTGATAATGGAACCGAATTTGTTAATTCAAAATTAAGTACTTATCTTCATGCTCTAGGCATAATTCATCAGACCAGTTTCTCTCACACACCCCAACAAAATGGGGCGGTGGAAAGAAAACACCAACATCTCTTAAATGTAGCCAGATCACTTCGTTTTCAATCTAACTTACCTATATCTTTTTGGGGTGATTGCATTTTGACTTCCACTCATATGATTAACCTTTTACCATCCTCATTTCTTCACTTTAAATCTCCATATGAGGTTTTATTCAATAGAATTCCAGACTACTCACAACTTAAAGCTTTTGGTTGTCTTTGTTACATCTCAAATTTGTATTCTTCTACTGATAAACTTGCTCCTAAAACCTTAAAATGTGCCTTTTAGGATATCCTTTTTCATAAAAAAGGTTACAGAGTTGTGGATTTACACAGTAAAAAGTGTTATACTACTAAAGACATTTACTTTGTTGAAGATAGTTTTCCGTTCAAGGATATTCCTCTCACCTCTCTTCCATCAACTGTTGATTCTTCTTATATATTTTCAGATTCTCCCTTTTGTGAATTTGAAACCACACCTGCAGACAATATACCTGTACAATTACACCCTGATAATATTCCATCTATTGATCTTAATTCATCTGTTATATCCTCCAACATACCCATAGCTTTGTCCAGACCTGTCAGAATTAAAAATCCTCCATCTCTTGCACATATCCTATTCCACCGTATATGTCCTATTCCAAATTTTCACCCAACTACACAAAATTCTTATGTGCTACTGCTGCTTCATCTATTCCTTCTACTTTTAAACAAGCATCATCTAATTCTAATTGGATGTCTGCTGTGAAGTTAGAAATTCATGCTCTTGAGAGTAATAACACATGGGAACTTGTCCCAAAACCTCCTAATCAACATATTGTTGACTGTAAATGGATGTTTAGAATCAAGTATCAATCCAAAGGTGAAATAGAAAGATACAAGGTAAGACTTGTAGCAAAGGGCTTTACTCAAACTTATGGTTTTGACTATTTCGAAACCTTTGCTCTAGTGGATAAAATGACCACTGTGAGACTTCTCATTGCTGTGACAGCTTTTCAGAATTGGAACATTTCTCAACTTGATGTCACCAATGCATTTCTGCATGGTGATCTCAATAAAACAGTATATATAAAAATTCCTCCAGGCTATGCACAGTTATGTTCTTCCCTGATTTTCAACAATATATCAGACCCTTCTGCTTATGTATGTAAACTAAGAAAGTCATTGTACAGCCTTAAACAGGCTCCAAGATGTTGGTTTCAGAAGTTTGCTACTGCTCTCAAAGAGTTTCACTTCACTCAATCTCATGCAGATAATAGTCTGTTTACCAGACATGATGGTGTTCACTTTGCTGCAATTTTAGTTTATGTTGATGATATTCTAATCACTGGCTCTACTCCTACTGTGATTCAACAAACAATTGCTTTTCTTAGTACCAGGTTTAAAGTCAAGGATCTAGGTCCCTTGAGATATTTTCTGGGCATTGAAGTTGCCCGTTCTGATGCTGGCATTTATATTCATCAACGAAAGTACATTCTTGATATTCTGATTGATATAGGTCTTGTAGGAGCCAAACCATCTCTTATTCCCATTGAACAAAATCATAATCTGCAGAAGAATTTCAGTGCTTTACTTGACTCTACTAACGTTGCTCTCTATAGACGTCTTATTGGTCGTCTCATATACTTGACTGTCACTCGTCCTGACATCTCTTATGCTGTGCAAGTGTTGTCTCAATTTATTACTACTCCTAAATATAATCACTTGCAAGCTGCCTATCGAGTTATTCGTTATCTTAAATCCTCACCAGGTCAAGGTCTTATGATGTCCGCAAACTGTACTCCTTCTCTTCGTGCTTTTTGTGACTCTGATTGGGGTGGCTGTCAAACCACTCGACAGTCACTGACTGGTACTGTGTCATGTTTGGTCCTTCTCTGATTTCATGGAAATGTAAAAAGCAGCATACTGTATCTCGATCTTCTGCTGAAGTAGAGTACAGGTGAATGGAAGATACCTGTTGTGAAATTACTTGGCTGCTTTCGTTATTCAAAACTTTTGGTTTTCCAGATCTCACTTCTGTTCAGCTGTTATATGATAGTAATTCTGCTCTATACATTGCTTCGAATGATGTATTTCATGAACGCACGAAGCATATTGAGCATGTTTGCCATATTGTTCATGAAAAACTTCAACTTGGCATCATTTCTACTGCTCACATTGACTCTCATTCTCAACCTGCTGACATGCTCACTAAATCTCTAGCCTCTACTCATTTACAATAGTTAATCTCCAAGTTGGGTGTTTGTAATTTGTTACAAACCTCCAACTTGAGGGGGGATGTTGATCATATATGTAATATCCCATATTTTCAAATATTATTATTATAATTATTTGGAATTATTTATGTAATTTTATGTGAATTTTGGTGAATTATCTGATAAGTGGAATTGGTGTTTGGGTGTTTATTTGTGATATTATTTGAGTATTTTAATTTTTATGTGCTCAGAATAAAATATTGATAATTGTGATATTTTTCTGGTAATTTTTGGACTGTTATATGATTTTATAATGATTTATGAATTATTAATTATTTTCTGAGTAATTACCAAAATTATTTTATAAAGTCGGGAATCGTAAAACTTCAACCGTTTTTGGGTTTTTATAAACCGAAACTCTTCCGAAAACTCCTTCCTAACTTAATCTGGTAATTCCGGATATTTTCCGTGTTTTGACTTTTTCGATCTGGATTACGGTTTGACCCTGCGCGGCCCGGCGCAAGATTTTCGATACGATAGTTATTTCGGTAATCAATAAAACTCGTATTCTCGAGAGACGGGATATTTTTACATTATTTTCGTATATAGTGTTTTATAAAAGCCCGGTTTTGATAATTATCCAATTCTGGTATTGAATTGTATCGTTTTTATAGTTACTTAGTGGCTAAGTAACTAATTTAACGATCCAAAACGATCCAGAACGATCCAATATTCCATAAATATAAATAGCCTTTTTCTTATTTCGTTTATTCCGTTTATTCATTAGCAACCAGTTAAAATACCGTAAATACAGAGAAAACCCGAGAAAACCGATACGTTCCCGAGAATTAAACACAAGAACGAAGGCGTTATCGAACTCCGATTCGGGCGTGCAACATATCAAAACGAAGCTTTCGAAATCTTCTTTCTGAATCAATCATCAGTTTCCGCCCAGAAATCATGGTAATTTTCTTATTTATTTATATTCAAATTATTTGATAATTAAATTATGAAAATTTGTTCTTGATGTTGTTGATGTGATTTGATGCTTCCATGTTGTAGAACATGTTTTTCTGGTCGATTTGGTATATTATACTTCAAAAATAGAGTTCAATATCATATAGAAATTAAGGTTTGATTTTCTGAAAATTTTCTTGAATATGTGTTCTTGGTGTTCTTGGAGAATTCTGAAAATCAAAGTCAATTTTGGAGGTGTTATTGAACACCAAATTACAAGTATGAATAACCAAAATGAATCACAGACCATTCTCTATCATTTTATATCTTCAAATTGTTTCAACAGTTTGTAAAACTCAAAGTCGATTTTTAGGGTTTTTATTCGAAAATTAGGGGTTTCTTATTGGGTGATTTTTGGATTATTTTGATGATATGAATGCATTACACAGAATCCCAGCATCGTTTTAACATATTAATTGATCAATTTGGTATAGAAACGTGTAGGATCGATGTTTGGCAGGATTTTCGCCGGCGTTGGTTCAGTAATTGCCAGAATCCCTGAATCGTTGCTTTTCTGGTGTTGTGATTAATGGAATTAAGTTTAGGAACTGATTTGGATTGAAACCCAGCTGATAAGAGTGCCAAACGGAGCTGTTTCGAGTTGGTCGGAGAACTCGCCGACGTCCGTCAAGGTCACCGGATTCTGGGTTTTGGTCTGGTGTTCTTGAGGACCCGAATAGGTTCTTGATAACCCGAATTCGACCCATGTTCAACCCGGTTTTAATCCCCCTTGACCCAACTGGATTTACAGAATTTTGTTTCTGAGATTTTCTGTTTTAAAAATAATTCAAAATCCTATTTATAATTTCTAAAAATTCATTTTTATTTTAAAAATCTTTATTTTAATTCTGAAAATTTATATTAATTCAAAAATAAATTCAAATTATTTAGTTAATTAATTTTAGTTGATAATTAATTATTTAATTAGTCAATTAATTTATATATTAATTGATTAATTAATTTAATTAGTTATAAATTAATTTTAATTGATTATTTAATTAGATTTAATTATTTAAAATTGATTTAAAAATTCCGAAAAATAGTTTCGAGTTTTAAAATATTATTTTCCAAGCTCGATGATTCTTATAAAATTATTTTCGGGTGTTCGAGCCCTATTATTTGATTATTAAATGATTCGGAGATCATTTTAATTCCGAAAAATGTTCAAAAATTCATAATAAATCAACCGTTCGTCTGTTTAATACGAAACGAACGCGTACAGACTCAGAAAAATATTCCGCTTTCAATAAAAATACTTCCGAGACCCAAATTCTTTTTTTTCGAAAGGTCGTTTGTTTTACGAATCATTCTGAGTCAATTATTTATCGATAAATCGTATTTTGACCCAATTTCAGTTTTAGACGTACCGAATCCTGTGTTATATGAATTATGTGATACGTGAGTTATGTGATTACGTGTTATATAAATTATGTGTGTATGTGGATCAAGAGTCCTGTGATTGTCTGTTATATTTATGTGTGGGCTATCGTATGGGTAGACGATAGGATTTTGACGCGCAGTTCGTCGAGTGATTATCGTTTAGATAATTAAAGCTATATCTTTTAATTATAGATGTGGATCTCTCGAGTTGATCGGGACAAGACGTTGGATAAAGAATGAGATGGAATGGTATTGGGTATCTGGCTTCTAGCAATCGCAGGAGCAGCATATCAGTCAAGTGATGAAAAGAAGGACGGTGATGTCTTGAGACAGAATGTCAGAATAGATACGTGTTTGCGAGTGTGACTAACTGCTAAAAACCCAAAGGCAAGTATTTCTATCATCACTTATTGTTCAAGTGATATTTATTTTGAATCGTATCATGCAAGTATTGCTTTCCTTATTCAGTTCAAGATAGATAAATGTTTTACATATCGCTGAATTAAATGATTCTGTTTATGCAAGTATTCTTCTGCTATTCTATGATCAGAATAGCTAAGTGATTTTACTTATCAAATTATCGGATTTATAAATGTTTTGGATTTTGAGAAAAGTGATTTGGTTGCGAAAATTCCTACCCAAGAATTGGGGGGAATAAAATTATTTCGGGTGTCGAATATTATGACCCCTTTTTCAATAAAATGTTTTAAGATTGGATGGTTACTGGTTGCGTATGAGGCCGAGGCACCGGTTCAGCGTGAGCTATTATACAGAAGTGTAATACGGAAGTGTAATATCTTACAAGGCTTGTTATGCCTTTTCTGGCGCCCTATAGGTACCGTATGGCTGCAGAATACGGGTAGTACCTATATTTACGGTATGGCTGCGGGATACCGGTGCTGTTTCGTGACTGATCATCAGGAACAACATAGTGCATAATTGGTTCCAATTTAAAATATTGTTTCTTTATTGTTTTTGATATTCATAGAATAAATGATTTATCAACTATTTCTGTTTTGGAATAATGGTAAAATGCAGTTTTGATTCAGTTTCTTATTTTGAGAATACTTAGTTTGTTGTTAAATATCAAAGGTGGTATTAGTACAGATGATTGGTGTTGACTTCAGTATGGGATGTTGTGAGCAACAAAGTTCGTAGTGATATCTAATTTGATATGATAACAAAATAAGTATTAATTTCAAGAGTTCGGTTTTGAGTAAAGTTTATGATTCATTCCATAATCATTGCTTCTTGTTGTTATTGTTTACGATATTTCCGTAAACACTGTTTTACGAGCTTTGCTCTCGTCAAGATTCAAAGTATTGCTGAAGCCTTTCGTTTGAAAATATCGAAAAGAGTTTTATGATTCAGCAATTATGATTTTAAATGTTCTGCTCTAATGTAGATGTCGGTTTTATACCAAAACGACCCTATATATGTCATAATAATCTTGTTGAGCATTTCTTTCGCTCATACTTGCCTTTTTTTAAATTTAACCTCCAGTGAGGATTAGCTTGCGCTACTTAGCTGCGTAATTCGAGGAAGCAAAGAAGAAGCTTTTGGAAGGTGGTTGGTCCAGGGTTTGCGGACTAGTGTAAGTTTTATTGTGTAAAGTTGTTTATATTATATTATATTATAGTTGTGTATTTTATTTGGGCCTAGTATACTTTATTTCGAAGTTATACTAGTGGGTTTAGTTTTGAGTTGGAATTTAATGAAAAGAGTTTTAAAAGAAAGTAAAAAATTTATTTGTGGAATTTGAATATCTTGTTTCTAGAACTGTAACCTTAAAAGATCTTGGAGTAGTTTAGGGTCATTTATGCTAAATATCTTTCGCTGGCATTTAGTTATTAATTAAAAAGATTGATTTAGATTGAGGTTTCATAGTGACGACCAAATCCTCTGACCCCGGATTTGGGGGCGTTACAGGTTGGTATCAGAGCTGAGGTTATAGTAAACTAGAAACGAGAGTGTGTAGGAGTGTGTATTGCTATGTGAGGACGTTTGAGCTCATATCGAGTTCATGTTGGACTATTGGATATAGTACCAACGAATAAGTTAAGATAAGGCGTATTCGTTTGAGATGGTTGTGCTGAGCTGGATGGAACTCCGGAAAGCTGCAAACTTCTATTGTGGAATCTTTCGAGACTACGATTCGACGACGATGGAGATTATCGATATCTTTGGAACGTGAAGAAGTGTCTAGTAGTGGGTGACGATTCAACTGGAGAGTTCAAATTGAAGATAAATATTAAGACTTTGGCAATACCTTCTCTTTCTATAATTCCTTTTGACATCTCTCAAAAAGAAGTAATTGTTAGAGGATATATTCCCTAACACTCATTTTCAATCATAACTGTGTTTTAAATGTGTCAGAGGTTGTCATGAAGCCTATTTTTCAGGTTTTGATAGCTCTGTCAAGTTATGATAATTTAACATCCACTTTTCTTATTTGGTGGATAGTTTCTTGGTAATGTGACACCACTTGCTCATTTGGTGTCAGAATTTTTGTTCTCTGGATTTCATTTCCTTCAGAAATATCATCTTTGAAATCTTTTCAGTTTTATTCATTTGATTTTGGATTCTTTTGATATTCTCTTATTCTGACTGAGATGAACAACCCTAACTATAGGGGACACAAGGTAAACCTGTCTGTGTGATAGGAGTTGGATGAGACGCCATCACTTGTGTGTATTATGAATACATGAAGGTTAACAACCTTTAGTAGTGTCTTAATTTGGACACGCAATACCAAGTTCATTTGATCATATTGATCTCTCAGTTATTCTTTTATTTTAACAATACTTTTTCTCAAATTCAGATTTTGGTCCCGTTATGATATCAAATTCTTTTCTTTTTGAAATTCTATGATTTTATCATTCCAAATATTTGAAGGTATGCCAATCAAGTTAAGCTGAGTATCCTGGTCAAGTCAAAGTAAGGCGATGTGATGGAATTACAAAGGACGACAGTGGAGTGCATTGCGATTAAAAATGTCAATGGCATATAGCGAAGTCAATCTGTTTCTTTATTTCTCTCTCTATCTTTCTTTTTTTCTTCTCTCTATCTTTCTCTCTATTCTTCTTTCTCGCAATTAGTAAAATGTAATTCTATTGAAGAATTGGTCAAAGGATGTGAATGGAACAAGGGTGCCCAGTGAAGCTCCTGTAAAAGTTTTATTATACAAGGAATACAAGATTTGTTTGAGATTATGGAAAATTGAGTTTATTTGGAAATGGAAAGTTGGTTAGAAAACCCTTAGTGCTTTCTTCTGCTGATTCCGATGACGGAATCCTTATAAGAGGGGTAGATTGTAATATCCCATATTTTCAAATATTATTATTATAATTATTTGGAATTATTTATGTGATTTTATGTGAATTTTGGTGAATTATCTGATAAGTGGAATTGGTGTTTGGGTGTTTATATGTGATATTATTTGAGTATTTTAATTTTTATGTGCTCAGAATAAAATATAGATAATTGTGATATTTTTCTGGTAATTTTTGGACTGTTATATGATTTTATAATGATTTATGAATTATTAATTATTTTCTGAGTAATTACCAAAATTATTTTATAAAGCCGGGAATCGTCAAACTTCAACCGTTTTTACGTTTTTATAACCCGAAACTCTTCCGAAAACTCCTTCCTAACCTAATCTGGTAATTTCGGACATTTTCCGTGTTTTGACTTTTTCGATCCGGATTACGGTTTGACCCGTGCGCGGTCCGGCGCAAGATTTTCGATACGATAATTATTTCGGTAATCAATAAAACCCGTATTCTCGAGAGACAGGATATTTTTACATTATTTTCGTATATGGTGTTTTATAAAAGCCCGGTTTTGATAATTATCCAATTCTGGTATTGAATTATATCGTTTTTATAGTTACTTAGTGGCTAAGTAACTAATTTAACGATCCAAAACGATCCAGAACGATCCAATATTCCATAAATATAAATAGCCTATTTCTTATTTCGTTTATTCCGTTTATTCATTTGCAACCAGTTAAAATACCGAAAAGACAGAGAAAACCCGAGAAAACCGATACGTTCCCGAGAATCAAACACAAGAACGAAGGCGTTATCGAACTCCGATTCGGGCATGCAGCATATCAAAACGAAGCTCTCGAAATCTTCTTTCTGAATCAATCATCAGTTTCTGCCCAGAAATCATGGTAATTTTCTTATTTATTTATTTATATTCGAATTATTTGATAATTAAATTATGAAAATTTGTTCTTGATGTTGTTGATGTGATTTGATGCTTCCATGTTGTAGAACATGTTTTTCTGGTCGATTTGGTATATTATACTTCAAAAATAGAGTTCAATATCATATAGAAATTAAGGTTTGATTTTCTAAAAATTTTCTTGAATATGTGTTCTTGGTGTTCTTGGAGAATTCTGAAAATCAAAGTCAATTTTGGAGGTGTTATTGAACACCAAATCACAAGTATGAATAACCAAAATGAATAACAGACCATTCTCTATCATTTTATATCTTCAAATCGTTTCAACAGTTGGTAAAATTCAAAGTCGATTTTTAGGGTTTTTATTCGAAAATTAGGGGTTTCTTATTGGGTGATTTTTGGATTATTTTGATGATATGAATGCATTACACAGAATCCCAGCATTGTTTTAACATATTAATTGATGAATTTGGTATAGAAATGTGTAGGATCGATGTCTGGCCGGATTTTCGCCGGCGTTGGTTCGGTAATTGCCAGAATCCCTGAATCGTTGCTTTTCTGGTGTTGTGATTAATGGAATTAAGCTTAGGAACTGATTTGGATTGAAACCCAGCTGATAAGAGTGCCAAACGGAGCTGTTTCGAGTTGGTCGGAGAACTCGCCGTCGTCCGTCAAGGTCACCGGATTCTGGGTTTTGGTCCGGTGTTCTTGAGGACCCGGATGGGTTCTTGATAACCCGAATTCGACCCATGTTCAACCCGGTTTTAATCCCCCTTGACCCAACTGGATTTACAAAATTCTTTTTCTGAGATTTTCTGTTTTAAAAATAATTCAAAATCCTATTTATAATTTCTAAAAATTCATTTTTATTTTAAAAATCTTTATTTTAATTCTGAAAATTTATATTAATTCAAAAATAAATTCAAATTATTTAGTTAATTAATTTTAATTGATAATTAATTATTTAATTAGTCAATTAATTTAAATATTAATTGATTAATTAATTTAATTAGTTATTAATTAATTTTAATTGATTATTTAATTAGATTTAATTATTTAAAATTGATTTAAAAATTTCAAAAAATAGTTTCGAGTTTTAAAATATTATTTTAAATTATTTTCCAGGCTCGATGATTCTTATAAAATTATTTTCGGGTGTTCGAGCCCTATTATTTGATTATTAAATGATTCGGAGATCGTTTTAATTCCGAAAAATGTTCAAAAATTCATAATAAATCAACCGTTCGTCCGTTTAATACGAAACGAACGCGTACAGACTCAGAAAAATATTCCGCTTTCAATAAAATACTTTCGAGACCCAAATTCTTTTTTTCGAAAGGTCGTTTGTTTTACGAATCATTCTGAGTCAATTATTTATCGATAAATCGTATTTTGACCCAATTTCAGTTTTAGACGTACCGAATCCTGTGTTATATGAATTATGTGATACGTGAGTTATGTGATTACGTGTTATATAAATTATGTGTGTATGTGGATCAAGAGTCCTGTGATTGTCTGTTATATTTATGTGTGGGCTATCGTATGGGTGGACGATAAGATTTTGACGCGCAGTTCGTCGAGTGATTATCGTTTAGACAATTAAAGCTATATCTTTTAATTATAGATGCGGATCTTTCGATTTGATCGGGACAAGACGTTGGATAAAGAATGAGATGGAATGGTATTGGGTATCTGGCTTCTAGCAATCGCAGGAGCAACATATCAGTCAAGTGATGAAAAGAAGGACGGTGATGTCTTGAGACAGAATGTCAGAATAGATACGTGTTTGCGAGTGTGACTAACTGCTAAAAACCCAAAGGCAAGTATTTCTATCATCACTTATTGTTCAAGTGATATTTATTTTGAATCGTATCATGCAAGTATTGCTTTCCTTATTCAGTTCAAGATAGATAAATGTTTTACATATCGCTGAAATAAATGATTCTGTTTATGCAAGTATTCTTCTGCTATTCTATGATCAGAATAGCTAAGTGATTTTGCTTATCAAATTATCGGATTTATAAATATTTTGGATTTTGAGAAAAGTGATTTGGTTGCGAATATTCCTACCCAAGAATTGGGGGGAATAAAATTATTTCGGGTGTCGAATATTATGACCCCTTTTTCAATAAAATGTTTTAAGATTGGATGGTTACTGGTTGCGTAAGAGGCCGAGGCACCGGTCCAGCGTGAGCTATTATACAGAAGTGTAATACGGAAGTGTAATATCTTACAAGGCTTGTTATGCATTTTCTGGCGCCCTATAGGTACCGTATGGCTGCAGAATACGGGTAGTACCTATATTTACGGTATGGTTGCGGGATACCGGTGCTGTTTCGTGACTGATCATCAGGAACAACATAGTGCATAATTGGTTCCAATTTAAAATATTGTTTCTTTATTGTTTTTGATATTCATAGAATAAATGATTTATCAACTGTTTCCGTTTTGGAATAATGGTAAAATGCAGTTTTGATTCAGTTTCTTATTTTGAGAATACTTAGTTTGTTGTTAAATATCAAAGGTGGTATTAGTACAGATGATTGGTGTTGACTTCAGTATGAGATGTTGTGAACATCAAAGTTCGTAGTGATATCTAATTTGATATGATAACAAAATAAGTATTAATTTCAAGAGTTCGGTTTTGAGTAAAGTTTATGATTCATTCCATAATCATTGCTTCTTGTTGTTATTATTTATGATATTTACGTAAACACTGTTTTACGAGCTTTGCTCTCGTCAAGATTCAAAGTATTGCTGAAGCCTTTCGTTTGAAAATATCGAAAAGAGTTTTATGATTCAGCAATTATGATTTTAAATGTTTTGCTCTAATGCATATGTCGGTTTATATCAAAACGACCCTATATATGTCATAATAATCTTGTTGAGCATTTCTTTCGCTCATACTTGCCTGTTTTTAAATTTAACCTCCAGTGAGGATTAGCTTACGCTACTTAGCTGCGTAATTCGAGGAAGCAAAGAAGAAGCTTTTGGAAGGTGGTTGGTCCAGGGTTTGCGGACTAGTGTAAGTTTTATTGTGTAAAGTTGTTTATATTATATTATATTATAGTTGTGTATTTTATTTGGGCCTGGTATACTTCATTTCGAAGTTATACTAGCGGGTTTAGTTTTGAGTTGGAATTTAATGAAAAGAGTTTTAAAAGAAAGTGAAAAATTTATTTGTGGAATTTGGATATCTTGTTTCTAGAACATTAACCTTAAAAGATCTTGGAGTAGTTTGGGGTCATTTATGCTATATATCTTCCGCTGGCATTTAGTTATTGATTAAAAAGGTTGATTTAGATTGAGGTTTCATAGTGACGACCAAATCCTCTGACCCCGGATTTGGGGGCGTTACATGTTGGTATCAGAGCTGAGGTTATAGTAAACTAGAAACGAGAGTGTGTAGGAGTGTGTATAGTTATGTGAGGACGTTTAAGCTCATATCGAGTTCCTGTTGGACTATTGGATATAGTACCAATGAATAAGTTAAGATAAGGCGTATTCGTTTGAGATGGTTGTGCTGAGCTGGATGGAACTCCGGAAAGCTGCAAACTTCTATTATGGAATCTTTCGAGACTACGATTCGACGATGATGGAGATTATCGATATCTTTGGAACGTGAAGAAGTGTCTAGTAGTGGGTGACGATTCAACTGGAGAGTTCAAATTGAAGATAAATATTAAGACTTTGGCAATACCTTCTCTTTCTATAATTCCTTTTGACATCTCTCAAAAAGAAGTAATTGTTAGAGGATATATTCCCTAACACTCATTTTCAATCATAACTGTGTTTTAAATGTGCCAGAGGTTGTCATGAAGCCTATTTTTCAGGTTTTGATAGCTCTGTCAAGTTATGATAATTTAACTTCCACTTTTCTTATTTGGTGGATAGTTTCTTGGTAATGTGACACCACTTGCTCATTTGGTGTCAGAATTTTTGTTCTCTGGATTTCATTTCCTTCAGAAATATCATCTTTGAAATCTTTTCAGTTTTATTCATTTGATTTTGGATTCTTTTGATATTCTCTTATTCTGACTGAGATGAACAACCCTAACTATAGGGGACACAAGGTATACCTGTCTGTGTGATAGGATTTGGATGGGACGCCATCACTTGTGTGTATTGTGAATACATGAAGGTTAACAACCTTTAGTAGTGTCTTAATTTGGACACGCAATACCAAGTTCATTTGATCATATTGATCTCTCAGTTATTCTTTTATTTTAACAATACTTTTTCTCAAATTCAGATTTTGGTCCCGTTATGATATCAAATTCTTTTCTTTTTAAAATTCTATGATTTTATCATTCCAAATATTTGAAGGTATGCCAATCAAGTTAAGCTGAGTATCCTGGTCAAGTCAAAGTAAGGCGATGTGATGGAATTACAAAGGACGACAGTGGAGTGCATTGCGATTAAAAATGTCAATGGCATATAGCGAAGTCAATCTGTTTCTTTATTTCTCTCTCTATCTTTCTTTCTTTTCTTCTCTCTATCTTTCTCTCTATTCTTCTTTCTCGCAATTAGTAAAAAGTAATTCTATTGAAGAATTGGTCAAAGGATGTGAATGGAACAAGGGTGCCCAGTGAAGCTCCTGTAAAAGTTTTATTATACAAGGAATACAAGATTTGTTTGAGATTATGGAAAATTGAGTTTATTTGGAAATGGAAAGTTGGTTAGAAAACCCTTAGTGCTTTCTTCTGCTGATTCCGATGACGGAATCCTTATAAGGGGGTAGATTGTAATATCCCATATTTTCAAATATTATTATTATAATTATTTGGAATTATTTATGTGATTTTATGTGAATTTTGGTGAATTATCTGATAAGTGGAATTGGTGTTTGGGTGTTTATATGTGATATTATTTGAGTATTTTAATTTTTATGTGCTCAGAATAAAATATAGAGAATTTTGATATTTTTCTGGTAATTTTTGGACTGTTATATGATTTTATAATGATTTATGAATTATTAATTATTTTCTGAGTAATTACCAAAATTATTTTATAAAGCCGGGAATCGTCAAACTTCAACCGTTTTTGCGTTTTTATAACCCGAAACTCTTCCGAAAACTCTTTTCTAACCTAATCTGGTAGTTCCGGACATTTTCCGTGTTTTGACTTTTTCGATCCGGATTACGGTTTGACCCGTGCGCGGCCCAGCGCAAGATTTTCGATACGATAATTATTTCGGTAATCAATAAAACCCGTATTCTCGAGAGACAGGATATTTTTACATTATTTTCGTATATGGTGTTTTATAAAAGCCCGGTTTTGATAATTATCCAATTCTGGTATTGAATTGTATCGTTTTTATAGTTACTTAGTGGCTAAGTAACTAATTTAACGATCCAAAACGATCCAGAACGATCCAATATTTCATAAATATAAATAGCCTATTTCTTATTTCGTTTATTCCGTTTATTCATTTGCAACCAGTTAAAATACCGTAAATACAGAGAAAACCCGAGAAAACCGATACGTTCCCGAGAATCAAACACAAGAACGAAGGCGTTATCGAACTCCGATTCGGGCGTGCAGCATATCAAAACGAAGCTCTCAAAATCTTCTTTCTGAATCAATCATCAGTTTCTGCCTAGAAATCATGGTAATTTTCTTATTTATTTATTTATATTCGAATTATTTGATAATTAAATTATGAAAATTTCTTCTTGATGTTGTTGATGTGATTTGATGCTTCCATGTTGTAGAACATGTTTTTTTGGTCGATTTGGTATATTATACTTCAAAAATAGAGTTCAATATCATATAGAAATTAAGGTTTGATTTTCTGAAAATTTTCTTGAATATGTGTTCTTGGTATTCTTGGAGAATTCTGAAAATCAAAGTCAATTTTGGAGGTGTTATTAAACACCAAAATCACAAGTAAGAATAACCAAAATGAATCACAGACCATTCTCTATCATTTTATATCTTCAAATCGTTTCAACAGTTGGTAAAATTCAAAGTCGATTTTTAGGGTTTTTATTCGAAAATTAGGGGTTTCTTATTGGGTGATTTTTGGATTATTTTGATGATATGAATGCATTACACAGAATCCCAGCATCGTTTTAACATATTAATTGATCAATTTGGTATAGAAACGTGTAGGATCGATGTCTGGCCGGATTTTCGCCGGCGTTGGTTCGGTAATTGCCAGAATCCCTGAATTGTTGCTTTTCTGGTGTTGTGATTAATGGAATTAAGCTTAGGAACTGATTTGGATTGAAACCCAGCTGATAAGAGTGCCAAACGGAGCTGTTTCGAGTTGGTCGGAGAACTCGCCGGCGTCCGTCAAGGTCACCGGATTCTGGGTTTTGGTCCGGTGTTCTTGAGGACCCGGATGGGTTCTTAATAACCCGAATTCGACCCATGTTCAACCCGGTTTTAATCCCCCTTGACCCAACTGGATTTACAAAATTCTGTTTCTGAGATTTTCTGTTTTAAAAATAATTCAAAATCCTATTTATAATTTCTAAAAATTCATTTTTATTTTAAAAATCTTTATTTTAATTCTGAAAATTTATATTAATTCAAAAATAAATTCAAATTATTTAGTTAATTAATTTTAGTTGATAATTAATTATTTAATTAGTCAATTAATTTAAATATTAATTGATTAATTAATTTAATTAGTTATTAATTAATTTTAATTGATTATTTAATTAGATTTAATTATTTCAAATTGATTTAAAAATTTCGAAAAATAGTTTCGAGTTTTAAAATATTATTTTAAATTATTTTTCAGGCTCGATGATTCTTATAAAATTATTTTCGGGTGTTCGAACCCTATTATTTGATTATTAAATGATTCGGAGATCGTTTTAATTCCGAAAAATGTTCAAAAATTCATAATAAATCAACCGTTCTTCCGTTTAATACGAAACGAACGCGTACAGACTCAGAAAAATATTCCGCTTTCAATAAAAATACTTTCGAGACCCAAATTCTTTTGTTTCGAAAGGTCGTTTGTTTTACGAATCATTCTTAGTCAATTATTTATCGATAAATCGTATTTTGACTCAATTTCAGTTTTAGACGTACTGAATCCTGTGTTATGTGAATTATGTGATATGTGAGTTATGTGATTACGTGTTATATAAATTATGTGTGTATGTGGATCAAGAGTCCTGTAATTGTCTGTTATATTTATGTGTGGGCCATCGTATGGGTAAACGATAGGATTTTGACGCGCAGTTCGTCGAGTGATTATCGTTTAGACAATTAAAGCTATATCTTTTAATTTTAGATGCGGATCTCTCGAGTTGATCGGGACAAGACGTTGGATAAAGAATGAGATGGAATGGTATTGGGTATCTGGCTTCTAGCAATCGCATGAGCAGCATATCAGTCAAGTGATGAAAAGAAGGACGGTGATGTCTTGAGACAGAATGTCAGAATAGATACGTGTTTGCGAGTGTGACTAACTGCTAAAAACCCAAAGGCAAGTATTTCTATCATCACTTATTGTTCAAGTGATATTTATTTTGAATCGTATCATGCAAGTATTGCTTTCCTTATTCAGTTCAAGATAGATAAATGTTTTACATATTGCTGAATTAAATGATTCTGTTTATGCAAGTATTCTTCTGCTATTCTATGATCAGAATAGCTAAGTGATTTTACTTATCAAATTATCGGATTTATAAATTTTGGATTTTGAGAAAAGTGATTTGGTTGCGAATATTTCTACCCAGGAATTGGGGGGAATAAAATTATTTCGGGTGTCGAATATTATGACCCCTTTTTCAATAAAATGTTTTAAGATTGGATGGTTACTGGTTGCGTAAGAGGTCGAGGCACCGGTCCAGCGTGAGCTATTATACAGAAGTGTAATACGGAAGCGTAATATCTTACAAGGCTTGTTATTCCTTTTCTGGCGCCCTATAAGTACCGTATGGCTGCGGAATACGGGTAGTACCTATATTTACGGTATGGCTGCGGGATACCGGTGCTGTTTCGTGACTGATCATCAGGAACAGCATAGTGCATAATTGGTTCCAATCTAAAATATTGTTTCTTTATTGTTTTTGATATTCATAGAATAAATGATTTATCAACTGTTTCTGTTTTGGAATAATGGTAAAATGCAGTTTTGATTCAGTTTCTTATTTTTAGAATACTCAGTTTGTTGTTAAATATCAAAGGTGCTATTAGTACAGATGATTGGTGTTGACTTCAGTATGGGATGTTGTGAGCATCAAAGTTCGTAGTGATATCTAATTTGATATGATAACAAAATAAGTATTAATTTCAAGAGTTCGGTTTTGAGTAAAGTTTATGATTCATTCCATAATCATTGCTTCTTGTTGTTATTGTTTACGATATTTCCGTAAACATTGTTTTACGAGCTTTGCTCTTGTCAAGATTCAAAGTATTGCTAAAGCCTTTCGTTTGAAAATATCGAAAAGAGTTTTATGATTCAGCAATTATGATTTTAAATGTTCTGCTCTAATGCAGATGTCGGTTTTATATCAAAACGACCCTATATATGTCATAATAATCTTGCTGAGCATTTTTTTCGCTCATACTTGCCTGTTTTTAAATTTAAACCTCCAGTGAGGATTAGCTTGCGCTACTTAGCTGCGTAATTCGAGGAAGCAAAGAAGAAGCTTTTGGAAGGTGGTTGGTTCAGGGTTTGCGGACTAGTGTAAGTTTTATTGTGTAAAGTTGTTTATATTATATTATATTATAGTTGTGTATTTTATTTGGGCCTAGTATACTTCATTTCGAAGTTATACTAGTGGGTTTAGTTTTGAGTTGGAATTTAATGAAAAGAGTTTTAAAAGAAAGTGAAAAATTTATTTGTGAAATTTGGATATCTTGTTTCTAGAACTGTAACCTTAAAAAATCTTGGAGTAGTTTGGGGTCATTTATGCTAAATATCTTCCGCTGGCATTTAATTATTGATTAAAAAGGTTGATTTAGATTGAGGTTTCATAGTGACGACCAAATCCTCTGAACCCGGATTTAGGGGCGTTACAATATAGATATCAAACCCACTGAATCCATGACTCAGGCCCAACAAGTGTGACTCAAGTCCAAGTTCTGTGACACATGCGGGAGATTAGTGTAATTTGATTGAGTATATAAAAGAGTGTTGTGTATTCATTTACAAAATAATTGTAATATCAAGTCTGTATGTATAGATTTATGTTAAATGTAGACATTCGGATTCATTATCTTCTTCTTCAAACTAGTTAGTTACAGAACTCTTACGAAGATTATCATCTTCATTTCACTAAATTGACAATATGTGACTCGTTAAACACGGGCAAACTCTCCAAATTATTACAATTAGAGATACGTAATCGCTCGACAATATTTCAATACGATATTATTGTATATCGATACAATTCATTGATGAAAATATTTATTATGACAAAAAATAAATAATTAATAATGCTTAAATATCACTGCAGTTCTGCCCATAATGTAAGTATCTCAAAATGCCCGAGAACCATTCCCACATTCCAAGAGCAACTGCGATGTGTTCAGAACTTGACAGATCTTAAGAACCAAAACTAGGCCAAAAACACACACCCTAAAATGCAATTGGAATTACAGACATCAACGGTACTTTGCTCATTTTATTGGAGATTTCTAGGGTTTGGTTAGGACTTTGCTGGGTATTTTCCTTATATATTGGCACTCCAGTACGGAACTGATATAGATCAAACGAATATAGAAAAGAAATGGCCACACTGAAACGGGCTTATCGCCTATAAAAGCTCCTCATGTGGAGATCCAAACAGCAACTTAACCCGAACAAAGAACAGCCACAACACCACACACGTATCCAAAATGACAGACTGGGTATCCAGACTACGTATTGTATTGATGGTGATTACGTTGTCATTCTAAAGTTACCAGGAGCACAAAATTGTACGACCGAAGTATCTGAGCTACCAACTAAATTAAGGGCAAGGAATAGAAGGATGATACAAGGAACCCCCACAAGTAAACCCTGGGTTCAAACCAGCGTACTAAACACTACACCAGAAATCGGGTGCTTACTCAGATTGTCGCTCAAAAAAAATAAATTGTTCCCAGCAGAAATTGAAACAAACTCATTAATGTTAGAATATAAATCCGATTGGGCCTCTCTAACAATTAAAAGGTTTTTGAATTGGTTCCTTATCATGGCACATAAGACAAATTAATTCCCTAAAAATGACGCCAGACAAAAAAAGAGCTCTCTAGTGAGAAGAGTGTTAGAATATAGATCATGTTAAATCTTCCTCTAACACCCTGGAATTTTAAGATTTTAGAACAATTAATTCCTTTGACAATCAGCAATCTATTCTACACTTGGGTACTACAACCAAGTCAAATCCATGGGGTTCCCTAAATTCTTTTACCTGCTTGGTAGGTGATTACCCCTAAATTCTTTTACCTGCTTGGTAGGAGTAAATAATCTCTCTACATTTCATTCTTTTTTCATGAAAAAAAAATTACGATAAACATACAACTGATGTCTAGTAAATTGAGATTTAATCAACTTCCAAATATAACATTTTTCAATTTACACTACAAAACTGCCTCAACTATAATTTACAACAAAGATAATCTATAATGAAAAGCCTATATTTCAAATTTGCTTATATAAATTAAAAAAGAACCTGCTGAAGAAAAGTCTAGTACTCATTATACACAAAGAGAACTACAACTATCTGCCCTTTTTCCTCTTGTCAACTTCCCTTTTTACCAACTGAAGAAATGAAGTCGCTGGAAGATTGCAAGCAGAGAACACATCACACACTTGGAAAACACAACATAACCACCTCTTCCTGTGACAACTACAGCTAACTGTATAAAAAATGGGGGCAACGCAAATAAATAATGCTAGTGTCCAGAAGAATATGCATCTACGTTCTACTAACATAACCATCCCAAGTCTTAACCTCACAGAACACTGACAAATTCTGGCCCTCATATCTCGGTTTGCACAAGGTCATAATCCCAGGCAGCCAAAATTGGTGTTTGTTCGTCTACGTTGTCAAATTTTAAAAGACATGTAATGGTAACACTTGATGAAAGGATAAGAGAAAGAAAAGTTACTGTACAATGACAAAGTCAACTTATATTAGTCTACGCTGCCTCATACCCTTTCCAAAGTGAGGCTGCATTAACCGCACATATAAACCATTCTTTGCCATCAACATATCATGGCTCCCTTCCTCAACAATTCGTCCTCCGTTGAGTACAACAATGTTGTCAACATGTCTCATCATAGCTGCTCTATGTGCTATGAGAATGGTGGTTTTGTTACCCATGACTAATGTATCAAGTGCTTCCTGAACAACTCGGCTCGACTCAGACTCGATAGATGAGCTTGCCTCATCCAATAACAATATGGGAGCATTCTTTAACACAACACGAGCAATTGCAATTCTTTGTTTCTGTCCTGGGGTCAGATCCACGCCTCTCATCCCAACATGTGTGTCATAACCATGAGGTAAACTGCTTATAAAATGGTGGGCATTTGCTATTCTTGCCGCTTCTTTTATCTCAGCTTCACTCGCATTGTGCCTCGCATAAATAATATTTTCCTTGACTGTGGTTGAGAAAATAATTGGTTCTTGTTGAACAACACCCAAGTGATTGCGCAACCATCGCAAGTTATATACTTTTAAATCTCTGCCATCTAAGAAAACCTGACCAGCAACTGGATCATAAAATCTCTCAATCAAAGATAGTATGGTGCTCTTTCCAGACCCTGAAACTCCAACTACTGCAACAGTTTGCCCACCATTGACTTTGAGATTAAAATTGCTCAACACCAAGACTTCTTGCCTTGTCGGATATGAAAAGTCAACATTTTTCAACTCCAGACTACCATAAACATTTGGAGGTTTCATTGCTGAGTTATCGTCAGGGTCAATCTTCGGAATCCGATCAATGATTTCGAACACAGAAATCAAAGATTTCCTTCTTTTAAGTATATAAGGAGCCAAGCCAAATGGCTCCACAAGAGCAAATGTGGCAAAAGAGAACACCATATACTCCTTAAGAGCAGTTGGGAGACTAGTGTAGTTATTTTTAATGGATACTGCAGTGTACCAGAGAAGACATGCGTTGCATGCAAACAGAAGAAACTGTGAAAAACCGAAAGCAAGACCAATAGTCATTCCATGTAGGAAGCTCTGTTTGAATATTTTCCGCAATTGCGTTCTGTAGAGCTCCATCACCTTGTTGCCAGCACAGAAAGCCACGACGGTGTATATATTTCTAACCGCATCTTCAAGGACCAAAGATGCCTTCCTGTGCATCTCTTGTATACCCTTTGAGAATCCAGCAAGCCACATTTTCTGTAAATTAGGATCTGAAGTTTATCAGGGTTCAGATTACAAAAATTAATGAAGGCTAAACTACTTATGGAGCTGAAAGAAATATATTTCACACAGAAGTTATTAAATTTAGACGACGATTAGATATCTAGGTTAGATACCCCATACAAATTAGAATAATAACTTAGCAACAGGCGGGTTATTGCATATGGTCGCATGAAGAGTTTGAGATGATAAGAACTAAATAAAACTCTTTGCATATCCGTAATGAGGAGGTGATATTTGTTAGTAAATCCAACAAAATGGCAGAGAATATCAAGCTTTAGCTAGCTATCTAAAAAAGGTGTCACCTGAACAAGAGACATATATGATGTTGTGCTTGCTAAGGGTGAATGAAAAATGGGAAGCAATAGAATGAATTTTGGATTTTTTAATGATGTTGTGCTTGTTATTTTACGTCCGTCCATCATTAAATTCCCAACAATATACACCAGACCTAAAATCTACCACTGTAAGAATTAGACTCCACCACTCTCCTTACCATCCTAACGATTTTTATCTTGCCACAGTGAGTTTTTTACCTCAACAACTCGTCGACTCTTGGGAAGAAAAGTAAAGGGGAATCACGGCAAAGAGGATCTATACAGTTAGTTAGTTATCTATTATGCTTCCAAGAAGATAATTCAAGTTTTTCTTAATACAAGAAAATCATTTTAATGATAATTTTAAAATAACATTACCACTATAAATCTACATGATTTCCATTTAATTCCAAGAAGCTGCATTTTTTAGAAATCTAGCACATTATTATTTGTGGGTGCATGAGGCGATGTAAACAGATGAAAGCAACACCCATTTCAATGGCAGCCAGAAACAAAGAAGTCTATCCCGCATATCAAAAGACAAAAAGCTTACCTGACACCAGGAAAAAATTACAGCAGGCATGGCATAATCAAGAAATAATAAAAAATATACAATGAAACAAAAATTGTCTTGCTAGATGAAGGTAAGAAGATATCATGCAAACCTGAGCAATAGCTGAAATGGTTAATACAGGCAATGTACCCAAAGCGACGAGCGCCAATCGCCACTCAAGTATCATACCAATAAGAACAGCCACAATAATTGCAGCACTATCTTGAATGAATATAGAAACTCGATTGCTAAAAGCAGCTCTTACAAATGTAGCATCATTTGCTAGACGCATAGACAAAGTATCAGCGCTATTCTCTTCTTCATCAAACCATCCCACTTCATTCCGAAGCATTGCTGTCAAAGAGAATGAAATGGATTGAATAAATCCACCATAATACACATCCACAGCATGATATAAAACACAACTCATACCATTACGTTCAAAGGAAAAAATAAATATACACAACTCGTAACATTAGGTTCAGAAGGAAACGTATGCACTCATAATAAGAACATGTATCACTTAAATTGGGGAAAAGGAAAAACAGAGGGAATCACATACCTGAAAACATCATTCTTCTAATTCGTTCTGTCATTTTCTCACCCATAATACCAAAATAAAAGTGCTGCAGAAAATTGGCAACCACTGTTACTACACCCATGCACGCAATTATCAAGCACCATTTATCTACGTCCTCTCGAAAGTTGTGTTTTTCTTTATTATAATATGTGGTCACTATTAGTGCAATAACATAAGCAAGAAGAGGATTGAAGGAACCAAAGATAGCTGCCCCTATGCTTCCTAAAACAGCATAAAGCCATTCTGCTAAGCTAAGCTCTACAAGCCTCCAAAACGATGGCGTTCCTCGATGTTCTGCATCTTTGGCTTCTTTCATTTCCATTGGCAAGTCATCATATTCGCTAAGTGGTCGACTAAAGGTTTGTGAATGGGAACGCTCATTCTGTGGGTCAGATGTCAAAAGTGGTGAAACAGGAGACTCAGGATCAGAAGTATATGACGTGTGTCGATGTGCCGAATGGACATCAATCTTTGGCAAATCTGGTAGTCTCATTTCAAAACTATCCTGTCTTCTCATTGATGGCTCTTTATCTGTCCCATCCATCGTCAAACCATTTTCAGCCATATGTTCTGGAGGGCTCTGATTTCTTGGTGATTCATGCGAGCTAAATGTACTATCTGGGGGCTGAAATGCATGGATTGCAGAAACTCTCTGCAAAGATGGTGATTTGGCCATTTTGGGAGATAATGGTTCTTGAAAGCTATGACTTGCTGAAGAATCTTTGTCAATCTGGAATGCTTTAGCGTCTTTGTACTTTCTTTTGGGCATCCTGAAAGAACATTAGACATGAAGCTTATGAAAATTATATGAACTGCTCTTGATCAGATAAGAAGAATAAAAGCCTCCTCAACTATAATACCTCCTTGGTAATTTTGCAGCTTCTTCACATTTCAGAAGCTCTGCGTATAAGCCATCCAAAGCTATCAATTCATCATGGGTACCCATTTCAACTAGTTGACCTTCTTCCATCACAGCTATGTAGTCAGCATTTTTTATTAAACTAAGCCTTCGAGCAATTATTATAGTTGATCGGCCTAACATGAGAAGATCTAAAGCCTCCTGAACAGATCTTTCTGCTTCAAAATCAAGCCCACCAGTGACCTCATCAAGAAGAAGAATTGATGGACTTGAAATGACTGCTCTGGCAACAGAAAGTTTTATTTTCTGTTCTTCTGTCAATGCCAATCCAGCCCTACCAACCTGAAACCCAAGATTCCAGATGTAGAAACATAGCCATGGAAGAATACGGGGAGAGAGGAGTGCTAAATTACGAAAGGGTAAAAATTTTACAATTTAGATGCCTACCTGTGTCTGGTATCCTCTTACGAGTGAGCTAATGAATGTATGCGCATGCGCTATTTTAGCTGCTTCTTCTATCTGATCCATTGTAGCATCCCGCCCATAAGCAATATTGTCCCTAATGCTCAAACTAAGCAAGGCAGGTTCTTGAGTGACTAAACCAATCTGATTCCTAAGCCAGTCCAGCTTCAGATTCTTGATATTTTCCCCATCTAATAGTACTTCTCCTACAACAGAAAAATTATCAAAATTTATGTTATATGCAAAAATCATAAATGAAGATCTCACAATTTATTAGGTGACACTACCAGCCAACTATATTCAGATGCTAAGAGAGACATACCTAATGTAGGATCATAAAAACGCTCCATGAGGGGTATAATACTGCTCTTGCCAGAGCCATTTCTGCCAACAAGCGCGACAGTCTTTTTAGCAGGAACAGTAAGGTAAAACCCACTCAAGATAGGAATTTCTGGCCGAGACAAATAGCTGAAATATACATTTCGAAACTCAATGTTCCCTTGTACAGAGGAAGGGGTATTTCCGTCATGGTTTACTGTGGAGGATGAGCGGCTGATCATCTCAAAAAGTCTATATGCAGCAATTCTACCTTGCTCAAATGAATAGAAATTTGTTGCAGCTTGATTAAGTCCCCTATGAAAAAACAGCATAAACATATCAGAGACCCATAGTTAGATATGTCATGTACAGGTAGAAACATTATTAAAAAAAAATAAACTTACAGGCCACTTAAGATGACAGCGAAAAGCGCTGTAACAATTTCACCTCCATGAGCTTTTCCATGTGTAATCAAGAACCTGCCTACCCAAAGTTGTAAAGCACAAGAGCAAATAGCAAGCCCGTATGTGAATCCCAGTCCAAGCCCTTGTACAAGACTTATCAAAATACCATATCTTAGGGTAGCTTGTAAAGAAGTTGCGTATGAATATTTCGCTAATGTTTCATTTGTAAATGCATACAAGGTTCTAATGTATGAGACTGCCTGCAAATTTGGAACACCAAACAGAACAAAAAAACTGCATGTTAATAAAGCACGAAACTATTTTGATTGACATGACAACTATAATCAAGGTTATAATTTCACATACTTGAAAATGAATGTCTTCTGTTATTATGTATCATGTATGATGTATCATCACCTATTTTCTTTAAAACAGAATAGCCTCTTATCAACAGTGACAAGTTTATAAATATTATCTACCGAACTTAAGCAGAACAACATGCCAAATTCCCAAAAATTACAACTTTATTATTTTAAAGACCGAATACAGCAGTTGAAGACTCAGTGTAGAAAGATAAACAAAAACTATTAACATACATTAATATGTCTATATACAGATACAATGTTAAGTAGAGAAGTTTGTCACAAATCACAATTGGGTAAACATGCATATGAACATGGTACATGCACAAAAACAACAATACAGACGATTCACATTGAAGTGCATAGAACACGGTCATCACTTCGATATCAGACATCGTAATGCTCAATGAATGTCATTAGAAGGGCATATTCTGTCACAGCACTAATTTAGTAAATGCAGAAGTGAGTATACAGCTTTCTACTTCTATATGAACAATTTGTATACACAAACTAAAACAAATCACTAAGAAAACTCCAGACCAAAAAATCACTAAGAAAACTAATTAGTAATTTCATTGAAGTGATTAAGACATCTAAAATTCTTACATCTAAAATTCTTGGGTAAGAATCAAGGATAAATACTCCAAAAGTTCTGTAAAAAAATATTTATTAATTAAGGAAACAGCTGAAACGGACACACGGTAGACAAGTAATTGAACAAATTCCAGTTCAGCAAAAGAGAAACTTTATCGATGCCAATGGGTTACGATGTCCTCGGGATATATTTTCTAGTTATCATTTTCTGGTTTAAAGGGAGGATAGATCATCAGCTACAGTTTAGAGACTATCGAACACCATAAGTGGAAAAAATAAACAAAATAAAAACTCATTAAACAATTCCCGATTTACCAGATAACTACAAAGAACAAATTACAAGCCAGCATTTTAATTAAACACAAGAAATAGATTTACCTAATTGGATGTAAAGGAGGGAAACATATGTAAGAAGTAGTTAACCTGTTCAGCAATGCTAGCTGCTTCGGCGTATGCATCTTGAATGTTTTCCGCAAGCCTGTGCAGAAATATATTTGATATTCCTCCTGCAGCAACAATAAATGGCCCGGCAGCTAATGTAATTAATGCTATTTGCCAACAGTTGATGAATCCAATCACGAGACCACTGAAGAAGGTAGCCATGTTATGGATATAATTTCCTACCTGTTGTATGAGTAACTAATTAGCAAAAGAAAAGAGTATGAAGACAAGGAAATAACCGATGTGGTAAGTATGTATGTATGATGATAAAAGGCATTAACACCCTGAGTTGTACATTTTTCATCTTTTTCCTACTTAAGGCATGTATTGTCATGGAGAAAAGCAGATAGAAGTATAGAACATGTATTACTTGAGTTGCACTTACTTTTTCACTAAGAGCAGACTGGATGAGCAACACATCACTTAATACTTGGCTCACAATGTCTCCATTATTCCCATAGGTATCAAAAAAACTCATATCTTGATTAAGCAGCACTTGAACATATCTTGACCTAATCACAGCAGTCTGACGTTCTCCGGTAAGAATCCAACATGACACCTCTACAACATAAAGTTGAGTCAGATGTTCGAAAAGAGCATTACTAGCAGAATAAAGAATCGAGCAACTATATCTTATAACAATATATGTTGCTTACCAATCCAACCAGCAGCAAAAACACCCCCAGCAATATAAAGAATTGTTAAAGCAAGCTGCAAATATATAAGCACAGCAAGTCAATTATAATAGTTTCCACCAAAAAAGGAAAAGATGATCTCTATTTTTATTTTAACACAGTAAGATAAGACTAAGGTACAAGCGCAGACCGTTATAGATAGATTTATCAAATTTCGGTTCAGGTTCTATTATAGTCGCTAAGATCGACTGTCTAACAAGGTGGTGGTCAGATCATCAGATCGAGTCTGCCTAATTAAATGAATAAAAATAAAGATACAAGAAAACCAGAAAGACATGACTGTCAACACAGTATACTTTAATCAAATTTAATGGTTACACACAACAAAAAGTGAAAAGTGTGATTAAGCAAATAGAGACAGTGAACGGCATTGCCAACAAGATTATAACAAAAGTTCCACCAACTCTTTGCGTTTTCTTTTATTTAGACGGACTGCATCTTAGACCTAACCAAGCTCTAACCGGTGACCTGTCACTTAGACCTGTAGCTTTGAAATAAATCAAGCCACAGCTCCCTCTCGTAAAAGGAAGACACTAAGCACAGGTTTAAATTGCTTTTGCTGCTAAAAATCCTACAAGAGGAAAGAAGTTCTAGTAGCTTAGTGAACTGCTAAATACAACACCGCCATGAATACCTCTGTTTCTAATACTGATTGCACTTGCCAAATAATTTGTTTAAATCCAAGAGGCAACCCTCACAGCCTCACTCCAATTATTAGTCATTCACCGGAACAAGCTAAAAGTCCCAAGTAATTGTTATTATTAGTCTCCTAATTAACCCCACTTGATGTAACTTCTTTATTCCTTCTCACTTATACACTTTTTGTCCGGATGTAGAATTTTTCATACTTGGTATTTCTTAATCATCTGCTTGCGGTCCAATTCCAACTCAATCTCGTAATTAATCACATGATATAGCTTCTTGTTTTTCTTCTCTTCAACAAATAACCTTCTTTCCCAGTTGTATAGTTTTTCATTTTATTCTACTTCCTATCACCATCTTGCTACCCTCTCTTGAAATAAGAAACTATTACATAATTATAGGCAGCTGGTCAAATATGCGCGTGTGTGTGCGCGTATTCACTTAGCAAAAGAGAAGTATAAATATATTATTTCTATTATCAATATTCTGAAGATTTTTCCGGTAACAATTTTGTTCTCTACTCACTTATAACTAACATACTTTGTCTGTATGAACATGCCCCAGGTCCAAAACAATTGAGATGACATTTACCAATGATCACTGTTTGGGAGACCTTTGCCTAAGAAGTCTTACATATTATTTCTCCATGAGACTGATATATTTTAATGAAGACACTTACCCTGAACAAAAAAAGTTACTATCATCTCCCTTCACATGATCTAGCACAATCGACTTTCCACTTTAGACTGTCCCCACTTCTAGTTCTTAGAATAGCTGTTTTCTTTGATAAATATCCACCGTACGAATGCTACTCCTTTTCCCCTCTTCTTTAATAATTGAGTTATTTTTTCTATATAAATCTATATATTTTTACCCCAAGAAGGTCGTAATCTAAAGACGTGTTGGATAACACTAGGAGTGGACATTGTCAATTCTTAACAATTAATGATAAACGAATAGAATGGTAGGTCCCCATATATGCAACCAAGGCCAACCACGTAGCTTGCTTATGTCAACATTCCAGTTGGCCTAAAATTCCAGTTCGTTTTCAAATTTGAGAGATGGAAATACTAAGTTCGTTAAACTACATATTAACAAACTCACATACAAAAATTTTCATATAATTTTTAGTTATACGCTAAATTTAATTGAGCAACTAGAGAAAATTATTATTTTTTGGCTAAATTTTTTTATAGCACTAAGATTTCTTTACCCAACTACAGAGATTTTGGAAGTTTAGAAAAGAGATGCAGCAGCACAGAAAGGATAACCGGAGATTAGAATACTCAATACAATAGAGTCAGAATGATGTATTAATATAGATAGAGGCAGAACCATGAAAGGCAATAGGATGAATGGAAGATATAGGTCACTCAAAGCACGTCACCTTATTGCCTATTGTGTACTTACTTTGTTAATATATTTGCAGGTATGAGCAGTGAAGAGAGTAAATGCAAATTTACTATTCCAACCGAATCCTAATCATTTTAATTTAGAATGTGGACTAAGCTTTAGGTGTATACTAATTTCTGCTCAGTGTGCTTTTCTCTTTTTGGATATAATTCTATACAACTCCGTGTAACAATATTAATTTCATACCCATTACTCTCCCACAACTTGTCTCTGTATATATATGCGTTGAGTAAGTTATACACATTATTCAAACAGTCAGAAGCCAGATGATGGAGGCTACTGAAAGCATGTTCCCTTATTGCCCAGTAGTAGCAAGCTGTTTTAGATTGAGTACTTATTTTGTTAATATCTTAGCGGGTTCAAGTGGTGTAGTTCCAATCGAAGCCTGTCAATTATTTTGATTTAGAACATGGACTGATATATAAATATATTATACTCCAAAAAGTCATTAATTTCGGATCAGTTTGCTTTTCTTGTACCACTTGGCGTGCAGCAATACTTCCATACCCGTTACAACTTCTCTCTGAATACACATATATAAGATGCCCAAACAGGTCCAACTTCTAAATAAACTACGATGTTAACACAATACATAAACTTTAATTTAGGACAAAGATGGGATTCCTAATAAGGGGAAATGGCATATTAAAGCTTCATAATATTTATCACAGAAATCAACTGATTTGTTTAATGAGAAATGATCTGTGTTCCTTGGGCTGACAAGCAAATACGGGATTTACTTGTTACAGAACTGCAAGTCAATTTCTTTTAAACAAAGGTTCCTATAAAACAGAGTATATATTTCGTCTTTGACATCACATATGTCGAATGCTAATAACCTTTATCAGGCTCACTAAAACCCACAAACCAACATGTACCAGAATGACAAGTCATATTAACATTTAAAAACTTGTGTTGTTATTGGAAGAATTTAAAGGAAAAATACGTACTCTTGCACTTTGGAATCTCATAAAGTCTGGAAAAGCAAAATGATCGAATTTTTGAGATAGATATTTATCTAATGCTTTGTTTCCTCGTTCCTAGTATGTCTGTTTCTAGCCTTTATACATATTAACAATTTATTCTCTATTTTACTATGCATGTTATTCTTTATCTGCTTCTTCTGGAGTATATGGACTACTCTATACATGCTCCTCTTCGCCTCATCTAAAGTTCCATCTCCATCAAACAGGAAGAACTAGGAATTAGAAATGATCTCTAACTAATTTAGTAATTGACAGTTTGACACAACTATTATAGGTAATAGATATACATCACATAACAGATCCTATAAAAAGAGAGTTACTATTAATCTACTATTTGGTAATATATAATTTGTAGCCTGTAGGAGCGTTAAATTTTAATCATATGGAATTATTGAAGTTATATTTCACAATTAGAATTTTAAGGCTGCAGTCCCAATATATATGTGATCCTTAATATGAGTCCTAAAACTAATCAAATTTTGATGACTATATAATTTTAAAATATTACACTTAAAATAACTACATAACAGTGGTTGCACAATCAAACCCCAACTCCTTATCCCTAGAAATGGGGAAAAAGCATGTAAAAATACTTAATCTTCTACGACACATATCAATTATATTCTTAATGCCTCTCAACGTCTCAAAAAGAACTAAATTGGTATCCTATTACAAACTACCATCAATAATGTTTACTAATATCAATGCAAAAGCATATACAAAGAACAAAAATCAAGAATATTGATCACATATCCACATTGTACTATTTCAAATCACAAGTAAATGCACCTCCGTACAATCGCTTCAAGACAAACTTATTTGCTAGAAACGTATACAAACCGAACAATTTCCTAACTATACATTAAATTGTCACAATACACTAATTACCAAACGTCATTCATATATACACAAACAACAGCCACTTCTGCACTTACATATGCATACTCATCCTAACAAGGCATTCAATTGTCGTTTTATCACATTTTACAAACTATAATTTTAACGGTCTAACTAACTCCTCAAACAAAACAAAATCATACACGCACGCAAAACGAACAACAACGAACATCAATTTCTATATATAAGCAATTTAAAGCCAAAGTTTCGAGAAACTACCTCAGTAAACCTATCGAACAACTTATCAGGCGAATCTTTACTATGCGACAGCAAATGAATAATTTTCGCGAAATAATGCAAGTAAACAACCAACGCAGTCCCGTGCGCCGCAGCAGCAACCGATCCAAACACCATAAGCACCCAATCCAGCCCATCCGCACAAGCGAAAAGTCTCGAAAACGGCACGGCAGCTGGTGGAGGCTCCATCTCCTCTCCATCCTCCATCTCATCCTCCGTTTCAACTCCGACGGCATCGGCGGCGCTGCTATCTAAGTACGGCGACGGCGATTCCGGCGGCTCCGAGACTTCCGATACCGGAGTTAACGGTTGTATGTGCGGCGGCGACCAGCCGAATAGGCCTCTAGATACCATCATAATTGGATCGGAATTAGAGATTATACGTCCAGTATATACTTACAAAACCCTAGAAAGTGTGTTCTAATATCATTTAACAGAGTTGACTCGGTGTGAGTGACTCAGTCAAAGTAAAAGATGAGAGGATTTAGAGGAAGCTGTAATGGTGACTCGGTGGGAATGACTCAGTGGGAAGAAAGGAGAGGCGAGGACGCGGACGGAATTGGAGTGTGTTTTGGTAATAATAATTTGTGAGAGGCTCGAGTAATGGTGACTCGGCGTGTGAGTGACTCGGTGAAACAATTTAGCTGTTATTTTTCGGCTAATAAATAAAATTTTCGAGATATGAATGAAATAATTATTGAGGAAAATTTCGAAGTAGAATTAGAATTTGGAATCGGAATTTTTTGTCATTTTACTACTTTAAATTTTAAATGTAGATACTTATTAGTTTAAAAACATTTGATTTACATATTGGTATCAACAAGTTATGTGTTTTTGTTGAATTCTAAATGTTAGTGTCCAATTTTCGTACCTGACATAATATTATTACTCGATTGAGATGTTTTGCCGAGATAACGAATTTTCGACTGTAAATTGGTGATTTCGATAATTTCGTAATGTTATCAATGTTTAATTTTCGTACCTGACAGATTGACGAGGTATGTGAATATGTTAATTTTTGGATGAAATGCGTGAGTATGATAATTTTTTTTTATTAAATACTTTTTTCATCCAAAATTAGTGGTCATGTTTGAATTTTAATTTTACAGATACATATTTAAGATATCTTGGCCGCATGTCTCTATTAATTATTTTTAATTTTTTTTATAAATAAAAAATTAAATCTTAAATTTTCATTTATAATTTTTTTAAAAAAAAATAATGAAGAAAGATATCAGTTAATACTTAATACACCTTAAATTACATACAAAAATCAAACATTACCCTAATTTGAGACGAAGGGACTATTAATTTAACATAATAATTTTATGGGGATGTTAAAAAAGTGACTCGGGGTGAGTGAGTCGGACTCGGTCAAATAAGGGGGCGGAGAGGGCAAGAAGAGAGGGTTGACTGTTGGGGAAATGGAAAGGGGGGGGTCCAGTGGGAGGTGTGTGTTAGCTTTAGCGGTGGCGGGTGGGTAAAAAGTTACCGTTGAGAGGTGGAGTACAGCTAGGGAATTTGGGGATAATAATTTTGGGTCATATTTATGTTGAAATGAATGTGTTAATTGTAATTTAAGAGAAATGGATATTTCATGTGTATTGTGCGGCAGTAGACATATGCCTATCTGTAGCTGGTGCGTGTGTGAATTAACAAATTAGCTGTCCACTCCAGGCACCTATAGTTCTCTTCTCTACCACGAAACGTTAACAACTTTGCAACAAAGTATTTCATCAAAAATTATCAAAAAAATTAAAAAAAAATTCTTCACAAAAAGTGATGTTCAGACTAATTAGGGGTCATTCGGTAATAAAAAATCTGGTTAAACTAGTTGAGGTTGATATATCATTTATGATATTATGTATTTGGTTAAGTGTTGAAATAAATATTTTAGATTTATATTATTTTATAAAATATTAATTTTAGTTAATTTAAATATTATTTTAATTATTATTTTAATAAATTTTAGTTCATTAAATAAATTTTTTTCAAACATTTACATTTGATTGTTTAAATAAAGTTGAAATATTATAAATAAAATTGATTCCTCATGGCCCATATCCCTTTCTCATACCCACCTTTTTCCTTAAGTATCAAAAACTTTCGAGGGGAATGAGAAATGAGTTTGGAGGAAAAAAATTATGAACCGAACATCAGGTATGGGGTTGGAATACATCAAACCCATACCTTATAACAAAACGCCTCCAATCAAACGACTCCTTAATAAATGAGAGAAACGTAAATTTGTTCACGAATAATTCGAGTCTAATAAAGTTAAACTCGAGTCAAGCTGAACATAAGTCGAGATTGAATAGAAAGAGTGAATTCTACATTAATAGTTAGTATATATTTTTTTATTTCATTTTTTAAAAAACTTGCCTAAAGCATTATTTAACCTAAAAATATGTTTCATGAGTGTTATAGAAAATGCGATACATTAACGTGATTGACAGATTATTGCGTAAATCATTGAATTTATCTAGTAACGACTGCTAATTAACTACTATAAAAAGAGAAGAAAAAAGTGATGCAGCACCCGAGAGTATCATGGCCAAACACTCCAATCTTGTTCGGTTTTTATTTACATGCACGTCAAGGACTCACTCTATTTCATTTTAATTATTTTTTAACTTTTTTGCATACATATTGATCATAATAAAAATTATTTTTTTATAAAAAAATTTATTAAAAATTTTAATTATATATTTTTGTCCAATTTTTTTTTAAAATTATTATTTTTACTATACGATCAAAGCATTTAAAAATAATTGTAAAAAAATCAAACGACTATTTAAAAAAAACGGAGAGTATTTCAATATGCAGAAGGCTGA
This sequence comes from Apium graveolens, assembly GCF_009905375.1. Lineage (NCBI taxonomy): Eukaryota > Viridiplantae > Streptophyta > Magnoliopsida > Apiales > Apiaceae > Apium > Apium graveolens. The sequence continues at coordinate 160,351,543 of NC_133656.1, read as the reverse complement.
TGACTTTATTTGTGGGTTTTCTAATTTTTTGTTGAATTTGTTCAATATATATGTGTGTTCAACTTTTCAGGGTGTGATTTTTACCCAAGTTGTTATTCTTTTTTTTACTACTCTTGATTATTATCTTAAAAATTGATTACATAAGTCAATATTAAAATTAAAAAATATTACTAAACGAGACCATCAGCTTAGATAAAAGGTTCTGGAAAATAACAAGATGCTTCATTTAAACTCCTAGTCAGGACTATGGGCCACTTAACACAGAACTTTGGGCCACTCTTGAAAAACAACATTGGAGATCTATAGTTTGGTCTTAAACTGTTGGAGTGTTGGGTTGAGACTAATTTGCAAAGGGGAAAAACTAATATAAGCATGCGTCAATGCAAGATTTCAGTAGATGCAGCCACATTCAATGACAGACATGCCACAGGGATGGGAATGGTGGCCAGAGACTTTACAGGTGGTCTTGTGAGCGCGAAAAGCTCCTGCAACCCAGTATGGCAGAAGCGGTGGCAATTAAAGGAAATGAAATGGGACAAGACCGTAGTAGAATCTGACTGCCTAGTGGCGATCCAGAACATTTGAAGTTCAGTCCAAATGCGCTAAATATTTGGACAATTAGTTATTGAGGATTGCAGGAGGATAATTAAAGGGTTAAACAACATGGAGTTGTATTTCATTAAATGGGTCTGCGAATAGGTCGGCAGACAAGCTTGCTCGATTATCACATATGTATCTTGATTGTATAGTTGACCGAAACTCTATTCGGATTATAGTTAAAGATTGTATTGTGCTTGATTCAGTTGAGAAATAAAACTTCTGCGTTTTGGTCAAAAAAATCCAAACTCCAAATAAATGCAAAAATGAATTCACAACTGCATTTAATTTTCCAGCATAAGGCAATAACCATTGCACTAATATCCAAACTCCAAAGAGAACGGGTACGATACATTTGAAATTAAGAGCAAAGATTCATAGTTAATCCTCACCAAAAGAACAAAGGCTAACATGCATAAACCGACCCAAAAGAACAAAGACAAACATGCATACATAAACCAACATCATATGACAAAAGCAACGACCACTAATTAAAAAGTTCAAAATCTAAGAAATAGACTTCCTTGGATGCAGCAAACTAAAAAGATCCTTCCATGCATGCAGTAGAAAGTAGAGCTTTTGATAATTAAGCCTTCTGATTCCCCAGGAACAAGTAGGTTAATACTTTCTCCGTCACAAACGAAGCTTTCAGCATCCCCACAGCCTAACATTTAAACACACCATATTCATCAGACGTAAGTAAGCTACCGTGCTTGTAAGGACGTATCAAGGATTGTATAATTTATATGATTCATTAATCATACAATTTACATGCGTATGTATAGAAATGCATTTTAGTGTAAACATTATAACTAGAACCAAAAATTAAAGGGAGATAAAACAATTTTTTAAAAAAAGTACCTCCTTTCGTCCAATGCAAACCTCCAAGGTCTCGAGGGCACTCAAGTCTTTGACCTTAAAAGAGCTTAGCAAAGTAATGCTAGATATGGTTGACATTGGCCTCACTTGAAGATTGTCCATCACCATGTACGTCACCAGCCCTTTGACATAACCTGTTCCCTTTTCAACTTTGGCCTCTTCCTTCCCCGGACCAGGGACACACGTCATTGTTCGGTTCATCTCATTATTACATGAAGGACAAACAGCTTGTGGGTCTGTAGTTATATAACCATAACAATTACCATAACCAGCACTACATCGGTACAACACCGTGGGGTGATTAGAATCATTAGTTTTGTAGCCCAACAAGGATGGAGTATTTCCAAGAGAGCTTGATGATACTTTGGGATTCAATACATCTTCTTTGTTCACATTTGGCTCCATGTAATTAGCATGCATGGTTTCGATGCTTTCGTATATCTTCCCTAAAGACCCAACCATCTTGTCTTTAGACAGAAGCTTCACAACTGTTCCAACAGGGAGAGACAGGAAGTGGAAAAGAAAATCCACAAACTCCTTTCCAGCTTCTCCGAAGATGACTCTCCTAGCATTTCTGTCAACAAGCAGCTTCAGAGTGATTTTGCCTGCAGCTTCACCCATGCTTTTGTTTTGTATGATACTGAAAGATTGTTTGTTTCTTTACAAGATTTACTCCTACTCCTAGAGTGCATGTCCCCTGTTATATATATATGGAGTACGGGAAGTGTCTGGAATAATGAAGCGTCGTGCCCCTGCAACCTACACGCAACCGCCACTGGAACAATTCAACAGCTTAGAAAAAGTTCAAAAATAACTCCATTATCGAGAAGATCCCGTTAATTAAACATACCGTCTATACCACATTCCGAACCGACACGCAACCGCCACTGTGATGAAATACGCATGCGTATGGCAAAAGGATTTTAATTTGCGTCTTGGAAAGAGAAAGAGTGTACACAATTACACACGCATAGCTACTTAATGAGCCTATAAACATGCAGTCTTTTAGTCATTTCCCGTGTTATGCTCATTGAATTTCATCATTATGCCTGATATGTCCAGCAGTTAAATTTAAAATTCGAATTCCAACTCAATTTTATCAGAACAAAATTTAAAGAAAATTTGTCAAAAAAATTACTGCTGTTTAAAGCTATTAGAATGCTCCAAGTAAGATTGTTGCTATAAGATACATATATAGTCTGATCGAAATTATATCATATTCGAAAATTGACCCGCATATATAACGATGTAATTCATCTAGCTACGAGAAGACGGTGTTATTACCGATCGACTAAGCTTGATCAAAACTTATTGGTCAGAAATAATGATATAACAAATCGACTTATAAAATTGATCACATTTGTTTATAGCAAAATCGGCCGATAACAATGTTAAAATCGACCAGTTTACACGTCCTAGTCACCGATGCCATGCTATGTAAATGACAAGTGAATGGCAACGATGTAAAAGTGAGATAAAAATGATGACGGGAGGTTAATTCAAGTAAAAGGTCATTTACAATCAATTTTTTGTCGGTAATTACCGGCCGAAAAATCATTTATGACTTTACTTGTTAGGAATAATGTCCAAAATACACCAATTTCCAGTTTTAAGTGTCCAAAATACCCACCGGCAGGAAAACTGCGCAAAATACCCACCGAATATGCATGTTACAGATGCGTATTTTATTTTTTTAAAAAAATACAAAGAATACGCATGTGATGCGTATTCTCTGAGTGAATACGCATGTCTCACATGCGTATTCTTTGTATTTTTTTAAAAAAATAAAATACGCATGATGATAATGTGTATTAAGTGGGTATTTTAGGCGGTTTTCCTGCCGATGGGTATTTTGGGCAAATCTCCCCAAATGGTGGGTATTTTTGGTTTTTCACCCTACTGGTTACGATCAGGTAATTTATATTAATATTATTCATTTTATAGTTACGGGTCTAAAACCCGATACACAGATTTTATATATAATTTTATATATTTTGTGTTTAAATTGAATTCTTAAAATATTTCATGATAAATACTCCCTCTTTCCCGACCATTTCTTTACATTTTCCTTTTTTGATATTCAATCCAATTTTTTACATTTCAAAACTTACCAAAAATAGTCAATGGGTCTCATCACTTTCTCACTTTTTCTCCATTTTCACACTACTTTTACTCCACTATATCTCTTTTATACATTAAAAATCAATGGGTCCCATTATTTCATCCACTTTTATTTTTTTTTTTCACTACTTTATATATATTTCTCAACCTTCGTGCCCAAATTAAACGTAAAGAATTGGCCGGGACGGAGGGAGTATATTAATAGAGGTGTATGTTCATGAATTTTTTCATTAAAATTATTTGGAAAATATAATATAACCGATTGAATATAATTTAATTGATGTTTCTATTTGTATTTACAAATATATTATGGTTTAGTTAAAAGTTAAGTTTTATTTCAAATCAATAAATATAAATTATGTAGTCTCATGTTAGTTTTGTTTATCAAGGATCAATGATTACATTATTGTATATTAATCCAAGGTTCTTGGTAAATAATTTATATAATTGTATTTTAACCTAAGTTGATTACACCGACCAAATTTAATTTATTATTTTTAATTTGATTATAATTTTTTAATTCTAGATCAATTATATAATTTTGTTTTAATCCGGATAAATAGCACATATGATTTTGTTTAGTTGGTCGAATTATATCTTAAATTTTATTTTATTTTATGTTGAATCAATTGTATAATATTTTTAGCGTGGATGAATAGTTTATATTGTTTTATTTATTGTGGTTCAATAATATTTTTTTAGCTGAATTAGTAGTACTTATTATTTTTCCTTAGCCCGAAACAGATTAATTATCAACCTAATACAACTAATTATATTGATTTTATTTTAAATTTTATCATATTTTGGATTAATAATATAATTTTATTTCAGCCTAAATGAAATGAGTAGATTATTTTATTTTACCTCAAGGTCATTAAACCGAGTAATAATAAATCTTTCCATAGTATAGATATAGATATGTATAATATATATATATATATGTAAATATTATAATATCTATTTATAGTTTAATTAAAAATCAAATATATTGGTTGTTATAATATATATTGTTTTAGAATTTAATTAAATAAAATTTAAATTAGTAGAGTAAGTTGATTTCAAATATCAAATGAAAAATTGAATATTTGATTTAATTCAAATTAATGCATGCTAGTTTAAGATGTGATTGTTTGGGTTGATTTGAATGAAACTTCACTTCTACAAAAAATTATGTGTTTGATTTATTCAAATTAAAGTATGGATATGAACTAATTTTTGTTGCACTAATTTCTCGAATTGAATTTATGTCACTAGAACCGCCAACAGTTTGAGATGCTTTGTGTCAACGCTATCTCAATGACATCCAATGAACAAATAAAAAGCGTGTTTCTTACTTGTGTTGCCTGATATATGTATCCAAGATTATATGTACATTGAGGTTTATTAAATATTTTTTATTTGAATGATAAAATTATTTTATTTGTAAAGTATTTGGTTATAAAAATATATAAGAATATAAGGGTAGTTAGGTAAATTCAGCGTGTACTAAAAAATAGGTACCGTACCAAAATTTTCAATATTTCGTGTATTATATAATAGTAATAGATATAACTTTTTACTAGTCGGAAAGTGAATTAGACAAAATCATGAAATTTAATATTAAGGATTTAAGTTTTGAGCTATATTCGTTTTCTTTAATTTTGAGAATGGATAAAATAAGAGTCTAACTATAATAATAATAATAATAATAATAATAATAATAATAATAATAATAATAATAATAATAATAATAATAATAATAATAATAATAATAACATTAATATGATACTCGAACCTTAAATGTCTAAAAATAGTTTAGAAAAAAATTACATAAATATTTATTTATAATATATTATTGAGTGGATTCCCACCCCGAATTTCTGAAAGTAGCTTACATATGTAGCTTATATATTAGAATAACGCGCTTCGCGCGGTTCAGAAAATAAATTTTATAAAATATAAATATAATTTTTTTGTATATGTACGTGAATTAATAAATTTTATTCTCTTATATTTAGGGTGATTCCAATGTTAATAGGATTGCTAAAAATATAAATATTTACCATCAACAATTAAATTTGTCCATATGTTATGAATATATTTTTGTTTTGATTCGATAATACATAATTTAGCATCAAAAAAGAAAGTAAACTAAATAGGTCATAATTAAAAACTAAAATTTCATCGCTTAAAGTTAGGGTTAATAGGCTAAAAAATCACCAAACTCATCGCCAACTTGCAAATTAGTGACTAACCCCAAAAACTTGTTAACGAATCATTAAATCAATATATTCCTAAACTTTGCTAGCAAACAAAAAACCAAATTACACTAAATACCCTCTCATCCAATAAGATTTATACTACTCTCTGTCTATTTTGGTAAATATACTTTCAGTTATGGATAATCCAACTTTAAATGGGTAGCTGTTCTATTTTTACACTTTTTTGAGTTAAAAGATGGATAATCCGGTTTCATGGATAAAACCCATGTTTATTATTTTCAAATCATATCAAATATTGTGTAACAAATTTACAAGATCAAGCCTATCATTACTCCTCAATTTAAGTAAAATTTAGATTCAAATTACGCTAATGCTTCAATCAAGTCTAAACATAGAATTCAAATTCAAATGTATAATGCTATCAGTTTTCTATTATCATTTTTCTCTCTTTCTTATCAAAATCTCACTATTCTCTAATTTTTTTTTGTAGGTTATGTGTTCTGCGAATCTTAATCAGTTTTTATTTGTGGAATATAACAGGTTTGTAAATCTATACGATCATTCACATATCATGTGTAATATATAATAGATGATGTCAAAGTTTACTGAAGCTAACAATGTCATTAGCATCTATGATCAGAGTAGAAGATTAATGAACGGTTATTTTTAGTAATCAAGTTAAGCTTGGGGTCAACCCTGAGTAAGTTGTATTATCTAAATTTGTATTCTGTACTTGTAACACTTAAAGTCTGTAAAATTGCAAAGGAGCAGACTGGAATCTTTTTCCTAAAACAGTATCAAGCTTAATGATTCTATATGAAAGAAGATCAAGAAGATCATGCCTCAGAAGAATTTTGAAGAAGCTTGTAGTTGAATAAATCTGTTTGGAGAAAAATGTTCTAAGTCAAGATCTCTACAAGTCACAGATTTAATATTATAGAGAAGTCATTCGAGAACTTCAGAATGACTTATCAAAAATCATTCAAACTCCAGAAAGTACCGACGGATAAGCAATATCTACTCGACGGATGAGCAATATCTACTTGACGGATGAACAATATCTACTCGACGAATGAGCTATATATCTACTCAGCGGATAAGCAATATCCACCGGGAGTGGAGAAGTCAGGAAAACTACTCGAGAACTCAAGAAGATATCGACAAGTCATTCCTTCACTAGAGAACTCAGAGTTATCGATAAGTCTATATTCATTCTAGAACTCAGAGATATCTACAAGTCAAAGTGAAGTTATGAAGACTAGAGATCTCGACAAGCTGAAGACCTCTACAAACCAAACTTATTATGGAGTGCTAGAGATCTCGATAAGCCTATGTACTTATCGAGATGTCAAGTGTTCTATTAATTCAAACTGGAGATCTCGAAGTACAGTCTCAAAGTACAGAATTGCAGATCAGTTTAATATCCAAGATAAACAATCAACAAACAATCCAACAGCTGGATTGACAAGTCTACAAAAAACAGTTTGAAGTGTGTGCAAGATTAATGGCAAAGATTAACTGACAGAGGAAGATTAAAGTAAACACGGGATGCTAAAGATATGCTAAGCCATAAATGGAAGATTTGCCTTTCTATAAATAGAAATGACAAGTGACAGTTTAGAAAAGTTAATAGCATGTTTATTATCCACTGTGTAAACCAGCAGTTAACTGAGGTATAAAGTTAACACTGGTCCTCTAGTTAGTTGTAACAATTTAGATCAAAATTCTTGTAACATTCTCGAGAAGAAGCTAAGCTCTTTAACTTCAAAGAGCTTAGAAATTTTGTAGCAAAACATCTTAATTTTTAATACAAAAATTAAGTAAGTTTTGAAGATCCGTGTTCTTTATTTTGTGCAAGTTTAATTTCTGCATGAACACTTTTCTATACAAGATTTAATTTACTTTGTTCAACCATTATCTTTCAAGAAAAGTCTAAAATCAGAATTATACATTCACCCCTCCCCCTCTGTGTGTGATTCATTACCTAACATCATGTTTTTGATTCACAAATATACTTATATTGATTAAACTATTCAAATGCATATCATGTTTGTAAATCTCAATTATGAATTTCAAGTCATCAGGTTTCTACCAACGAACATGGTAACTACTGCATCCACACCTTATCCTCAGTTTAGTAATCATTTTCTCCATTTTTTTTTGTTTTCTCCTCTTCAACAAAACAAGTTTATCGCTCTTTAGTGTTTATTAAAGGGGTAGACTGATTTTTAATAGAAAAATAATCGATAAACGTGCACGAACTATGATTCCTCAGTTTGTATTCACTTTTACATGTTTTCCAAAAGGTCGGAAGGGGTTTCACTTGGACAATTGTCTCCTTCCCCTCAAACCATTAACCGGTCATATCAATGATGTATGTTAGTACTTCTATAGAGATTTATTTTTATTTTTAGGTTTTATCATATAATTATAATATATCTTTGTGTTTCATATCATTATCATCTATATTTGTGTTTGATGTAGGTATATTTATCTGGTTTAATCTTTGGTTTAGAAGAAGACAAACACATATAACAGTGATTATATTTGTACTTATATATGTTTAATTTAATTGCTTATATATGTGCCTGAGTTCTTTGTTATTGAAAATTCACACAGTTGCAATGATTGATTTATTTTTATCTTATTTTGTTAAATTTTCCATGTTTTTAATAGATATAGGTACTATACAAGAGTATAAGTTTTAGTTGCAATGATCATATATTAGGTTAGGTATATAGATCTACTTAATCAAGTATAACTTCTTAGACACTGATTAATGATTTAATATCTATAGCCTCATCACATAAGATTATTATAGTTATATGCCCAAGTAAAGATTTAAAAACATAAATTAAACGACGATTGTATGTTTTATAAACTATTTCAAATAAAGTACTACCATTTTCCATATATTCCATAATTTTACATATTTTATTACTAATGCTTCTCGCATAAATGGTGCTAAGCACCTACAAATTTGATCGTTATAAAGGTCTTCTCTTAAATTTGTGATTTTGAGGATATTTTTCTCTAGACAGCTGCTACTTGATCTTGGCCTAAATATGCTAATTAAATCAAAAAAACTGTAAAGGTATGTCGCTTTATTCCATTGAAGAACAGGAAACAGATCATGTTCTCAGGTTCTGGTGTATATTGAATGTGTAGTATTTCATCATATTAAGCTACAAAGATATTGAATGTGTACTGGAGTGCATGAGTATAATTGCTTGAGTGTTATGTATGTCTTTTAGGATTGATCTAGGATCAAGAAAAAAGAGATATTATGAGGAATCTCAAGTGGACAGTACCACTCCATTAGTCTCACTTTGATGTTCATGTAGACAATTGATACAAAAGGTTTAATTCTTATCTCTGTAAAAGCTTTTTCTTTATAATAAAGTTAGCTAAATAATTAATTAAATAATATTTATACCTTCCAATCATATATTTGCATAATTATTGTGGTTTATAAAGAGATTTAAGTGAATGTAAATAACTAATTATGTTAGCTTACAATAAAGAAAGAAATAATGTGCTAGAACACATGAATGTTTCATGATTTAATTCGACTTTAGAAGGTCATGCTATCACCTGATAATGGCCACAATATTCTTTCTTAACATAATTATGTGTGTAAAGTATATCTCATATATATTTTCAAGTAGTCGTCCTTGACTTGATTAATGTATAGCGTTGCTTTTACAATAGCTGACAAAACATTTATGTGACCTTCAGACGGGGCACTAGATGACTAGATGATAACATATCTTAATTTTTAAAATTATGTTTCATCTGCTATTGCAAATGCAAATAATTCCGCTATCAATTGATACTTCCAAAATATATTATGACAATTATGTCTTTGTTTAAGTTTTGTATTTTTTTATAAACTATTATACTTTCCGCAATGACAAGATAGACGGAGATCAACGATGGAGCTGGATGCCTCTTTGGAGGAGTCTTTATAGAAGAAATACATATTGATGTCAAAACATTAAAGTATCCGGACACCAAACTTACACTTTATATTTGGACTGAAAACATGTTTGCAAGGCTTTTACCATGAATGCTATATTTTATTGGCTATTTTCATATTTCTTTTGTATACCAATTTTTTTTTACATTTTCGTACTTTTTATTAGGTGAAGATTAATAGCTTGCAATACGTATCCTTATAATATGATCAAAGTGCCAAATGATATGTTTATCACTTTGCCGGTTAATAGCGTATAGCTAATACAAGTAATAAGTATGATATATATATACAGTCCATTGGCTACGAGAGTATTACAAATAATATTTCGGATGTGTTTGTAGGAATTTTATCTTTGATATGATTACTGGATATCTATCGAGTGTAATGTTGACACTATTTATGTACAGTGTGTCTATTCATGATGTGTGAACCTATTACTCTATTCTTTTGGGCCGCATATAAAACAAACTTCTTTCTGGTCAGGGAGCCACCTGCCACTCATAGCTTTATAACATCATTGTATGTTAGTAATGAGCTGTTTGTAATAATATAATAGATTATTCTATGTTTCAGATATGTGAACGATAACGTGTGTTGTCACACGCAGTTAGAACAAGACATATTCGAAGGAGTCTGCTCAACTGATAACGGGTGTATACTTTTTATACCTAGCTTAAATTTCTTATACAGTCCTATCACTTTGTGCTTAAAATGGTCTGGGTCAAGTTGACATTATATGTTATTTTAAAATTTTGGCATGGTTACATGCTCTATTCCGCCTCTCTTATGCATGTTGTACAAACATTAGTATCAAAACTTTATTGCAGAGTTATGGAAGAATACTGGCCAAAATCAGAAAAGCTGCAGAGATTTATGGAAGAACATTGGCGCATTATTGACAGATGAAGCTATGTAATAAGCTGCAATGCAACACTACTTCTAGTCCCATAGGTAAGCAGAATCCCTATTATTCTATTATAGTAGTAGGTACAGGAACCTGCAGGTGTTATTAATAAAAAAAATTGATGACTAATAAATCAAAAAAATGGGGAGGTGTAAATTAGCTGTGATTCCGTAATTGGCCTGATCATTTCTACATGAAAATTCAAATCTTGAATTGCTTCACAAGTAGGGATGGCAAAATAACCCGATCTGACGGATATCCGATCCGAAACCCGAAATTTTGGATTTACCGAATCCGATTATTTTGATTTGGATATGGATTTAATTTTTAAACCCGAAAATTTTTGGATTTGGATTTGGATATTAGGTATACCGATCCGAAACCCGATCCGAAATCCGAAACTCTATCCGAACCCGAAATCCGAAAAAAACCTGAATTATTATATACATATTAAATATATATATATATATTTGATACTACAATTTTATATATTACACATTATAATATTATCTATATTATACAATACTAGCTTAAAACCTTGTGCGATGCACGGATGCACATTTTTTTAATATTATATAATCTTTTAAACAAAAATATTTTAAAATGAATAGTTTAAATTTTTTCATTACTTTTTTTTATTTATACCTTTTAAATTATATGACTTCGTGATAATTATATTAATACACATATATGTTCATAGTTTTTTTTAAAAAATATTATAGCGATTTTATATTTTTGAGAATAAAAATATAATGTTTCTATTATGTTGGAACTTTAACAAAAATATTATTTTTGATAGGTTATTACTTAATCGATAAACTACAAGAGCTATTTGAAAAAGATAATAGTACTGATTAAACGATATAATTTTATTGATCATTTTATGTGTGTTTTAAAAATAAAAATAATTATGTTTAGTTAAAATTTAAGTTTTGGTTCATATCAAAAGGATACAAATTATGTTTAATCTGATGTTAATTTGAGTTTTCCCGATTAACTTTATTTTATTTTAGCCCAAGGCCTATTACTACGGCCAGATTCAACTAATTAAATTTAGTTTACTTTTAATTTTTTATGTCCGGATCAATAAAATAATTTTATTTTAGGATGAATAATTAATATTATGATTTATTTTAGTTGGTTGAGTTATATTTTAATTATCTTGGATGACTAATATATATTATTTCGTTTATCCTAGTTCAATATAATATAATTTTCTAGACGGATCGATAGTGTTTATTATTTTTTCTTAACCCAGTGTACATTATATCAATTAAATTCAATAATTATATTTAGTTTGCTTCAATTTATTTTAGTTTGAAATATCAATTAGAATAATAAAACTAAATATGAATTAGAATTTAAAATTGGCAGAAAAAGTTGGCTTTAATATAAATTAATAATAATATAGAGTTGGATATGAAATATAATTTAAATTGATAGAAAAGTTGACTCCAATATCAGTAAGAATTGGAATTGACCGATCGACTAACTAACCAATTAGATATAGAATAATTAATTAAGGGTATTTAAGTAATTTCAGCAAGTACCGACCGATTACCAAACTTTTAATGTTCCGTCTACTATAATATAGTATGGATACATTATACATATTATTATATAATTTTTTGAACATATTTTTTATATTATGCTAAAAATTAACTAATTATAAAGTTTAATGAAATATAATTATTTAATCATTTAAACGGGTGATAAGGTTTATAAGTTTAACAAAACATCTTTTAGTGATAAATCTGAAAAATTGAAAATCAATTTAGTTGATTTTTAAATATTAGTTATAAATATAATAGCACAATTAATGATGTGGTGAAATGGTTCAAGATGACACTTTAAAACTCTTTCTATGCAAATCGTGTGTTCGATTCCAAGCACTTGCAATATTAATAATTCTACAAATTTTCAGATTTCGGGTTCGGGTTTCGGGTTCGGGTATGAATATCCAATTCAAAAAAAATTCGGGTTTCCAGTATACCCGAATCCGATCCGAAATCCGATGGATCGGGTTCGGGTATTCATTTTCGGGTATTTTCGGGTTCGGGTCGGGTTCGGGTATGGATAAAATTTTCGGGTTTGGATATGGATTCTGCAACAACCGACCCGATCCAACCTGATTGCCATCCCTATTCACAAGCATATTTACGCAAAATTATGATTACACACACATATATATATAATACCTTTCATAATTTTACACTTTAATACTATTAATTAGACTTCTGCAATATTACCTGATAAATTTATTTTAACATTTAGAGCAGTCAGTGTTATTATACAAATTTATTTAACACATTTTAGGTACTTGGCCTATGCTATATCAGTGTATTTTACTCCCTTTTTTATTTTTCCTGGTGGTTTGTAATATTGTTTTTCGGGAAATAATATTTTTTATAGACTGTCCTAAACATTTGGTGATATTAATTTCTAGGATTCAGATTTGATTTCTAAGAACTGTATTTTTGGTAAATATTAACAAATACTTGGTTTGAGTTCTGTTTTGAATTTAGAAAAGATTAATGGGTGGAAGATTTTCATTCAGGCACAATTTCAAGCCTATGCATCTTCTTTTCTAGCCCATCCAAGAACCACACAAAATCTTTTAGGTAAGTCGTGGATTATCTTATAACAACTCACTTTATTTGATAATACAAAATGATTGAGCTACATACATTTACATATGAACCAAGTGATAGATAATTAACGCTGTGCTCTAGAAATTTTTTAGGAAAGAAGAGAAGAGAAGAGATGGGAGGAGAAGAGAAGAGAAATAGTAGAAGAAAATAAATCGGTCGTGTGCTCCAGAGTTTTTGTAAAAAGAAGAGAAAGTGACCATGAAAAAGAAGATAATGTGAGAGTATCTTTCCAAATCTTCCCATTTTTGGGAAGTGTTATGCCCGAAAATTGGTATAAACAATATTCAGATTGAGATTGATAAAATAGGCAAAATCAAAGGAGAAACGTCTGGAATCTAGGAAAAGATAAGATTAACTTTCCATAAAAAGATAGTAGGCGCGCCCTATGTAATGAAGACGCGCCTTATTGAGAAATGGGTAGATGGGAAATTATTGGCGTCCATATAATGGACGGTGTGCCCTTAAAAGAAAGAGAAGGCGCGCCCTGTGGCTGTGGAAATGGTAGAGGATTCCTAGACTGGGTCCTTCCAAGAGGCAAAACTTAGGGCGCGCCCTAAGTTGATAAAATGATTTGGGAAGACCTTAACATGATTACTTGGACGAGCTCTGTGGAAGATTCAAGGAAGATGGAGATGATTATTACTAACATATTTAATGCAGGTACTCTATTGAAGAACTCCTTCTTGTAGCACATCTACAGGAAAGGCGGTGTCCGTGGTCAGAGACCTCCAGGGGATGCCTGGACTGAAGACCTCTGTAGTCAGTGAGTGTCCTCATTAGGGATGTGGGGTGAAATCTGGTATGTGCTTTGGGAGCTCTATCTCTATAGTCAACGGGTGTCCTCGTTGGGAGACTTTGGAGTATCCTGCACTTAAAGCTTGGGATCACTTGTCCTAAAATCTGGTAGGGGCTCCTTATCGGGGGACAAGGATGCGTCCAACATTTGGGGTGAACCACGGCTATACCTGCGTCCGCAGACTAGAGAAACAGCTGGTAGCGGAGGGTTATCCTTGGCCAGGGAGATGCCTCATCCGTGAAGTCTCGAAGCCGCGAACGAGCCTTGGGCCTTTGTGGTTGGGCCTCATCGGCGGACATTCCTAAAGCTAGTAGAAGACGGTTTCCAGTGGGTTTCCTACTGGGCCTCGGGATAAGAAATCTAAGCCCATTAGGTTTCTTGTTCCCCAAGAACTACGTGGGCTTGATCCCCTATAAATAGGGGTACGTAGGCAAATTGTGAGGGGTCAGAAGCGAGAGTGCAAAGGAGCCACCACTAACCCTAAACAATCTCAGCCCCCAATAATCACCACCACCAAACACTGTTCATCTTTCCGACGAATACTATTCATCGGATCCGCCGGTTACTGTTCACGTTTCCGACGAAGAACCGCCATCACAGATCTTATTTCCGGCTACGAACCTCAAGTTTTGTTGCTCCCAAATTCCTCCATCAACAAATTGGCGCTAGAAGGAGGGGCTAATCAAGATCTGCATCTGGGAGGAAAGATGTCTCAATATCGTGATGGAAGTTTTTATGATTGAAGTTCTGAAGAAGATTCTGATCACGGCTATGAATATGAACCCTATGTTCCGCCAATGACTGATTGTCCTACGCAGGACGTTGGGGGACAGCCGTCTGTGCTCATCAGCAACGTCGACTTGTTGGAACAACTATATCGCATGGGCGATGCTTTAAATGGTTTCGATTCAAGGTTGAGCACCATGGAGCGACGCAAGGCCAGGAGGGGTCTTCGCCGTGGCCGTGCAATTCACACACCTGGAAAAGCACCCATGACTGATAGGGATGCCTCAGCCGACCATGGCCGCACCGAAGGAGGGCGTGTGCCGATAACCCCACGGCGCCTGGACTATTCCAATGACACGTCCCCAATCATCGAGCTAGTGGAAGAAGATGTTGATGGTCGGGAAATTCTGTGGGCGGATAACCAGGGAGCCACCCATCCACACCGGTCTGGACGTAGTCTTGAGGAACGCCGACAGGCGGAGTCGATGTCGGAGAATCAACTGGGTTTCGCAGCTTTGAAAGATCGCTTGGGGATCCGCTTGGGCGATGATGACTTAAGAATGGTGTTACTTGAATGGCAGAAAGAAGCTGATCGTGGAGATGTGACGCCCCATGATACAACACGTGTGCCCCTGAATTCCCAGGAAAATAGGGAGCGGCACCGCGATCCAACGCGTGTGCCCCTGAATTTCCAAGAAAATCGGGAGCGGCACCGCGATCATGAGAGAGCTCCTCCCCGCAGATCGTTGGATCGATATGGGCGTGGGTATGGAAACGATCGTTGGAGAAGGCCTCAATGGAGAGGAAGAGGTGGAGGCCGAGGTAGATACCTAGAGGGATACCGTCGCGACAATTACCGCGGTCACCTTGATTCCCACTGGAATAACCGAGCAGATAGCTATGACTATGCGGAACATGATGATCACATAAATGTAGAAAACTATGATCGCGGTACGGCTCGAGGCCGCTACCAAGGTCAAGAAGAAAATCAAGGGAGAAATCAAGGACGAAATCCCGAAGTAATTATGACACCCGAAGATGCCCAGAACACGAACCAACAGCAAGCCCCTCCCGGGGGGAATCAAGTTGAGGTACCTCCATTACAACCCCAAGGTCCGCAGCCTCAAATGCAGACCATTCCAGGCGTGGGAACTTTCAATGTGGGAGATCTAAAAAGGCTACTTAACCACCTGAAAGGTAGGGTGACGGCCACAGCTGAAATACCTTCCCCATTTTCGGTGGCAGTAAGAGAGGCACAGTTGCCGGCCGGGTATCGCAACACTACCAACGATCTCCGTTTCCACGGAAACTCAGATCCGGTGGAATTCCTGGGTCATTTTAATATAGAGATGGATGTGTACCAAGTCCCGGACTTGGCTCGATGCCGTCTCTTGGCAGCAACCTTTAGAGAAAGTGCCCAACAGTGGTTTCAAAAGCTCGGGCCAGGAGTGATCACCTCATGGGATCAGATGAAAACTCTGTTCTTAACCAAGTTCCAAGCCGCGGTGAGATACGCGCCCTCTGTCACAACTCTTGCCAATGTTAGGCAAAGGGAAAATGAAAGCTTGACATCGTACTTCAAAAGGTTCAACGCTGAATCTACTAGCGTGAGGGGAGCATCAGACGAAGCCCTGAAAAGCTTCTTGATCGCAGGATTAAGGGTTGGCTCGGACTTTTGGAAGCACTTGCAAGGGAAAGACCCGGCTACTCTAGCAGATGTCTTTGCTTTGGCAGAATCATTTAAAGCTATAGAACAATCTATGGCAGATGTGCAACCGACTTCACAGTCAAGTCAGAGAAGCAAAGGAAGGAAGAGGGATAGGTCTCCAAGCTCAAGGTACAGAAGAAGTAGTCGAAGCCCAGACCGGGTAAATACCGCGAGCACGAGGAGGGGATGGAGTCCTCCCTCAAACTATGACTACAGAACAAGCCGGTACACGCCCTTGGTCGCATCTATCGAGCATATCTTTGAAGTAAACAAAAACAAAGGGCTATTTAGAAAACCTGAAGCTTTATTATCATCGCAAAGCAAAGACAAGAAAAAGTATTGCGAATACCATGAATCATCTGGACATAACACGCATGAGTGCCGACATTTAAAAGATGAAATCGAAGCGCTTATCAAGGAAGGATACCTTGGTGAATGGGTAGTCAAGGAAGTAGGGAAGCACAAGGATGACAGAGCAAAAGAAGAAGAAAGACGAGCCCCGTGCGGGTCGAACAATGATACCCTGGAGGAAAATAAATTTGTCAGGGATGGCAGTATCCGAACAATCTACGGGGGAGATCCCGGGATGGAATGTAGTAACTGAGCATTGGAAAGATACGCTAGGGAGGCCCGGTTCAGGTCTCTCACAGACATTCATAGGGTGGAAACTCGACCGCCCAAAGTATTTAAGGGCGAGTCCATGGATATCACCTTCAGAGAAGCAGATGCCCGATGGGTATATCATCCCCACCAATGATGCGCTGGTTATTTCCATCCAAATCGGAACCAAAAATGTCTATAGAGCCTTCGTGGATAATGGAAGCTCGACAAATATCCTCTACTACAGCACCTTCAAGAAGATGGGACTACCTGATCAGGATATGTCGGGGGAAGACTCGTGGGTCTATGGCAGGCGCAGGAGTTAGAGTCATGGGATCGATTCAGCTGCCATGTACTTTGGGGGAAAGCCCGTTGTCGGTAACAAAGATGCTTGAATTTAAGGTCCTGAATCAGGAATCGTCCCATAACGTGTTGTTGGGACGACCTTTTCTGCGGGAGATGATAGTTATCACTTCAATCCACCACCTAACCATCAAATTTCCAACTCCAAATGGGGTGGGGAGTATAAAAGGGTTCTCAGTATGACTCTCGGGAGTGCTACAGGCAAGCTATGAGAGGCTTTAGAAAAGACTCCCACGCCGAAGATATTTCAGACGTAGATCAAGAAAAGAGCATTGAGCAACCAATCGAGGAAATCCGAGTCCATTATTATGTTGAGCAAGAAGATGAGCATCCCTCCGGGCTGCCCCCAACAACGTTGTACTTGGAAGAGACAATCAGAATTGAGATATTAGAAGAAGAGGAGGCAATGGACACCATAGTCCAAACAGATTTCAATGGGGAACGGTTAGAAGGAAGATTCGATGTCTTGCAAAGCCTCGAACAGGATGAGTGTGAGGTAGATGCCCTTCCCCCTGAAGGAGCACCCTTACCCGCAAAATATACCAAGGAAGTTGATGCCCCTGCTATGCAGGGCGCGCCTTCTAAAGAAGTCGACGCTCCTCCTAAAGGGGATGCACCTTCTCTACAAGATAATGAAATCCATGATTCGCCTGACCTGGATCCCCGAATACCGATGTCGACGGAGAAGATGGGGCCAGCAGAAGATACGATTGAAATCCCTGTCGATGAAAAAGATCCGAGTAAGGTTTTGAGAATAGGATCCCAGTTGGCACCAAGGTTAAAGGAGGGTCTTTCAATATTTCTCTTGGCGAACCTTGATGTATTTGCATGGAGCCATTCTGATATGGTAGGAATTGATCCAGAGAAAATGTGCCACCGATTGAATATCGACCCCAAGCATAAAGGGGTTCGAAAAAAATGAAGGGCCGTAAGCAGAGAGAGAGCTATAGCCCTGGCAGAGGAAGTAGAGAGCTCTTGGACGTCAGACTAATTCGGGAATCCTTCTACCCAGAATGGCTAGCAAACCTGGTGCTCGTAAAAAAGCCCAACGGTAAATGGAGAATGTGCATGGATTTTATCGATCTGAATAAGGCGTGTCCGAAAGATAGTTTTCCCCTACCAAGAATCGATCAGTTGGTCGATGCCACGGCAGGACATGCCTTGCTCAGCTTCATGGACGCATACTCCGGGTATAACCAAATTCTTATGTATGAGCCTGACCAGAAGCACACCTCTTTTATTACTGATAGAGGGCTCTATTGCTATATCGGAATGCCATTCGGTCTGATCAACGCCGGTGCCACTTATCAAAGATTGGTAAACAAAATGTTCAAGAAGCAGATTGGGAAGACGATGGAAGTGTATGTGGATGACATGCTCGTAAAGTCGAAAAGGGCGGAAGACCACATCGCCGACTTAGCTGAAATGTTCCATATTCTGAGAAAATATAAGATGAAACTAAACCCGCAGAAGTGTGTGTTCGGTGTGGAGTCGGGGAAATTCTTGGGATTCATGGTCAACCACCGGGGGATTGAGGCTAACCCGGCAAAAATCAAAGCTCTTTTAGACATGAAATCTCCCACCAGCGTCAGACAAGTACAGAGTCTGACAGGAAGGATTGTGGCCCTGAATCGATTTGTCTCAAAGTCATCAGATAGGTGCAAAGAATTCTTCAAGGCAATCAAAGGAAGGGGAAGGATTTTCTGTGGAATCCTGAGTGTGAAGAAGCTTTTCTGAAAATCAAAGAGCAGTTGGGAAATCCTCCGATGTTGGCCAAGCCAGAAGACGGAGAAATATTGATTCTTTACTAGGCGGTGTCTAAATACTCCGTCAGCGCGGTATTGGTAAATGAAGAAGCAAGCCACAAGTGGCCCGTATACTATGTGAGCAAAAGGTTGTTGGATGCAAAAATCAGGTATACCGACATGGAAAAGCTGGTGTACGCACTCATTCTTGTGACACGAAAGTTAAGACCATACTTTTAGGCTCACCGAATAGAAGTTCGCACCGCTTATCCGCTTCGGCATATTCTACATAAACCTGAATCGTCAGGGAGAATGTTAAAATGGGCAGTAGAGCTAGGAAAATTTGATTTTGGAGTATTGTCCTCGCACTGCAATTAAGGGACAAGCGCTGGCTGATTTCATACTTGAGTTCGATGCAGAAGTTGATGACAAGGCCATAATGTTGGCAGAACCTACCTCGCAAGGAAGTTCTCATGATTAAAAGAGGCAGGAACTACCACACCCTTGGTGGATATTACATGTCGATGGGGCCGTGAACAACAATGGATCAGGTGCTGGGATTGTCTTGGTCACTCCAGAAGGGCACAGTTTGATGAGTGCTATCCATTTCAAATTCTACGCTACTAACAATGATGCTGAATATGAAGCATTGATCAACGGTCTGAAACTAGCTCTAGAGGTGGGGGGCCATGAATTTGATAGTCCGGAGCGATTTCGAATTAGTTTTGAACCAGGTCAACGGAGGTTTTCAGGCCCGGGGACCTCGGATGAAGTTATATATGAGATGTGCACAACGCCTATTGAAAAAGTTTTTAAGTACCGGGCTAGAAAGTGTCCCGCGAGAAGAAAATAGTAATGCAGATGCTTTGGCCAAGATGGGGTCACAGATGGACATCGTCCAACTTGGACAAATCCCTTTGGGAATCCAAGAAATCCCAAGTATTCCGGAGGTGGAGGTGTTTCAGATGCAAGAAGTCCCACGAGAAAGCTGGATGACCTCCATTCATAACTATATTCAGACATGAGCTATACCAGAAGACAAACTACAGGCTCGACGCCTTCGGTACCAGGCTGCAAAGTATGTCGAATATGACGGGGTACTATACAAGAGAGGATTTAACCAGCCACTGTTACGTTGCGTGGATATGGAAGAAGGAAATTATATTCTCTGAGAGGTGCACGAAGGGATTTGTGGGAATTACTCGGGGGGTTGTTCCTTGGCATTAAAAGTACTCAGACAGGGATACTACTGGCCAACTATGAGAGAAGATGCCTTCAATTTTGTCCAGGCTTATGACCGTTACCAGTGATTTGCCAACTATTCCAACGCCCCAGCATCCACCCTTACCTCATTGGCGAGTCCTTGGCCTTTTTCCATGTGGGGAATTGATCTCATTGGAGAATTACCCAAAGCAAAGGGGGGTGTGAAATACGCCGTGGTGGCTGTGGACTACTTTACCAAATGGGCAGAGGCTATGCCACTAGCCACGATCACGGCAAAGAAGATAAGGGATTTTGTTTTCAATTCCATAGTATGCAGGTTCGGTATCCCCTACAAACTCATCTCGGACAATGGGAAGCAGTTTGATAGTAGAGAGTTAAGGAAGCTCTGTGAGGACTTGAAAATCAAAAAGGACTTTGCCGCAGTTTATCATCCGCAGAGTAATGGTCAGACGGAGGCTATAAACAAAATCATAAAAGATACCTTGAAAGCAAAGTTAGAAGAGAAAAAAGGAGATTGGCCAGAGGAGATGCCCATGGTCCTTTGGTCATACAATACGACCCCTAGATCAACCGCAGGAGAAACTCCCTTTCTGCTGACTTATGGGTATGAGGCCATGGTTCCCGTGGAGGTAGGAGCCGGATCCCTCCAGAGAGACGTGTTTGTTGAGGAAGATGTAGAAGTTAATCAGAGGCTTCACTTGGATTTGTTAGACGAAGCCCGAACGAACTCTCAATTAAAGTTTGTTGCATATCAGCAGAGAATCGCAAGATATTTCAATAAAAAGGTAAAATCCGTACCGTTCAAGGTTGGAGATCTTGTGTTGCGAAAGGTTATGCCTAACACTAAGATAACTCAGCACGGGGTGCTTGGAGGTAATTGGGAAGGACCGTACAAGGTTAAAGCTATACTCTGGAAGGGAACCTACCGCTTGGAAGATCTGGATGGTAAACTTATTCCTCGAGCGTGGAATGCAGAACATCTACGGAAGTATTATCAGTAGGGTGTGGCTGTGTCCCCCTTATTTTCTTATTTGATTCTTATGTAATAGACTAGTAGCAAATAAATTCCTCCTAGCCTAGGGGGTAGTACATGTGACTGCGCGAACCTTGGAACTAGCAGAAGGAAGAAAATTTTCAAATAATTTCCCCATAGAGCATAGTAGCCATGGGACTGGTGTAATTTATGCACTATAGCGCATTATCAATTAAAGGGAAAAGTTACTTTAAATTGTTTTATCTACTTGACATGAAAATCTCATTTGAAAAAACACCAGAGGCGCGCCCTATGTTGAGGCGTGCCCTATCTAATAATTGTTACCTTATAATCAAGATAACACGGTGTGCATACATGAAAGGATTTTACACATTATAAGCTAAGGTAAAAATCCTGCAGCTTAAGGCGCGCCCTTGGACTGACACAAGTTAAATATCGCAAAAGTATTACTGGTAAGAAAAAGTACGTGTTATTTGCAAAAGAAATAAGGCGCACCCTCATTGTTAAAATTTTACGAGAAAGGGGACAATTTTGAGATCACATAAAAAGAAAAACACCCGAATATATGTTAAAAGGCGCGCCCTATAGTGACATGATTCATGGGAACATAAAATGGCCAGGGAAAAATCAAAGTGCCTTAACAAATGTTTATGTATACGGAGAAAGATAAAATTAACATTGAGCCATACGAAATTCCATGATGCAAAAGTAAAAGAGTAGCAGAAAAATAAGTCATACAACTTTGCACAGCATCAAAAGAGGGCCGGCTCCTCAGAAGTACTTGAAACTTAAGTACGGATAAAAGAAAAACGTAAATCAAGGCGCGCCCTGAGACTGGTCTGTTGGAGGAATAGACTGAAGAGGAACAGTAGGATCAGCTTCAGGCGCGTCCTTGGGGACTTCGTCTTGTGGCGCGCCCTCACCTTCTTCCTCCTCCAACCCAAGTTCTATCCTCCTTGCCTTGATTTCAGCAACATGCTTCTTCTTAAACTCCATCATCTCAACAACTGTCTCTTCCCCAAACTTCTCGAAGGTATAATCAGGGTCATTGGCCACAAAACCAACCCTGTAAAAGTGAAAACCATTGGCAAATGCTTCATCAGCCATTTCCCTCTTCTCATCAGGCCAGCCCATTTTCTGTTGCTCCTCGAGGTACTCAATCCTCAAGTTGGCTCCACCGAGCTCAGTGTGGAGAGAGGTAGCCTTTTTGTTGGCAATATCTAGCTGAGAAGTAAGATTGACCACCTCATCCTTGAGAAAAGAGATCTCAGAGTCCTTAGCTTTAATGTCCTTGGCATGCAGAAAGTCTTTGTCTTTGAGGGTGTTCCTCAGAATGTTGTTGTCACCCTGCAGCCTCTCGAGGCACGCCCCCTCTTCGAGAAGCTTGTCCAGCACTCCAGTGGAATGGATGAACAATTGGCAAGATACCTTTATAGAGGCACGAGTAGCATCTCCCAAGTCCATGGCTTGTCACTGTTCCACTTCTTCATCTGAGACGTGAAGGGAACCCATGGGGCCAAGAGCGTTCAAGGCAGCAGATGAGCCCAGAAGGCGCGCCCTCTGCTCTATGCCTCTTAGGCGCGCCTTGTTTATCTGTAAGGTCGATCAAGGGCCTTTTCAAGACATGAGTTGTTTGAGGAATAGGAGTTGGAATGGGGACGGATGTCTGTGCTGCAGGAGCATCTTTCTTCGGCTTAGGCCTTGTCACCAGGGCACGTCCCAAAAGATTTGGGGATTTTTGGAGGAGCCATTTCTGCATAAAACACAGAACATGTTAATTAAACGTGACAGTTAAATGTGCTGAACAAAGTAATAAATAAAGGCAATTGATAAAGATAACATTGATAAACATGCATAAAGTGCTACGCCTAGAGTGAAAGGGCACGCCCTAAGGGGCGGAAAGATTGACCACATTAACAAGGATTTATATCTAGTATGCAAATACAAAAGCTAAAAAAAAAACTAGGACGCACCAATTATACAAGGGCACGCCTCTAAACTCTGCAATTGTTGAACCTGAAGGATCTTGTTGAAAGGAGTTGTCTTCTGCTTCTTCTTCTTCTTCTTCTTCTTCTTCAGCCTCTTCTTCACTATCTAGGTCAATGACCCGAGAAACAGGAGCACCTTTCCTAAATTTTACATATTTACACTTTGTTCCTACTTGGTCAGAAAATATTCCTACTCGCATCAAGTTGGTCAGGGTGACTAAGGTTTTTAAATTCCACCTGTCAGCAGCCACTCTAAGAAGGGCTTCAGCTCATTTTTTGGGCTCGCCCTTAAGTGGTTTGGCCACTGGTCTGTCTGAAAAAGTATAAAGATGTGAAAAGGAGGAAACAACATAGAAATAATGCAAGGAAAGAAAGAAAGGGGGCGCCCTTACTTGGTGACTTGTTGAATCTTATCCTTATTCTGGGAACGTCATACAAGTAAAAGAAGTTTTCCTTCCGACCTTTTTCATGGCTAAGCTTGCCAGAGGAGAAATCTTTCTTGTTATGTTGCTTGTCTACAACCAAGTAGTAGTACCCATGGTTAGATTTTCTCAGATTAAAGAAATAGGTGACTTCAGCCATGGAAGGTTGAGGGAAACCCAGTTCTGTGTAGAGAATGAAGAAGGCCAGAATAAACTTGTAGCTGTTGGGAGAAAGTTGGAGTGG
Source organism: Apium graveolens (assembly GCF_009905375.1). Classification (NCBI taxonomy): domain Eukaryota; kingdom Viridiplantae; phylum Streptophyta; class Magnoliopsida; order Apiales; family Apiaceae; genus Apium; species Apium graveolens. The sequence goes on along the minus strand of NC_133656.1, from coordinate 160,327,401 downwards.
AGCCACGTCGTAAAGTTCTATCACTTCCCTAAGATAGGGATGTAAGGGTGCGCCTATACCCAAAGATACCAGTTTTGGGCTGGTTACCATTCTAGGGATTTTAAAGTTCCTCCCATAGTTGAAGATATGGGGCCGCATCATGCTCAAAGGGCGCGCCCATATACCTTCCATATCATAAAACTCCATGAGCCATCCTAGTTGCTCATCTGAACAAGCTGAGGATAAGCCCACGCAGAAAAGCTTCCCATGCTCCTTCCTGAAACGTTTCTTCACAGCTTCATTGCATGGTTCGAATTCATCCCAATCAAAGTCTAATTCACTGTCAGAAACTTCCCAGTATTGGAAGGGGATTGGAGAAGGTTCAGGAGAGGTGGAAAACTGGAAGGAGTCCTCATCAAAGAAATTTTCTTCATCACGGAGTGGTTATGCATTTACTTCAGGCGCGCCCTCAGAAATAGGAGAAGTAGGCGCGCCCTGTGTTTGTTGAGGAGATGGGCTTGGGGAAACAGCCCTGTAGGATACTTTAGAAGGTCCAGCACCTACGTTGACACCCCTCTCAATACCCCTATACTTATCGGCATTCAAACTCTCAAACCAGTCATCGTCATCCAGTTCTGTCCTAACTGGGGCTGGGGATCTATCCTTTTGGACCAGCTTCTGCTTCCCATGTCTACGAGATAAAGGAATGTTGTCCGTAGAAGAACTGTCTGAGGAGTCTGCCATCAAGATACCCTTTTTGGAATCTTGAAGAAGGCGCGCCACCCGGTTCAGAAATTCAGGAGTATAGTGAGCGTTTGGGGGCTGAGGATCGAAGTAAGTGTTTGGAGGCGAATAGATTCCCAAATTTGTAAGGAAATTCTTGAAAGGGTGAAAAGGAGAGGACGCGCCCTCGTCTTCCAGCAGTCAAGAAAACCAAAAGAAATTTTGAGGGCACGCCCGATACGAAAGAACAAGATACGAAAGTACAAAGGAAACATGAAAGATAGGGGGAGGTTTAAGAGAAGAGTATTTCTTATGATCTATGTCAACTTCCTTCTAAGACAAGCCTTCTCATGAGAAGGTGCGCCATAAAGAAAATCCTAGTTTATTCATAAGGATGTGTTTTACTACAAACAGGCGCGCCCTATTATGGTCATGTACAGATTCTAAGAGGCTAAAGATAAGGCGCGTCCTAAGTTGCTGGCGGATTTTAAAGGCACAGATGGTCATGTGCAGATCGTAAGTAATGGTTTTTAAGGCATAAGGGCACTAACGATTGAAATTCTCAAAAACATAAATTTAAAAGTTAAACCCAATGATTTTGGATCTAAATCAGTAAAAATTTGAAATTACATATATACATACACAGATACATACACCATTTTATGTATATCATCAATAACAGTTAAGGAAGTTGAAGAGACAAAGTGGCATGCAATGTGATTTATGTGATAAAATTCAGAAAAGAAAGAAGTTTTACATACCTTTTCGAATGGAGAAGAAGTTGACTGGAAAAGATTGGGAGAGTGGTAACAGAGAAGGCTGGTTCTGAGCAAAAGTTCGCCGCTAGAGTTGAAGTTTTTGGTGAGGAAAGAGAAAATAAAGAGAAAGGGAAGAGTAAAAGTAAAAATGAAAATGACTGACGGTGACTTGTATTTATAGGTAAAGAGGGCAGCTGTCAAATCTGTCATGTCAATCACGATTCCCGAAGAATAAGGAAAACCGTTTAGAATCATTTCAAATTTTAGGACGCGCCCTCTTGAAGGCGCGCCTCATAAGTTTGACAGCAGTTTTAAATTTGGGATGCGCAAAAGTAGGAACTCTAAACAGATCAAGCCCTGTTTAGGGCGCGCCCCAGTAAGTAGTACTAGAAAATTGTTTATACAAATTTTATTAAGAGATAAAGAGAAATTCCAATCCCATTTTCAATGATATATGGAATTTGGGGGGTAGTTGTTATGCCCGAAAATTGGTATAAATAATATTCAGATTGAGATTGATAAAATAGGCAAAATCAAAGGAGAAACGCCTGAAATCTAGGAAAAGATAAGATTAACTTTCCATAAAAAGATAGTAGGCGCGCCCTATGTAATGAAGACGCGCCTTATTGAGAAATGGGTAGATGGGAAATTATAGTCGTCCATATAATGGACGACGCGCCCTTAAAAGAAAGAGAAGGTGCACCCTGTGGCTGTTGAAGTGGTAGAGGATTCCTAGACTGGGTCCTTCCAAGAGGCAAAACTTAGGGCGTGCCCTGAGTTGATAAAATGATTTGGGAAGACCTTAACATGATTACTTGGACGGGCTCTGTGGAAGATTCAAGGAAGATGGAGATGATTATTACTAACATATTTGATGCAGGTACTCTATTGAAGAACTTCTTCCTGTAGCACATCTACAGGAAAGGCGGTGTCCGTGGTCAGAGACCTCCAGGGGTATGCCTGGACTGAAGACCTCCTCCTGTAGTCAATGGGTGTCCTCATTGGGGATGTGGGGTGAAATCTGGTGTGTGCTTTGGGAGCTCTGTCTCTGTAGTCAACTGGTGTCCTCGTTGGGAGACTTTGGAGTATCCTACACTTTGCACCCAAAAGATTGGGATCACTTGTCCTGCAATCTGGTAGGGGCTCCTTATCGGGGGACAAGGATGCGTCCAACATTTGGGGTGAACCACGGCTATACCTGCGTCCGCGGATTAGAGAAACAGCTGGTAGCGGAGGGTTATCCTTGGCCAGGGAGATGCCTCATCCGTGAAGTCTCGAAGCCGCGAACGAGCCTTGGGCCTTTGTGGTTAGGCCTCATCGAAGGACATTCCTAAAGCTAGTAGAAGACGGTTTACAGTGGGTTTCCTACTGGGCCCGCGGATAAGAAATCTAAGTCCATTAGGTTTCTTGTTCCCCAAGAACTACGTGGGCTTGATCCCCTATAAATAGCGGTACGTAGGCAAATTGTAAGGAGTCAGAAGCGAGAGCGCAAAGGAGCCACCACTAACCCTAAACAATCTCAGCCCCCAATAATCACCACCACCAAACACTGTTCATCTTTTTCAATGAATACTGTTCATCGGATCCGCCGGTCACTGTTCACGTTTCCGACGAAGAACCGCCATCACAGATCTTGTTTCCGGCTACGAACCTCAAGTTTTGTTGCTCCCAAATTCCTCCGTCAACAGGAAGAAAGTTTTGGGGGGAAATTGTTGGAAATTTTCTCTTCTGATCACTTCTCTTCTTTCGCCAAAAATCTCGGGAGCATGCCTAGGAAACAAAATTTTAAATTTTTTTTTCTTCTCTTCTCTTCTCTCCACTTTCAAAATCTGGAGCACAGCGTAAGTGATCAATCGTTTGAGGCAGTTACTGCAGGTGTCCTTTGTTCTATTCTTTCAAGCTGGCGGTAAATGCTTGCTCAACACAAGGCTTGCATCTTTTCAAGAAAACAGGAGAGAGAACCATTCCACGAGCTTCTAACGTTGAACAGTGACCAAACATACTTGGACACACTCTGAAACTATTATTAAGCTCCTTGACGATGCCGGTAATGCTAAAAAGTGTCTCTTCACAAGAATTACAAAACCCTCAGTTTGATTGACAGCCCAAGTCACGAGCTCAGATGTATAGAAAGGCTTATCACCAAATATGGCCAATGAATCACTAGCTGCCTGTGCCAGGGTGGAAAAGGTAATATGTGAAATGGCAGTAATATATGATACTCCGGGTGAAGGACATGCTGGATGAAGATCCCTTGGATTGTGTTGCAACTTTTGGTAATGGGATCTTAACAACAAACTATGAGCTCAGGACCATCGTTAAGAACTTTTACAGCTGAACGAAGTACAACACCAGTAGAAGGATGAGAAGTAGATTCCAAGCCTATCAGCTGAATTACATGTATTTGTAACATTACAGTTGATGTCATTGACTGATAGCGATTGTCTTGCTGCAATTTGCTCACCTTCATGAAGTGCATCCAATGTTTCACTAATTCTTCTCCAGTATTCTGAGCTAATTAATTAAAATTCACAGTTTTCATTGATTAAATTATTTAAAATTTTAAATTTCATTCAACAATAAGATCTTTTTGGGATTGATGTTTAGCTATGATATTTGGTTATAATATTTCAGTTACATGTTGTTACCTGAATTACATGTAGAATGGTTTATTTTTACAAAGTTGTGTTCCCCATTTGAGTATTTTTTTGGTTGATTTTGTAGCTAGGTACATTTACATATGCAAGCATTTTGAATAAGTTGATTTCTTCTTTTTTTATTATTTAGCAAAATGATTTTAGATATGATAAAGGACACATGTTAGCTACTTGGCAACAAGCTATATATTTTCTTCAACAAAATGGGTTTGATAGTATGGTAAAAATTTAGGTGACACTTGACCTATACGATATTACTGCATTTGCTCCATTTTCCCCTTTTCCAGGTATTTCATACTATTGTTTTTTTAAAAAACAATATTATTTTATAGACTTCCCTAAATATTCGGTGATATCAATTTTTAGAATTCACATTTGATTTCTGTTAACTGTATTTTTGGTAAATATTAACATGTATCTGGTTTAAGTTGTGTTTGAATTTAGAAGTTCTAGAATTAGAACGTTATCCTCTTCTTCTTCTTACTTTGTCCATCTAGCATGCTTGATTTGAGAAGTCTGTTAGCCATTTTTATGCAAGCTCATAGAAAGATTGATACATGATAAGAAAATATTACTATCTTACTCAGGTGCACAATTTTAATCATGTCACTGTTTGATCAATAAATACTTAATTAGTTATTAATATATAAATTATTCATATGATTTCTTAGAAAATGCAATTTGGGATATTTGCAATCAAAAAATCAATTACATAAAAATGTAATATGTTCTTACATTATATTATACATTTGATTATGTATTACTTCTTATTATATAATTGTTGAAGTAGGTTTTTCTTAATCTCATTATATTCAATTATATAATTGGTGAATAAGATTGTACAAGATAAACTTTTCTATATTTATATATATAATTTCTTTTTGAAAAGATTAATTATTAATAATTATTCTAATCAATTATATATTTGAATTGAAAGTTTGAGTTGGTTAACAAAAAATGCTATTACTAATTTAATAGTTGATTATCAAATTATATATATATATACATATATATATATATATATATACAAACAACTCGAATATATAAATTTAAATTTAAAGACTTTTATATTTTTATAATCGTAATAAAATAATTTCATATAATAACATTTTTATAATAAAATACGAGACTAACACACATGTACATACACACACACACACACATATATATATATATATATATATATATATATATTTCTAGAAAAACTATAAACAACAAAATCAACTACATAAAATTAATAAATGTCAGTATTAAAATTATTAAGACACGGACATGCGTTTGTTACAATTTTAATAATTCTACTTTATCATAGTCTGTAATAATTTTAAAAATATAAAGTTACTCCTAAATAAAATTTTAATCATTAAATTTATAACTTATAACTTATAAAATAATAGTACACGGAATATTTTTTCACAATACAAGTGTTTATGAACAAAATTTGGATTTTTATAATTTTTATAGTACTTTCTTAATTAAAAATTTGGATTTTCAAATACAACAGTAATATTAAAATTTTTAATAATTTTTAAAACTTTAAAAATTTTACTATCTACATTTTTTGTTGATTAAAAGAGATTCCTGTGTGTGAAATAGAGTATTTTCTATTTCGCTGTGAAACATTGAAACTAATGCCATTCAATTTTGTTAGTCCCTAACAATGTAACAAGAATTACAGAAGGGGGTTTAATGAAATTCTTGAACCTTTTTCAGAAATATAAAAAGTTCTAACTTAAGATATATATGACAGTGTTTTGATTTGCAAAGTGCGGAATAACATGTTAAATATGAATCAAAACACAAAGTAATAAAAACATAAGTTTTTAAAACTTTCTGGTGGATTAGAAAGTATCCACCATATATATATATATATATATATATAGAGAGAGAGAGAGAGAGAGAGAACTCTGTGAAGCTTGAATAGCTCACAGCTGCTTGCACAATAAGAACAACTAAACTTACAGAGAAATGCTAAGAATACAACTTACAAATATTTTTCTGAGAATTTACTTGCTTAGTCTCTTGTTGTTCTGATTGCTACTCTTGGTTTATATATCACCAAGATTATACAGTAATAAGACAAGATAATAAAAAAAACTTATCAAGTCTATTACTATGCTACTTCATTACTCTATTCCAGCATCTTTGAATATCTTTATAATAGCATGGAAATGGCGATGCTTCTTTATTCTCAAAAACCCAATTGAATAGGCTTCCACATTTCTTTTGCATACACTCGACGCATGTGACTGTGTTGTCACTGTCAACAGATGTTTGAATTGATTATCCGTCGGGTACATGATCATCCGTCGGGTTGCCTTGTTGATCATCCGTCGAGTAGCATTGTTGATCATCCGTCGGGTAGCTTTCTGGCACTTGACTTTATTTCATTTATGCAGAATTACAAGACATCATCTATATACAATTAATCAACCTATTCTGCATATCTAATTAAAGTCAACATGACTTATATGCTACTATAGAATCTAAACAAAGGTGTTTGCAGAAATGTGCTACATGACTTATTATTACATAAGCTACTCACTCGATGGATAATAAATCATCATCCGTCGGGACTATATTGAGTCATCCGTCGGGACTATATTTCTTATCCTTCGAGTGCTACATTTTTCACTAATTTAAATCTATTAAGGTGTTTTGTTAATAAAATCATCAAGTTCACAACATATTCACAACAATCTCCCCCAATTTATGTCTACTAGAATTGTAGCCATAAATTAAGAGAAACTTGATGATAACAAAACATCCTAAAAATACAAATTTAAATGGAAGTAGATAAAACTGTAAAGTGCTTCAATTATCAAAATGTACAAAGATTTGCTCACAGTCATTTTCAAGGTGCTCCTCTAGCCTGAGCAGATTAATCTATTTCCTTGAAGATCTGGATCTCTTTCCAAGCTTTCTGTTGTTTTCTTCTATCTGATTTTGGAGCTGTCTGTGGAATTCCAGTTCATCAGATACTGAGAGATTTAGCATTTCTTGTATTTTCAAAAGAGTCTCATTGCTAGAGATGCTCAATTGGTCTTCTAATCTGAAGAATCTTCTAACTCCTTTATCATCCATGAATTCCAGCAGCCAGTAGGGCCTTAGATGCACTCTACTCCCTGTGTAAGGAATAGTTAGAGCTTTGGGAGTGCATCTTTAGCTCTAATACTCCTCAGTTCTTCAATCTTCTTTAGAACAAGTCTTCTAGCTGTCACATTGAATCCAAAATTCTTCTTGATGGATGAATAAACCTTTATCAGCACAGATTGGCTTTCTTGAAGGATCCTGTGAAGTGGCCAGTGTATCTCTTTTCCTCCCTTGTACTTGAATACTAACCTTTCTGGCAGATTCCTGTAAGCATCAATCCCTCTAACTTCTTCCAGTTCATCTAGATAGAGGTTTAAGTCTGAGAATTCCTTGATGTCACAGATGTACATGATGTCTCCCTTGTTGACTTTGGTTTGAGCTTTGGTTAGAGATTTGGATCTGAGAGTTGATGGCTTCACTTTCTTGACTACTCTTGTCTTTGTCTTCTTTGGCTTCATATATTGAGGTAGATTGAGTTCAGGTATTGGTAGACTATCCCAGTCTATTGGCTCATCCTTTGGAATGATAGGTTCACCATGAAAATTCTTGGATGGATCTATCTTGAATTCTTCATGTGCCACAGAGGGCATGGATGTTTGAGTTATTGTAGACATAGACTCTTTGGGAAAATACCCTTCCATCTCCTCATCACTGAAGTCCAATTTTCTCTTGATTCTTTGCTTGTACCTTGGCTTCTTTATCTGTGGAGGTTCATTTTACATTACTTGATCTTGAGATTTAACTGTTTCAGATGGTTGTGCAGAAACTTGTTGTGTAGGTTTCACAGCTTGTAGCTTGACCAAGATAGCAGCTTGCTCCTTATTTTGTTTGACCATTTTAGCATCTAGAGCAGCTTGCTTCTTTTCTTGCTTCAATCTTGCCCTTTCTTCTCTCTTTGCTTCAACAAATGGAGGGTGTCCAGCCACCACACAAATTTCTTTACCATTCCTGAAAACTTTAGCAATTCTTCTTTTCAATGCTGAATCAGCTGGATCCTTGTAGAATGCTATGGACCTGGCCAACGGCTTCTTTTCATCAGGCTTTGGTGTCTCATACACTGTGTCCAAGGGGTTCTTTAGTGAATATTTTGGATAGTTCACCCTTGGCTTCAAAGTTAGCTTAGCCTTTGGAGATTTGATGCATGATGGTTGTCCTCTTTCCAGATTCTTCATGCTCATTTCATTCACAGATATTTGCCTGACATGAGAGTGATGAATGACTGATTTTTATGGCTTCTTTACTAACCCAAATCTCTTTTGTATATCCTCATCAATTTTTTCCCAGTTGATTAGACTCAACTGCTTCTTCTCAGCTGCTCTCAATGTGGCTGTTGCTTCATTTATGAGATCAATACTGTTTGTTATTGGTGGCTTGGTGAAATCAATTGCAGGAATAATTACTTTACTGACTTGAATGTTAAGCTGTTTCTCCCCCTCACTTGATCCTTTCTCCCCCTTTTTGTTATCATCAAGTTGTGTGGAGGGAGTTGAGCTACCACCAGTTGTTGGAGTAATGCAGTTTGAGCTTCTTGATTGTCTAGTATCTTGGCCATTGTCTTCTCTATAACAGATAGTCTTAAGTCCATGGCCTCAACTTTCTTGTTTAGATCAGCCTCCTTCCTTAGTTTGTGAGCAATTTCAGTCATGGTGGTTGCAGGGAGTCTAGCATCCATCCTTTCTATAACATCCGACTTGACTTCAGAAATTTCTTGCTTGATGGCATCCACACTCTGACTGTGTTGGAGGGCTTGAATCTTATGCAGCTGGAGTGCTTCAAGATGTGCTTTGAGTAGTTGCTTTGTGCTAGCATTGGAAGATGCCTGAATGGCTGCTTGATTGTCGTGAATCAGCTTGAAAAATGTGAGTAGGAGCATTCTTTTTTGAGCATCGAGGCAGGAGTATCTGCATCCCCCCTATGTCCATGCTACCTTCCTCATCATCCCCAAAAGAAGTCTCATCCAGTTCCAAATCACTGCCAATTTTGGAAGGCATAGTAGTGATCGCATCCTTTGCTCTTTGTAAAGATTGTGTTGTATGCACCAAATTCAGCAATCTTTCAGCCTCCTCATTGCCCTGTACAGCTAGAGTTTGGTAAGCTATCACAGGGTGAGTAAATGTCTCAGCATCTAGGGAAATGGAATCTATAACAGCTTGATATTCTTGCTGAAATAGCCTTTTCCTTTCTACATCATTGACACTCATTGACTCACTTGCAATGGTTTCCACCCTTATCACTCCTGTACCTGTATTTCTCTCTTGATCTCTCTTTTATTGTATCAAGGTCTTACCTTGGCTCCCCACCCTCACACCCTCACCTTCACCATCTAAGGTGAGACTCCTCACACTCACTTTTGCAAATCCTAAAGAACTGGATTGCATTTGGTCACTCTTTTCCTCTCCTTTTTCCTGGGAGCAACCCAGACTCTCACTCATTTCACTCCCTTCCCTTAATCCTAGGAGTGATTGCACTACTACTAAGTCTTCTGCACTTGTGATAATTGATGAAATTTGAAGTTGTGCAGAGACACTCGACAGATAAGGGATATCCGTCGGGTTAGTGGTTTGACTATCTGACGGATAACTGCTGTTAAGCTTATCCGTCGGGATACAATCACTACTCGACGGATGAACAATATCCATCGAGTGAGTAAAAATGAATGTGTTTGGAGTGGAAACTATTGTGGACTCTGTGCTGATTGATGAGAATTTTGGCACAGATATCTCAACAGTTTCAGAAAGAAATGGCAAGTGAGCCTACAAATCAACTAAAAGATGATGCTCACTTGCTTGGATTTTTGGCTTCTCCAAATGAGTTAAAGATGGAGAATTTGGAAGTGATGTGTTTATCATGTCAACATTCAAGGAGTGTGTGGGAGAGTTTGGTGTTTCAGGGGCTTCAATTGTTAGAGATTTTGGCTGTGACTCCACATTTGTTGGAGCCACATCAAACTGACTTTGAGAAGGTGCAGTGACTGTGTCTTTAGCACCAGTTTGCACAGTGTGTGAACCCTGTGTATCCCCAAAGGTCTTTGGTTTCTTCTTTCTAGTATAGGTTTGGGGTGAGCTTGTGTCCCTTACCCTTTTGGCCTGTGCTCTTGGTTGAGAGCTTTGTTCAATAGTCACATCCTTTTGGGAGGATGCAACTACTAATGAGCTTATATCCTTATTAAGCACTGCAGTTTGTTGGGAAACTGCAGTGTGGCTAGGCTGGGAAACACTCACCTCTCCAACCTTATCCTTAGGATTTCTTTGATGTTCACCCTGTCCCTCACCTTTCTTACCCACCTTCACACTCCCCTCTTTTGGTTTGGTAGTTTTTACAACTGGCATCTTTTGAGAGACACCATAGGGGGTTTTCTTTGGCTTGATTTTTGAAATTTTGGATTTGGTAGCTTGGGTAGGCAACTGTTGGGTCAATGACACAGTTTCCATAGCTACACTAGAATGCAAAGAAGTGTGTGAGACTGGAAGAGTAGAGACAGATGAACTTACCTCACTTACCTGAGGTGCCTCCATAACAGGAAAATAGAAGAGTGGCATCTCTTTATGATGGTTTGCCCTGTTCAAATCTGCAATGATTCTCCTTTCTTGAACCCAACAATCTAATTTGTTGGTTGGGTTCTCAAGCACAATATCCTCAAAGAGGTGGTTAGCAAGCATCATTAAAAATCTAGCATAGTAAACATTTTTACCCCTCTTATTTAACTCCCCTAACTTAAACCCCAACTCAAATATGACAAGATCAGTAAAGTTGAAAAATTTATCAGTAACTAGCATGTAAAGCATGTTAAGCATAAAGATATTGACAGAATCAAAATTACTGATTTTACCAGAGAATACCTTAGTAACTACATCACATAGATAACTTCATTCCTTCCTAAGACCCAACCTCCTAATTTCACTTAACTTAGAAGTAGAGAGTGCATAGCCCATGGAGTTAGGCATATTAACAATGTCAGTGTCTGTGTGTGATGAAGTTACAGTATTATCAGGAATATTGAAAGATGCTTTAACAATGTCACTATTAACACAGAATTACTTACCTTTAATAGTGAAAGCGATAGTCTTATCAGCTGAGTTGTATGTTGCAGTCATCCAAATCTCTTCAACAACTTCACAATATATGGTGGGTGATTCTAGCATGACATAGTTGAATTTACAGTTCTTCACAAAATTCATCATCTTGTGGTAGTCGCCAGACTGTTGAATCCCCTTGTTCACAAGAGTAGTGAAGTTGTTCTTCTCATAGATAAATCCAGTTTGAGACATTATCTTGACGACTGGTGCCATTGTTAGAGAGTAAAAACTTGCAGAGAGAGAGTAAGTGCTTTTGAGAAAGAGAGAAGTTAGAGCAGATGATTTGAGAAAGATAAAAGAAAAGTAGTGAAAATGAATTGTGCTTTTTTACTCTCTCAAAAATAACTGTGAAAAATAATAAAGTAAAATAAAGCAACCAGTAAAAATTGCCCAAAATAGCCGTTTTAAAATAAACTGTAAAAATTCCATCAATTATCCGTCGTGTTATACTTACTAACTGTAAGTATACTCGATAGATAATGTTCAGGGAATTAACGGCTAGGATTCAGACAATTCGACGGATGAGAATAAATAGTTATCCATCGAGTCATAAAATATTCCAGAAAAATAATTGATTTTATTAACAAAATGTATACCGACGGATGATCAAACTCTATGGATAATGATCATCCGTCGAGATGTAAATTTTGACTTAGCCAAAATTTCATCCAAGACTGAAAAACCAATTAAATTTCTGGCTGCAATACAACTTGCAAATTATTAAAAAGAATTCAAGAATAATTTAACATACCTAACTCACTTACCAACCTTGAAAAGGTGGATTCATCCAGTGGCTTGGTAAAAATATCTGCAAGCTGCTTTTCACTTGGAACAAAATGTAGTTCCACAGTACCATTCATTACATGTTCCCTTATGAAGGGGTACTTGATGTCTATGTGCTTTGTTCTTGAAATCTGTACTGGATTTTCAATGATGGCAATAGCATTTGTGTTATCACAGAAAATGGGAATTCTTTCCACTTACAGACCATAGTCTAGCAATTGGTTTCTCATCCATAAAATCTGTACACAGCAACTGCCAGCAGCAATATACTCAGCTTCAGCTGTAGAAGTAGAAACTGAATTTTGCTTTTTACTGAACCAGGACACAAGTTTGTTTCCTTGAAATTGACAGGTTCCTGTTGTACTTTTTTTTTATCAATTCTACAACCTGCATAGTCTGCATCTAAATAACCAGTTAGATCAAAACCAGAATCTCTAGGGTACCAAATGCCAAGTTTTAGTGTTCCCTTGAGATATCTGAAAATTCTCTTAATAACTACTAAGTGAGATTCTCTAGGATCAGCTTGAAATCTAGCACAAAGACATGTAGCAAACATTATATCTGGCCTACTAGCTGTTAAGTATAGAATTGAGCCAACCATGCCCCTATAACTTGAAATATCCACAGACTTTTCAGTAGTGTTTAATTCAAGCTTAGTTGCAGTGGCCATGGGAGTTTTTGCAGATGTGCAATCCATTAGATCAAACTTCTTTAAAAGATCATAAATGTATTTGGTTTGACTAATGAATATTCCATCACTAACTTGCTTAACTTGCAAACCAAAAAATTAAGTTAGTTCTCCCATCATGCTCATTTCATACTTACTTTGCATCAATTTGGCAAACTTTTTGCAAAGTTTTCAATCTGTAGAGCCAAAAATAATGTCATCTACATAAATTTGAACAAGTATACTAGAGCCATTAACATTTCTAAAGAATAAAGTTTTGTCTACAGTTAGAGCCGGCCAAATGAGCGGTTTGGCTCTGCCCGATCGGAACTCGGCTCACCTAAAATTCGTGTTATTCGCCTCGTTACGTGCCGATTATAATTCGGCACTAACCGCTTGTACATACGAACCAAATACGAGTTACATTCTGGTAAACCGTAAACGGCTCGGCACGACCCGCCTAAACTGAGATGATTCAGACGAACCGATTCGGCTCGGCACGGCCCGCCTATTCGTTCAACTCCTGTATTTCCAATCCACACTCCCGTATTTCCAATCCACACTCCTGTATACAACTCTCAACTCTTGATCTCTCTGTTTCTTTCTCACAGTTCACTTTTAATTACGCACATCCACACACAGTTCACAAATCACAGTCACACTCACAAGGCACAACAAGCCAATCAAGTAACATATTTTCCGGCGAGCTTACAAGTTTTCCAGCGAATTAGTGAGGAGTGATTTTAGGAATTTGTTGAGCAACCACCTTTCTGTGTTTGTTTAGAATTGTGTTTGCTTAGTAGTTTTATTTGGTAACCGTCCCGAACCGTCAGACTCGCCGGAAATGTTAAAATTGTTTAATTCGCGAGCCATTCACGGCTTCCAATTCTATCAAATCGACACGGAACGACACGATTCGTGTAGCTATACGGGCCATTCACGACTTAAGCTGCTGGTGAACCGGACCACCGAAAATTCGGCTCGGCACGGTCGGCCCGACCGTGTGGCCGGCTCTATCTACAGTACCTCTAGTGAAGTGATTCTCTAAAAGAAACTTTGACAAAGTGTCATACCAGGCTCTAGGTGCTTGATTCAGTCCATAAAGTGCTTTCAAAAGATAGTAGACATATTCTAAAAAATTTCGATCTTCAAAACCAGGAGGCTGATTGACATAGACTTCCTCCTCCAAATCTCCATTCAGAAAGGCACTTTTGACATCCATTTGATAGACCTTGAAATTGGCATGGGCTGCATAGGCTAAGAAGATTCTGATGGCTTCAAGTCTTGCAACATGAGCAAATGTTTCATCAAAATCTATTCCTTCTTGTTGACAATAGCCCTTAGCAACCAATCTAGCTTTGTTCCTGACTACTATGCCATTTTCATCCATCTTGTTTCTGAATACCCATTTGGTGTCTATTGGATTCTTCCCTTTAGGCTTGGGCACCAGCTTCCATACCTTATTCCTTTCAAATTGGTTTAGCTCCTCCTGCATAGCTAAAATACAATCAGGATCCAATAAAGTTTCTTCTACCTTATTTGGTTCTTCCTTAGAGAGGAAGCTGGTATATAGACATTCTTCTTGAGTTGCTCTCCTTGTTTGAACTCAGAAAGATACATCACCAATGATGAGCTCAAAGGGGTGATCATTTGTCCATTTCCTTTGTTGAGATAGATTAGCTCTAGATGAAGAGGCCTCATTATTGTCTTAATGTGTGATTGAGTTTTGATTGTTAGAAACTCCCCCTGAGTTTATGGATCTTTGATTTGTGAAATGGGAACTTTATGTAAGTGATCTATTCTGACTTTCAGCTTCTTTTGATGACCCGACGGATGGTGAATTTTGAGTACCGACGGATGAAGCATTTTGTAACTCAACAGATGTTGAATTTTGTGCTTCATTGGTAGTGGATTTTTCTGCATTATCCTTTGATACTATTTCTTGATCACTTTCATCATCACTGTCATCACTAACCATCTCAACATTGTCAAATTTGAGGCTCTCATGGTAATCTCCATCTTACAGTCCTTCAATATTTTTATCATAAAAAACAACATGTATTGATTCCACAACAATGTTGGTTATTAGATTGTAGACTCTATATGCTTTACCAACAGCATATCCAACAAAAATTTCTTCATCTGCTTTAGCATCAAACTTCCCATTCTGATCAGTTTAATTTCTCAAGATATAACATTTGCAGCCAAAGACATGAAGAAAATTTAGAGTTGGCTTCTTGTTTTTGAACAATTGATAGGGAGTCATGCATTTTGCTTGATTAACCAGAGAAATATTCTGAGTGTAGCATGCAGTATTTACAGCTTCAGCCCAGAAATATGTTGGAAACTTAGACTCTTCAAATATTATCCTTGCAACTTCGATAAGTGATCTGTTCTTTCTTTCTACTACTCCATTTTGTTGTGGAGTTCTTGCTGCTGAAAATTCATGAAAAATCCCATTTTCTTCACAAAATACTCTCATGACAGAATTCTTGAACTCAGTTCCATTGTCACTCCTGATTCTTCTAACTTTGAAATCAGGATGATTGTTGACTTGCCTTATGTGATTGATGATGATTTCACTAGCCTCATCTTTAGACTTAAGGAAATATGTCCAAGAGAACTTTGAGAAATGATCTACAATTACTAGGAAAAATCTTTTCCTTGAGATGGACAACACATTGACTGGTCCAAAAAAATCCATGTGTAGCAGTTGCAAAAGTTCTTCAATTGTTGAATCAAGCTTCTTTCTGAATAATGCTTTAATTTGCTTTCCCTTTTGGCAAGCATCATACAGTCCATCCTTATAAAATTCCACTTGAGGAATGCCTCTCACCAGTTCTTTCTTTACAAGGTCATTCATGGTCTTGAAGTTTAGATGGAATAGCTTCTTGTGCCATAGAAAACTTTCATCTTGACTTGCTTTACTGAGAAGACAAGTAACAGATTCCGCATTTGATGAGTTAAAGTCAGCTAAGTACACATTTCCCTTTCTCACACCAGTGAGAACCACTTTGTTGCTTTTCTTGTTTGTCACAACACAGGCTTCTGAGGTGAAGGTTACTGAATTGCCTTTATCACATAGCTAGCTGATACTCAACAAATTATGCTTGAGACCATCCACTAAAGCAACCTCCTCAATGATGACATTGTCTTTAGAAATCAAGCCATATCCCACAGTATAACCCTTGCTGTCATCTCCAAAAGTAATACTTGGGCCAACTCTCTCCTTGAACTCTGTGAGCAGGGTGGAATCACCAGTCATGTGTCTTGAACAACCACTATCCAAGTACCATGAATTCTTTCTGTTTCCCTGCACACATTAAAATCAAATCAAGTTGATTTTGGTACCCAAGTTTTTTTGGGTCCTGCCTTGTTAGCTTTCTTTTTCTGTTTCTTAGGTTTGATCTTATTTGACTTGGGGATATCAGATTCATCCTTAGTCATTTGAGTTGGACCTTTGAAACCATTCATTGCAACAAAATTATCATGCATATTTTGATTAACAGGAAATGGCATGCTATTAGTAAACATGTTATTCCAATAGGGCATGCTAAATGGCATTTGAGGCATACTAAATGCAGCATAATAAGGATTAGGTGCAAATGGCATATTAGCAAATTATGCATTCATATTCTGTATAGACATAACATTCATAGGCATAAAAGGCATGGCATTCATATTGGGAAAATGAGGTGGCACATATATGGAAGTAGGCATGACAGTTTTGCAATTAACAGACATATGATTTACACTACCACACTTAACACATATTTTTCTTGGAGCATACTTATCAAGTGCGTAGTTGTTATATTTGTTAATCCCCACTTTACCATTTCTATTATTTTTCCTTTTACCCTATATTTTAACCTCAATCTTTTCTAATCTGTCATTCAATTGCTTGATAGACAGATGACCAACATTCACTTTCTTTTCCTTCTTCACTTGACTAGATTCTCCTGTAATGAAGTTTTTGGAAACAGATCCATATTTTTCATTTAACTTGGCAAGTTTGGATTTACTCACAGGTTTGCTCACAGCCGACGGATGAGGATTTATATCACTCGACGGATAATCCTTTTGATTATCCGACGGATGACTCTCATCATCTGTCGAGTCCACATCTGTTAGCAATCCTTCAACCAAATTGGATTCCAGCTTCTCCTTATTCTTCTTCCAGGCTGCATCATAAAATGACTCAATACCTTGAAATTTGGTGATTTGAGCATGAACATCTCTAGATGTTTCCATGCCTTAATCACCTCCTGTTCTCGTGCAAGCTGCTTCTTCAAGATCTCTTCTTTCTTCAAGGACTCAGTTAATTTATCCTTAGCAATTTTACACTCAATTCTCAATTTTTCAAATTCAATGAACTGAAATTCTAGCACATTATTCCTCTCACTTAAAAATAAATTGTTTTCTTTGATTTTAGTATTTTCCTTAGTAAGAGACTTAAGTGTAACACACAAATGATATAATTCTGTAAACATTTCATTTATTGCATCATTACACTCAACTTTAGATAAATGTGCAAGGTTAGTGGTGATTACCTGATTACTTGAAGAACTTGTCTCTGTTTTATCAGACTTGGCCATTAGGGCTAGATTGACATAGCTGACATCCTCATCCTCATCCAGACCATCTGCTGCCCAGTCATTTTCTTGCGTAATGAAAGCCCTTTCCTTTTGTTTGAGCAACTCAAACTATTTCTGTTTATAATCCACAGGCTCAAACTTCTTCTTGCTGGAATCTGACTTTCTACACTCACTGGCAAAGTGCCCTGCCAAGCCACATTTGAAACATTTGAATTTTGATTTATCCACCATGTTTCTATTTGGCTTAGCTGCTCCAAAGTTCTTCTTGAACTTGAGCTTGGAAAATCTTTTTGAAAGAAATGCTAGATGTTGATCAATATCCTCCATGTCATCTTGGCTCAAAGAATCTTCATTTTCTGCTACCAGCCCCTTGCCCTTGTTTTCACAGACCTTTGAAGTAGACTCAACAGCTTCTATCTTCACTTCTTTCTCTTTCTCTAACTCAAAAACCAGTGGAATGGACCCTCCTTTCTTTCTCCCTTTCTCCATTCTTTCATCTTGCTCTATTTCAAGCTCATAAGTCTTTAGAATGCCATATAGTCTCTCTAGTATAAACTCCTTGTATTATTGTGAGTTTCTCAAGGAGACTGTCATTGGTTTCCATTATTTTGGTAAGGATCTAAGAAATATGAGATTAGAATCTTTAGTTTGGTAGACTCTTCCATGCAGCTTTAGAGCATTTAGTAGCTTTTGAAATCTACTAAAGATATCAGTGAGAGATTCACCTTCTTCAAAGTGGAAATGCTCATATTGTTGAATTAGTAGCTGCATCTTGTTTTCTCTAACTTGTTCAGTGCCATCACAGATGATCTGTATTGTATCCCAAACTTCCTTGGCAGTTTTGCAATTGTTGATGTTGTCAAACATGTCACCATCAACTCCATTAAACAGAATATTCATGGCCTTATCCTTCATGACTTGTTCAATATCAGGATCTGACCATTCATGTCTTGGCTTGGGAATTGATGGCTCATTTCTAGTTGCATCTCTCATTGGTACATGAGGGTCTCTCTCTATGCAATCTACATAGGCCTCATCTTGAGAAAGTAAATGAAGATGCATCTTTACCTTCCAGTGATGGTAATTGTCTTTATCCAGAAAAGGAATCTTGACTCCAACATCTTTCTTGTTCATCTTGATGTTTGTTGTGATATTTAAACTCTTTGTTCTTTAAGAGCTTGCTCTGATACCAATTGTTAGTCCCTAACAACGCAACAAGAATTACAGAAGGGGGTTGAATGAAATTCTTGAACCTTTTTCAGAATTATAAAATGTTCTAACTTAAGATATATATGACAGTGTTTTGATTTGTAAAGTGCAGAATAAGAAGTTAAATATGAATCAAAATATAAAGTAATAAAAACACAAGTTTTTAAAACTTTCTGGTGGATTAGAAAGTATCCACCATATATATATATATATATATATATATATATATATATATATATATCGAGAGAACTCTGTGAAGCTTGAATAGCTCATAGCTGCTTACACAATAAGAACAAATAAACTTACAGAGAAATGCTAAGAATACAGCTTACAAATGTTTCTCTGAGAATTTACATGCTTAGTCTCTTGATGTTCTGATTGCTACTCTTGGTTTATATATCATCAAGATTACACAGTAATAAGACAAGATAATAAAATAAAACCTATCAAGTCTAATACTATGCTACTTCATTACTCTATTCCATCTTTGAATATCTTCATAATAGCATGAAAATGACAATGCTTCTTTGTTCTCAAAAACTTAGTTGAATAGGCTTCCACATTTCTTTTACATACACTCGACGCATGTGACTGTGTTGTCACTGTCAACAGATGTTTGAATTGATTATCCGTCGGGTACATGATCATCCGTCAGGTTGCCTTGTTGATCATCTGTCGTGTAGCATTGTTGATCATCCATCGGGTAGCTTTCTGGCACTTGACTTTATTTCATTTATGCAGAATTACAAGACATCATCTATGTACAATTAATCAACCTATTCTACATATCTAATTAAAGTCAACATGACTTATATGCTACTACAGAATTTAAACAAAGGTGTCTGCAGAAATATGCTACATGACTTATTGTTACATAAGATACTCACTCGATGGATAATAAATCATCATCCGTCGGGACTATATTGAGTCATCCGTCGGGACTATATTCCTTATCCGTCGAGTACTACATTTTTCACTAAGTTAAATATACTAAGGTGTTTTGTTAATGAAATCATCAAGTTCACAACATATTCATAACAAATTTGTAATATAAAACAATATAAATCATAAAATCAGATACACATTAAATATTACTTGAATTTTTCCTCAAGGCCAACGGAATGAGCAAACAATTCAGATTGCCTGTTTCCCATTGTAGCATACATCTCTGAGTAGAAATCTTTGTTTCTTCCATGTCATTATTGAAGTCTACGCACGTTATAGCCAAATTTTGCAACTCTTGCTCTGTTACATTCTTTATGTCTGACCATCTCTTCCTCTTTTCACTTCGTAAAGTCATTTTATAATCTGTAGTATACATCTAAATGTAAAAAATATCCAAAAGTATATATACGCGTGAGTATGTCCCGTAGTTTTGGGGTAGTTCTTTTCTAATCACTTAAACAGTTACCACAATTTAGAATAACCGAACAGTAGTTATCAATTTTATTTAGTTTTTCTAATTTCAACAGTCATGTTACTCGAATGTTGTGATATGTCTTTAAAGAATATGCTGATTATCTCCTCATTCGGAGAAGATGTTTGAAAGAATGATTATCAAAAATCATGTTAGAGTTGTAAAAAATGATGTTTGTATTCAATCAAATTATCCACATTAGGCGAAACTGATTATTTGTGCCAATGTAAAATGTTAAAGATTACAATTTGTACAGGCTATATGTTTAGATCCATTTGTACAATTACTACCCCGTGATTAATGTAGTACATTTCTGCCAGATAATGAATTTATATTGTCGTTAAACAGATAAATCATAGTTATGTCTACAATGTCTTTTAGACATTATTGGATTTTGCTTTAGTATAATTATATAACTATAAACCAAATCGTGTTTCATCTGTATATCCAAATTATATAATTTTTTTTTATCTCAAGAGTTATACTAACACCAACTCTATATCACGAGTCACAACCCACAGATCAACAACTATACTAACAACAACTCTATGCCACATATCTTAGTCATGCGAAGACAGATGATGGAGATAATTATTATTCATAATTTTAAAATATAAATCAAATTTTTATAAAATTAAAAATTATTAATATAATTTGATTTTTAAAATTTCACGTTCAAACTAAAAATAATAATATTTTTACTTTAGAAAATATCCATTACTATTCTCTTATATTTGAAGTTTGTTTTCTCTAATATATAATTAAATTAAAATTATATTTGTTAAATAAATAAAAAAATATTATTTGATTTTATATATTTGAAGTCCGATATAATTTAAGAGTGATCATATCTATATTTGATTTTAGGAATGAATCTACATCTTGGTGGTCGTCTTTGGCAACAATTTGTTGTCAACGCATTTGCTGCAGTAGAACAGTATAGACTGGACTGGATTAGAAACCACCAAAGCACCATTCATTCAGATTTGTACAGGTCTATTCGTGATTCCCTTACAAAAGGTGATACAAATCCTTGAAACAATGGTAAGAATGTCATATTACCAGCAACCCATACAGGTTCTCAACGGTACATGAACCAGTATTTCAAAGATTCTTTGGCTATATGTCGTACGATTGGACATCCATCATTATTCTTGACAATGACATGTAATACTCAATGGCCGAAAATTAAACAAATGATGGAATATCTTCCCGGAGTGGATGTAGCTAACAAACCGAATGTGATAGCTAGAGTGTTTAAGCTGAAACTTGATCAACTCCTAGACCTTATAAAGAAAAAGAACTATTTCGGCAAATGCATTGGAGGTTAGGCACAATTTTTTAATTTCGCATGACACACACACATTATGTCTAAACAATATAAATTAATAGTAGTCTTTTACGCAATTAACAGAATTATTTTTATTATTTTTATTTTTAATATCAGTTATGCATGTTATTGAGTTCCAAAAGCGTGGACTTCCTCATTGCCATATGTTAATATGGTTGCATCCGCAAAGCAGGCCACAAAATGTGCAACGGATTGATGAATTGATATATGCCGAAATACAAGATAAAAATATGGATCCTATCGACTACAACGTAGTTCAAGCGCATATGATACATGGACCATGTGGTAAAGATTTTTCATATTCTCTGTGTATGGTGAAAGGAAAGTGTGGACGTCATTTTCTTAAAAAGAAGTGTGCATCATATCCTCCACCTTTGAAGCAAATTGCAGGAAGAGAAATTACTGTTAAAGTTGAGCTCACTGATGATAACATATTAGTTAGCACCACGGTATATTATACTCATGATGCATATGAATGTTCAGTTAGCACTTCTCCTATGTTTGAAGACATTAATATTGGAACTTCCGTTTTAAATTATACAAATGTGATCTTCATGTTTCACATCTTAAAAATTTCTTGCTTATTCCACAATATACCTACCATACTGTCTATCCTAAAGATATTTGTTAGCTCTTGAATTTACAAATATTTTCATACTATATCCAAAATTGCAGACAAGTGTTCCCAGTATATCCGATGGTGCAGGCACTCCAGGTTCAGCTCTATCGACTAGCAAACGAGTTAAAAAGAACGGTATGTTGTATAATTACCCATCATTATATGTGATTTATCGTGCATAACACACATACGGTTTGTTATTTCTTCATATTGCAGTAACATCATATTATATTCCATTATGCAGGAAAAGTAAAATATTTTTGTAGCGGACTCAAGATCCATATAATCGCTTCCTTTCGAGGAATATTGAATGAACATTATCTCATTTTTCCATTTCAGAACTTCAATAATTAAGTTTATTTTTTATTTCCATTGTTGTTTACTGTTTTGCAAATAGAAACTTTTTGCTTTGATACGGTGAATTTGAAACTTTTGGATGTTCTTTATGTTTTTGTAAATTTTTAAATTAATGGACCAATAATTTTTAATGGCTAGTAGTTTATTCAGTAATTTGATTATTATCATTTCCGTTATGTGGTTAATGTTTAAACTATAAACGTGCTTAAACTATATACAAAAATAGAACCCTTTATACTATTTGACTATAATATTATACCATTTCCTTATTAAAGACAGAAAAAGGGAAGAGACGTTATCGAATGATTCGTTGTTAGTGTTTACACATGATAATATTTGTATAAAAATGTTGATACACATTATCGCAACTTCATGAATATATATTTTAAATTTTTTAAAAAAGATCGTATATAACTAAATTCTGTGTGCGTAACACGGGCCTCATAACTAGTTACATTTAACTTGCAAATTATTTACTGAACAAAAAAATTGCACAAAAGTTAATTTATTTTTTATTTTAATGGAATTCGTTAATATTTTTTCTTAAAAAAAGTTCCAAATAAAAAGTTAGTTTTTTCCTTTATTATAGCAAAAGAGTTAATTTTTTAATATTTTTCTCAACACTAATTAAAATCATTAGTCTTTTCTGCTAAATATTTTTCCTAACACTAATAAAATTTATTAGTCTTTTTTGCTAAATATATCAATTATTTTGTTTTTTTTGCTAAATAAATATGTTGTTTTTTTGTGAAATAATTTGAATAAACTTTTGTTCATTATGTTAGTGCATTTTAACGGAAGTTATCTAGATATGAGTTCTATCAGTTTAATGAGTTGAATGCATGTTTTTTTACTTCAGTTATCTAAATACAAATTAGATAGTAATTTAGTTATAATTTAACACCCTAAATACCTCTAAGTTACTCAAGTTCCAAAGGAGCAAGTACAAGTCATTACTTAATAATGACTTAACAATTAGTGACACATGTCTTTCATAAAGAGCTCGTAAAATACACCGATTAGGTTGCTCATACACAAAATTTTGACTATTTAGTTCGAATTTGCGATTAATCTAATTATTTCCGTTGAAACATTATAGCTTCTAATAATACATTAACAACATGTTGAGATGTATCCCCTGTGAGAGGTTAATAGTTCAACTCGTAATACGTGTGTATATAATTAATTAGCAAAATAATGTGTTGAGATGTACCGGAGAGGATAATCAGAAGATGCTGTCGGGAACCCTTTTCGAAGTAATCGGAAAATGCAATAAAAATATTGTTTCACAAGTTTTTTGATTTTATCAATTAATTCTTGATTGATATCAATCGAATTTTAAAATCTGATTAATCCTTATATATTTTTCTTGATCGGTATATTACAAATTAGTTATTATATATAATATAAAAAAATTCCCCCTATTAATGCTTTTGAGTAATTTTCGATTTTACAATTAATCATACCGATTTTATAAATAATTCTAAATTTATATATCGACCGATCTCCTCTGATTCTCAATATTTATATTTTTAGCTATGAGTGGTTCTTTTCAAAGTAAGCAGATTATTTGTCTCACCTTTGCATCAGCTGGTTAGCATTAAGGATGTACAATTAAGTCATTCTGGTTGCCTCAAGAAAAATGAAAAGAGAAGAAAAATGCTACTGGATTAATTATGACCAACAAAATGCACACAAAAGAAACAAAATAACCAAATCACCAACTCCTCAACACCTGATCTTATTAGTTATTAACACATGGTTTTGAGATATAAAATAATCAAATGTAACGATTAATTAAATTATATGCAGAACATTTAGTGTTTATGGTTTCAAGGCCATAGATTATACTTAAAAACAAAATTGGTCGCATATAACATATTTGAAAACATTGTTAAAAAATAAATGATTTTAAAAAATCACTTGTCAAGTCAACTAACTTTGATATTGTACAAAAGATTCAATGAAAATGTCATATGTACACGAGACATCATGCTCTTAATTAAGCGAATCATATACACCTATATGATAGTACATGCTTATTTTTCTAATGATAGGTTTATTCCAAAATACGTATTTAGTTTTTGTTCTTTAATTAAGTTCAATTATTTTTGACAATAAATTTTGTATTTTTAGTGAAATTAGCGTCATAATGCACGATAAGCCAAGTAAAAATATGTGGGAAAAGAAATAACATTAACATATAATTTACACAATAATTATTTTGATAATTGATAAATTTATTTTTGTTCTTTAAAAAGTTAAATCTAGATAAATTTTCGTTAAGCTTTCACAATAGGTTGTGTTATTTAAAAAACATAGACACTACATAAAATATGACTCAATTTATTTACCATCTAGTTTACAAAGACACCTAGTAAAGTTAATAAACAAAGATGATCACCAAAATATAACACTCATTTTTTTAATTTGAAGAATATAAAATTTTAAAATAAGATATTAGTTTTACTCCGTATGAATTCTTTGGGTGGCTTAAAAGACAAATGGAGAATGACATACTAACATCTCATCTAGAAATTTAAGTTTGAGAGTGATTGTTACTTTTTGTAGATTACTTTGGTGCATAAATATAATTCACGTGATGTTCCACAATTTTTTTGCATTAGGAATGATATATATAAAGAAGTGAATCTGATGATACAAGTTACTGATATATAGATGTTGATTTATTCAATTGAGCCGGTTACAATACACAAGCAGTTAACATAGACATGAAAGGGTGCAATATGAACTCCAAATCTCACGAGGTTATAGTTCTATACAATTAAAAGTAAAATTACATGTGAATTTACAACAAAAGAGATTACACATGTTGATAAATATATGAAAAATCAGCATCACCTAATCACATGAAAGCATGGAGAGATGTCATCTCTATACTTTCAGAATCTACACTTGATCTTAGAAATTCACATCCACCGCACTAAAAATGTTCTGGACATTATTTATTGTATCAAACAAATTTATGAAGTACCGATTCAGTCCACTAATACTAACGGACTTTCCCCTTTTTTCGGGTTGACCTATAAGTCTATAACACACATGGCCGTATATGAACCAAAAAACCCTTATCTTCTAAACTTGCCCATAAAATGGGTAGAATTATATGTAATATGTTAATACTAGTTCACATTTTTATGATGCAGTATCTTTGCACTATAAATAACCACCCGCCCTTTCATTGTAAGATACATAGATTGAATAGTAGAAAATATATTTTTATTACT
The DNA here is from genome assembly GCF_009905375.1 of Apium graveolens. Taxonomy (NCBI): domain Eukaryota; kingdom Viridiplantae; phylum Streptophyta; class Magnoliopsida; order Apiales; family Apiaceae; genus Apium; species Apium graveolens. The sequence continues at coordinate 160,301,869 of NC_133656.1, read as the reverse complement.
ATTCTTCATTGCACGTCTAACATCTAATTTTTTGTTTACTTATTTTAGTATACTATTACTAGTTTATTATTTTATATTTCTAATACGTTATCAACACGAGTTTTTTCAGAGCTTATATAAAAATATTGTTTATTTTACTCGATGAAGGAGGGGGTCTCTGTTCAAAATTATACTCGAGAAAAGGAAGATACAACCGGTTCTTCCAAATGAAGGAGCCCGAGTCTTTGCCAACTAAAACTTGGTTCATATAAGAAGTATGACTTAATTTTATTCACAAATCTCTACCAACTGAAGTTTGTCCAACAAAAGAGGTACGTTTTAAATTTAATCATTTGATTCTAAATATTATTGTTAATTAAATATTTATTTATATTACTGTTTAAATCTATATGTAACTGATAAACACTAATCAGATAACACATAACTTATAAACACCAACTTTCGTTGTATGAATACCATACTACCAGACATCCACAAAATAGATAGAAGCTGAATATACACCAATTATATTGAGACCTTATATGTCTATAGAATTTGAAAACATAACGGTTGAACGAACAAGTTATCTATCGTGATTACATAGGGCAAATAAGATGGTTAAAATTACTTATGAATCATGCAAATCAATAATACATGAACCTATGCTAGAATGGCAAGTTCTAAATCCTTAAATTTACTTTCGCTTCATTAAGAATTAACACACTATCTTATAAGTTCGCAACGCTCATAAGACGAATAAGCACAACCAATACTAGGTTATCATACAATCACCACACACTAAGGCATCGAAACAAATTAACTAAAGAAATCCATAAATAAAATCCGCTAGGACCCCACGATAACGATTAGCCCATAATCGGACTCATCATCAACGTGGATTTCGATGAAAGCATGGTATAATAAACGTAGTCTTTATAAATGAATAATAAATAAAGTATAACACAAGAGTATAGGTTCAAGAATAAGAAGACTAACATCCAACGTTACAACTTAAACAAAGAATCACAAGTTAAAACTAGGTCTTCTTCGCCTTGGTTGAATTGTGCTAAAACGGTCTTCTTTACTTCTTCTCCTTGTGCTCTGGTGTGTCTCTTCTGAAAAACGAGCTTAATTATGTATATATAGCAGCCCCATGCAGAGTAGAAGTCTTCTGGATCAAAATCAGAGTAGAAACATGATTCTTTGAATTCGACCTGGTGCGGCCGCGCGCTTGACCAGCGCGGGCGCGTTGAGATTCTGGACTTTGGTCACGGGCGCGCGCTATCACAGAGCGGGCGCGCTGACCTCCTGCATAAAAATCTGACTTCTTCTTTTTCCTTGCTGATTTGAGCTGGCTTCCCAAGAGCTTTTATTCCAACACCTTCCTAACACCAAATTAGCACTAAAACAATGCTAATTCTCCTGATTATCTGGATAATGCCTGAAATGCAAAAACATTAGAAAACACATTAAAACACCAACAACTTGAGTACATTTACACCAATTCAAAGCTTTACGGAGCGTAATAAAGTGCCATAAATGCCACTCAACAGTTCCCATTCCACCTCCATAAAGATCTAAAATGGGACCGCAAAGAAGAGTAGATATCTATATGTTGGTTTTGATTCATCATCTATTATAAGATATCTTGAACCATTAACTGGTGATGTCTGTACTGCTCAATATACTGATTGTCATTTTGATGAGTCTGTATTATTTTCATTAGAGGATATAATGTTTTGCATAAGTTAAATTTTGGACTGTCATGGAATGCATCAGGATTAAGTGTTATGGATCCACGTACTAAATAATGTGAATCCGAAATTATAAGAATCATTCACATGCAAAATATTGCTAATTAAATGTCATATGCTTTTAATGATTCTATAAATGTTATAAAATCATATACCTGCTATTAATGCTCTGAAAATGGTTGAAATCTCTATTCATAAATCAATTCATGAAGAATTAGTTGGTAATTCAAAACCACGTCAGAAGCGTGGTAGACCTGTTTTATGTGAATATGTCAATATGTCAAATTGTTGTATTTTATTTGAATATATCTATGTCAAATTATGAATGTATAGTAAGAGTTTTATGTTTATATGATAAATTTCAAATAGAGTTGTACTATGCGCGTGTTACCACATTGGTTTTGGTTTTATGCAATGCAGGGCGGACTTTGGTAAGTTGTTGTGATCAAAGCTTTTCTTGTCATTATTTCGGGGTTGATGGCAAAAGATATGGGCAATATGCACGCAAGGTAGACGAGCAAAAAATCAAGGACCCAGAAAAACATTCCTCGTAGGGGATGTCGGGGCAAAAGTGGTGCTGGTGGGGGCAGAGGTGGTGCTCGTGGGGCACAGGGGCTGAGGTGGTTGTGGTGGTGGTAGCCGTAGGGGACAGCGTGGGGCGGATCAGGGCAGGTTTTGGATAAAACCGAAATCACATACCCTTAGTTTTTAAAATTTAAAACCGCAACCAAATCCACCAGTTCGGTTTTAAAAACCTCGGTTCAGTTTTTATCAGTTTGGGTTCGGTTATAAAACCGCGTCCAATAAAATTAACAAAATAAATACAATTAGTAAAATTTTTAAGCATTCAAAGTACAAATACAAAGTACATTTGTTCCGAAATAAGAATACAAAGTCATAATAAATTACAACAATCTAAGTTAATTCGTGAATAATGAAAATTTCATAAACTTTAAAATAATTTTTGGCAAGAGCAAGCCAGCAGTAGAAACCATGACAGTGACCGAAAAGCACCAAACAATTGATGATTAATATATGTAGTACTGCATCTCCTATAATATTGTGAATAATATAAAATCCATGAGAAAATATATAGCCAAATATGAAATGAAATTGGTACAACTTAACTAAAATGCTAAGAAAAGATACGTGGAGTCTTAATTTAATTTAACCAACTAATCCTTGAAAAATGTCACCTAATTGTATAATTATTAATTACTAACATATACACATGGGTTTACATATACATGAAACCTGGGAATTATATCAAGGCATGGCAACTGAAAGTTACTCAACAGTACATTCTTATGTTGTTGGATCTATCGAAATGTTTAATACATCCCAGAAATCAAGGTGGTTCCTTTTAGACTGTAGTAAATCTCTGTTTGCTTTTGAAGGGGATAGATACATCAAAATAATTACCCAACCTATATGGATTACACATTATCTCCTTAATTTAAAATTGTATCTAGTTGTTTAATCTGATAATAGATTTAGGTCATAAAAGAGTTTAAGTGAGTCTATAATCAATCATACATAACTGAAGTCTGAAGTCCTATGATCAAGCCCAAATGTTCAAGAGCCCAGTCCATTGCAATATCAGTCCAACACTTTTAAAAGTAATAACTACTTTTAACTTCTGTTAAAAAATTATATATATTTATTATTTTTTTAAAACATATATATCTTAAATATATTTTATTTATTTATTTTTAATTATCGGTTTGGATCGAGTTTTTTCGGTTCGGTTTTCACCTATAACCAAACCCGAAAAATTGGTTTCCGTTTTTAATTTTACGGTTTCGGAACAAGCATAACAACCTAAGTATACACCAGTGCCTCGGACTCACTCAAGATGTTCTAGGGGAAACAAGCCCCCCGTCCAATTCGGTTCGGTATCGAGAAAGGACAGTAACTATATGTATTTGTACAATATTTTTTGGCTTCTTTATTGGAAAATATACATGTTGACAAGTGCAAAATTTTAACTTTTATATATAACACAAGAACTCCGATACGAAAAGGACCTTTAAATATTTTTTGTGAGTACATTGGACACGTGATGCTTAGTTCTGTTGCCAGAATGAGGAGCATGAGCATGCTTATAATTGGTATGAGCATGCTTAATTTCCAAACTAAAACACAGTCGAGAAGCATGACCATAAGAGTATGTATGCATGATCATATAGAAAACTTGCGTGAACATGTTCTTTGGTGAAAAATTAATCGAACCATCAAGCTCTGAATGCATGACCATGTCGTAGAGCTGCGTGACCATGTTTTTTTGCTGCATAATTAATCGAGAGGTCCTTTTTTTCTGCATAAGCATGCTCGAGCACTAGCATAACCATGCCTAATATAAAAAACTCATTTGAGGTATCATGTTGGTGGTGCATGATCATGTTGATGGCTCCATAAGCATGTTAATTGCTGCAAAATCATTCGAAGCACCCTTTTTAATGCAAGGACATGTCAAAACAATAACACCTTGGGTTTGCTCCCAAGAAGCGCCTTTCTTTATCGTCTTTGGATAGACATGATACCAATCTTCTTACTTGAAAATTTTACACCCGAGTGTAAAATCCTGCACCACGTATCATAATGGCAATTTAATTATCTTTTTCGGAGCCACATCCATGATTATAAGTTTCAGCTTCCTCCTTTCATTAGAAAAGCGTGCAACATTGTCCTAACGCTATATTCCCATAACAAAAGTGTAGATACCATTCTGAATATTTGACAGGATCAAACCACTACTTGACTTGTGCTTTTGTAGAACCTTCAAACATAATACTTCTTTATCAGGAGGTAGATTAGCTTAGATTATGATGATAAAGTCAGAGATGAGCTCGAATAAACTTCTTTAAAATGAGAATGCATCTTCAAATTCAAAGCAGGTGATTCTTTAATAGAACTTTTTGGAGGGTCGAATTCTGAAGATAGCACTTTCAATGACTCAAAAAAAATGCACTGTCTCCGCTTCTTGTAAATTAATCTCCACTAAGATTAAATTCTCTTCTTCCTTATCCTCATGTTCAGAATTGAGAATATTAATGTGCTTCTCCAATAGATCTTCATCTGAAGTATGCTCTAATTTATCAGAAACTAGAACATCCTTTATTGTAACAGCTCGTACTTCCAGATTGTTAAATCTAAATCGAAACTAGTACAAAATTTAATTTATTGATCAAAAATTCTTTTACAAAAGTTGACTATTACAAAAGCGCAACTAATGAAAGTCAAAAAGTCAATTTACTCCAAAACTCAGGTCCACGAACTCTAATGCTATCCAACTCGATCTCTAAGACGAAACCTGAAATTATAAGTAATGAGCTATACAACCCAGCAAGAAACCAATCGATCAAACTAGTAGATCAAGTAACATGAACACATATAACAAAAAACGATAATCAATATGATACGATATACAAAACAAACACTTTTCGTACACTTCAATATTCTTATTCTTATTCGATACATATAATACACATATCACATAGAATAGAATAATTCGAAAACCATAATCCATGCCACGACCACTACAACCCGGTGATAACGGTCCTAAATTTTTAAAAAACTGTCACTATTATCCGGTGACCACGTTCCTAAGTTCCTATTCGATATTTTCACAAACCATGATATAAATCACAAATCCAAAAATTATTGTCTAGACACCACAGAGATACAACAATATAACAATACGTATACTATAACCTATCATAATTTCAAATATATCATCACTTAACCTAAGTTTTGATAATCAAATATACACGTATATTACACAAGTTTGAAAACACTAGCAAGATCGATCCAAAACTTACTTAAAAACCTGACCAGGTATGAATTTGCTCTTTTGACCCTCTAAACGATATTTTCTTGAAAACCACGAAACAAGAAAGTTGTAGAGAATGAAAAGACCTGTCCGAAAAGTCTAAGACCAACGAATTCCGAATTACGATGATTTTTTTACGAAATTTACAAGACTGATGATTTGTGTATAGAGAAGCCCTATGAATTTTAATGATGAAAATGAGAAATACGAATGTGGTGTATTTATAACGATAAAAAACCCTATATCTTAACCTACAAGTTATCCATATTAAAAATCTGATCCAAATTTTAGGTCCATAAATCTAATTCAATTTTAAATCATAATCTTAATCAAATTTTAATCCATTTTATTCTATTATTCTATTATTAATCGAATTCTAAAAATTATGAGATATTACATCTATAGATTTTGTAGAAGATTCCTCCATATACCATGCTTGATCAAATATTATATAAAAGACCTTCACCTTTTTTCGCTTCACCTAGCATGGGTTCGGGATGCTCCTTCCCAACCCTTGTTGCTGAGATTGTTACAAATATAAATAGTTAGAGTCCATTGATGAAGTTTCAAGATAAGACCCTTTATCAATCAATGAATAGTTAGGAGGTTGCATCAAAGGCTGATTGACATCAAAGCAAATTGAATCGGGATTAGAAGGACAATATTCATAGGTATGAGCACCGCAACAATAAACACATGAAATATTGTCATCTTGGATCCGTGATGGAATCACTGGTTTCCAAATAGGTTTATTCATTCATGTGCATAAATCCTTAACTATCTCATACATAGAAGCTAATCTTTCCTGCAAGGAAAGAATTTCACGATCTCGAGTAGAACACTCTTTGTCATACATCATATCCATCACATATGGAGAATACATAACTCTACATTTTTGAACCTAATAAACAACAAGAGTTAGTCAATTGAACACAAAATCAAACCAAACCGCAAGATTATTAAATTTACAATAAACACTAAAACAATCCCCAACAGCAACACCAAAAACTTGTTGCGTAAAATCTATATGTGCAAGTGTACACAATCGCAAACAAGTAATATAGAAGTAAATACCAAGCATCGTTCCTCAAGGACTATCTATGCGTTTAAATCACAATTAATATCAAAAATTCAGTTAAAGAACATAAGAGAGTTTTGATTTATTATAACTAAACTAATTAATAAGAACAACTAAAGTATACTAGCACGGAGAGTCTTGAAAAGTTCAAATATAAGAACATAAGTCAGGATAATTACTTCCCCCCTAACATGTGAAAATCGGTAAAAGAGTTGCACAGTAATTTAGCAAATCCACAGTTCACTAGCTAGAATTCAGTGGTCATAGGTTCCTCTCGAAATAACTATGGTATAATTCCTATCAAATAAACTAACATATGCCTATGACAATTTACTTTTCAGAATAAAATTAAGCACCATTTCACAAAGCTATGCATGGTCACAATATATGTTTGTACCGTAACTGTAACATCTGGGAAATATCGTATAATTATTTATATCAATATATGATTATTATGTGAATATTATATGAATTTTTGGTGAATTATCTGGTGTTTGATAATAATATTTGGATGTTTGTATGTAATAAAATGTGAGTATGTTAATTTTAATATGTCCAGAATAAAATATAGATAATTAAAGTATTTTTCTGGTAATTTTTGGAGTATTAGATGATTTTATAATAATTTATGAAATTATTAATTATTTTCTGAATAATTACAAAATTATTTTATAAAGCCGGGAATCGTCCGACTTCAATCGTTTTTACGTTTTTACAACCCGAAACTCTTCCGAAAACTCCTTCCTAACCTAATCTGGTAATTCCGGACATTTTCCGTGTTTTGACTTTTTCGATCCGGATTACGGTTTGACCCGTGCGCGGCCCGGCGCAAGTTTTTCGATACGATAATCATTTCGGTGAACCAACGAAACCCGTATTTTCAAAAGACGGGATATTATTACATTATTTTCGTATAAAGTATTTTATAAAAAGCCCGGTTTGGATAATTATCCAATTTTGGTATCAAATCGGATCGTTATTGCAGTTACTTAGCGGCTAAGCAACTAATAAAACGATCCAAATACGATCCAAAACGATCCAAAATTCCATAAATATAAATAGCCTATTTCTTATTTCGTTTATTCCGTTTATTCATTTGCAACCAGTTAAAATACCGAAAATACAGAGAAAACCCGAGAAAACCGATACGTTCCCGGGAATCAAACACACGAACGAAGGCGTTATCGAACTCCGATTCGGGCGTGCAGCATATCAAAACGAAGCTCTCGAAATCTTCTTTCTGAATCAATCATCAGTTTCTGCCCAGAAATCATGGTAATTTTCTTATTTATTTATTTATATTCGAATTATTTGGTAATTAAATTATGAAAATTTGTTCTTGATGTTGTTGATGTGATTTGATGCTTCCATGTTGTAGAGCATGTTTTTCTGGTCGATTTGGTATATTATATTTCAAAAATAGGGTTCAGTATCATATAGAAATTGAGGTTTAATTTTCTGAAATTTTTTTGAATATGTGTTCTTGGTGTTCTTGAAGAGTTCTGATAATCAAAGTCAATTTTGGAGGTGTTATTGAACACCAAATCACAAGTATGAATACCCGTTGTGAAGCCCTCAATCTGTTCTATCTGATTTTAGCATCAAAATCAACTGAGGATTGGTAATTTATAAATTCATAAATTTAGGGTTTATGCTCGATTTGGGGATTTTAATTTGGTTGATTCTGGGGAGATTTGGAGGTTACAGGAGTGTAGATCGTCGAAAGACGAATTGAATGAGGTATGTATGATTAACGAACGATGGTCGGAAAGCGTTCGCCGGAAAAACTAGCTTAGCGGCGGCGTTTTTTTTCAGTCGAGTTTTCCGTCTATTCCTGTGATTTATTGACGATATGGTATATGTGAATAAGTTCCTGGATGCAACACCTTTGATTTCCATTAATTTGGCGATGTTCTGGGAGGTTTTTAGGCCGCCGGAAAAGCTCCATGGCGGTGGCCATGGAGTTCCGGCCGGCGTCGACGAGGAGGGTAGGGGAAGGAGGGAAAATTACAGTTTCCACCCCTGTCCTTTACAGGAATTTCATTTTTAATATCACAGTTTCAAAAACATATAAAAACCAGATTTCTGTTTTATTTATTTCTGAAAATGATATTTTTATTATTTAAAAATCAGAAAATGGTTATTTAATTATTTTAAATCTAGAAAATTGTTTTAATTATTTATTTATTCAAAAATAAATCAAAATTATTTTATTTTTAATTATTTATAATTAATTGATTAATTTATAATTAATTGATTAATTAATTTAATTAATTATTAATTAATTTTAATTGATTTAATAATTAGATTTAATTATTTAAAATTGATTTAGAAATTCTGAAAAATAGTTTCGAGCTTTAAAATATTATTCTAAATTATTCTCGAAGCTCGATAATTATTATAAAAGTCGTATTTAGGTATTCGAACCCTATTATTTAATTATAAAAATGATTCGGGCACCGTTTTAATTCCGAAAAATGTTCAAAAATTCATAATAAATCAACCGTTCGTCCGTTTAATACGAAACAAACGCCTCTAGACTCAGAAAAATATTCTGCTTCTATTAAAATTATTTTTGAGACCTGAATTCTTTTGTATCAAAAGGATATTTGTTTTATGGATCATCCTGAGTCGGTTATTGATCAATACAATACTCTTTTTGACCCAATTTCAACTCTAAACATATCGAGACCTATCTTTTGACGATTCAACTTATATGTTACGTGAATTACGTGATTATGTGTTATCTGGATAATATAATTACTTGTCCTATGTATATGTATTATGCAAATAATAAGTCAGCATGTCTTTTGAATGTTATCTGAATGAGATGTAATTCTTATATATATTATTATTATCGGACGGGTAGACGATAGGGATAATTGTATAGACTAGTCAATTATATACTGTCAGTTCATTGAATAGTATTATTTGTGATAGATGCATATAGTATGAGACGTTCAAAGCCAGATAGAGATGGTAGAAGTGAAGCCTGATTTCGTGTAATACTGAAATAAGTGGATTCGGAATAAAGATAACCTAAGAAGGTAAATGATAAGAAAGGTCAAGTAGCTCGTCAAGGGTAGTACAGAGGCGACAGGACTGAGTAATATGTCAACTAGTTAAAGATCAGAGGGATTCTCAATTGAGGCAAGTATTCCTAACCTTTCTCCTTAAATACTGCAAATATTTATTCTCTCCTATTCTAAGTTCAGAATAGTTAACTGTTTTATATTTCGTTGCAATTACTCTTATTATGCCAGTTCTTTTAAATTCTTGTTCCTATAATTCGATTGCTCTCTTGAGCAAATACCCATTCGTTCGGGTTATTTGCGAACCCTAATTTGGGATGTTTTGAAATCAGAATGATTTGATATCAAAATACTCTACGGGCTGGATGATTATTATGAGGACCAGTGATGAGCTGGATCCTATGGGCCGGAGATGGACCGGACCCTTTAGGCCATAGTTGCCTGGGTGCCCCATATGTTGGTTGGGTCTATGCAGTTGGGTATAGATCCGCACTATCTCCTGACTGATCAGCAGGTTATAGTGCATATGTTGGTTTCTAGTGTTCAATCCAATTTATTGTTGTTCGCCATTAATGGCATTCCCTCTTGAAATAAAACGTGAGTATGGTTTAAAGTTATTCTTTCTTAGCACTCAGTTTCGGGAAATTACAATGTTTCTAAATATATTCGAGGTTCAGATTGTTGCTGCAGCATTAGTTGCTCAGTGATAGTTAGGATCTTGAATGAATTGAGATCTTCTTAATTATTCAACCCGTCCTTATCAGGCTGGTTTAGCAGGCTAAGTCTATGGAAACTTAGTCGATAATGATGGATACTGAATAGTTAGGAATTTCTTGAACGTCGTTTTATGAATAGTTATTGCATCCATTGCTCAATTATGAAATGATACCAGAAGCTATTTTGAAAACACGCGATCTCTAAAAGCTCTGACAAAAATGTCATTATGTCCTATGTGATTTATAGCAATGCAAATCAAATTAATTTTAAGTTGATAAAGTATATCCTTTAAATGATTTCGTGTTTCGCTCTTCAAAATATTTCCGAGATTTCGTCTGAAAGTTTTCTTTGAAATTAATGTTTAAGACTCAAATTATATACTTGTTGGGCATTTTTGGCTCACTCTTGCTTTGTCAATTCTTATTTCTGCCAGAAACAGATAAGGATACAAATGAATAGCTTAGATAGACAGCAGAAGATCGAGAAATCTCCGCTGCGAGAGGTTGAAGAAGTTAGAAGAATATGATTCGAGCATTAGTTCAGAGGTATTTACAATTGTATATTAGTTGTTGTAAGTTGTAGAAGATTAGATTCTTGTTTCATACCATAACCTGTAAACGATCCGGATTCAAGGGGTTATTTATTTATTTCTTTATTCTATGTAAGGATTGTTTAGTGACACCAAATCTTGACCCCGGATTTGGGGATGTTACAGTTTGGCATCAGAGCTACAGGTTATTGGTCACTGAAATAAGAATAGATGAGAGTAAGATAGGAATGATAGGCCGTACAAGATAGGAAAGATCCTAGGCATATTCAGGATAAATTGAGTTGAGTACGAATTAGGGCTAGCAGATCCAATAAGGAGATGGTAAGATAGGATTGCGAAGAAAGTGTAAGGCGAATATCACAACATTATAGGTATATTGAGTTCTCAGATTCTATAGTAATGAGAAATCGACAGATCGACGGAGACTGGGTAGGTTACCCTACTTTCATGTGGTTTTAAGGAAAATGCGATTGAGTCTTGTGAATATTCGTGAGTTTCAGTACGATTTAACTTAGAATTAGGTAGTAAGACGAGCTCTCCGCCGAAGGTAACCAGTTGATGGAAGCTGATGAAGAACCAACATTGCGCGTTTCGAAGGCACCACCGTTGCGAGAAGATTCTTATCACTTATCGGAAGCTGCGCACGGAACAATATTTACCTTACTAGGTATAGGTATAACTAGCAAGAAGATGCGCCCTTATCTACAGACAGAACATCGAATCGCATGAGTGGTTGTGAGCATAACGTCAAGGACGATGACAGAAATGTCAAAGATAGTACTAAACGTCAGTGTTGCGATAGAATTGCGAATACAATGATTTACGATGGCGAATGAAGTTTCGGCGACTAATCAGTGCGAGCTGAATCCTAGGAAATATAGAAGAGGTACCAAAGTGAAGAGACCCTTATATGGACATTATTTTAATTAGACATGTCATTGGTAAACCATAAAAAAAAATATAGCAAGTGATGTATATAGTAATGACGACCAAATATTTGATTTCCAAAACTTTAAAATGAGATTTCAGAAAAGATTTTCTTAATCAACTTTCAGAAGATTTTTGCATGAAATGAGTTTTACAAATTGGTTGTCAAATTACTGCTTATGTTCTTGTTATTATAAACAGAAAATGACCTAAAAAGAAGAATGAAATTAGACTCAGTGTTGTTAATTCAAAGGACCAAGTAAACCCACCAGCAGGGAGAAGGCTTAAGGTTTGCTGTGAAAAATGAAAGTAAACATTGTTTAATAAAATCAATAATTAAATCAACATATTAAAATATTATTTATCCCAATTCATGAAATTATTAAAATTTAACGAGATTCGTGATTCGAATGGACGGAGGATGATTGAAAGAAATGGCAGAATCTTCTAGACGGTAGGTAGAAGAATCATATTTTATTGACAAAACTGAGGCGTTGCGTGATTAATGGGTATTTTACATGACATAGATGAAATCTGAAGCCGTGATTTTAACTTTAGAATGACGCAATTAAGATTAAATTATTGAAGCAGTTGGTGTGAAGGCATTTCCAGGAAGCATTTCGAAGCAGTGATGTGACTTGAATCGTGAACCTGTACTCGCACGATCCTGAAGACAGATATAGGTGAAGCATGGAAGGTGATCAACACTAATATTCTTTCTTCTAATACGATAGTATATGTTTATCTTGATTCGTGAATACGACTGAGTTTCTTCTGTTGATAAATTATATGAGGCAAAAACGAAAGAAAATTTATTGTATTCCTTCTGAATTGTTTCTCTTTTCGAATCCTTGATTTCTGATTGACACAACAGTGCTGTGATATGACGTTTTGTCGAAATGACGAAAAGTCGGGTGGGACGCCACCTAATCATGTGTTGTATGCCATATAGTATGAAAGACTGGCCATCTTGAGTACAAATATGGTTGTCTCATTCTTCACTCATTTTTCTTCTCTCAATTTTCTGATTTATCAGTTCTCCCAATCGTCTGTGGCATTGTTATTTCTTATTCAATTTTCAATCAAAATCATATTCACAAACTCTCCCTTTACGTAGAGTCTGTTCTCTGACGATTTCAAAAGAAATGAAATAGTGTGATACGTGGAATTATACAACGAACATAGATACGATTGTAAATCGATAAATGGTGGACATCTGCGAGCAAGGAAAATATATGTACCGACAAATATGGACGTGGCTTAGACATCAAGTCAGACAGTGGTTCGTGTTACGAGGATCTCATCAGTACGATAGATTGTGGTAACATGACGCGCATCAAATCAGAGGATCTCGACGTGAAATGAATCGTTAGTGAATTGTAATAATTAGATTAATTACAAAATAAGGAAGTAAGTTGTGTACGTCAGACGGAGCAAACGAGTATCGGGACGACGATTAAAAATAGAGGAAATTCTGAACAATTACTCAGACATGCAATTACTACGTAAAACATTCCTTCGTCGCGGGAAGATATTAGTCATGAAGATTCAAGATGGAAGAAATCTTAAATGTAATCAGACTGCGAACGTGCTCTTCAAGAAATCGTGAAATTCTCTAACTTGCGTAAATAAGTGATGGTGAATTCAATGTTTATACCCGGGTCAGTGATGAAAGTTTGATGCAGAACCATAAGTAGAGATGAAGCAATGGTGATTCGATGATGAAACCTTTTAAGAAATAACGATATAACGATTAAGGTTCTACCAGATTGCGACGATAGTAATGAAAACCGTGCGTGGTTATTGAAAGATAAATGGAATAGTTAACAAAAATTAAGTGTGTATCGTCAACAATAAATGATTGGTATGACCAATTAAATGATGCGGTATAATTTTTCTATACACAATTAGTAATGACAATAAATAAGTTAAAATACTCGCGAAATAAAATTTTGAGACACGAGATAAATTTTAAAGCTTACTGGTAAAATTATGGTAACATTCTGAAAGAACTAGGAAGAAAGTGGTTATATTAATCCTTGTTGATTTAAAGATCTTAGGTTTCATTTCAAAAGATATATGTTATTCCAGTTAATTATACCTATACTAAGCAAAAGGATATAGTTCGAGCTATGGTCGATGGATGAATTGGTTAATAGAAATGGATGGATGTGATTGTAGATAATTTGGTAGGTTGATGGTGTCGGCTTGAGTTCGACTAGTAGTCAATGGTATAGGGGAGGTGCTGCCCAGATTTTCAGAAATTACCCTACATGTAAGGATAAAGGAGTGTATCCTCGCTCCCAGTTGTACTCCAAATGGTTGTGATTTCGGTTCGTGAAGAAGAATGTTATGATCAAACTGACTTTATGTAATTGGTCTTTGATTCTAGTTAGCTAGTTTTTACTTGGTTTAAGTGATCGGTTAAAAGAGTTAATTGATCAACTTTACCAACTAATGGTTAGCTAAATGGAGATCGATTCCAATTAGATTGAGTTAAACTCTAACATGATGATCCAAAATCAAAACGATTGGCAAGTTAAAGGAAGTGATGACATTAGCAGGAATCGAAAGTTTAATAGAATTAGCGTGATGTACCACAAACATGTACGAGACTTTATCTAGATGAATACGCTCTTTTCGATAAACAAGAGGAACATAAAGTAATTGGTACATTCTAGTAAAAAGAATATTTCCAAGAACTAAAGGTTCAAGATAAAGCAAAGAGGTTCTATTATCTGAGATAGTATTCCCGGAAGGACCGGAAAGTATAATCATATCGAATGGCGATTGAATAAAATTTGTCGAAAGCTCGTAAATCTAAGTATCTAAGGTACACTAACAAAGTATTCATGCGAATTTGGGAAGAAGAAATGCTGATCAATGGAGGGAAAGTCAAATACGTGAACTGCGATGATTTAAGCAAGGCTAAAGAAATAGCTACCAAAGAAATTCGATAACTCTGTTAGTAAAAATTTAAATAGTACAAATAAAAGCCCTCATTCCAGTGTGAACTCCATAAATGACCTATCCAATAATAAACAAAGTAATATTACTAAGATAATGAATGATGAGAACGAAGAACTAATCAAGACAAGAAGTGAAATAAAAAGGATGATAAAGAAATTTTATAAAATAAAATAATCCAGAAAATATGTAAGTTGGGAACGTCGGTTGTGCCAGAACTATTAGGAGAATGAGATGGAGCGTCGATAGTTAAAAATAGGAGTTCATTCCAAGAATGCATGTAAGCAGGGAATGAATAAAGGGATAGGAAAAGTGAGAAATTGAGAGTAGGTTTGATCCGACTCCTGGAATATACTGACACTTATTTTGTTGTTAAATATCAAACGTGGTATTAATATAGATGATTGGTGTTGACTTCAGTATGGAATGTTGTTAGCATCAAAGTTCATATTGATATCTAATTTGATATGACAACAAAATTTAGTATTAGTACCAAGAATTCGGTTTTGAATAAAGTTATGGTTCATTCTATTCCAAATTAATATTCCATTTAAAGAGTAAAAGATTTCACTTGATGAATCTACTTGTTAATAATTAAAAAGAAATTGAAAAATACTACAAAATGGTGAGTTAAATGCGATGGTCGAGATTGCCTCTTTAATTGTTAGTTTTAATATATTCAAAACATTTCGAAGCATTAAACGCCATGAGTTTAGGATATCGGGCGGATACGGAGTGAAAGTACAAGAAACCAACTAAAGGTTCTTGAATACGATTAAAAACAATTATAGGCCAGATTAACCAAACAGAAGGAGACACGAGAAGTAAAGTTGAACAGTCAGGAAAATAGAAGGTGCATAATCGCAAATTGTTAAAATTAGAAAGAAAATCAGATTGGTATAACTCAAGTTAGTCCATCAAGACAATGAGATAGATATAACGGTTACGAATGAGCTGACCCTTTTGTTATAGGCATAATGAGTTCATAAGATATTTAAATGTATATAGCTGAGAAAGGTAATTTAGTTCCCTACGTATAAAAATGAAGGGTGATTTAGGTTATGTGAGTAACTGACAGATTTAATGTCAGTGAAAGACCGCTAAATTGTGATTAAAATAATGAGACCGAGGAATTATAGGAAAGGTACTTGGGGAATATCATAATTAACGTCAGAAAGCCAATGCGCCCCGGTTCCCATGCATCATTTACAAATGAAGAAGAAAATTACAGGAACGGTTACCTTCAGTGCGATAGGAAGTGATTACAAATTAGATTATTTGAACGAAGAAACATATGAGGACGAGATTCAACACCGAGTAACAATTGGAAATGCACGTAGGCACGAGTTATTAGAATTAGAAAGAAAAAGAGAATTAAGATGTGTTATGTTGTTCCTCCTAAGTAGTAAATAGACATGATAAGTAGAAGTGAGTTGGCTTCACCGTTACTCATACAGCGCATTCATAAGGCGTTTATCTGTAGATATTCGGAAGGAGTAGGTTAGCTCCAGTATATATAGGAGATGGAGAGTTGAATTGAGTTATGCAAGCAATAAATAAAATATGATATTAGCAAGAGGCTATAAAGGAAAGATTGGTATTATACGTTAAAGTTATGAAAAATTATGAGGTTGAGAGATTAACCTGAAAAAAAAATGAAAGTTATATACTTGAAAAATATCAGTATTATTCCTTAGCGTGATTCTGAGGACAGAATCCTTTTAAGGGGGGAAGGATGTAACATCTGGGAAATATCGTATAATTATTTATATCAATATATGATTATTATGTGAATATTATATGAATTTTTGGTGAATTATCTGGTGTTTGATAATAATATTTGGATGTTTGTATGTAATAAAATGTGAGTATGTTAATTTTAATATGTCCAGAATAAAATATAGATAATTAAGGTATTTTTCTTGTAATTTTTGGAGTATTAGATGATTTTATAATAATTTATGAAATTATTAATTATTTTCTGAATAATTACAAAATTATTTTATAAAGCCGGGAATCGTCCGACTTCAATCGTTTTTACGTTTTTACAACCCGAAACTCTTCCGAAAACTCCTTCCTAACCTAATCTGGTAATTCCGGACATTTTCCGTGTTTTGACTTTTTCGATCCGGATTACGGTTTGACCCGTGCGCGGCCCGGCGCAAGTTTTTCGATACGATAATCATTTCGGTGAACCAACGAAACCCGTATTTTCAAAAGACGGGATATTATTACATTATTTTCGTATAAAGTATTTTATAAAAAGCCCGGTTTGGATAATTATCCAATTTTGGTATCAAATCGGATCGTTATTGCAGTTACTTAGCGGCTAAGCAACTAATAAAACGATCCAAATACGATCCAAAACGATCCAAAATTCCATAAATATAAATAGCCTATTTCTTATTTCGTTTATTCCGTTTATTCATTTGCAACCAGTTAAAATACCGAAAATACAGAGAAAACCCGAGAAAACCGATACGTTCCCGGGAATCAAACACACGAACGAAGGCGTTATCGAACTCCGATTCGGGCGTGCAGCATATCAAAACGAAGCTCTCGAAATCTTCTTTCTGAATCAATCATCAGTTTCTGCCCAGAAATCATGGTAATTTTCTTATTTATTTATTTATATTCGAATTATTTGGTAATTAAATTATGAAAATTTGTTCTTGATGTTGTTGATGTGATTTGATGCTTCCATGTTGTAGAGCATGTTTTTCTGGTCGATTTGGTATATTATATTTCAAAAATAGGGTTCAGTATCATATAGAAATTGAGGTTTAATTTTCTGAAATTTTTTTGAATATGTGTTCTTGGTGTTCTTGAAGAGTTCTGATAATCAAAGTCAATTTTGGAGGTGTTATTGAACACCAAATCACAAGTATGAATACCCGTTGTGAAGCCCTCAATCTGTTCTATCTGATTTTAGCATCAAAATCAACTGAGGATTGGTAATTTATAAATTCATAAATTTAGGGTTTATGCTCGATTTGGGGATTTTAATTTGGTTGATTCTGGGGAGATTTGGAGGTTACAGGAGTGTAGATCGTCGAAAGACGAATTGAATGAGGTATATATGATTAACGAACGATGGTCGGAAAGCGTTCGCCGGAAAAACTAGCTTAGCGGCGGCGTTTTTTTTCAGTCGAGTTTTCCGTCTATTCCTGTGATTTATTGACGATATGGTATATGTGAATAAGTTCCTGGATGCAACACCTTTGATTTCCATTAATTTGGCGATGTTCTGGGAGGTTTTTAGGCCGCCGGAAAAGCTCCATGGCGGTGGCCATGGAGTTCCGGCCGGCGTCGACGAGGAGGGTAGGGGAAGGAGGGAAAATTACAGTTTCCACCCCTGTCCTTTACAGGAATTTCATTTTTAATATCACAGTTTCAAAAACATATAAAAACCAGATTTCTGTTTTATTTATTTCTGAAAATGATATTTTTATTATTTAAAAATCAGAAAATGGTTATTTAATTATTTTAAATCCAGAAAATTGTTTTAATTATTTATTTATTCAAAAATAAATCAAAATTATTTTATTTTTAATTATTTATAATTAATTGATTAATTTATAATTAATTGATTAATTAATTTAATTAATTATTAATTAATTTTAATTGATTTAATAATTAGATTTAATTATTTAAAATTGATTTAGAAATTCTGAAAAATAGTTTCGAGCTTTAAAATATTATTCTAAATTATTCTCGAAGCTCGATAATTATTATAAAAGTCGTATTTAGGTATTCGAACCCTATTATTTAATTATAAAAATGATTCGGACACCGTTTTAATTCCGAAAAATGTTCAAAAATTCATAATAAATCAACCGTTCGTCCGTTTAATACGAAACAAACGCCTCTAGACTCAGAAAAATATTCTGCTTCTATTAAAATTATTTTTGAGACCTGAATTCTTTTGTATCAAAAGGATATTTGTTTTATGGATCATCCTGAGTCGGTTATTGATCAATACAATACTCTTTTTGACCCAATTTCAACTCTAAACATATCGAGACCTATCTTTTGACGATTCAACTTATATGTTACGTGAATTACGTGATTATGTGTTATCTGGATAATATAATTACTTGTCCTATGTATATGTATTATGCAAATAATAAGTCAGCATGTCTTTTGAATGTTATCTGAATGAGATGTAATTCTTATATATATTATTATTATCGGACGGGTAGACGATAGGGATAATTGTATAGACTAGTCAATTATATACTGTCAGTTCATTGAATAGTATTATTTGTGATAGATGCATATAGTATGAGACGTTCAAAGCCAGATAGAGATGGTAGAAGTGAAGCCTGATTTCGTGTAATACTGAAATAAGTGGATTCGGAATAAAGATAACCTAAGAAGGTAAATGATAAGAAAGGTCAAGTAGCTCGTCAAGGGTAGTACAGAGGCGACAGGACTGAGTGATATGTCAACTAGTTAAAGATCAGAGGGATTCTCAATTGAGGCAAGTATTCCTAACCTTTCTCCTTAAATACTGCAAATATTTATTCTCTCCTATTCTAAGTTCAGAATAGTTAACTGTTTTATATTTCGTTGCAATTACTCTTATTATGCCAGTTCTTTTAAATTCTTGTTCCTATAATTCGATTGCTCTCTTGAGCAAATACCCATTCGTTCGGGTTATTTGCGAACCCTAATTTGGGATGTTTTGAAATCAGAATGATTTGATATCAAAATACTCTACGGGCTGGATGATTATTATGAGGACCAGTGATGAGCTGGATCCTATGGGCCGGAGATGGACCGGACCCTTTAGGCCATAGTTGCCTGGGTGCCCCATATGTTGGTTGGGTCTATGCAGTTGGGTATAGATCCGCACTATCTCCTGACTGATCAGCAGGTTATAGTGCATATGTTGGTTTCTAGTGTTCAGTCCAATTTATTATTGTTCGCCATTAATGGCATTCCCTCTTGAAATAAAACGTGAGTATGGTTTAAAGTTATTCTTTCTTAGCACTCAGTTTCGGGAAATTACAATGTTTCTAAATATATTCGAGGTTCAGATTGTTGCTGGAGCATTAGTTGCTCAGTGATAGTTAGGATCTTGAATGAATTGAGATCTTCTTAATTATTCAACCCGTCCTTATCAGGCTGGTTTAGCAGGCTAAGTCTATGGAAACTTAGTCGATAATGATGGATACTGAATAGTTAGGAATTTCTTGAACGTCGTTTTATGAATAGTTATTGCATCCATTGCTCAATTATGAAATGATACCAGAAGCTATTTTGAAAACACGCGATCTCTAAAAGCTCTGACAAAAATGTCATTATGTCCTATGTGATTTATAGCAATGCAAATCAAATTAATTTTAAGTTGATAAAGTATATCCTTTAAATGATTTCGTGTTTCGCTCTTCAAAATATTTCCGAGATTTCGTCTGAAAGTTTTCTTTGAAATTAATGTTTAAGACTCAAATTATATACTTGTTGGGCATTTTTGGCTCACTCTTGCTTTGTCAATTCTTATTTCTGCCAGAAACAGATAAGGATACAAATGAATAGCTTAGATAGACAGCAGAAGATCGAGAAATCTCCGCTGCGAGAGGTTGAAGAAGTTAGAAGAATATGATTCGAGCATTAGTTCAGAGGTATTTACAATTGTATATTAGTTGTTGTAAGTTGTAGAAGATTAGATTCTTGTTTCATACCATAACCTGTAAACGATCCGGATTCAAGGGGTTATTTATTTATTTCTTTATTCTATGTAAGGATTGTTTAGTGACACCAAATCTTGACCCCGGATTTGGGGATGTTACAGTAACGATATTATAATCACACGATATAAGCATGCACCATTCAAATATTATGTCAGTTAAGTATAACCCTTTCGGTATTATATTTAATTTAATAACCTACTTGAATGAGTAAACAATAAAACTGCATACAATACTCTTTAACAATACCAATAATCTCATGCCAGGGTTCAATAAAAATCCTAACTCATATAAGTTTAGTTCATAATCAATGTATCAAAATAATCCCAAGATGACCAATACAAATTCATAAGAAGAGAAAATAAAAGATAAGAGAACACAAAGCCAATTGAATGTCTTCAATGGACGAATTCTTCTCCGTTGATGGTTTCTTCTCCTCCTCCCTTGTGCATCTACTTGAATCTTGCCACTCTTCTATGTATATGGTCTGGTCTAATCTAATATTATTACCTAATAATCTATAATAAAAGTATTTTTATTGAATTAAAGTAAATACAAGGAGATTTCCTAATCAAAATTGAATTCCAAGAAAGTGAAAATTCGTAGTTGACTTTTAGACTCTGATTCTGAGCTGATTCGGCTGGACTTTGAATTCAAAATCACTTCTGAAATAAATCTCTTCTCGTAAGCTTTCCGTGGGCTGTTGAATCGTCAGAATCAGACTTTTAGAACTCTAGATATGGCTCAAACAGTGTAAACTGCACAGCTGGCCCATAAAATCCGATTTTAAATCAAATTAAACTCTAAATCTGATTTTGTAAATTCCAAGCTTTCCTTTATTATAGCTCCTTGATACCTACAATAAAATATTAATATTTATTAAATAAAAATCCAAATCAGTAAAAAATAAATATAATATATGGATAATATTCAAATAAAGTGCACGCTCATCAAGAGGTCTGAAGAAGGGGAGGATGATGACACCACCATCACCAGCGAGGAGGGTGAATAGAAGGGCGAGTAGGAGGGCGGAGAGGAGCATGGTCGGGAAGGGGACGATGGCCACGAAAGCGATGGTGGCACTAATTAGTAGTTTTTAGTTGATTGTTTATTATGCTTTTGTTTAGGTTGTATGTTTGAATAATTTGTGTACATTTGGTTTGTTTGCTTTAACGGATTAGTTGTTGAATATAGTACAACCAACAAATGTAGTTTATTTAACATTTGGTTGTTTAATGTATAAAGTTTCCAAGTTATTGATGGTTGTGTTATTGCTATTTAAGGTTGTTAGAATGGCTTGCTTGTGTTTGTTGTTAGTAATGTACATATATTCGTACAGGAAGGGCTAATTGCATTAGTGTGGGGAAAAAACCTGCTGATAAGGTGATCCATAGACATGTGGAATTAACATGTAAGGTGATGACCTACAACGTCGGATGGGCCCTAACATGTGTCATGCTAATGTGGCAGTAGTCTTAGTCAAATAACGTAAAATTTGACCAAAAAAGTGAAAATCGACCAGGGTTAAATAAATCATTCTTGTTTCAGTCGTTATTTCTTAAAAAGAACCGATTTTGGCCTTATAACAACCGATTTGACGTCCATAAAAGTCATATTTCTTGTAGTTACTCGTCTCCTATAGTACGTGTAATTACTCCCTCTGTTTTTTATTATATGACATTTGACTTTTGCACCGCATAATTAAAATAATAATTTTTAATTTTTTTTGTAAATAAAAATATATAACTAAAACTTTAGTTTAGAAAAAGAAATTTTTAAAAAAAATATTATTTTACCTATGCAGTCAAATAACTTAGAATTGTGTGCAATAAAATCAAACGACATATAAAAGAAAACAGAGGGAGTAATATTTAAGTAGTAGTGTTGTGTGAAAACAAGACAAAATACATTATATATTTTTTTATTTTTTAATTCTCGTTTAAAATATTACTAAACGAGACTATCTGTTCGGAAGTCACTGGAAAATAATAAGCTGTTTAATTTGAACTCCTGGTCACTGAAACTGACTCTGGAAATTTAACTCTGAACTTTGGGACGCATATGAGAACAACATTGGAGACTGTAATTTGGTCTTAACTGTTGTGTTGAGACCAATTTGCACAGCAGAATAAACTAATATTTTGAGTTGATCCGCACACGAATCCAATTTAGCAAAGATCTAAATTTAAAATAGTTCCAATCAATGAAAAAAAGGAAACGTGCATTGCCAGCTCTAAACAGCATATATAAACCAATAACCGGTGCACTAATATCCAAAATGAAAATAGGATACGTTAAATTTGAAATTAAGAACAAAGATTCATCGTTAATCTGAACAAAACAACCTAAACTGCAAAAACCAACATCGAATCTTTAAGGACTTCAAAAATAAAGCATTCACCATTTTCTCACTAATATTTAAGGACTTCAAAATCCAAGAAATAGACTATCTCTTGGATGCAGCAACAGGAATGGCTTTCCATAAATGCAGTAGAAAGTAGCTAGATTAACATTTGATAATTAAGCCTTCTGATTCCCAAGAAACAAGTAAGATAACACTTTCTCTGTCACCAACGAAGCTTTCAGCATCTCCACAGCCTAATATTTAAACAAACCAAATCCAAAACACGTGTTTAAGCAACTGTGGCAATGTATCAAGAATTTATATGATTCATAAATCATTCACATGTGTATAGAAATGTATTTACTGTAATTATTATACCCATGACAAAAAATTATAGGGAGGTAAAACATATAAACGGATATAATATAATACGTACCTCCTTTCGTCCAATGCAAACCTCCAAGGTCTCGAGGGCACTCAAGTCTTTGACCTTAAAAGAGCTTAGCAAAGTAATGCTAGATATGGTTGACATTGGCCTCACTTGAAGATTGTCCATCACCATGTACGTCACCAGCCCTTTGACATAACCTGTTCCCTTTTCAACTTTGGCCTCTTCCTTCCCCGGACCAGGGACATAAGTTATTTCCCAGTTCATGGTACACCTACAATAAGGACACACAGCTTGCGGGTCTGTAGACAAATAACCATAACAAGAAGTATTACGACAGCTACTACATCGGTAGAACACTTGGGAGTCATTAGACTGATCATCGTAATTAGACTTGTAGCCCAACAAGGAGGGAGAATTTGCAAGAGAGCTAGATGATACTGTTGGATTCAGTACATGTTCTTTATTCACATTCGGCTCCATGTAATTGGCATGCAGGGCCTCGATACTCTCGTAGATCTTCCCTATAGACCCGACCATCTTGTCTTTAGACAGAAGCTTCACGACTGTTCCAACAGGAAGAGAGAGGAAATGGAAAAGAAAATCCACAAATTCCTTTCCAGCTTCCCCGAAGATGACTCTCTTAGCATTTTTGTCCACTAAAAGCTTCAGAGTTATTTTGCCTGCAGATTCACCCATACTTTTGTGATACCGAAAGAGCTATTTAGTGTTTTCTCTGCGATGTACTCCGAGAGGGCATGGGTCCCTCTTATATATACGGACGGGAAGTATCTGGAATAATGAAGCGTCGCATCGATAAATTACACAGCTTAAGAAAATTTAAAATAACTACACCATCGAGATTCTGATAATCAAAACAACCTAGTAATTCGAACCTGTATATAGGCAACCCCTCTGGTGACATACGCATGCGTATCGCAAAAGGGTTTAATTCTGCGACTTGGAAATGAAAAAATCCAAAAAAGAATATTCCGTTATACGTTCAATTTACATACCCACTCCAATATCCATTTTTTTAGCTACTTTAATTAATGATCTGTCCATTCTTCAAGGTATTGTTTCGGGAAAATAAATTGATATATTCTTGAACTATTCAGATAATTTATCTAAATTCATGAACTAAATATTTGGCATCAAAAAATTTGATCCAAGTCATTTCCCTTAAAGTATATTCTAGGGCTGTCAAAATCATTAGTAGAAATTTTACAAACGCAAATACTCCCTATGTATAAGTTCATTTTAACTTTTTACGCGTATTTAAAGTGAATAAAAAAATAGCTTCAAAAATTATTTTTTAACTTTTTTTCAGAATTAAAATTTAAATATAAAATTTTAATTAAAAAATTAAAATATATATCTAAAGCTATGATTTTTATGCAACTTAAAATACATGAAAAAAAATTAAATAACATGTATTATGGGACCAAGATGGTATGATATATACCTCATTCTTTCCAGTATAAACCTCCACCTCCTCCGGGACACCCAAGTCTTTGACACCCCAAGTGCGAAGCAGAGTAATACAAGAGATATTCGACATTGGCTTCACCACAAGATTATCCATGACCATATATGTATCTACGCAGATCTTTCACATAACCACCCTTCGCAATTTTATCTGCCTCATTCTCTTGAGACTTAACGTATGCATTTGCGAGTTTATACTTTCATAATACTCCCTCTATTTTTTATTATATGACATTTTGATTTTTGTGCACAAATTTCTAAGTTGTGATTTGACCGCATATTTAAATTAATAATTTTTAATTTTTTTTTATGAATAAAAATATATAATTAAAATTTTAATTTAAAAAAATTATTTTATCTATGCGTTCAAAGAATTTAGAATTGTGTTCAAAAAAATTACTACATATAAAAAAAAACAGGTAGCAGTACATTTCACCACTTTATCACTTTCCTGTGCACAACCAGAACTACATCTATACAGATACTTTGTGTCATTTAGCGGATCAGAATTTCTTCGGTTGCCTAAAAGGAATGGAGCATCTCCTTCGATGCTCGAATAAATATTTGAATTAAGAACATGATCTTTATTCAGTTCTGGCTGTGGTGTTTGGCAATTGGCATGCATGGTTTCGACGCTTTCGTAAATTTTGCCTAAGAAGCCAAACCATGTTGTCTTTGGAGAGAAGCTTCACAACTGTTCCACGAAATCCTTGCCAGCTTTTCAAAATATAACTTTGTTAGCATTTCTGTCTACAAGTAGCTCGAGGCTGATCCTTATATACTGCATACAATATATATATAGTGCTGGAATCACGACAATGAAATGTAGGAGTAGACTCCTAATCTGATCGTAAGGGTGTCTTAGATAACACATAAGTTGCAGAATGTGCAATATCTTAAAAGAATCTCTAGATTAACAAGGATTTGAGTTGAATTTTATATTATCGAGTTCAAATCTTATAAGACGAATCCATCCTTAAAAATATCGAGTTATGAGTGAGTGCTGGCTATTATAACATCTCTTCAGCTAGCACCGCTGAAATTTCCAAAAATTAAAGATTATATGTTTGTTGACACTAGTTTTAATTTTATACAAATTAAACAATTAATTATTTTTAATTTTATGTTAGGTTTTGCATATTTTAGTAACCTTAACACACATTTCTGATTATTACGGAAAAATATACGAAGACTGACATTTTTTCACATAGCCAACAGCGAGATGTCAATGCTATTTTTGCCAACCTTATAGATTGATAAGCTTTGCACACCTTGAATATAATTCAATTCTGAATACTTAAAAAACTAATAGTAAATATTATTGTTTGGAAGCAGCAACCAGCCATCGACGTCTCCGTACGTAATACTCGATTATTAAGTCATGCCTTCTTAGTTCCACCAAGAAACAACAAAGTTAAAACCTTATCAGTGAGAAAAGAGGCTTTCAGCATGTCCCCAGCCTATCAAAAACCAATCCCGAATTAGTTATATTGAAAAAATTGAAACATATTCTACTGAGTGTTTGTAAATATATGTAAACAAAATGGTACCTCCTCTTTTCCGATTAACACCTCCACCGTCTCAAGGGAACCCAAGTCTTTAACCTTAAACGTGCTGAGCAAAGTGATGCTGGAAACGGTAGACATTGGCTTCACAATTAGATCATCCATCACCATGTACGTCACCAGCCCTTTAACATATCCTGTTCCTTTTTCAACTTTAGCCGCTTCCTTCCCCGGACCTTGGACATTAGTCAATTCAAAGTCCATGCACTCATTACATGTAGGACAAATAGCTTCTGGGTTCGAAGACATGTATGAAAGACAACATCCGTCTGTATCACCACTACATCGGTAGAACACTGTGGTGTCATTAGGCTCATTACTAGCTTTGTAGCCCAGCAAAAATGGAGTATTTGCAAGAGAGCTGGATGATACTTTCGGATTCAACACATGTTCTTCACGTTCGGCTCCATATAATTAGCTTGCATGGCTTCGATGCTTTCGTATATCTTCCCCAGAGACCCCACCATCTTGTCTTTAGACAGAAGCTTCACGACTCTTCCGACTGGGAGAGATAGGAAATTGAACAGAAAATCAACAAATTCTTTTCCAGCTTCCCCGAAGATGACTCTCTTAGCATTCCTGTCTACAATTAGTTTCAGGCTCATTTTTCCTGAATTAGCTTCACCCATTGTAGTATTTAATCGTATTACTGAGACTAGTAGCTTTAACAAATGTATTAGAGGCTTGTGATATTTATACACCACACCAAGAAGACGCAGGGTTAGGATATAACCGGTGACGCTTGGAATAATATAACTGGTACAGATTACTAATGTTTGGGGCTATTTGAATATCTCTGATAGATATATTATGGCAAAATATGAATATAGAATACGAGAGCTTTTTAATTTCTCTGTAACCGTTAAAAAATCTCATGGGAGCGACTACCTTCAACTTATGTTCGAGTTGATTTATTAAGCTCTGGATAACGTAAAATACGTACAGACTACAGAACAATAGAGTGTTCTAAGAATTAGTATTGCGCCGACTTCTGTTCCAAATTCGCATAACAAATATTTACATAAAGATTGATCAAGATGATTGTTTACAAAAATTTATTTATCCATATATAAAATGCATATCACATCCAGAGACGGAACCAAAAATTTAGAATGGGGTGGATTTGACAATTCTTCAGCGAAGTTTCACGCGTCAATCATCCATTTCATCAAATTCGTCAATCATAGCTTCTATGTTAATTTTTTTTAGCAAATTCTCTCTCTCTCTATACATAACCATAACTCAGGTATTTAGCTTACAGGGACTTAGAAATGCGACTCAACGCTCAAGTATTCGGTACTTACATTTTTGGTTTTAATATACTAATAGTTTTATTGACTTTAGAGTGTAAGATTTGAATGGGATAAACAGATTTTTGGACCGGGCTAAATATATGAATGGGCTGCTATAAGTCCCCACACACTTCCGTCCCTGATCACATCATGTTATTAGAATTATATAACCAATAGCTTAATCCTAAATTCTCCTCAATATTTTTATTTCTCACGTAAGTCGACCTCCAATTCTTAAAACATAATAAAGCAAGGGAAATCCTCTAGTTACAGTCAAGATATGATTTCTTATGCATTTCCATTTACATATTGTATCTTAAAATTTGATAAAATAATCCTCGAATAATAAACAAAATGTTACGCCCAGATCCTTTCGGTCCCTTGAACAGGCTTCGACTGAATTGAAGGTGGCTTCGGACGTGCCTGAAAGTGAATAAAATGCGAGGGTTTGTACCCCCGATTCATCTCCGGTATAAGAATCAGAATCTGGTTATAAGAATAGGGTAATAATACAAGAAAAGCAGAGTGTTTACGAGAGAATGTGTCTGTTTTGTCTTACTCTTCTTAGGGTTTTTATATCCGATTCTGCTTTAAATGTCAGCTGTTACCAATCATTCAAGAGTGAGTGAAATGGGGGCGTTATGTCCCTTGCTCTATCCAACGGTCTGCAAGTATTGGGCCTCGGCCTGGACTTTCGTGGGCCTCTGTTTCTCGGGCCTGGAGGTCCTTCGGCCCAGTACCTTAACCGCTTATTGGACCTTCGTTCAGTGGGCCTGGTTGGGCCTATAACCAACATGTCCCTGTCCTTCGGCTGGGCCTTCGGGCCGGCCGACAGACACCAGTCTCGGCCCATATTGGGGCGAAAAAACCCTAGGGCGATCGCTTCAGTTCTGCCTCGATCTTCGGTCGTACACGTGGCAAGCTTGTGGGGACTTGCAGTGCATTAATTTGACAGCTGTTGGCACGTCGTTCCATGACTCAATCTCAGCCGTTGAATGTCAACCGTCTTGATCTGGGACGTCCATTTCAAAAACCCCCCATCGTCGCTTTTCTGAATTTATTTTAGGCGCCTGTATAAGCCCATTTGTGCATTTCATTTTCTTTTTATCACTTTAGCTCCTCCATACACAGTGACAAATTGCGGTGAATCTTCCAATCACGGGCAACAGCAACTCCGTCTTCCCAAATCATCCCATTTCAATCCAAGAACATCTCCAAATAAGTAAGTTCCTTTTCTTGTTTTCAGTTTTGAATTTGCATGCCAGTTTTTCTGTGTTTTAGGATGTTTGCATGTGGACTGTGGTTTTGTTCTGGGTTCATGGGGTTTTTCTGGGTTTTGTATGTGTGCCTTTGTATTTGTTTGGGGTTTTTGGGTAGGTAATAGAAGTTTCTCCGGGTTTTTCCACTTTGAGGGGGCCCCACGGGTTTAAAGATGGCCTGCGAGGCGTTTTCTGACCAAGAACGTTCTTCGAGATTTCTTGGTTTTCGAACGTCTTTCGGGAGCCGACCCAGGGCGTAAAAATGTGGTCTGGAGTGATGTTTGCAAAAGGTTCTGTAGGCAAGAACATCCTTCGGGAGGGCTTGCCTCAGGAGCAGCCTTCGGAAACAGCCTCCGGGGTTCTGGTTCGTTCGGTCCTGGGACGTGTACTCGGGTTTTTACTTTTTCTTTTATGTCTGCTAATCCGAGTACATGGACTAATGTCTCTCTGTTCCTGATACAGGGACATGGACCGAGCAAACCGTCCCCCAGATTCTTGGGACCCCTTGTCAAACAGCTTGGTGGGAACGTCTTCCATTCGTCCCGAGCGGACGGGACGGGCCCTATATGGTTCGGCTGCCGACTATCCCGCAGCCAATAATAGATCTGAACTGACGAAATGACGCGTAGTTCAGATGTATGATGATTACTCTATCCCTCGAGGGCTTTGTTGGCTGTACGCGCCGAGGGAGGGTGAAAGGATCTACGACACTCCCGGGGTGCCGGATGGATATGGAGATTGCGCCGTAGGGGTTTCGGAAGCGGCCTTCAAGTGTGGCTTGAGGGTGCCACCGTTGAAGCTGATCAAGCACCTTTTCTTCCAGATGGGTATCGCCCTCGGACAGATGGACCCAAACGGGTTCATCCATATTAACTGTTTTCAGAACAGATGTCTTCACGCTAGGATCGCACCCAACACTCGCCTATTCTGGTACCATTATGATTTTCGGAAGAATCCGAAGACATCTGTTTTTAACACCATCGCCCGTCGAGCAGGGCAACCTGATTGGACGGCGACCAATTCGAACAATAAATCCATTCACACTCATTGGTGTTATATGAGTGGTCCTAGGTTGGCGGCCATGTCGATTTGGCGGGATGTGAATCCCGCACTGCTTCTCATGCCGAGCTTGACCTTGGAGGAAAAGAAAAATTACACGGCATTGGTGGACGTCAATGTGAAGAAGCTGGGTCCCGGAGAGTTTCGGGACAAGGACTTGCTCTTCTGCTTGTGGGGTGGGGGTAACAAAACTTCTTCCTTTGTTTTTTCTTTAGTTTTTTCCCAGCACTTGTATATTTGCTTTTCCTTGTTATGCATTCGATTATATATGCTTGGACTGACTTGTTTCCCCTTCATATTTTAGTGTCTTCAAGGAAGGCTTTAATCGAGAGGAAAAAGGCCAGGGCGGCCGAGAAAAGGGCGGCCGAGGAGGCGGCGAAGAAGGCCTCTGGCCGGAGGGTTACTCCAGACCCTTCGGAGGGCACAGGCGAGAGGGCTCAGACCGAGAGGGATCCGTCGCCCCGTCAATCTCATGCGGCGTCTGAGGCCGAGGAAGGGGACGACCTGGAGTTCATGGGAGAGGGAAAATCCTTCCAAGCAGACCCGGAGCAAGGAGGGGATTGTGCGCTCTTATCTCCCAGGGTGGGGCGTGCTCACGTCCGACCATACTGTATATCCAGCCCGGCAATCCACGAAGGAGGTGGCTTCGGACCTATGTCATGGCCTCCAGCTTCCGGTCGATCTTCCGACCTTTGCTTCGGCCTCTGCTACCGAGGCCTGTACGGAGCTTCTGTCCTTCCTGTCCTTGGTACATTTTTTAATCTTTCTATTTTTCGTCCATCTTTTTCCTTTCGGCACCTTTTAGTAATGTTTTTGTCGTCCTTTTGCAGGCTGCCCCTTGGGCCGCAGCCGTGGAGGATAAGGTTAAGGATATGGAGACTCAGATGGCCGAGGTAAAGGAGTTGGAGAGGAGGGCCGCGACGGCCGAGGAGGAACTTGTAAGGGTGAAAGCCCAGAACGAGGTCGAAGCCGCTGCGCTGAAGGAGGACAAATCTCGGCTGGAGACTGAACTGGAGAGGGCGAACCGGAGGATCTCCTACCGGAACGTCAAGCTGAAGAGGTCCCGAAAGGAGCTTCGGAAGAAGCAGAAGCAGCTGGACCGGACGGAGGAACACTGCTTCCAGTTCGGCGCTGATTATTTCCTAGAGAAGGCCCATGGCCTGAACTGGGATTATAAGCAGTTGATGGACGACAACCTGGAGGATCCTATCGGCCGACCAGCAGTCGAAGTCCCTCCTGTCTCCTCCGGCGAAGACGAAGAGCTCTCGGATGAAGACCCTCAAGCCTAAACCTTCAGCACTGAGGTGCTTGACATGACGGAAGATGATCTTGTTGCGAAGTTTGTCGTTGGTGTTTCCATGGTCGTACCCAACTCTTGCAGCGGCATTCTTCGTTCGTCTTCCTGTATTTCTATTTTTTGTAATCGATACTCTTTGTAATCGGCACTCATTGTTTTTTATCAGCATTGTCCGACTACATTTAATTGTTGTATCTTTGGCTTCATCCGCCTTAACAATCTAATAAAATGAATTGTATCTTTGGCTTCCTTCGCCTTAACGAAAATGAATTGTATCTTTGGCTTTCTGCCTTAACAATTTTAATAATTTGAATAAAATAAATCATATCTTCGGCTTATTCATTCGCCTTAACGATCTTAATGAATTGTATCTTCGGCTTTCTGCCTCAACAATTTTTAATAATTTGAATAAAATGAATCGTATCTTCGGCTTATTCATTCACCTTAACGATCTTGATGAATTGTACCTTCAGCTTTCTGCCTCAATAATTTTAATAATTCGAATAAAATGAATCGTATCTTCGGCTTATTCATTCGCCTTAACGATCTTAATGAATTGTATCTTTGGCTTTCTGCCTCAACAATTTTAACAATTTTAATATAATGAAAAATGAATCGTATCTTCGGCTTATTCATTCGCCTTAACGATCTTAATGAATTGCTGCCTTACTACCCCCTACGGCCCCAAGGGTTAAAGGTCGAAGGTGAGTTCGGGCTGTTAATCCTTATACTGAATTCAGGCGAGGGAACATGGGTGCTGATCATTCAGCGATTGCCCCCAAATCAGCAGTTCATGGTTCGTTTGTCCAAGTGGAGGTCTTCTTCGGGATCGCCCCTAAACCTGGTTATGGGATTAAATTTTGTGTACCTGATTGAGGCCGAAGGACCATGTTCTTTTTTTTTATCGCCCCGGGACAGGGGTTCCTTAGGCCTCATTAATAACAAATGATTAAGTTAAGACGAATGATAGGGCGTTATTCTAGGATTTCCCCTTAAGGCCCTTAATTCATGTTTACCAATTTCAGATTGTCATAATAATGTAGTGAAGGATGTTCGAGTATTGGGCGATTGCCCCTTATGTCGTTCAATTAACAAATTAGACAAGGGCGGCGGCCGAGGGGTTTATCTTCTTCGGGATCGCCCTCAGATAATACTCGGGCGGCCGCAGCACATATAAATAAAGAAATTTGACAGGAAATGCATCTTAATTTAGTCAAATTATTTATATTCTTCACATATAATTCAAATACAAACTTTTAAGAAATCTCTTACTGATAAAATTTTCGAAGGCGACTGGCATGCCAAGTATTTTTGATTGATTCGCCTGACAATGTTTCGAGCTTATAGGTTCCAGGACGAACAACTTCGATCACCTTGTAGGGCCCTTCTCAGTTAGGCTGGAGCTTTCCTTGTTTGGCCGGCATGGATGCGGCCAACTCCCTTAGGACTAGGTCTCCTACTCCGAAGGAACTTTTCTTCACATTGGAGTCATAGTGTTGTGCCGCTTATAGTAAATACCTCATGTTCCTTTGATGTGCGGCTTCTCTTTCTTCCTCCAGTAAATCTACGTTCGCCTTAAACCCGAAGCTATTAGTTTCCACATTGTAGGTCTCAGTTCGGTATGATTCCAAGCCTACTTCAATAGGAACTAGGGCCTCGGTGCCATAGGCCATTCTAAAAGGACTTTCTCCCGTTGATGTCCGGGGGGTGGTTCGGTAGGCCCATAAGATCCAAGGGAGTTCTTCCGCCCATCTTCCTTTTGCCTCACCCAGCCTCTTTTTAATTCCCCGGAATATCACTTTGTTCGCCGCCTCGATTGCCCCATTTCCTTGCGGGTGGGCGACTGAGCTAAATTTCTGTTCAATTCCGAAATGGTGCAGAAACTTGCGGAATTTGTTTCCAATAAATTGAGTTCCATTATCTGAGATGCAGGTTTTCGGAATGCCAAACCGGAGAATGACCTGTTCCAGGAAGAACTTTTTAGCGGCTTCTTCGGTTATGGTTGACAGATGACGGGCTTCGACCCATTTGGTCATGTAGTCGATGGCGATTATGCAGTACTTCGCTTGCTTCGTGCTAGTGGGCAGTACGCCAACTATGTCCACGGCCCATACGACGAATGAAATATGGCTTAGTACATATGTCATTTCTTCTGGGGGCTGTTTCGGGACAGTGGCGAACAGCTGGGATTGTACACATCTCTTTGCATGGTCGATGACATCTGCCCTCAGAGTGGGCCAGAAGAATCCCTGCCGGAGAATTTTAAAGGCGAGCGACCGACCAGCTACGTGTTCTCCGCAAATTCCTTCGTGCACTGCATCCAAAGCCTGTTGTTGTTCTTCGTTGTTCAAACAGCGCGGAAGGGTTTGACTGACTGATGGATGATACATCCGCCCATTGATTATAATGTAGTTCGATGCTCTGGATTTAATTTTCAGCGCATCCTTTCATCCGGGTGGTAGAATGCCTTTTTCCAAAAAGTTCCTGAGGGGGTTATCCAGTCGCTCCCCTGGCGAATTTCTAGACATTCTTTCTTTTCGATCGAAGGCGTCTTGGATTCAGTGAGGTAAATAGAACCAGTTAAGTTCTGTGTCTCGACCGAAGCTAGCCTGGAAAGGGCATCTGCCCTAGAATTGTTCTCTCTGCCAATTCGACTTAGTTCAAAGGTTTTAAATGATAAGGAAGCATCACGTACCTTGGCAGCATAGGCTTTCGTTCGGGGATCCCTTTGTTCATACTCCCCCGTGAAGTGTTTCACGACCAACATGGAGTCGCTGAAGGCCCTTAGGTGTTTCACCTCAAGGCTTCGGGCCAGCTTCATGCCTGCGAGGAGGGCCTCATATTCGGCCTCGTTATTTGTCAAAGGGAAGTCGAACTTATGGCTTGGCATATTTCAAATCCTTCGGGGCTGGAGAGGATCAAGCCGGCCCCACACATTTTTCCGGCTAACGACCCATCTACAAAAAGCTTCCACTTTCCTGGGATCCCGATTAGTTGTTCATCAGGTGAAAGATCCATCGGGCCCGAGAATGTGCATTCAACCATGAAGTCGGCCAAAGCCTGGGCCTTAATTACCGTTCGGGGAACGTACTCGAGATCGAATTCCCCGAGTTCGATGGACCATGCTACGACTCTTCCAGAGGCTTCGGGCCTAGTTAAAATCTTCTTCAGAGGCTGGCTGGTGACAACTTGGACCGTCCGTCCTGTCCGAACTGATACAGATTGTACACCAGTTAGGCATACTTCTTCTTTGCTGTCTTGCTATCCTTATCCAGGATGCTTCCACCAAATATAGTTTTTACTTCGCTCTTTATCCTGTCCCTTCGCTCTGGCTCATCGGCCTCTACTTCCTCCTCTTGGTTATCCTTCGGCCCCAATCTATCTCTCAGATCTCGGACGAACTGATTAAGCTCGCCGTCTTTGATCATGCGCTCAATGAGCTTCTTGAGGTGATAACATTAATCGGTGTTATGCCCCTTGTCCCTGTGATAGTTGCAATACTTATCGGGGTTTTTCTTGTGGTTCGGGACCTTCATCTTGGCGGGGCGAACAAACCCTGGCTTGCCCTTTATCTCATGGAGAATCTTGAAGATCGGCGCATTCAAGGGAGTGAACACGGCCGAATCTCTATCTCGACGTCGTTCGGCCCCACGATCTGTTTCTTTCCTTCCTTCATTTCTGCTATCCCTCCGGTCAGATCCTGACCTTGAGCCCTCATATCTGTCGGCTCGCTTTGATCAGTCGTCCCTGCTTGAGTCTTTATACCCCCCAATACTTTCCATTTTTCGGCGAATATTCTCGCCCCTTACATATATATCATTCAGGGATTTTGGGGGAAAATCGTAAAGAGATGAGCGAAGCTTTTTACCTTTATAGGGGTCTAGCCCCGCCGTTAGGAAGCCCATTGCTTTGATTTTGTCTAGGTTAGTGACCACCCCCGCTTCTTCCTTGAACCGAGCGAGATAATCTCCCAGCTCTTCATTCGCCCTTTGTCGACAGTGGATTAAGGCTTCAGTATCCTTCGCCTTTCGGCATAGGTGCGAGTAGTACTTTAAGAACTTCCTCTTCAACTGCTCGTAAGACCCGATGGACCGAGGTTTCAGGGATTTGTACCACATCGAAGCAGACCCTTTGAGATAAGTCTTGAACATTTTGCACAACATGATATCATTGTGGCCCATCCCAACCATCAGGAGTTCATACTTTTCACAGTGGTCCTCGGGGTCTCCTTTCCCGTTAAACTCGCTCATCTTGGAGAATTGTCTCTCTTCGTCCGGAGGGGGTCGGTACAACTCAATATCTTGTGTCACAACAGGTTCTCGATCGGGCCTCCTATCATCGAACATGACCTTCTCTAAGCGATTGAGCCTGAGGCGGGATACATCGGGCTCCTCATCTGAATCAGAAGAGTAAGGTTGCTTAGTCCTCTTCCTTCAGGGATGCGAATCAGAGTCAGACTCATCTTCTTCGTCATACGCCCTACGTTCCCTTCTATCTTTATTCGTTCTGCCGGTCTCGTCGGCCCGCATCGCTTCTCTCAGGGTTCGTTCTTGCATTTCAATTTCCTCCCTTTGCAGTTGCAGGGCCTTCAACCGGAGCGCATCAGCTTCTCTTTTCTTGGCTCGCGCTTCCGCTTCTTTGTCAACTTGATCAACTTTGGCCTTAACCTTCTCCGCGGCCTTTTCTGCCCGGATCTTTAAGAGTAAGGCCTGTTCTTCAGGGGTCAGCGTAATAACCCCGTCCTCGTCGATTAGGGTGGACGGTTGTCCTTTGTCGGTGAAACCAGGCGGCGGTGAATGTTCATGAATTGGACTACATAACTCTCGTATTTCCCACAGACGTCGCCAAATGTTACGCCCAGATCCTTTCGGTCCCTTGAACAGGCTTCGACTGGATTGAAGGTGGCTTCGGACGTGCCTGAAAGTGAAGAGAATGCGAGGGTTTGTACCCCCGATTCACCTCCGGTATGAGAATCAGAATCTGGTTGTAAGAATAGAGTAATAATACAAGAAAAGCATAGTATTTACGAGAGAATGTGTCCATTTTGTCTTACTATTCTTAGGGTTTTTATACCCGATTCTGCTTTAAATGTCAGCCGTTACCAATCATTCAGGAGGGAGTGAAATTAGGGCATTATGTCCCTTGCTCTGTCCAATGGTTTGCAAGTATTGGGCCTCGGCCTGGACTTTCGTGGGTCTCTGTTTCTCGGGCCTGGAGGTCCTTCGGCCCAGTACCTTAACCGCTTATTGGACCTTCGTTCAGTGAGCCTGGTTTGACCTATAACCAACACAAAATATGAATTTTTATACATTTAGATTACATATTGTATCATTGATGTCAAATTCTGCACTCCACTAGAAATATATTATTAGCCATCGGCACTTGGGCTAAAATGATGAAAAGTTAGCATGTCAAAGCAGTCAAAACAATGTCTTCAGCAGGTCAAGCATAAAAGAGATGTTAATTAAAAACGCGAGTAGCTAGTTTCGGACTTAAAATAATTTAACATCAACAACTGAAACCTTAGAACATAGAGCCAATTACTATTACATGTTGAAACTTAAAACGTTTTTATCCCATAGATGCAACACATTCAACCTAACAGCCCTCGGTTAATTCTTCTGATACCCAGCAAACATAGAAGATAGCACTTTATCCGTCATAAAAGAAGCTTTGAGCAGATTCACAGCCTGTCATAATCACATACTAGAATTAGAACCAAACATGCAAGAGTAGGACAAAAGGCTATTAAAACTGATAAAATACAGGATTAAATGTACCTCATTTTTTCCTATGTAAACTTCCAAGGACTCAACTGCACTCATATCTTTAACATTGCTAAGAAGAGTAAAACTAGAAATGGAAGACATAGGCTTGACTACAAGATTATCCGTGATCATATAATTAACCAGCTCTTTCACATACCCTTCTCCCTTTCCGATTTCAGCATCCTCCTCACTCTCCTGAGACTCGATGTATTTCATCTCCGTGTTCTTGCTCATGCGCCCACAACCAGTACATTTTACCTGCTTATCAATTGACACATATGCACAACCATATCTACATCTGTAAACATAATCCGCCAAGTCACTATCCTCATCAGTGTTATCACCATCATCATCACATTCAGTATCATTGTCACCATCCATTTGATCGAACACTTCAGAGGTGTCGTCTGATGCTTTCAACACATGTTCTTTATTCACATCTGGCTGCATGTACTTGTCAGGCATTTCTTCGATGCTTTCGTAAAGTTTCCCCAAGGAGCCAACCATTTTGTCTGGAAAAGAAAATCCACAAAATCTTTTCCAGCTTCTCCGAAGATAACTCTTTTGGCATTTCTGTCTATTAGAAGCTTCAGGCTGATCTTTTCTGAACTAGTTTCACCCATTATAAAAATGCTTTTTAGGGTATTATAATGAATTCTTAGAGTGGAAGAGTAGAAGATTGTGATATTTATACACACAGAAGAAGCAAGATTTCAAATACTGACGCCTCGTTTGAAGGTTAAATTCAAATGGCTTTGGAATTATACAATAGCAATGAATTACCATTCATCAAATCGATAGTAAAATTTACTACTATTGTTCTACAACTTCCCTGGCTTTAAATTGTAGAAGAGTAAATTATGGTGGCCACATTTTACATAAATTTTCAAAATATTTGTCAAATTTTCAAAATTTTAAAATAGTGGCCAACTTCTTGTTCCGCCTTTAAAAAAGTGGTTACCATCAACTCCCGTTAAGTCTTCACCTTTAAATAATTTATATACTATATATTATAATAGACGAAATATTAGAAGTTTGGTAGTTGGTCGGTCGGTACTTACTTAATTAACCTTACTTAATTATTCTAATTATTTGGTCGATCAATTCTAATTCTAATTGATATTGAAGTCAACTTCCTATATTGTTTTACCAATTTCAATTCTATTTTATATCGAACTCTATATCATTATAATTTATATTAAATTCAACTTCTTCTATTAATTTAAATTTTAATTTATATCGAATTCTATATTATTTTAATTTGTTACTCCGGGTAAAATTAAATTTAAGCAAATTAAATATAATTATTAAGATTCAGTTGATATAATGTGACTCGGGTTAAGATAAATTAATAATACTATCAATCCTTCTAAAATATTATATTAATGAACTTGGATAAACAAAATAATATATTTTATTTATTCAGGATAAAAAAAATACATTATATAATTGATTCAGATTAACACAAAATTAAAATAAAAATACAATTCGACCAACAAAAATAAAATTATATATTCTAATTATTCAGTCTAAATCAAAATTATCTTATTGATCCAGATTTAAAAAAAAATAAAATTAAACTAAAATTAATTAGTTTTATTTGGTTGCGGTATTGGGCATCATGCTAAAATAAAATAATATAAACCACTTATCTGAGATAAATCAAATTAATATTAAACTAATTATAATTCGTATCCTATTTATGTGAACTAAAAAAACAATTTTTTATTAAAACATAAATATAATTTTAAAAAAATACACATAGAATTATCAATAAAATTATATCATTCAATCGATAATACTGTCTTTTTCAAATATCTTTTATAGAAATAGAGTTAATTGATCAAGCAATCACCATGTTAAAATCATATTTTTTTAAGGTCCCAACATAATGGAGACATTATATTTTTACCAACATGTGATGACTGAGAAATTTTGCGTCATAAAGAGTGTGTTATGTGATGTGATTATAATTATGTGATTAAGTGATGATTATTTGTCTTATCTGTATACTAGAGTTTAGGAGCGTGGATAAAAACGTTCCAATTTAAAGAGTCAGCTTAAAAGATAAGCTGTGGTGTCGGGCCGTCAGGTAGAACGGAACCCGTCCTAATATGGAGTTAAAGAATATAAAATATGAATTATGTGATTGATTGAATGGATGAGTAAATAAAGTATTTCGTCCTAAGTGACGTGTTGATTGGTAAAGATATTGAGAAGCGTAATCAAAACGCTGAGCGTCGGGCCGTCATGCTGAACGTGACCCGGTACGCGTAAAAGAGGATAAAGAATAAAGAAGGATGAATTTTATGATCAGACCTGAGTCGTTATGTGACTGTATATGTGTGATTGCTTGACTGTATGCATGACTATGTGTTCTGTGTCAATTTTGTGAATTTTAAAGGAATTACGTGATTTAAATATAGGTTTAATTAACCTTCGTGCATTTTTATAAAATCATTCGAGTAAGATAAAAACATGGGATTTGTTCTGTTATTTCCGTAAAGGTCCTAGAGACTTTTTTAAAAATGATGAGTGAATTTAATTGTTGATCTTTGCATTTTTTTTAAATTGATTTTATGAGAAAAATGTATTGATTAAAGCAAGTTTGCGAAATTCATATAAAATCAATCGTTCGCTCAAAAATTCATTATGAGTAATGGATAAAAAGCTAATTTCGAGACCTACGTGTTAAAATTATCATTTTCAATAATTCTCGACTTTCCGAGAGAGTTATATTTTATATTTGAATTTTGTTGCATTTCAGTAAAAAGAAAAGGAATGAGTGAGTTAAAAGAGAGTTAGTAAATTACCAGATTGCCCTTGTTTCTAAGTGGTATATATAACCCACTTTCTTTTCTTTTCTTTATTTTGTGCACTCACTTTCTCTTCTCTCTTTTCTCTCTTTCTCTCCCGAACTCTCTCTCACTCTCTCTCTCTCTCTCTCTCTCTCTCTCGGCAACTCTCTCTCTCTTTGATTTCTCTCGGTATATGGCCTCTCCCTCTCTAATTCCTTGAAACACTCCATGAATCTTCATCCTTATTCCATACAAGAGCTTTAATTCGTGTGCATGTGTGTGATTAAGCTTGCATGTCGATGTGTGTGTGTTGTGTGTGCTCAGTGTGTGTGTTCACCCGAGAACCACATGGTCCTTCTTGTTGTTGATTGATGTCATCTTGTTAAGCTTGATTCTTTGCAAACCAATGATAGAAAAGATGTGCATGTTAGTTTATCTTGCGTAATTGACGAAATCGGAGGCTTCGTGGTTGGACACCCTCGAATGAGGGCACCACCGAGATGCCACCGTCACCGGTGATGAACTCCGGTGAACCGCTGATGAGCTATGATGTTAAAAACTGAGCTCTAGAACCTTAAATCATATATTTGGGTTTGTATGTGGTGTTTTGATTAAAAGGCCGAATAGCCCTTACTATTTTAGGAAATCAAGTTGATTGTATTGAAATGCATGAGTTATTGATTTGATGTTGAAATATAGGTTGATTTGTGATTTAAAGATTAAGGATATCAAGTTGCATGTTTTGTT
Organism: Apium graveolens; assembly: GCF_009905375.1. NCBI lineage: Eukaryota > Viridiplantae > Streptophyta > Magnoliopsida > Apiales > Apiaceae > Apium > Apium graveolens. The sequence continues at coordinate 160,261,335 of NC_133656.1, read as the reverse complement.
TTTTTTGAAAAACCCGAATGGTGTTAATCTTTAAAAGTTGTGGGTTTGAGTTAACTTGTTTAAAATGATGATGGATTGTTATTAGATTAAAAAGGAATGAAATTGTTGTTGCATGCTAAGTTTAGGTTCGAATTTTGTGTTAATAAGAAAGGAAATTGATTTTTGTGAGATAATCTTGGTAAACACTAAGTTTGTATGGCCTAAAAGTGATTGCATGCTAGTTTTAAAGAGGATCAAGATATGCATGTCATTGATTTGTCCTTGAGAGGAAAATTTGAGTTTTGCCGAATGGGAATTGAGTTAAAAGGGACTAATTTGATGAATAAATGGATGCATGTTGTGATTTAGGATTGTGTTAAGAAACTTAGTTGGCTTACTTGATGAAAATGAAGTGTTTGATATCATGATAAGTTGAAATTAAATTGCATGCGAACAAGTATGTATAATTTGGTTCGTATTTTTATAAAGAAGGATGATACTTTAATAGTTTTGAATGAGTTGTGTGTGTATGTGAATTAAAGTGAGAATTTGGTTAATTTTGTGTGATAAGGCCGAATAGGCCATAGGGATTAAAAGTCGAAAACTTGGTTTTTATGATCGAAAGGATGATTAAAGATGTATAAGTGAATAACTATGAATTTGTTTGCTTGATTATAATATGTGGTTCGAATTAAGGAACAAAAGAAAAGGGAACTAAGTTGATTGATTTTAAAGAATAGAAGTGATAGTTGTGAACGTAATTATTTGGTTGTAAATAGGTCTTGTACTCGTAATAGAGTCGTGTTAGTGTGATTTGAGAAATAGCTAATGTCAAGCGAGTGCGCTTTGATGGTTAAGTATATAAGGATATAAAAACTACGAGAAAGGGATATGCTATGTGCTTTGTGCTATGTGCTTATATGTATAAGCTATATTCGTATGCTCGAGTCAAAGATATAATCGAGTTATCGTATAGAGTGATCGTTCCGGGAACGAGAGTTTGGAATCTAATTAAGATTTTTGGTTTTATTGTAGATTCGGAGCGTGAGGGCATTCAGGCTAGGAAAGGAAAGGATTTACTAGGTGGCAGTAGTTCAACTTTCAGGAAAGCAAATCCAGGCAAGTAACTCTGATTACTTGTGTAAACGGTTATAAAAAGAATGTTGTTCATACCATGTAGAGTATTGAACTGTTAAAATATGAAACCCTTGCTTTATGAAACCCTGATATTAATTTGAAGTACCCTTGTTCTTGATAACCTGTTATTGATAATCCTATTGATTTCACCCTTTGATAATCTGTCTTTCTGTTCAAGTACCTATTAATCCATGGATTATATTGAGCCTTTTGATTATCCTTGTTAACCCTATTTAATGATACCCTGTTTTTCTTGATCACCCTATTGATCCCTAAACCAATGTTGATCCTTCTAATTTAGTGTCTTGTTATCCTTGATACAGTATTCTTGTGAAATATTACTTGCGTACTTTTGAATCACTCCCTGAACTTTGTTTCCTTAAAATCTGATTTAAGAATGAGTTTCAACTCGAAAGAGTCCGAATGATTTCAAATGCTTGGTAATGATAAAATGGATTTTTGAAAACCTATTTGTTTTTCCAACCCAAGGTATTCCAAATGAATTCCTGATGGATTGGATTGGGACGTAAGAGGCTAGTGGGACTAGTCCAGTCATGGTAAGAGGCTAGTGGGACTAGTCCAACTTAAGGCTGAAATTATGCCGATTGGTACCTTAAAGACCAGAATGGAGGCCGATACGGGCTGATCACCTGTATATAATGAAATGGAAAGATAAAGTGATCCAATCAAGGGTTCTAAGTGATTATTTAAAAGGGAACTGAAACTTTTTGTTCAGTAAATTGATTTTTGAAAATGAAATTGGTTTATATTGCTTTGAAAAGAGTTGATTATGTCATTGTGGAGCTTAAAGCTCGAGAACCCTGATTCTTGAAATTGTTGATCATATGATTAATTCTATATCTTGAAATACTGTTGCTTTCCTCTATCGAAAGATCTACTTTGATCCTAAAATGATTTGTGATGAATGTCGGCTTTCGTCCTGTTTCGAGCCTTGTTCCTTGAAAGCCCCTACTATTCTTCAGAAACCTTTCCTTATCCCAGAAAAAAAAAGAGATGGAAATCTGCCACCTAGATTAATTAAAGTAGAATGCCCTAGTTTGTTCAAGTATATTGTGATTTGATATTGTAAAACTGCTATATAGTTACTTGCTGAGTTTTATACTCATTTGTTTTGTCTTAATCTAACCATGGCAGTTAAGCAAGAAGATGACCAGGCTTAGGCGCACTGCTCGTAAGAGCGTCCTGGTGGTCTCTACCGTGTTGAGGGCTTCCGGTTGCCAGAGCAGGTAGTGGTGTTAATGAGTGAGCTCGCGCCTAGAAAGAGGTGTTTAAAGATACAATGAGTTATCTTTCGGTTCCCAGTCGGAATCAACATTGTTTATTTAATAATATTTTGGGTTTGTAAGTTATATTTTGTGATTGGTAGTTGTGATCTTGTCTCATACTTTATCCTGTTGATCCTGTTAGTAGTTAATCGGGGTTTATGCGTATTTAATTATTAGATTAGAGGTGTGTGAGTCCTCATTTCCTAACCCCGATATTGAGGGCGTCACACAACATAATGGAGACATTATATTTTTACCAACATAATAGAGATATTATATTTTTACCCTCACAAAAATAATAATTTTGTTATAATAATATTTCCCCTACCAATGCAATGTTATCGCTTTAAATAAGTTTAAATGTTCTAAAAAATTATGAATGTATACATCTACTAATATAATTATCATGAAGTCATATCATTTAAAGTTTTAAATGAAAAAAATTATAATTAAATTCATTTTATTTTTTTAAAAATGTATAATATTAAAAAAAAATCCGGGCGATCCATGCATCGCACGGGTTTTAAGCTAGTATATTTAAAGCGTTAATTACAGAATGATGTCTGTTATTCGTATTTATTTTCAAAATAGTGGTTAAATCTTTATAAATTGTTGAAATCTATTTTCGCTTTTTGAAAGAATGGTTTCGTCAAATTGCTACACGAACTCACATCTTTATCGTCACAAAAAATATATGATATCGCTAAATAAATAGGTACAAACACAACTTAAATAATAATCAGTTTTTTTACTTCTTCTAATTTAATCAAGTACCCGACTTTTATGTTTTTTCAACCTTATCACACAAAAATATGAATAAAAAATTTAGCAAAAATATAGAGAAGAGTATCCACCAATTGAAAAAACTTATAACCAAAGTTATAATGATTTGTTAATATCAGGATCAATTTAGAAAAACTGTTTAAAACTCCCCCTACAATGAAAATTTCAAAATGTCATTATTTATAAATTTAAAAATATAGCCACTATTTTGAAAATAAGTGTGAAGTATGACCACCAATATGCAATTTACACTTTAAATATATTAGTTAACAGAGAAGATTTAACGGAAGTTGACTATGGATGACAATCGGGTTGGATCGGATCGGGTATTGCAAAATCCATATCCAAACCCGAAAATTTTATCCATACCTGAACCCGACTCGAACCTGAAAAATACCCGAAAATGAATACCCGAACCCGATCCATCGGATTTGGGTAATACCCAAAATCCGAATTTTTCTGAATGGGATATTCATACCCGAAACCCGAACCCGAATCCGAAATCCGAAAATTTGTATAATTATTAATATTGCAAGTGTTTGGGATCGAACACGCGACTTGTAGAGAAAGAGTTTTAACGTGTTTTTGAAAAGCATAAAGAAAAATTGGCCACTATTTTAAAACTTTGAAAATTTGGCCACTGTTTTGAAAATCGCTATAAAATTTGGCCAATTATCTTTAATTTACTCAATTGTAAAATACTCCTCATATCGCAGAAACATTTTAGATTTTTTGAGTGATCCACCACAGGCTGCCAAAATTTCATTATCTGATCAAACTCTATATACTAATCTTATATTCCTTTCATAACTACGATCATAACATATTTTAAATTAGCTGAATGGATTTTAAAAGTTTAATAGAAAATCTGTTTCTTGATTTCAGAAACAAAATGCATCTCAACACGTTATACGCATTTCCATTCCTACAATTTTTTAATATACATCCAGTAAATTCTTTTAGCTATTACTAATTATTTATATTTTGAATACAGGTAGTTAAGATAATCAAGAAACAACCAGTATTGGTAATTCATGTTCCAATACTCAAAACTTATAAATTAAGGGAATTTTGCTCTACAATACAACTTTCTTATAATCGGATATATAAATATACTTTCCACAATAATCATTTATATCTTGGTTGAGTTAGTTGCATTCTGAATTTTGCATTCGATCTTTTCTTTTTTCTTTTTGCCTGATTGCATATTGTATTTCTTTATCACTATAGTGACGAAAGTTGTGAAAAGTAGAATGTTACTTCATTGCCGTTTACTTGTTAAGACATTTAAAAGTCATCCTCTAACAAAACATGAACAACCTAATAAGTTCAAATACTCCCTAGAATTTGCACAAATATAGTTTTCATGTATGGCTTCCTAGAATTTCTGATGGAACGATCTGTTATATTTACACCCATTTACTTTAAAAGAAAAAATATATATATATAAAGTTAAACAGCAGAGAAACATATGATTAACGTTTGATATTCGATAGCCGAAGAAAAGTTAAATCCATAGTTAAACCACGCCAGAATATCAATCCGACATCAAGAAACCACTATTCATTCCTTATTTTTATTAATATTTCCCGCTTCAAGACGGTTACATACTTCAAACTCTAAGATATAGCAATGGACGCAGCAAACAGAGTCAATGTTTCCTAGCTACTTCATGCCTTCTTATTTCCCAGAAACAAGTAAGTTAACACTTTATCAGTGAGAAACGACGCTTTCAGCATATCCACAGTCTATCAAAAATTAATACCAAATATCATTAATATTTGAAAGATTAAAACACATATAATAGAGTTTAACGTTTAACTATAATTATAAATTAACTGGTACCTCCTCTTTGCCGATGAAAACCTCCACCGTCTCCAGAGCACCCAAATCTTTAACCTTAAAAGTGCTGAGCAAAGTAATGCTTGAGATGGTAGACATTGGTTTTACTTGAAGATTATCCATCACCATGTATGTCACCAGCCCTTTAACATATCCTGACCCCTTTCCAACTTTGACAGCTTCCTTATTAGCCGTACTTTTCACATAAGTCATTTTCTTGTTCATTAAATTCCCACATGATGTACACTTAGCATTTGGATCGTTAGAAACACATAAATGACTGCGATAATGACCATCATTATGATAAGTAGCAGAGCCACAGTTGTAGAACACATAGTCACTTAGTTCATCATTAGATTTGTATCCCAACAGGAGTGGAGTATCTGCCAGAGAGCTTGATGATATTTTGGGATTCAATACATGATCTTTATTCAGGTTAGGTTCCATGTAATTGGAATGCATTGCTTCGATGCTTTCGTAGATTTTTCCAAGAGAGCCCACCATGTTATCTTTGGAAAGAAGCTTCACAACTGTACCAACAGGGAGAGATAGGAAATGAAAAAGAAAGTCAACAAATTCTTTTCCAGCTTCCCCAAAGATGACTCTCTTAGCATTTCTGTCTACAAGCAGCTTCACGCTTATTTTTCCTGAACTAGGTTCACCCATTGTTATGTGATTTTGTATATATTGAGATCAAGTATTTGATAATATTATGTGTCGTAAGAGGATTGTGAAATTTATATACACAGCAGGTAGGGTCGGGATATAAACTGTTGGCTTTTCGTATAAACGTAGCTTTAAAGTGCAGAGTACCAAAATTGAAACGGATGGAGGGATTAAATTGCAGAATGTGTACAGACAGAAATTTTGGGAATATGAATCGAGAAGACGCGCGAGAAGGATAATTTTATTGCTCAACTAAATATTTATACTTATACTTAGACAATAACCACTAAACGCTCTATTAAAGCATTTCATTCCCGCATTGCATAAAAGGGGCATCTCCATCTCCATCTCCATCTCCACTTTCATGACTATACTTTGTTATTCCATGAATATTCTTCAATTGTCGATCAAGTGTTACTCTAGGGGTCTCTCCTTAGCGTGAATTAAAGGGGCTTGGTTTTCACTATTTTAAATACAAAACAAACAAATAACTTTAAATCGGTTCAAATCTTCCACCATTTCTTATCTCGAAAAATAATTTCAAATATGTGAGAAATGTTTTATACTACAAGTACTACTTACAAATTTAAAATATAAAATAATTAATTTGAATATTTTATCAATGTAAAACGAATTATATATTAATATAAAACAGTTTTTCTGTTAAGTAAGATTTATTATATCCTATATATAATTAGTGTAAGGGAGTTTAGGTGGTAACCTAATATGGTATGGTTGTCAGGATCAATATTGTAAATTCCTCATGTTAATATAGTCTTTTATTGTTTAATAAAAAATAAACAACAACACAATAAACAATTTAACGTGAATATTTCAAATGTACTGGAGTTACAAAACAGAAAAGGTACAAATACAAAAAATCATAAAACAAACACTAAATAAAAATTTTAAAAAAGCAAATATAACACAAAAATTAGTTTTCTTATAATAGAAGAATTCACATTTAATTGGACGCACCAAAATTTACCCATATATTTTCTATTAAAATTTTTTAATATAAAAAAATAGACAAAGTAAATTGAAATTCAAAATATTCACCATCTGAAAATAAAATTATAGAGTGAAAAAAGAATAAGAATTTAAAAAATTAAAAATTATGAAAATATAAATTTCATGAGTAAAGCAAGATAAATGATGAATTTCTTGCAAAAAAGAAAAAAATTCAAAAAAATGAATGCAAGTAATATATAAATCATTCCATCGCATGGCTAACTATATATAATTGATGTAAAAGAATCAAGCCGGTGACCAAAACTTAATCATTAGATATGTTCAGAAAAATACAATAGCTAAAATTGATTGTAATATTATAATATTAAAATTACAATAACAAATTATTTAGAAGAACAAAAAATACTTAAAAATCAGTAAAACATAAATTATAAATTAGCGAAAATTGATTGTAATAAAATATTTTAATATTAAAATTATAATAACAAATTTTTTAGAAGAACACAAAATACTTAAAAAATTTAATAAAATATAAATTATAAATTAACCCCTACATGCACGGGCAATGAGCTGGTATTATATAAGTGCAAAAGTGAGGGTTACAAATACAAGCCACGTTACAACACCTTACTGCAAAAGTAGCTTGATGACCAAATGCTACGTTTTAAAAAAAATTACAAAAACTTATACATTCAATTAAATATAAAATTAAGCTTTAAACAAATTAAAATCAAAGATAAAAACAAAAAGAAATTGAACACAAAAATAATTATTTTTAAAACCCAAAAAATTAGAACACAGTTAATTTCTATAAAAAAAAAAGCGAACAAAAAATTAGCGAGTTTCATGGTGGGTCAAGGTGCCTCTTCTTTCTCCGTCGGAATATTTACTTTAAATTTTATAAACTCGCCGGAATATTTACTTAAATTTCGTCCAAATAGTTACCAAATGAGAATATACAGACGATAAAAATTATTACGGATTGTACGTAGTAAAGTGTGAGTGACACTAGAGGGAGTGATTGTTAAAGACAAGAGAGCGAACCTAGAGAGATGAGAGACGAGAAATTGAGATTAAAAAGTACAAGTAGAGTAGAAGAGCGTGAGAGGGGAGTGAATTGAGAGTATTTATAGGTGAATTAGTCGTTGGAGAAACGAACATTTTTTGAAAGAAAAATGTTACAGGTATAAAATAAGTTATTAAAATAGTTATAAATGTACATGTCACATATTTGTTGGCTAAATATAAACGGATCCATCGTATCTATCTATTATATTTATTATATGTCAACATGTGTTTTCAAGCTATTTAGTAAATTATCCATTTACCCTTTACTTCATTAATAAAGAAAAAAAATATGTTTATTACGAGGATTGAATCCTTGACCTCAAGCTATTTAGTAAAATATGTTTGTAATGAGGATTGAACCCTTGACCTTAGTATTACAGAAGAATTAGGTTCACATCTCGAACCACTGCACCAAAGAAATTAATTATATTGTTTCACAAATTCATTAACTACATTCACAAAAATTCACCACATGCATTTAATATAATATTTTCTCCGAATTTAATAAATATAAAATGATCAAATTAATCTTCCCCACTAATTAAAATCTCTTTGAATCAATTATGTTGCCTATATATTATTTTCGGTATATGCCAACGTGATTTTATATCAGTTGTGAAAATGCTAATATACGTCTTTTAGTAATTTAGAAATTGACATTTACAAATTACAAAAAGACGAATCTCCTCCTTATATCAAAACAGAATCATTAAAAATATTTACTAACAAATTACTTGCTCGAATGATGGTTAATTTCGTATTACATCTCCAACCACTGCACCAAAAAAATAATGATACTGTTAAAGAAGGGTTGACTGCCAACTCAGCACAGCCAGCTAGACAACAGTGACTTTGACTTTTGTAACAAACTTTCTACAAATTACCATCAGAGTGTATTCTTCAAATTTTAATTGTTAGAAAAACTATTTGCTTTATTTCTCTCTCTCCTTCACTCTCTCTCTCTCTCACTCTCTTTGTATGTTTATCTTTGTTCTGCTTATTGAATTAATCGTGATCAAGCAGTTGCATACTTGATGAAATAAGCTCAGTTTGTAACATGGTATCAGAGCCTAATCAGCGATTCTACAGTGTACGGATTGATCTCAAAGTTACGAGAACTTTTAACGATTGATCATCATTGTTGTTTTCTTGAGCTCTATAGATCTGTAAGTCTTTAGTGTTCTCTCTTATAGCAGAGTATAATTTTAGCTGATTGAAATCTTCTTATCTTCAAAACTGTTTGTTCATGGCAACGATTGCATCGTCTTCAACATCAACGCTTGGTTCAGGTGTTTTATCAAACACCTTAGATGCTAATCATCCATATTATTTGCATCCATCTGATAATCCTAGTATGCTTGTTACAACTGTTGTGTTGAATGAAGGTAACTATACTCAATGGCGTAGATCCATGGAAATTGCATTATCCTCAAAACTAAAATCAGGATTTATTGATGGATCATATCTTAAGCCTGCTACAGATTCTCCATTAATGATTCATTGGATGAGATGTAATAATATAATAACTTCATGGATCTTAAATTCAGTCTCAACGGAAATACGAAACAGTATAGTTTATATTCAATCTGCTCGTGAGATCTGGCTTGATCTTCAAGTGCGATATGCTCAGAGCAATGTACCCAAACTTTTTCATCTGAAGAAAGAATTAGCTCATCTTACTCAAGGCTCTTTGTCTATATCATCTTATTTTACCAAGTTTCGGACAATTAATGATGAACTTGATTGTCTGTCCACTAAGCCTAGATGTACTTGTGGATTATGCTCATGTACTGTTAATCTGAAGCTTGATACAGTTGATCAGAATGTAAAGCTAATTCAGTTTTTAATGGGGCTTAGTAATTCATTCACTGCCATTAGAGGTCAGATATTGATGATGAAACCACTGCCATCACTAAGTCAGAGCTATGCTATGTTGTTACAAGAGGTGAGTCAGAGAACATCCAATTGTAGTTTGGTGAATACTGAGAATGTAGCTATGGCAGTGAAGTCCTCATTTCAGGGGAATAAGAATCAGATCAAGAATAATTATGGACGAAGGTCAAGTGATGTTGCCGCTATGGTATGTGACTATTGTCATATGACAGGTCATCTCAAAGATAAATGTTATTGCATCCATGGATATCCATCTTGGCATAAGCTATTTGGCAAGCCTAAACCAAAGCCTAAGCTACTACAATCCAAAAGTGCTGTGGTGGCTAATGTTCAACAGGTTTCTTCCACGTCTGATGTGCTTGATGATGGCACTGTAAGTGCAGGACTTCACTCTTCTGTGACAGAAGGAATGAGTTTGTCTGATACTCAATGTCAGCAACTCATACATTTCTTGCAGAAGTCAATAACTGTGAAGCCTACAAATCATTCACTTGATACTGATTCAACATGACAATTGTCTCCTTTTCATTCTATCAATACAATACAGGTCTCAGGTATGTCTTTAGCTGCTGCAAATCACATAATTGGTACCGATAAAACATAGAATGTACACACATGGATTATTGACACAGGTGCAACTGATCACATTACACCATTTAAACACTTGTTAACTGATGTTCAAGATTGTTCTGCTACTCTACTATTACCAAATGGCAATACAGCTAGCATCAGTCATACTGGGAATCTTGTGTTGAATGTTTATATTACTCTCACCAATGTCCTGTGTGTTCCTACATTTTCCTACAACCTTCTCTCTATCTCCAAACTTCTCAAAGATACTAATTATCAAATGAGCTTCTTATCTGATAAGTGTTATATCCAGGATCCTTCTTGGATGAAGGCCCTAGAGATTGTTAAAGAAGAAAATGGTTTATACTTGTTTGATAGTGTTGCTGAGCAGACTTCACTGTTTCCTGCTATACATAATACTGTTTCTACCACTGATGTTGTCTCTTTTGCTGGTCATGTGAATTATGTGGATAAATGGCATGCCAGAATGGGTCATATTCCTCTCAATATATTGAAGTTGCTACCTGTTTCTCTTACTGATGATGTTTTACATGACTGTGAGAGTTGCCATCTAGCCAAACAGTCTAGGTTGCCATTTCCTACTAGTTCTCATGTTAGTAAACAACTCTTTGATCTTGTGCATGTTGATTTATGGGGGCCGTATAGGTTTTCAACACATGGCAATTGTAATATGTTTTTAACAATAGTTGAAGATAAATCAAGAGCCACATGGATTTATTTGTTATCTGATAAGGCAACTATTGCTTCAATATTAAAGGAGTTTGTGCAATACATTGAGAATCATTTTAAAACCACTGTTAAAGCTGTTCGTACAGACAATGGAACATAGTTTATGAATAAAACTTTACATCATTTTTTTGTGGACAAGGGAATCCTGTACCAGTCCAGTTGTGTGTACTCACCACAACAAAATGGTCTTGTTGAACGCAAGCATCATCATCTGTTGAATTGTGCACGCTCTTTGCGTCTTCATGCTGCACTACCAATCATTTTTGGGGGTGATTGTGTCTTGGCAGCAGTATATTTGATCAACAGAACACCTACTCTTACGCTTCAAGATAAATGTCCTTATGAAGTACTGTTTGACACTCAGCCTGAGTATGATCGTTTACGAGTCTTTGGCTCGCTTTGTTTTGCTACAGTGGTACCTCAACCCAGTGATAAATTTGCTGCACGGGCAATTAAGGGTGTATTTTTGGGATATCCTTACTGTAAAAAGGGGTATAAGATTTTGAACCTTGATACTAGACAAGTTTTTGTGTCTCGGGATGTTAGGTTTGTTGAGAATGTCTTTACATTTAAGGAATTATCTACCACCCCTCCTCAAGTGTTATTTCCTAACTCATCAATCTTTGTTGACACTGATCCACTATCTTCACATTCCAGTATAGAGGTAGTTTCTCCTACTACTTCAGTCACAAATTCTGAACCTGTTGTGTTCAATGATTCTACAATTTCTTTGCCAAACTCTAACACTGGTTCATCTAATGGTGTTAATTCAGACAATGTACTTACTCGTCCTCATAGGACTCGTACTATTCCTACTCGTCTTCTTGATTATACTGGGCTTCCTTCTCATCTAGTGAGTTCTTGTGCTACTAGTTCCAGACCTGTACTTGAGGCTGAGGTTCTTCATGAACCTCAATCATTTAAGGAAGCTGTGCATTTTCCAGAATGGTGTACTGCAATGAACTTGGAACTGGCTGCTCTCGAAGCCAACAAGACGTGGGATATTGTTCCACTTCCTCCTAATAAAAAGACTGTTGGGTGTTGTTGGCTGTATAAGATCAAGTATCATGCCAATGGTACTGTTGATCATTTTAAAGCTCGTCTTGTGGCTAAAGGGTATACTCAGACTCATAATATGGACTATTTCGAGACATTTGCACTGGTTGCTAAGATGACATCGTTTCGTCTATTGGTATCTCTTGCAGCCATGCATAACTGGCCTATGATTCAATTAGATGTGACGAATGCTTTTCTACATGGCATTCTTGATGAGGAAGTCTATATGACCAGTCCTCCTGGATACTCCATTCCAAGTCATCTACTTAGTCAATTTCCGAACAAAAAGTTGGTTTGTCGCCTTCTCAAATCGCTGTACGGTCTTAAGCAGGCTCCACGACAGTGGTTCCTGGCTCTGTCTACTGCTCTTCTATCTTTTGGATTTTTTCAAACAAATGGGGACCCCAGTCTGTTTGTGTATAAAAAAGGGTCTGTGGTGCTTTACTTATTGATCTATGTTGACGATATGACCCTCACAGGCAATGATCTCAGTGTGATGGATCAAGTTACTGATTTCTTGGCCAATCATTTTAAAATCAAAGTGTTGGGTCAGCTTGATTATTTTCCGGGCATCCAAATTCTTCGTACTGCTTCTGGAATTACCATTTTTCAGCAGAAGTATATAGCTGATCTTCTTAAAGAATTTGGTCATTTGAATGGTAAGACTGCGTTGGTGCCTATGGATCAGCATCATGACAGTTTGTATGATTCTGATAGCCCCTTCTTGCAAGATGTCACTTTGTACCGTCGATTGGTGGGAAAACTAATATATTTGACTATCACCCGTCCTGACTTGTCCTATTCTGTTCATGTTCTAGCCCAGTTCATGTCTACTCCTCGGGCTGTGCATTGGCATGCTGCTCTCAAGTTGGTTCGCTATTTGACTCATACTTTGGATCAGGGTCTGCATTATGCTGTTCACTCAAATCCTGTTCTTCTTGCTTACTGTGATGCTGATTGGGAGGGCTGTAAGTCTACTCGTCAGTCTGTGACAGGTTATTGTCTTACATTTGGTGGTACTCTAGTTAGCTGGAAATGCAAAAAGCAGGTAACTGTTTCTCGATCTTCAGCTGAAGCTGAATATCGAAGCCTCGCTGATATCTGCTGTGAAATCACATGGCTGGTCTCTTTACTTGGTGAACTCCATGTTTCAAACATTACTCCTGTTCCACTTTTCTGTGATAATCAATCTGCACTCTATATTTCCTCAAATCCGGTATTTCATGAACGCACCAAACACATTGAGATTGACTGTCATTTGGTGCGTCAAAAACTTCAGTTGGGTGTTATTACTACACATCACATTGCCTCTGCCAATCAGCCTGCTGATTTGTTCTTAAAAGCTTTGTCTTCCTCACATTTGTCTTGGTTACTGTCCAAGTTAGGTGTTTCCACACCTTGCTTGAGGGGGGATGTTAAAGAAGGGTTGACTGCCAACTCAGCACAGCCAGCTAGACAACAGTGACTTTGACTTTTGTAACAAACTTTCTACAAATTACCATCAGAGTGTATTCTTCAAATTTTAATTGTTAGAAAAACTATTTGCTTTATTTCTCTCTCTCCTTCACTCTCTCTCTCTCACTCTCTGTGTATGTTTATCTTTGTTCTGCTTATTGAATTAATCGTGATCAAGCAGTTGCATACTTGATGAAATGAGCTCAGTTTGTAACAGATACCCTTTCACAAATTCATTAACTACATGCACAAAAAACTCACGACCTACATTTAATATCATATTTTCTCCGAATTTAATATATATAAAATGATCAAATTATTCTATCTCGCTAATAATTAAAATCTCTTTAAATCAATTATGTTTCCTATATATTATATTTAGTATATGCCAACATGATTTTATATCGGTTGTGAAAAATGATAATATACGTCTTTTAGTAATTTAGAAATTGACATTGACAAATTACAAAAAAAGAATCTCCTCCTTATATCAAAATGAAATCATTAGAAAAATTTACTAATAGAATTAGTTGCTCGAATGATGGTCGATTTGGTGATACGGAAAAATGGTTGAATGTAGATAGTGTATACACGATGAGGATATTCGAGCGTATGATATATAATATTAATGCCGTTGTATTCCTAAAAATGGTTTAGAAAATGGATAATGCATGAGGATGAAGGTGTAAATCCAAATAACTAAAATTTTAAAACACAAATTATCACAATTTTACACATCTGAAATTTGGTAATTTTCGAAAGTGTTGATTATGGTGTTATCGACGGTAGAGTAGGTGAAACAACATCATTGTAAGTTTTATAAACTCATTTCTATTGTGAGAGGATGAAAAATGAAATGAATGGGCTTGCGGATGTGCGGACGAAATGTAGCTGGATTTCAGTGATATACTTGTTTGTACGTAGTTGCTAGAATAACGGTCGATTTAGTCATACGAAGAAATGGCGGAGTGAGGATGGTGTATATATGATGAGGATGTACTAGCGTAGGATATGTAATGATATGTCTATTGTACTGCCGAAAATGGTATAAAAAATGGAGGATGCATGAGAATGAACGTGGAAATGTATATTATATTTGAATGTGTTGTTTAAGTAAATATATGTATAAAGAATAAGAATATAAGATTAGTTCTTAATTTTAATTTGAGCACTTACACACATCCACACATGTTATTCTACTTGGATAGATTTTTAAAAAAAGTATCATTTTATCTTTTTAAATTACACCTTTTTTAATGATATAAAAAAATTCTTTGAAATTTTTAAATTTTAATATATTGTCATAATTGCATATGAAATTAAGATAAAAAATTGAATTATGTATCAATTTTTTACCAAAAAAATAAGTTTTTGTCAAATATATCACACTTATAACGTAAAATATTTTAAAAATCACGAGTTATTATTTCAAAAATCAAAACAATTAATACGATTTAAATGGAACCTGTGTTTTGCATGGGCTACCATGCTAGTTTATAATAATAACACCAATTGAATTATTTCATTGTGTCATATCACCCATTCATGTCATTATGTGACAATTTTTTGTAACATTATTTGTGCCTCTGGCATTACTCTTTTTGGAAAGTGGCAAGTGTTACATGTATTACAAATTACAAAAATAGTCGTTGGCGCGTGAACTGCACAGTCCAGCCCAATGCAAGCCGTGCGGAGTCCATGCACTGTGTGGTGAGTCACATGGGTCGTTTCGAGTTGTTGCGTGCCAGTTCGTGATTCGGTGATTTGGCGTGCCGATTCCGGTTTAGAAAAGTTTATCTCGTCTCATTACAATCTTGTGTTTGACTCGAGTTTTGACCGGCACGTTACAAGTTTAGTTAGAGGAGTTTCAGATGAGCCGATTCATGTTCTTGCGGAGTTTAGCCCCCATTTGTCCACCTGTATCTAGAAGTCTACATCTACAACCAGTTTTTTAAGTATATTATATTTATTTCTTTTAGTTGCATTTGTCTCATTCTCTTTACGAGATAATGACGGTAAGAAATATAAAATATTTTTCGTTGATTACTGGCATCACACTCAGAATATTTTCAACGTACCTCATATTATAAATTTCATTTTCATTTATATTTAGTAACACTTTTTTAATTAAAATTAAGCAACAATCTCGTAGTTAGTCGTACACCTACAATGGGCCGGGCATATTTTTCGGCCCACCTTCAAATTTGAAATTAAGTAAATCGATATCGCACAAATTAAAAAAAATTTCTTGTTGTTGTGGTGAAGTTGGGTATTAGGGAGTACCAGCGTTTGCATCATATTTGTAAAAAAGAACAACCAATCACCACCTGCTTAAATAAACAATTTCACTACTCAGCTCATTCACAATTTTATTCCTGAGTTGGCCCCTGTCGGTAGCCCTAGCCTCATATATTTTCATTTACGTAAGCATGTAAAAGTTAAAATCATTTATATCAAATTAATTTCTAAAAAATGAGCATCGTAATTGAGTATATTTTTTCTATGGCTTTATGTAATCTCGTAGGCTTATATTATTGTTAATCATATAGACAAAGAGCAAGAGCCAAAGTTGCAGCCAGACTCAGCAAAAGAAATAAATTATGACATGCTAAAGTCTGATATGCTAAATCTGATATGGTAAAGTCTGATATGCTAAAGTCTGATATGCCAGCTCAGGTCCAGCACATGACAGCTCAGGTCCAGCACAACACAGCTCAACAAAAGTTAGTTACAGATTAGTGGCTCACAATGAGTCTTGTGTCAGATATATAAGTCAGTCAGAGAGAGAGAGATAAAAAGATAAGCGTTGTAAAATAAACTTTTTCATTACTAAATAATATCTTCTTCTTCTTCATGATTGTTGTATGTTTCATTTCTACATCTTAAACTCCATTAATGGAGTTTCATTTACGAAAGTGACATGGTATCAAAGCTAGCTATATAATATCATCAGCTAGATAAATACATATATATGTACTCATACGCATCTGCTCTTCGATCAAACTCATCAAATCAAAGTAATCGAACATCTACAAGGGCGAATAATACAGTCATTGATATAAATCATCCGTATTATCTCAGTTCATCTGATCATCCGGGCTTATCACTAGTTACAGAGTTGTTAAACAACCAAAACTATCACCACTGGAGTCGTTCGGTTACGATCGCACTATCTGCAAAATTAAAGCTTGGATTCATCGATGGAACACAACCAAAACCTGCAAATAACTCTCCTCAGTTGAGTTTGTGGATGAGAAGCAATGATTTGGTTATATCCTGGCTTCTCAATTCCATTTCATCAGAAATTCACAAAAGTGTTGTTTATCTCACCACTGCAAAGCAGATCTGGGATGATCTTTTGCAAGGTACTCTCCGAGTAATGTTCCTCGTCTGTTTCAACTTCGAAAAGATCTAGCATCTCTAAGTCAAGGTACGAAATCAATAACTAACTATTTTACTACATTTCGAAGCATAATTGATGAACTTGACAATCTATCACCAATACCTAAGTGTTTTTGTACTTCTACTACTTGTGCTTGTGAAAATGCTCAAAAATTGTTTGAGTATGAGAAATTAACTAAGTTGAGTCAATTTCTGATGGGATTAAGTGAGCAGTTCACATCTGTTAGAGGTCAGATTCTACTCATAAATTCATTACCTGATATTAGTCAAGCTTATTCAATGTTGCTGTAATAGGAAAATCAGAGAGACTACTCTAGTAATGTGATTGTTGTTCCTGAAAACATTGCTATGAATGCAAAACTGCACACTAGCTTTAAGCCAAAGCAAGTCAAGAAATTCACAGATCCAAGTGTAATGTGTGACTACTGTAAGATGCAAGGTCATGTGAAGGATAAGTATTTTGCACTTCATGGATATCCTGATTGGCATAGATTGTATGGTCAGCCAAAACCAAAGGTCAAATTAGCACAAAGAAAGTTTAATGCTAATGCTGTCACAACTCCTGATGTTGAACAATCTGTAACTGCTGCTGTTACTGATACAAACAAGGAGTCTACTTCAATGTTCACTGAAAGTCAATATCAGCAACTTCTGAATCTACTTCAACAGGCTCAGGGCAAAACACCTGATATCTCTAATGCTACATGGATGAATACTGCTGTCTGAATCAAACTGTGCAGGTACACTTCAATGCATTATTCCTGCTTGTCAAGCCAATAGTGTTCAGTTTAATAGTTTTGCACATACTTGGATTCTATACTCTAGTGCTACACACCACATAACTCCTCATAAAAATCTATTAGTCAATATACAACATGTTGAGTCTGAATTGCTTCTTCCAAATGGTCACAGATCTTGTGTTACTCAAACTGGACATGTAATTCTTAATTCATAAATTACTCTGAAAGAAGTATTATATGTTCCAGATTTTCAATGCAATTTGTTATCTATACCTAAACTCACAGTTAATAATGCTTGCATTATTTCTTTTTCTTCTTTAAAATGTTTGTTTCAAGACCCTACTGTTCAGAAGAAGACAAAGATTGGTGAATTAGATGCAGGCCTGTACAAACTTCATACAAATCATCTCATTCCTTATACTAATGTGTGTAGTGTCTCAAGTAATCAGTGGCATACAAGATTAGGGCATCCTTCATTGTCTGTTCTTAATAAAATCCTAGAAGTAGGAGTTCATGATAATGTTGATTGTTGTGATGTTTGTCAATTCTCCAAACAAACTAGAATTCCTTTTACAGACAAACAGTCTTCTGTAGTGAGTGCTTTGATATTGCTCACTGTGATGTTTGGGGGCCATACAGATATAACACTCATGACAAATGTAATTCTTTTCTCACTATTGTAGATGAATTCTCAAGGTGTACTTGGCTATATCTTTTGTCTGATAAATCTCAAGTGACTTCTTTGCTTCTGTCTTTTATGTCTTATGTATCAAATCAGTTCAAAACTACTATTAAGACAATAAGATCTGATAATGGTACAAAATTTGTTAATTCCATTCTTACAACAAAAATGCAAGAGTTAGGAATCATTCATCAAACTAGTTGTGTTTACAGTCCTCAGCAAAATGGTATTGCTGAGAGAAAGCATCAGCACTTGCTCAATGTTGCTAGATCTCTTAAATTTCAATCAAATGTTCCTATTACCATGTGGGGGGATTGTGTCTTGACAACTGCTCATCTTATAAATCTTCTTCCTACTATTCATTTGAAGAACAAATCCCCATATTAAATTCTGTTTAAAAAAAACCAGACTATTCAAGTCTCAAAAACTTTGGATGTTTGTGTTACATCAGTGATTTTCATACTGATGGTGATAAGTTTGCTCCCAAAGCACTCAAATGCTTATTTGTTGGTTATCCTTTCAATAAAAAAGGATATAAGGTGGTTGATCTTGATACTAAGAAATGCTATGTTAACAGAGATATAGTCTTTAAAGAGGATATTTATCCATTTAAAGACAAATCTCCTCCTATTCTTGATACATCTCCTGACAACTTGATGTTTCCAGCCTCTCCTTTGCAACATGACACTGATAATTCTGTTGTTCATTTTCTTGATCATGCTACTAATAATGATACTAACAGTACAACTACTTCTATCATTTGACCAGTAAGAAACAAAACTCTTCCTGTCAAACTAAGAGATTTTACAGGTCTGCCAAGGCATCTAATTCCCACTCTGCAACTTCTATAAGTGATCAGGTAAACACTGTTTCTTGTTCTTATCCAATTCAAAACTACATATCTTATGACAATGTGTCATCATCATACTCCAAATATTTAGCTGCTACTGTTCAGTCATCTATACCATACACCTATAAGCAAGCTTCTATTGATCACAACTGGTTACAAGCTATGAAAATTGAGCTGAATGCACTAGAGAGTAACAACACCTGGGAAATTGTTCCTAAACCATATAATCATCATATAGTAGATTGCAAATGGCTGTTCAAAATCAAATACAAGCCAGATGGGAGTATTAAAAGGTACAAAGCAAGATTAGTGGCCAAAGGCTTCACTCAGACTTATGGATTGGATTATTTGAAACTTATGCACCAGTTGCTAAAATGACTATTGTCAGATTACTTATTGTTGTTGCAACTACTAAAGATTGGCAAATTTATCAATTGGACATTACAAATGCCTTCTTACATGGTGATATGAATGAAACTGTATATATGAGACTTCCACCTGGATATCTTCAATTGTCCACCTGTGTTGATCTTACTGGCATTACAGATCCTTCTACTGTTATTTGCAAACTCAAAAAGTCTTTGTATGGTCTTAAACAAGCTCCAAGATGTTGGTTCACTAAATTCTCCAAGGCTTTAATAGAGTATGGTTGTAGTTAGTCACATTCTGACAACAGCTTGTTCACATTGACATCCAACAATCAATTTGTGGCAGTCTTAGTCTATATGGATGACATCCTGATAACAGGCTCTTTCAAGTCTCTTATGCAGCAAGTTATTGAATTTTTGGCTACAAAGTTCAAAGTTAAAGATTTGGGATCCCTTAAATACTTCCTTGGCATTGAGGTTGCCAGATCTTCAGCTGGAATCTACTTACATCAAAGTAAGTATACTCTTGACATACTCAAGGATACAGGCTTACTAGCTGCTAAACCATCCTAGATTCCTATTGAGCAAAATCATAATCTCCAAGATAATGCCAGTCCTCTTTTACCTGATTCCAGTGTCTCTTCCTATAGAAGAATTGTGGGAAGATTACTATATCTTACAGTCACCAGGCCTGATATCTGTTACTCTGTCCAAGTGTTATCACAATTTATAGCAACTCCTAGGTCTGATCATTTACGAGCTGCTCATAAGGTTGTTAGATATCTCAAAAATGCTCCTGGCCAAGGTATTTTAATGTCTTCTCATAATCCACTGTCTCTATCTGCTTACTGTGATTCAGATTAGGCAGGTCATAAAACTTCTAGACATTCTCTTACTGGCTACTGTGTTAAGTTTGGTAATTCTTTAATTTCCTGGAAGTGCAAGAAACAACACACTATTTCCAGGTTATCAGCTGAAGCTGAGTATAGAAGTATGGCAGCTACTTGCTGTGAACTGACTTGGTTGTTGAATTTGTTTAAAGCTTTCCAAATCCAGTCTCTTACTCCTGTTACTCTTTATTGTGACAATAAGTCAGCCATTTATATTGCTTCCAACTCAGTTTTTCATGAAAGAACAAAACACATTGAATTAGATTGTCATTTGGTTAGAGAGAAGTTACAACTGGGCATGATTCAACCAACCTACATCAGCACTTCTTTACAACCTGCAGATATTTTTACAAAGGCATTATCTTCTGCTCAGCTGCTTTTCTTTAACTCCAAGTTAGGAGTTTGTAATCTGTTTTCTCCTCCTAACTTGAGGGAGGATGTTAATCATATAGACAAAGAGCAAGAGCCAAAGTTGCAGCCAGACTCAGCAAAAGAAATAAATTCTGATATGCTAAAGTCTGATATGCTAAAGTCTGATATGGTAAAGTCTGATATGCTAACAGGTCCAGCACATGACAGCTCAGGTCCAGCACAACACAGCTCAGCAAAAGTTAGTTACAGATTAGTGGCTCACAATGACTCTTGTGTCAGATATATAAGTCAGTTATTATCACTTTAAGTAATTGCTTTTTCGTGAATTAGTATGTTTGTTAAAATATGTACAATAAAATTAAAAGAACAATTAATTCGAAACCGAGCAAGTACTTTCGTAAATAAAATATAAATGGAACAAAATTATAAAACTCTGACATGTTTCTTTCGTAATATTATTAAAAGCTTAATTAGTACATTGATATTGAAATTTGTTTTTATTAAAATTTTTTTGGCAAAAATCTAGAATGATAGAACTTGATAAAGTATATTGGAACTCAATGAAATTGAGCAAGATATTCAAAAAGTACTCCCCAAAAGACTACAAATTTAAAAGACGAGAAATGACTTGTAAAATGTTGACTACGGTACAATGGTTTAGGGATACTTACGAATGACTTAAAATTAAGACTTCATTAGAAAATGAAAAAACAACTTGAGATAATTTATGAAATGGCCCGTGGTTGTTTAACTTAACCAGCATGCATACAACAGCTTATCACAGGAAGCACAGATCATTTCCAAACTGAAATTTGAACATCTAAAAATAGAAATGCGATAGTACTATACATCAGTAGCTAGTCCGGGGGTACTTTTGATTAAATTATGCCTTCTGATTTCCAAGAAACAAGCGAGTCAATACTCTATCTGTGATAAAAGAGGCCTTCATCAACTCCGCAGCCTAACAAAACAAATTTCAATCAGATTAGCAATTATACTTGATGTGTAAATGTGTATACAATAGTAGTCGAAATATCAGTTTTTTTTGCTAAGTGTCGAAATATCAGTTTAATATTAGTTCTAATTACCTCCTCTTGTCCGATAAAAACCTCCAGTGTCTCGAGCGCATCCAAGTCTTTAACTTCACAAGCAGTGAGCACAGAAATAGCAGAAACAGCAGACATTGGCTTCACTTGAAGATTATCCATAACTACATACTTCATTAACCCTTTAACATATCCTGATCCACTTTCAACTTCAACTTCCTTGGCGGGACTATGGACATACGTCAATTGTTTCGTCATCTCCTTCCCACATGTAGGGCACTTGGCTCCAGGATCGTTGGACACATATGGATGAAAAGTAATACTAGTATGATTACGCCTACGTTTAGTACTGCTGCTATTAGGTTTAGTGCTGTAGCTATGATAGCCACATCGGTATAGAACTTTTGGTACACTTCGTTCTTCCTTGGCTATTTCTGCCAACAAGAACGGAGTATCTGCAAGAGAGCTTGATGATACTTTCGGATTCAGTACATTATGTTTATTCAGATTTGGTTCCATGTAATTTTCATGCATGGCTTCGATGCTATCGTAAATATTCCACAAAGATCCAACCATCTCGTGGTCGAACAGATATTTTACAACTGTGCCGGCCGGAATCGAAATTAGATGAAAAAGAAAATCAACAAAATCTTTTCCAGCTTCTCCTATGACTACTCTATTGGAATTTCTGTCTACAAGGAGCCTCAGGCTGATTTTAGTGTTACCCATTATTCACAAATGATTGGTTGGTTTGAACTAGACGAGAAGATTAGTGTAACAAACACTTCTAACGATGTTTGATATTTATGTACACGTTATGAAAAAAGTCAAAAACTAATGGAACGGAATACATATCGACCAGGCTTTTCATTTATACATGTACGATCAAGTCAAATTCATTTTCGGTGGAGTGACGGTTTATGATATGCATGTATCCAAATGAGAGTTGGGAAGCAATAAAACAAAATAAGTAACCACGTATACTCGGATACAATTGTTTTTTTTTTACAGAAATGCGGATACAATTGTTCACTATATACATACTAGATGAGTTTTGATGTATCATAAAATCGTACAATATTAGTTTTATTTTTTACTGGGCCCGTAAACTTCTTATAGTGATCCTATATATATAATTCATTCGATTACCTACGTATATTTGCATGTTAATTAATAAAAAAGCAAAAGCATATGCAATTATCTCAAACTCTTACAACACTAATCCATCAAATAAATTAGAACAATAATGTAAAACCGTCGACTCTGCGGATCCCTAGCACAGTGACACTGATATCTTCAATCTTGTGAACTTTAGTCGACCAAATTTTTTAATCCAATGAAAGATGCAAGAAAGAACACCAATACTTTCTACCTCAAGATTGTGGCCTTAATTTGTTAAAAGCCTTCTTTTGTTTATCTTGTTTTTGTGAGTCGTGGGTCATAAAAAACATAATGGAAAGATATATTATTTGGTTCAACCTCTTTTTTATTACCCATCCAAAACTTAATAATTAATAATTTAAACACTAAATATAAACAATCAAAATTTGGAGGGTCGAATCCATCGACTACATGTTAAATCAGCCATTAATTTTAAGTTTAATTAATCAAGTTTTTAAATTCAAATCCCACCGATTAGTTACTAAACCAAGCATTTATTTTAAATTTTATTAATCATATATTACTCTAATATTATATAAAAATTATCTTAAATTGATTTCAATTTAGACGCTCCTTAATGGTCGAATTTTATACTCTTACGTCCTAATTTAGTCTAGACTTTTCATGATTAATCCATAATTTTGATTGAAAATTTCGTGTTATATAAAATTGAAAAATATTACAAAATTATTTATCGTGAAAAAAATATTTAGTTTATTTTAAGTTTTAAATTTCAATTTTAAAACTATTGAAAAAATAATTTTTAATTTGAAATTAAGATTGAGTTAAGAAAATGAGAGAAGTGTGAGGTACAAGTTTTTTTGTGTGATGTGTCCATGACACAATAATTATAAATTTATAGTACTATAATTTACTTTGTTTGGATTGATCAACTCTTTTTAATAATATTGTACCCCATACATTCACAATTACTACAGTAATTAAAACACTCCAAATTTATAAATTTCAGTACTTAGCCCATGAGACAAACGCTACGCATATAACTTTAATTTTCATATGTATATGTGTTCATCTCATATTAGTTTTAAAAAACTACCAACTTCTCACCTGATTGGGGATAACGCGTATCTGGCATTTTCATTTCAAAATAAAACTCGATCCGATGCCTTCTCGAGTTCAAACTTTTAAAACATTGCATATTAGTACGGCATATACAAGGAGTTAAGAAAACCAGAATTTTGTTGAACCTTCCTAAAGCTCACAAACTTTTGAAAAAAAACTTAATGCAGGGAAAGGGTTTGCTAGATTTGATTGCAAACGACTTCAGAAGTAATTTCATTACTGACAATAAAGTGCGTTTTGAATTAATTTGTCGAAGATGTCCATGATCAGATAATACATGCTTCTGCTATGTATCATGGATTATTATTTAAACAATACAGAAGTTATGCAGACTAGAAATCCGGTTTTGTATCTGCATCTCATCTCTATAATTTAGAAAATATGTTGATATTTTACCAGAAAAACTCTCTCCATGGGGATCCTCAAAATGGGGAATAATTATACAGATTAGAAACAAGTCCCCATACTTAGGGACTCACTGCAGAACCGCATCCTTCACCTTCCACATTTATATACTTCTGTTAGATTCTTGTACTGTGTTTCTTTTCTCTTTTGTATTTAAAGACCAGGGGAGAGACAAAGAAATATATAAAAAGAGTATGGGGATGAAAATGGGGCGTGAGAGCAAGTGATTCTTCTTTGTTAAACAAATTTAGGAATAATTTTGGGGAATTTCCATTTATAATAAGAATATAGGGATAGTTTTGAGATACCGGATGTGAATGCTCTAACTTGAATCTTGACATGATATATAATGTGAACAATGATATACGATGTGAACAATAATAATTGATCCATAATCTTGCTCTAACGAAAGATTCAAGATTCAAGAAAGAAAATCAAACAGTTTCAACCTCAACACAAACAAAGAGGTTCATACATATAAATTAGAATTTGAAATATTTTTCCTTGCATAAATGCTGCGAGAAACTTCGATGAGTGGCCCTCTATTAATAATCTCTCTTCTTGGATCTCTTTTTATGAGCACTTAGTTTAGAAGAGCTTTGTATCCCAAGAAACAGAGAGGTCAAAACCTTATCTGTTTCAAACGATTCCTTGAGCAGATCCACAGCCTACCAAATGTAAAGTATTCATCAGATACTACTATGCATTTAAGTCATTAACGTTCAAAAGAAAATGTTTAAACATAATAATAATGATATACATAGCTAGTTTACCTCATTCTTTCCTATATAAATCTCAAGCGTCTCAACTGCAGTCATGTCTTTAACATTGCTGAGAAGAGTTATACTCGAAATAGTTGACATGGGCTTCACCACAAGATTGTCCATGATCATATAATTAACCAGCTCTTTTACATATCCTCCTCCTTTTCCAATTTCTGCAGCCTTCTCATTCTCCGGAGACTCGATGTACCTTATTTCCACCCCCAAACTCTTGTTTCCACAAGCAGTACATCTTACCAGCATATTATTTGACATATATGCACAACCTCTGTTACATCTGTAGTAAACCTTGGTGCCATCAAGTTCATCATCAGCAGCACTTTTGTTGCCCAGCAACAAAGGAGTACCTCCAAGGCTGGAATAAACTTTTGGACTCAGAACTTCATCTTTATCCACGTTAGGCTCCATGTAACTGACATTCATAGCTTCGATGCTTTCGTAGATTTTTCCCAAAGAGCCAACCATTTTGTTTTTGGACAAAAGCTTAACAACTGTACCAACTGGAAGAGAAAGAAAATGGAAAAGAAAATCAACAAAATCTTTTCCGGCTTCCCCAAAGATAACTTTATTTTCATTTCTGTCTACAAGGAGCTTCAGGCTGATTTTTCCTGATTTAGCTTCTCCCATTGATGCTACTAGAACAAAACGTGAAGAGGTTTTTTATATTTACATACAGTGTGTGTTGGGTTTTGAATATTATGTGCCATTAATCTGATTTCAATAATTGTAGACTCTTCGTATGAAGATACTTTGAACTTCACATTCAATTCAAGTGTATAAATGTAGAATACCGATAAAAAAAATTCATCAGCCGAGAAAAATATTTTTACAGGTGAAATGTAAAAAACTAATCAATACTCCTTCGTCCCTTTTTAAAAACATCCCTTTTTTACAAAGAAACATCATTTTTTAATTGTTACATTTATAGAAATAGATATATTAAAAAAATGTAAGTTGTCCACGTATATACATGTCCCTATATATTGTATAAAATACTACTAAATGACGTGAAATTTGCTTTTGTCTCCTATATATTAAAAGAGGACGAATAAATTGAACCATGAAGTTAGTGTTTTACTCTTACTAGCATAAATCCCGTGCGATGCACGAGTTTTCATTAATATTTTAAATTTTTATTTATCAAGTTATATTATATTTTTAAAATATTTATATAAATATATAATGATTATAAATTTATAATAAAAATAATAGAATAACATGTGGTCGTAATTTAGTAGAATAAATAGATTATTTCTAGTAGTTTAGCAGATATGTAACACTATTATTTATATCTTTTAATAATATGATAAGTTGTATTCGTAGTTTAGTAGGATAAGTATACTATATTTAGTAGTAGTTTAATAATTTAGTAGTTTATTAGATATATAACACTATTTATCTATTTTTGTAATAATTAAAATTAGGGAATTATCGTTGAACCAAACCGTTGAACTTTGTATTCGTAGTTTAGTAGGATAAGTATACTATATTTATTAGTTGTTTAATAATTTAGTAGTTTATTAGATATATAACACTATTTATCTATTTTTGTAATAATCAAAATTAGGGAATTATTGTTGAACCAAACCGTTGAACCAAATTATCTTTATTCCGGCTATTATAATATAGTATAGATTTATTAAAAATTTACATATGCCATAACTATTGGGCTACAAAGATCATTTACCCCTCCCCCAGTTTTAATTAAAAAGGAAAACAAGTAGTGAGTGAATAAAATAGTTTCACTTACATTCATATTTATACTCAGTTTTTAAAAGCAGCGAAATTAAGTGATAATGAATGTAAATTTAACAAGTTTTCATTCCAAAATTTTCAGTCCAAAAATGAGATAAATGTACTTTACCTACTTAACACTTACTTTCTTCCCTTTAAAAAACTGAGGAGCTAGACCTTAGTTTATTTTAAAATTCTTATTGGATAAAGCACATACATTCATTCTTTCTATTCTATTTTATTATATTATTTAAACTTTGAGCAAATAAAATTTTGGCTATATTGTTATAGAATTCCATATATTCCGATGTCATATTGAATATTAAACGAAAAAATGTGAGTATTTCATAAAAGGTTTTTTATAAGATATATTAAATTTAAGTATTAAGATATATTAATCAATTTGCTAAATGAAATAATAAATATACAGACAATTAGTGAACTTGTTTTAACTATATTCCACATACATTATTTTTCAATGATTTTTTGGTCTTCAAATTGTGTATGTGTGTTTGTGTATATGTTACAGACAATTCAAATATTGTTACTTTCCCTTATAAATTTATTAATTATACAATTAAATAAAATATACAATTTTTTTTTTAAAATATAGAATGTAGTAAATTTAAGTTAAAATGAGTTGAAAAATTTAGATCTTGAACAATGTATAATACTTCACTCATATGTACGATAAACTCAATGCATAAAATCATGTACTTGAGTTTATCTTGACCCAATGTTATGACTAGGGCTGCACAGAATTCAGGTCTGGACCTGTAACCCGGACTGGACCGGGTCTACCGGTCCAAGACCTGAACCGGACCGAACATATCCGGTTCGGTCCCCCGTCCTTATAATTGAAAAAATCCGATCTTCGGTCCGGTCCAGTCCAAAACCTGAAAAACTTCGGTCCAGACCTAAATGGACCTGAATTCATATATATAATTATTTTACCTTTAGTTTATGTCTTATAAGATCATATATAAATATTAAATATTCACCCATATCATATTTTATTGATCCAAGTTAATAGATAATAAATTCATATAATAAAATAGATCGATACTGAACTTTAAATTACTAAATTTTGTACTTCATGTAATAAAATATTGATATTCATACTCTTAAGATTTTATATTTACTTTTAAAATAATAAAATATGTACTTATTTTCAAATTTTTATTTACATGCCCAGTAACACATTTTTTAATGAATATAAATTTGGAAAAAAAATTATATATTTAATTTTTTTATATAAATATTAATTAAACTGGTCCAAACCGGTCCGGTCCCGGTCCAAACCGGGTTTTTCCAGTCCGGTCCGGCCTCAAGACCGGATAGAGCTGGTTCGGTCCTCAGTCTTTAATTCTGAAAAAATCCGGTCTTCGGTCCGGTCCGGGTCGGTCCGGTCCATTTTTTAACCTTTGTGCAGCCCTAGTTATGACAAATAAACGAAGATTAAGTCATAATTTAAAAAACTATATTAATACTTATTAAACCGTCATTCATAATGTATACAAAATATTACCGCAAGGGAACTTGCCGATGTATTACATATAGTTAAACAGGCGAGACAACTCCAAGAATGACAATCCAAGAATGACTACTAGAGATGCACGCGGGTCGGATTTGACGGATTAAATTCAAAATCTAACTCAACCTGTTAATTCAATTTTAATAACTTTTAACCCAATTAAAGTTCGGGTTAAATTTTATCAGTCGGGTTCTTTAGAATTTGAGTAGGGTTAGGTGGGATAGAACATAAAAAATTATTATGTATGCGTACAATAATGTTAAAATAAAATAAAACAGGCTTGGTGGAATTTCTTAAGTACAAGTTTTTAGTATAATAGTTATTATGCTCACCGAGACTCCTTTTGATCAGGTGTGCGCATGAATACTGTCAAAGTGTTTATATTATTACCTAAAGTAAGTTCATACTTAACTAAAAAAAAGCTTGGCCATGTACAGTTACATTTAAATATGATTTTCGAGCATAAAGTTACATTTACCTACCATAATAGTGTTAAATGTTAATCGTATTATTAAAAGTAAGGGTGCGTGTCACATTGAAATGAGCCAATTAAATACAAATTCCTAGCCCAACTCATTTAATTCAGTTTTAATAATTTTTGGATTAAAGTCTGGTTTGAATTTTTTCGGGTCGGGTTATGGTTATCTCGGGAAAGGTATGGTCGGTTTGGGACCCGTAGGCACACCTAATGACTATTGTATAAAATTAAGAAATTTTGTAATATGTCTCGAGATACGTGGTCAATTTTGAATTTTACAAATATACTATAGTTATATCTCACATGAGTTTACGTGCGTCCATTTCAAATATAAATAATAAATATGCGTACTCAGTTGTTTAATTTAATAAAGCTTATTTAACGTCATTTAAATCTAAAATATTTTTTTAACAAATTTAAAATTATTATATGCCTTTAATGGACATATTTTTTATTCAAAAATTATGAAATAAAACTCACAAATTAATAAATTTGGTACATGAGAATCATATATGATGTTAGAAATTACTATAAAATATGAGATAAAGTAAAAAAATATTTCCCCCTTTTCAAATCATAAAATTATTTTAATTTATATATATATAAATTTATTCGAGAAATTATTTCTGTATAAAAAGTGGTATGTGCCTCGTACGGGTTTTTACGCTAATTTTTTATAAACTGCCGTTCTCATTCATCAATGACAATTGATTAGATTATTTCCAATTTTACACCTATGTAAGTCTTCTTTTTCAAGTTATCAACAAAGAAAATTAAGGGCCGTAAAGGAAATTGAATTCACATTAACTACACTTTGACAATAGTAACTAACTTTCTTAATAGTTGTGTAAATTCTAAAACGTCATTCTTTTGCAAATAGAGTGATTAATTGTATATATTTATTACGAAGTCAAACATCGAAAGTAACAATCAAGGGTTAAATATGAAAAATTATGTATTGATGCTTCCGTAGACAGCTTTGGACTATTCATATGAGCAATTTCTGCATTTGTCATTGTAACTTGCCAACGGATAATTGTATAAAATAGTAATTGATGTGCTTGAGATAATACATGTTCCCGTGATATTATTTACACATAACTTACACGTAAAGACGCCACCATTGAAGAGGGAAATGGTTGCCATTGAAATTCAAACATGTTGCATTAATTTGAATGGCGGCTGATCACGAAAATGTGACTGAATCGGACTCTTAACTCTAACATTGCTATTTTCATCATCATCAATTTCATACTTGTATTCTTCCTCGGCAGTTATTATAATGATTTACGGTAATTTAAATTATAGTGCAGAAACCCTTATTCTCCCTAGAAGAAAAGATCTCACATAAACATGAATACTGTCCTAGTTGGCAACCCAAACCAATAATTAATTCCAAAATCCCACCCTCTTGAATAACAAATATTTGTGATCAATGATCAATATGGAATAATGTGTGAATATATAATAGTAATTATTGTGTGTATATATAATAAATGACGCTAACAAAATGAATTGATAAATAGATGAAATATGCAAATGATTGAATCATGTATAACTGAAGCAAATGATTGAATTATGTATATCTGAAGCAAAGTGATAGAAATTTTTTTGTGGACGGTATATATTACAGGGATGATCGGACTAGTGGTATATGCAGTATGATAAGGGTAAATAAGATGGAAATGGTGGAAGAAGTCTATTGTGTTATTCGTATTTGGCAAGTAACCGTCCCAGATAAAGGAGAAAAAAGAGACTAAAAAATGATTACACGAATATAGTATACCCTTCTTTAGGGCACTTATTGCCACCAATTCTTTTCATAGCGGTGGTTACACAAAAAACAACATCTCTATTTTAATTTTTAAAGAATCCAAATCTTGCATGGTCACTGGCACATAATGTTGATCCCTCTTTTGGAATGTTAATAATTTCATCCATATCCACGTATGTAAAAGTATGTGTAAAAGTTTGATAGCGCTTGTAACGTTGTATGTTGTATTCTCAACTCAATCAATCTCTCGGCAACCGGGCTAATTGATTTGAATGGTAAGTAGAATGGTGGATATAAATTTATGTCATGTCCGAGATAGAGCGATTCCATGCCCAAAAAATAATGGGTTTCTTCACTTTACCTATTCAATTTCAATGAATTTACGGTACTATTTCAAAATCAAATACTTAGTGGTGAGTTACTAATTTTTGTGGTCTTCCATTATGTCAACAATCCTCATCATTTTTTGTGGATTTGTAAAGTGGGTTTTCAACATTTAGAATGGGTTTTTGAAAAATTTGATATTTTTCTAGTAGTTTTAGTGTTCTACCATATTGAGTTCAAAGGGTATGTTAGATATATTTGAGATGTCATGTCTAATATGATTCATGTTTAGTTTTCAGATCTTAACAAACAGGACATATCAGGACTTACTGAAATCAGGACTTACTGGAAGTCAGAACTTAATATCAGAACTTAAGGTCATATCAGAACTTAAGTTCGAGATGACTTTCATATAAGGAAGGAAGCTGATTTGCAGTAGAAGATCGAGACTGACTTACTGAAATCAGGACTTACTGGAAGTCAGAACTTAATAACAGAACTTAAGGTCATATCAGAACTTAAGTTCGGGAAGACTTTCATATAAGGAAGGAAGCTGATTTGCAGTAGAAGATCGAGACTAAAACAAAAGAAGATATGCATGGAAAGAGTATGAAAGACTGAAAGACTTGTAGAAGATATCTGATTGATATATTTTAGGAGACATAATTGTATTTCATATTAATTAGAAGTTATCTTGTAACTGTGTACTATATAAACACAGACTTAGGGTTTACCCTATATGTGTTATCATTATCGAGAAGATTATACATTGTAACCTAGCAGCTCTTAGTGATATTTTGTTCATCACTGAGAGAGAACAATAGTTCTTATTGTAACATAGTTTATTCAATATGCTTGATCTTTGTTACATACTTGTGTTAAATTAAGTTGATTGTATAAATACTGTATTCAACCCCCTTCTACAGTGTTGTGTGACCTAACAATTGATATCAGAGCTTTTCTTTTAACACACATAAGTAAAGATCCAAACAATCATGTTTGAAGAAGCACAAACTCCAACCAAGCCCACCAAAACTGAAAAAACTCAAAAGACTCAAACCCACAGTCGATATGAGACTATTATTGTTCCCATACTGAGACCTTTTGAGTATCCCATATGGAAAGTGAAGATGGCTATATTTCTGGAAGCTACAGATCCAGAATACCTTGACAGAATTAATGAAGGACCACATAAGCCTACCAAGCGCTCTGTTGTAGCTGCTGATCAACCAACAAAGATCATACCAAAGGAGAAATATGAGTACACAGCTGAAGACATCTCATCTATTTCCAATGATGCAAGGGTAAGGCATTTGCTGCATAGTTTCATTGATAATGTCATTTCAAACAGGGTAATTAATTGCAAAACTACAAAGGAGATATGGGATGCTTTGGAGACAAGATGCCAGGGAACTGATGCAATCAAGAAGAACATGATGACTATACTCACTCAAGAGTATGAGCACTTTGACTCAAAAGCTGATGAGTCTTTAACTGACTTATATGACAATTTTGTCAAACTCTTGAATGATCTGTCACTGGTGGACAAGGAATATGATATTGAAGATTCAAATCTAAAATTCCTTTTAGCTCTTCCTGAAAATTGGGATTTGAAGTCTACTACCATAAGAGACAACTATGACCTTACTGAAACTACTCTGGATGAAATTTATGGTATGCTCAAGACTTATAAACTTGAGATGGATCAAAATAGCAAGAAGAATGGAAGAAAGTTAAGGACAGTTGCTCTTAAGGCTAAGGAGGAATCTCCTAAAATGGCTGCCTCAAAAAGGGGCAAAGGAAAGGCTCTCATCATAAAGTTTGATTCAGAGTCATCATATTCTGATGATGATGATTCAAAAACTGAAAGTTTACCTGAAATAGATGTTGATGAAGAGATGATGAAATTGTGTGCTCTTATGGTAAAGGGTATCACAAAGATAGCCTAGAGGAAATTCAGGAAATGCAAGAAGTTTTCCAGGAAAAGTGGAAGTTCTGATAAGAAGGGGTTCAGAAAGTCTGAAGGCAAGGGAGGAAAGTCTGACAGAGGAGACAACTCAAATGTCAAATGTTACAACTGTGGTGAAAGAGGCCACATATCTCCTGACTGCAAGAAAGGAAAAAGTGACAAAGGCAAGACACTTGTCACAAAGAAAAGCTGGACAGACAATTCAGATTCTGAACATGAGGTAAACTATTCCCTGATGGCAAATGCTGATAGTGTTAGATATATTTGATAATGTCATGGCTAATGTGATTTATGTTTAATTTTCAGATCTTACTTAAACAAGATAAATCAGTACTTACTGGAAGTCATGACTTAAGGATATCAGTACTTATATTATCAGGAGATAATCATCAGAAGATGGATATCAGAACTTAAGTACTGAAGGACGTTCAGATAAGGAAGGCAGCTGGTTAAAGGAAAGAAGATCGAGACAAACATAAGAAGAGATATGCATGAAGATGGAATTCTATGAAGAATAGAATATTTGGAAGAAAAAGATATCTGATTGATATATTTTAGGAAGCAGAATTATATTCCATATCAATTAGCGATTATCTTGTAACTGTGTAGTATATAAACATAGATATAGGGTTTACACTAAAAGTGTTATCACAATCGAGAAGATTATTCATTGTAACCCTAGCAGCTCTCGTGATATTTGTTCATCACTGAGAGAGAACAGTTACATACTGTAACATAGTTTATTGTTTCAATAAAGTTTGTTTTCTGTTACTTGAGTTATTAAAGTTTGATTTGATTTTGCTATACACTGTATTCACCCCCCTCTACAGTGTGTGTGTGACCTAACAAGTGGTATCAGAGCCTATCTGTTAACACACAAATAGTTTAAGATCCAAACACAATCATGTCTGAAGCAGAAACTCCAACTAAGCCCACCAAAGCTGAAGAACCTCCAAAGACATAAATTCAAAGTCGATATGAGACTATTAGAGTTCCCATATTGAGACCATCTGAATATGCCATATGGAAGGTGAGGATGACCATGTTTCTGGAAGCTACAGATCCAGAATATCTTGATAGAATCAAGGAAGGGCCTCACAAACCAACCAAGCTCGCTGTTGCAGTTGCAGGTGAAGCAACAAAGTCTGTACCAAAAGAGAAGAGTGATTACACTGCTGAAGATATCACATCAATTGCTAAGGATGCTAAGGTACGGCACTTACTGCATAGTGCTATTGATAATGTAATGTCAAACAGGGTAATAAACTGCAAGACTGCAAAGGAGATATGGGATGCCTTGGAAATAAGATGTCAGGGAACATACGATTAAGAAGAACAGGAAGACAATACTCACTCAAGAGTATGAACACTTTGACTCAAAGGCTAATGAGTCATTGACTGATTTATATGATAGATTTGTCAAATTCTTGAATGATTTGTCACTAGTTAATAAGGAGTATGATCTTGAAGATTCAAACCTCAAATTCCTGTTAGCTCTTCCTGAA
This sequence comes from Apium graveolens, assembly GCF_009905375.1. Lineage (NCBI taxonomy): Eukaryota > Viridiplantae > Streptophyta > Magnoliopsida > Apiales > Apiaceae > Apium > Apium graveolens. The sequence goes on along the minus strand of NC_133656.1, from coordinate 160,226,779 downwards.
TGCTGGGATTTGAAGGCAACAACAATAAGAGACAACTATAATCTTGATGAAATAACTCTTGATGAAATTTATGGAATGCTCAAGACTCATGAACTTGAGATGGAACAAAGAAGCAAGAGGAAAGGAGGAAAGTCAAGGACAATTGCTCTTAAGGCTGAAGAAGAATCCCCCAAGGCAGCTACCTCAAAGAAAGACAAGGGTAAAGCTCTCTTCACAAAGTTTGATACTGAGTCATCAAGTTCTGAAAGTGATGATGACTCAGAATCTGAAAGCTTGCCTGAGACGGATGCTGATGAAGAGATGATAAAGCTGTGTGCTCTTATGGTGAAAGGAATCACAAAGATTGCATACAGGAAGTTCAGGAAGGGAAAGAAGTTTTCCAGGAAAGGCACAAGTTTTGATAAGAAGAATTTCAGAAAATCTGAGGGCAGATGAGGAAAGTCTGACAGAGGAGATTATACAAATGTCAAATGCTACAACTGTGGTGAGAAAGGCCACATATCTCCTGATTGCAAGAAAGTGAAGAGTGACAAAGGCAAGGCTCTTGTCACAAAGAAGAAAAGCTGGACAGATAACTCAGATTCTGAAAGTGAGGAGAATTATGCCTTGCTGGCAAATGCTGATAAGGCAAGTGCTGAAAGCAGTTCTGAAGCTGCTGTATTAAAGGTACCTCAAACTACTTATGCCTTCCATACTGATGATATTAATGAGTTGATAAGATATCTTAAAACCATGTTTATTAGTTATAGAGATCAAACTTTAACATGTGAAAGATTAACTTCTGAAAATCTTGCTTGCAAAAAGAGGAATGATTATTTAGAAAAAGAGTTAGTCATGTTCCATCAAACTCAGAAAGATAGAGATGATGCTTTTTATGTTAGGGATGAAGTGCTTAAAATTAATGAATCTCTAAAAGCTGAGTTAGAAAAGGAAAGAGAGATTATCAGGACTTGGACTAACTCTGGCAGAACAACTCAGAATTTGTTAAGTAGTGAAAACTGGAAAGAGGGCTTAGGTTATGGAGAGGATAAGAATGATAAAGGAACTGTAGATATTAAGCCTGTAGTTGTTAAACAAAAGCCAAAGTTAAAACCTGTTAAGTTTGTAGCTGTAAAGTCTGATAATGAGAAATCAGAAGTTAAAAAGGAATTAACTTCTGACAAACTAAAACAGGAAAAGACAACTGAAGTAAACGTAGGCTTAATGACTAAGAAGCAGCTTAAGCATAAGCTGAAAGATGTTAAGAATGCAAACAAGGTAAAATCACCTAGGAAAAATAGGAATGGAAAGGAAGGTGTGAATAAAAGCAATGATTATAAGCCTGTTCCTGAAGCTCCTAGGAAAACATGTCATAACTGTGGAAGTTCTAACCATCTGGCTTCTTTTTGCAGGAAGAATAAGAACATAAACTCCTTACCTTCAAAAGTCAGGAGTTAAGAGTCAGTCTGTTAGATATAAGCCACAAAATCCTTATTTTCATTGTGGTAGTTTATGGCATTCCATTTATACTTGTAAGGAATATCATAGTTTGTACTATGATTATTATCAAATAAAACCTTCTTTAAAGAAAGTTACCATTGTTCCTTCTAGTGTAAGTTCTGATTCAAAGTCTGATAGTGTAAATTCTGATAAGAAAAATGTTAACATAAACTCTGATGCTAAATCCGCTGCATATGTTAACAGACTTAATAAAGCCAAAGGATCCAAGCATGTCTGGGTCCTTAAAACTAATAATTAGTGGTCTTTGTGATTGCAGGGCAACAGGAAAAACATCTTAGTTCTGGAAAGTGGATGCTCTAGACATATGACTGGAAATAAAGCCCTGCTATCAGACTTTGTGGAGAAGGCTGGCCCAAGTGTTTCTTATGGAGATGGAGACATTGGAAAAACATTGGGATATGGCAATATCAATCTTGGGAATGTCATCATTAAAGAAGTAGCTCTGGTCTCAGGACTTAAACACAATCTGCTGAGTGTCAGTCAAATCTGTGACAGAGGTTATCATGTGGATTTCTTTGAAGAACACTGTGAAGTTGTAAGTAAATCTACAGGCAAAGTTGTTCTGAAAGGATTCAGGCATGGTAACATTTATGAAGCCAAGCTTTCAACAAGTACTGATGGTTCTGCAATCTGTCTGATGAGTAGAGCATCAATTTAAGAAAGCTGGAATTGGCACAAGAAACTCTCTCATTTAAATTTCAACAATATAAATGAACTAGTCAAGAAAGATCTTGTGAGAGGATTGCCAAAGTCAGTATTTGCTCCTGATGGCCTTTGTGATTCTTGTCAGAAGGCTAAACAAAGGAAATCCTCATTCAAGAGCAAGACTGAATCATCAATTCTTGAGCCTTATCACCTTATACATGTTGATCTATTTGGTCCAGTAAATGTCATGTCTATTGCAAAGAAGAAGTATGCGTTGGTCATAGTGGATGAGTTCACCAGATACACATGGGTGTATTTCTTGCACACAAAAAGTGAAACTGCATCTCTCTTGATTGATCATGTCAAGCAACTGGATAAATTGGTCAAAGACTTAGTGAAGATAATAAGAAGTGATAATGGTACTGAGTTCAAGAATTTGATAATGGAAGAGTTCTGCAAAAACCATAGAATCAAACATGAATTCTCTGCTCCTGGAACTCCACAACAAAATGGAGTTGTTGAAAGGAAGAATAGAACTCTCATTGAAGCTGCACGTACAATGCTTGATGAAGCAAAGCTTCCAACCTATTTCTGGGCTGAGGCTGTGCAGACTGCTTGTTTTACTCAGAATGCAACACTCATTAACAAGCAAGGAAAGACACCATATGAGATGGTGAAGAAAAAGAAGCAAAATATGAAGTATTTTCATGTATTTGGATGCAAGTGTTTTGTTCTTAAGACTCATCCTGAACAACTATCCAAATTTGATCTAAAAGCTGATGAAGGAATCTTTGTAGGATACCCACTTTCCACAAAAGCCTTCAGAGTCTATAACTTGAGAACAAAAGTGGTCATGGAATCTATCAATGTCTCTTTTGATGATAAGAAGATTACTGGACTTGAAGATTTTATTGATCATGATCAGCTGAGATTTGAAAATGAAGACTCAAATTCTGATACTGAAAATCCTGACAATCTAAATCCTGATACTGCAAACTCTGATGGATTAAACTCTGATGTTATTGAAACTGTGGTGACTACGCCAAAGGAAGATGCACCTATGCAGGGGAAGCATACTCAAGATCTAACCACATCTCAAGAAGCATCAGAACATACATCTGGCTCTTCAAGTTCTGATTCGTCAAGTTCTGATAAGCCAAGTTCTAATAGTTCTGAAAATCTAAATTCTGAAGAATCCAACTCAGAGAGCATAGTTTCAGGGGGAGCATCAGAAAATGTTAATGAAGACAACATGGATCATGGGGGAGCATCCAGTTCTAGAGAGAACCTTCCATCTGCAAGAAGTGGACTAAATCACATACACCTGATTTGATAATTGGAAATCCTGATGCAGGTGTCAGAACTAGAACAGCTACTTCAAGTGAATGTCTTTACAATTCTTTTCTTTCTCAGACTGAGCCAAAGAAAGTGGAAGAAGCTCTTTAAGATGCTGATTGGGTGCAAGCAATGCAGGAAGAGTTAAATGAATTTGAAAGAAACAAAGTCTGGACCCTAGTGCCAAGACCAAAAAACAGATCTGTTGTTGGTACAAAATGGGTATTCAGAAACAAAACTGATAGTGATGGCATAATTACAAGGAATAAGGCAAGGCTGGTTGCAAAAGGATATTCTCAACAGGAGGGAATTGATTATGATGAAACAGTTGCACCAGTTGCTAGATTGGAAGCCATAAGGATATTTTTGGCTTATGCTGCTCACAAAAAGTTTACTGTCTTTCAAATAGATGTGAAAAGTGCTTTTCTCAATGGAGAATTGGAGGAAGAAGTATATGTTGAACAACCTCCAGGCTTTGTAGATTCCAAATATCCAGATTATGTCTACAGGCTTGATAAAGCACTTTATGGACTTAAGCAAGCTCCAAGAGCATGGTATGAGACTTTAGCTCAGTTTCTTCTGGAAAGTGGATTTAACAGAGGAATAATAGACAAAACACTATTCTACCTCAACCATGGAAATGACTTACTTTTAGTCCAGATTTATGTTGATGATATCATTTTTGGTTCTACAAATGACAGACTTTGCAAGAAGTTTGCCAAACTGATACAGTCAAGGTATCAAATGAGTATGATGGGGGAACTTAGCTATTTTCTGGGCTTTCAAGTCAAGCAGAATGAAGAAGGCACTTTTATTTGTCAAACTAAGTACACCAGAAATTTGCTGAAGAAATTTGGAATGCAAGATTGTTCAAGTGCATCCACTCCCATGGCCACTGCAATAAAACTGGACAAGGATACTGGTAAATCAGTAGATATTACTGATTACAGAGGTATGATTGGCTCTCTACTCTATCTAACTGCTAATAGACCTGATATCATGTATGCTACCTGTCTTTGTGCAAGATTTCAAGCAGATCCAAGAGAACCTCACTTAACAGATGTGAAAAGAAATTTCAAGTATCTTAAAGGAACAGCTGATCTGGGATTGTGGTATCCCAAAGAATCAGATTTTAAACTAATAGGTTACTCAGATGCAGATTTTGCAGGTTGCAAAATTGACAGGAAAAGCACAAGTGGAAGTTGCCAATTTCTTGGAGGAAGATTAGTTTCTTGGTTTAGCAAGAAACAAAAGTCAATTTCTATATCAACTGCAGAAGCAGAGTACATTGCTGCAGGAAGCTGTTGTGCACAGATTTTTTGGATGAAGAATCAGATACTGGATTATGGGTTAACATATTTTAAAATCCCTATTTACTGTGATAATCAAAGTGCTATTGCTATGACAGGTAATCCAGTTCAACACTCAATGACAAAGCACATCAGCATCAGGTACCACTTCATAAGGGAACATGTGGATGAAGGTACAGTGGAATTGTACTTTGTTCCAACAGATCAACAACTAAAGATATCTTCACAAAACCACTGTGTGAAGCTAATTTTACAAGATTGGTAAATGAACTTGGAATGGTTTCAGGTTCTTTCTCTAAATCTGCTTAGTTTTGTTCTGATGCATCAGACTTTATGATCAGTATTTACAGAAATTACTCTATTTGTGTATTCTGTGCTTAATTGAAAATTACTTAAGTACTGACTGTTGTCTGATGTGACTTTCTAAACTCTGATAGTGATATGTCTGTTTATGTAACTATTCTATCCTATGAGGATACCTGTGCTAGATGCTGACTTAGTAGTCTTCAATATACTAGAGATCCCATGTTAGAAGTAATAATTTATGTGGAAATCCATTGACACAAGCAAATTCTGATATTGAGCTTAGTTAAGTTTACTCTGTCTACCTTATTACTAAGTCAAAAACTAGAATAATGCTTCTCATCTGTTAAGTCTGATGTTAGTAAATCTGCTAAATGTACTAAGTGCTGATAAACCTCACTTATCAAAAGAAAAATGGAAAAGAAAAAGAAATAAAAATCAGGTACTCCTTTGAGGTCTAGAGTAAAAATGTGGAAGGGACGACCCACGTGCATTGCTGGTATTAAGTAATATGCATCAGAAAAGCAAAATATTTTCTTGGTGACTTTTCACACTCTATGATTACTGGAGAAATACTCTGATAATAGCATAAATTCTGATAAGCAGTCGTGACTCACTTACACCGAGAAGCCATTGTAAACTGGAATTTAAAAAGATGCACAAAATTAGCACAAAACAGTTGAGGTGGACTCAAGCATGAACTCATTCAATAGTAGGCTTCAGAATAATGACAGATTTTTAGTAAAGTTTTAGTTATGCCTTATTTCTAAGATGTACTGAAGTGAATCAGACTTTACTCTTTGTCTGATATTTAGCTTAATACACACACTAAACACTCCATATGAATGATGAAAATTACTGTGGTGATCTATGTTATTTTAGATGAACAGTTTATGTGTCAGATTGCATAAATTTTGAGGACAAGTTATGTTGAACGTTCTGATGATTAAGTACTGAAGAATCTATATCAGAATTTGTGTGAAGAATTACAAAGATAGGCATTCATTTTTTGAGTTAAGAAATCATGTTCTGATGACTGTTAAGTTCTGATATAAGTCTAAGTTCTGATATTAAAATTCTGATCCTTTACTTGACTTATTTGTGGATAAAATCTAAAAACAGTCTCATTTTAAATCAGAATATGTTTGGGCGGAATATTAACAGTCAATATAATTAGGGATAGTGGTACACGTACATGCACAGTAATTTTTACTTATTTCATGTGCGCATTAAACCCTGTTTTACCTTTCCAATGACTGTTTTTCTTCTTCCAAGTCTAGGGAGACGAGGTAGAATTATTTCTACCTGTTAGCATTAAATTTCCTTGTGCCTCCTGGCAATCTCTTGCCTATATAACCAACACTTCACATTAGCCTACATATTATTTCTTTTCTCACAAACTCACTCTCCTTTTCTTCATACCAACACAATCATGGTCAACTACAATATGTTTTTGAACTATGAAACCTTCAACATGGAGCTGAGCTGTGAAGCATGGCAGCATGAATGGCACGTCACTGTCATTCCTAATGAGATTTGGGACTCAGTTCCCCAGGAGGTTCTCACCTACCTCCTGTTCTTTTACATGGACTACCATCGCCATCTGGAGCGATTGGAGGAAGAAATGCTGGAAGCTCTCCGCCAGCAAGAGCGAATCATCAGACTCGCTATTCTTTTTGTAGAGAGTAGGAAGAAGAAATAACTTATTTTCTTCTTCCTGTTTTTCTTCATCGTCAGCCTTGCCCTGCTTCTTGAGCTAGGACTAAGGCTGTTGATGTTAGGTTTAGAAACTTAGGACAATCTTGTAATGCTCTGATGTAATTTAAATTTCATGAATGTATTCTCTTAATATATTAATGGAATTTCTACTTTTTGCAAGTTTTTGTCTCTGAGATGTTTGTAATTTAAATGCACTGATAAATCCTGATATATCTATATTCTGATGACCACTTCATTTTTGATTTAAATTAAGTTCTGATCTTAAAATATCAGTACTTGTTTATTTGATTTATTTTGGTCATTCTCACACTCAAATTTTTTTCAGAATATTGGTGTTGTAGTGAAAATAATTGAATAAGTGGGAACAGTTTAAATTTTGAATTAAAACTGATTTACCTCAATTAATGGAATTACTGGGTAAGTGGAACGGTTTTTCCTTAAAAAACTGCAAGTGGGTAAGTAATGATTACTGTTTTCCCGTTCCCATTAACTATTCATTATTGCTGCATGTTTGACAGGTGTCCAACGGTTATATTTTTTTACCAAGTATAAGTAAGAGAGAGAGAAGATTATACAATCTTTTATTTACTTTTACACTTTATCTCTCTTTCTTTGCTTTTACTCTCTCTCATCTCCTGACGTTGGTTTTTCATACAGACATTTTATCAAACACCTAACAGGCAAATCTTAAATTTCAATTATTCTCATGGCACCTAAGGATTTGATCATTGATGGAGCTAAGTTCGTTCCAAATAACTATGCTGCAATTCTCGATCATGTTGAAGCTCCGTCTGAGTTGCATTTTGTGTAAGATCTTCTTGCACACAGATCTTGGTAAATGCTGATCCTGAAACCTATAGATCTGTTTATCCTAATGTACAACCCACCACCACAACCCAAACACCACAACAACCATCAGAACATACCACTCATACATCAATTCCTCAACCTTCCCTCAGAACATATCTCAAATCATATCTCTCAACTTCACAGACAGCTCAACCTTCATCCTCAGCACCTACTGTGAAGCCTTCATCTTCCAAGCCCAAGAGGACAAAGACTGTTTCTCAAACACCACAGAAGAGAAGGAGGATTGTTCTGAGAGATGAGTCTGATAGTGAGGAACAGGTTTCTTCATCTGTTGTTAAAGAAGCTAAGAAAGTCTCTTCTCAGAAGGATTCTGGAATTGGGGGATCTAGGCTTCTCAAAAGGCTTAGAAGAATGACTTCTGCTGAACCTACCAAGGAATCCGCACCTTCAAAGAGATACAAGAAACAGAGAGCTAAAAGGCCAGTTTCAGATGATGAGGAAGCAGCAGCTAAGGAAGGAGATCAGGAATCTCTGATCTCACAAGAACCAGAATTTGCTGAAGCCACTGCTTCTCCATTGACTCCAACTCATGAAGCTGCTACTGAAAAGGTCAACACACCATCTGTGTCTCCTATACATAAGACTGTATCTCCTATTAATCCAGGCACAAGTGCTGAAATTGATATTCAGAACCTGGTTGTGCCTGAGGTACTTTACTTAGAAGCTCCAACATCAATTAATCCATCAACAACACCTGTTACTGATGCTACTCAAACTCCAGAATTGTCTACTACACCTTCTCTGCATCTAGATATTGATGATCAGAATATAGGTGAGCATCAGGATATGGCTGTTGATCAGAACTTGGAACCAGATCAGCACTTAAAGGATGATGCTGAAGCCTCAGTTGCTTCTCATACTGTTGTTTTATCAGAAGATGTTGATTCTGTAAGTTCTAATACTGCAAATGCTGATGATACTGGTGATGCTGCTCCAAATGCAGATGTTGATGAAGCAGGTCCTTCAGGACATGCACCTCAGCAAACTGTTCACAAAAGTGAACTAGTTAAGAAGTTTGTTATAAGAGAAGCACCAGTGCCTTGGAGTGAAACTCCTGCAGGACAGGAGTGGACTAAGGAATGGAACCCAGTTACCTGTGTTCCATCTGCAAAAAATCTTGCTGAGCACTTGACAAAAGCTGATGAAATGTTAATTACTGATAATTTCAAAACACAGCTTCGAGTCACTGCATTGAGTACTAAACATCTACAAGGTCTCCATTTAAATACTCATGCAGAGTTATATAAAATTCAGGAAGAATTAATCAAGCAAGAACAAGTTCAGAAAATTGACAAGAAAAAATTCTTCCAACCTACCTTTGACAGAGTTGCTTATATTGAGAAGACCCAAGAGAAGCAACAGTCTCAGATTGATGCTATTTTGAAAAATCAAGCTTCTCAGCAATCTCAACTTGATGAAATCCAAGCCTCAGTGGAATTGCTTGTCTCTCTTCTCTTACCTGCTGATGCCAAAAAGGGGGAGAAAGTAATTAAGTCCAAATGCAAAACTGAAAAGACATTAAAGGGGAAGGATGATGAAAAAGATGACCAGGGAAACTTTGGAATGGGTGGAGGTCATAGTCAAGGTAGAGGTTTCTCATCAAGAAAAGCTGAAATCACAAGTCACAGGACAAGTTCTGATGCTGGAAAAAGAATTACTTCTGCTACTGATAAAAAGATAAGTTCTGATGAACTTTTAGATCTTGATGAAGAAATGTCAAGACAGTTATTTCTTAAGGAAAATCCAGGAATGGACTTGGAGAGTCTGATGGAAGAAGAAGCTAGACTTAAATCAGAAAAAGTCAAATCTAAATCTGAAGCTTCTGGTAAAAAGAAACTTCCAAAACTCAAAGGCATTGTGATAAAAGAAAGGACAAATTCTGAAGCAACCAAAGCTAAATTACAACTGCAGATAGATCCAAGGTCCAAGGGCAAAGAGAAAGTTGGTGAACCTATCAAGGTTTATGTGCCTCCTGTGAATGAAGAAATTACTGATGAAGATGTTGATCTTGCTCTGACTTTAAGAAAAGTTTCTAAGACAACCTCTGACATGGCTCAAGTTGTTTAGAGTCAAGAGATAGTTAGTTCTGATATCTCAAAGAAGCAAGTAACCTCTGACATAGCTCAAATTAACTTGATATCAGAAGATATATCAAAGGAAACCTCTGACATTGCTCATGTTAAACCTTCAAAGATACTCCTACCAGGATTCATTAAAGCCAAATAGACTCAACCTTTGAAGACTGTTGCAAGTGGTTTTGAAGCAAGAGTGGTTACTGGAAAGGAAGCAAGAGATAAAACTGGATTGGGAAGTGCTGATGAAAGAAGAATACAGAACACAACCAATGATCCAACTTCCTTAAGTGAACCAGGTATTGGAGCAACTCCTGAGAGATTGAATCAACTAGAATCTGTACAAATGGTTTACCATACCTACTTGAAAGAACACATCTTGTTGTACTTCATGACAGATGGTAGGGTTTATCATATAAGGGAAAATGCCATTCCACTGAAGTATTTTGAAGAGCTGGAACATGTATTATTCTTACTTCAAGTGAATGAAAAATAACAGAAAGTGCTGCAAACTTTTTGAAGAGTCAAATTCAGAAACAGAAAAAGATTTATTCTATTAAGTCTGACAGCTCATATCTTCCAAAGTACAGAGATCACAAGGGTGATATTGTTGAGATGAAGCCCAATTCTGCTAAGATTATAACTACCTTTCTGGGTTACAGGGCTGTGGAATTCAATCTTGAGTCTGACAAGGCATATTTGATCATACTGGATCATGACATAAAGAAAGCTAAAATTAATGATCTCAGGGCTGCAATCTTTCAAATTGGTGAAGATTCCGCAGAACTTAAAGATGCTAACAGGAGGATGATTGATGAACTCAGATATGCTGAGAGATGTTTGTTGAAGAACTATCTCACAACAACTCCTGACATCAGAGAGATCAGAAGATGAAGCCAAGTCAAGATCTACAACTACTTAAATTCTGATATGGATACAGACTGGAGTTGTTATCATCAGTTAAAGATTGGTAAAGCTTTAAGGACTGTAAGTTGTAGTTATCCAGTCAAATTCTCATGCATTTGTACTTAATGTTTTTGACATCATCAAATATCTGTTAAACTTGTATATTATGCTAATTTACAAGTTGGGGGAGATTGTTAGATATATTTGATAATGTCATGGCTAATGTAATTTATGTTTAGTTTTCAGATCTTACTTAAACAGGATAAATTAGTACTTACTGGAAGTCAGGACTTAAGGATATCAGTACTTATATTATCAGGAAATAATCATCAGAAGATGGATATCAGAACTTAAGTACTGAAGGACGTTCAGATAAGGAAGGCAGCTGGTTAAAGGAAAGAAGATCGAGACAAACATAAGAAGAGATATGCATGAAGATGGAATTCTTTGAAGAATAGAATACTTGGAAGAAAAGGTATCTGATTGATATATTTTAGGAAGCATAATTATATTCCATATCAATTAGCGATTATCTTGTAACTGTGTAGTATATAAACACAGACATAGGGTTTACACTAAAAGTGTTATCACAATCGAGAAGATTATTCATTGTAACCCTAGCAGCTCTCGTGATATTTGTTCATCACTGAGAGAGAACAGTTCCATACTGTAACATAGTTTATTGTTTCAATAAAGTTTGTTTTCTGTTACTTGAGTTATTAAAGTTCGATTTGATTGTGCTATACACTGTATTCACCCCCCTCTACAGTGTGTGTGTGACCTAACAGATAACAGTCCCGAAACGGCTGAATTGAAGGTACCTCAAACAACTTATGGCTTCCATACTGATGATATTACTGAGTTGAGATTATATCTTAAAACCATGTTCATTAGTTATAGAGATCAGACTTTTACATGTGAAAGATTAACATCTGAAAATCTTGCTCATAAAAAGAGAAATGATTATTTAGAAAAGGAGTTAGTTTTTCTTCATCAAACTAAGAAAGAAAAAGATAATGCTTTATTTGTTAGAGATGAAGTGTTAAAATTGAATGAATCTCTAAAAGCTGACTTAGAAAATGAAAGAGAGATTATCAGAACTTGGACTAACTCTAGCAAAATAACTCAGAATTTATTAAGTAGTGGAAACTGGAACGAGGGCTTAGGTTATGGAGATGATAAAAGTGAAAAAGGAACCGATCAAATTGAGCCAATTGTTGTTAAACAGACTGCTAAGCCAAAGGTAAATCCTGTTAAGTTTGTAGCAAAAACTGTAAAGCCTGATTCTGAAAAGATGAAATAGCCTGTGACAGAAGTTAAGGAAAAGTCAACTTCTGACAAATTAAAACAGGATAAACCAGCTGAAGTCAACATAGGCTTAATGACAAAGAAATAGCTTAAGTATAAGCTGAAAGAGATTAGGAATGTCAACAAGGTAAAGGAAACTAGGAAAAATAGGAATGTAAAAGAAGGTGTGAATAAAAGCAATAATTATATGCCTGTTCCTAATGCTCCTAGAAAGAAATGTTATAACTGTGGAAACTCTAACCATCTTGCTTCTTTTTGCAGGAAAAATAAAGATATAAACTCTTTACCTCCTAGATCAGGAGTTAAGAGTCAGTCTGTTAGGTTTAAACCACAAAATCCTTGTTTTCATTGTGGTAGTTTATGGCATTCCATTTATACTTGTAATTTTTTATCATAGTCTGTACTATGATTATTATCAAATAAAACCTTCTTCGAAGAAAGTTACTTTAATTCCTTCTAGTTTAAAGTCTTATGCAAAGTCTGATATAAATTCTGATAAACCGCATGTTAGCATAAACTCTGAAACTAAATCCGCTGCAAATGCTAACAAACTTAAAAAGGCCAAAGGATCCAAGCAAGTCTGGGTCCTTAAAACTATCCATAAGTGGTCTTTGTGATTGCAGGGCAACAGGAAAAACATTCTAGTAGTAGACAATGGATGTTCAGGACATATGACTGAAAATAAAGCCCTACTATCAAGCTTTGTGGAGAATCTGGCCCAGGAGTTTCTTATGGAGATGGCAACATGGGAAAAACTCTGGGATATGGCAATATAAATCTTGGGAATATCATCATTGAAACAGTAGCTCTTGTCTCAGGACTTAAGCACAATCTGCTAAGTGCGAGTCAAATCTGTGATAGAGTTTATCATGTGGATTTCTTTGAAGAACACTGTGAAGTTGTAAGCAATTCTACAGGGAAAGTGGTTCTGAAAGGTTACAGGCATGGTAACATTTATGAAGCCAGACTTTCAACAAGTTCTGATGGTTCTGCAATCTTTCTGTTGAGTAGAGCATCAATTGAAGAAAGATGGAATTGGCACAAAAGACTCTCTCATTTAAATTTCAACAACATAAATGAGCTTGTAAAGAAAGATCTTGTGAGAGGACTACCAAAATCAGTATTTGCTCCTGATGGCCTTTGTGATTCATGTCAAAAGACAAAACAAAGAAAATCTTCATTCAAGAGCAAAACTGAATCCTCAATTCTTGAGCCTTATCACCTACTCCATGTTGATCTATTTGGTCCAGTCAATGTCATGTCTATTTCAAAGAAGAAATATGATATGGTTATAGTGGATGAGTTCACAAGATACACTTGGGTATATTTCTTGCACAAGAAAAATGAAACTGCATCTACTCTAACTGATCATATCAGATAGCTGGATAAGTTGGTCAAAGATTCTGTTAAAATTATAAGAAGTGATAATGGCACTAAGTTCAAGAATTCAATCATGGAAGAGTTCTGCAAAGAGCATGGAATGAAACAGGATTTTTCTGCACCTGGAACTCCACAGTAAAATGGAGTTGTAGAAAGAAAGAACATGACTCTTATTAAAGCTGCACGAACTATGCTTGATGAAGCAAAGCTACCAACCTACTTTTTGGTTGAAGCGGTGCAGACTGCTTGTTTTACACAGAATGCTACACTTATAAACAAGCATGGAAAAATACCATATGAGATGGTGAATAAAAAGAAGCCAAATATGAAATACTTTCATGTATTTTGATGTAAGTGTTTTGTTCTTAAGACTCATCCTGAACAGCTGTCAAAATTTGATCTATAAGCTGATGAAAGAATTTTTGTTGGATATCCACTTTCCACAAAAGCCTTCAGAGTCTACAATTTAAGAACAAGGGTTGTTATGGAATCTATCAATATATTTTTTGATGATAAGAAGATTACTGGACTTGAAGATTTCAATGATCATGATCAACTGAGATTTGAAAATGAAGATTTAAATTCTGATTCTGTAAATTCTGATGACTTAAACTCTGATCCTGTAAGTTCTGACGGGTTAAGTTCTGATGTCATTGAAACTGTGGTAACAACTCTAAAGAAAAATACACCTGTCCAGGGGGAGCAATCTGAAGATCCTACCACAGCTCAAGACTCTCAAGAAGCATCAGAACCTGTCACTGGCTCTTCAAGTTCTGATTCATCAAGTTCTGATGAGCCAAATTCTGATAATTCCGGAAACTCTAATTTTTCAAATCCTGAAGGATCTAACTCAAATTCTGAAGTATCAGAGAGCATAACTACAGGGGGAGCATCATAAAATGTTGATGGAGATAGCATGGATCATGGGGGAGGATCCAGTTCTAGGAATCAACTTCCATCTGCAAAGAAGTAGACCAAATCACATACACCTGACTTAATAATTGGAGATCCTGAAGCAGGTGTCAGAACTAGTACTGCAACATCAAATGAATGTCTTTATCAATTTTTTCTATCTCAGACTGAACCAAAGAAAGTGGAAGAAGCTCTTCAAGATACTGATTGGGTGCAAGTAATGCAGGAAGAGTTAAATGAGTTTGAAAGAAATAAAGTCTGGACCCTAGTGCCAAGACGAAAGAACAGATCAGTTGTTGGCACAAAGTGGGTGTTCAAAAACAAAACTGACAGTAATGGCATAATTATAAGGAATAAAGCAAGGATGGTTGCTAAGGGTTACTCTCAACATGAGGGTATTGATTATAATGAAACATTTGCACTTGTTGCTAGATTGGAAGCCATAAGAATCTTTTTGGCTTATCTGCTCACAAAAAGTTTAAAGTCTTTCAAATGGATGTGAAAAGTGTTTTTCTCAATGGAGAATTGGAAGAAGAGGTATATGTTGAACAACCTCCAGGATTTGAAGGTCCAAAATTTCCAAATCATGTCTACAGATTAGACAAAGCACTTTATGGCCTTAAGCAAGCTCCAAGAGCATGGTATGAGACTTTAGCTCAATTCCTTCTAGAAAGTGGATTTCACAGAGGTACAATTGATAACACACTGTTCTATCTTAACCATGGAAATGACTTACTTTTGGTACAGATATATGTTGATGATATCATATTTGGTTCTACAAATGCCAAACTCTGTGAAAGGTTTGCAAAACTAATGTAGTCAAGATATTAAATGAGTATGATGGGAGAACTTAGTTACTTTCTGGGACTTCAAGTCAAGCAAAATGAAGAAGGTACTTTTATTTGTCAATCTAAGTACACCAGAAATTTACTCAAGAAATTTGGAATGCAAGACAGTTCAACTGCATCCACTCCCATGGCCACTGCAACCAAGTTAGATAAAGATATTGGTTCATCGGTAGATATTACTAACTACAGAGGTATGATTGGCTCTTTACTCTATTTAACTGCAAGTAGACCTGATATCATGTATGCTACCTGTCTTTGTGCAAGATTTCAGGCTGATCCAAGAGAACCTCATCTAATAGTTGTGAAAAGAATTTTTAAGTACCTCAAGGGTACAACTGATCTAGGATTGTGGTATCCTAGAGAATCAGATTTTAAGCTAATAGGTTACTCAGATGCAGATTTTGCAGGATGCAAAATAGACAGGAAAAGTACTAGTGGAAGCTGCCAATTTCTTGGAGGCAGATTGATTTCTTGGTTTAGCAAGAAACAGAAATCAATTTCCATATCAACTGCAGAAGCAGAATATATTGTTGCAGGAAGCTGTTGTGCATATATTCTTTGGATGAAGAATCAGTTACTGGATTATGGGTTAGAATTTTATAAAATACCTATTTATTGTGATAATCAAAGTGCTATTGCTATGACAGGTAATCCAATTCAACACTCAATGACAAAGCACATCAGCATTAGGTACCATTTCATAAGGGAATATGTGATGGAAGGTACATTGGAATTACGTTTTGTTCCAATAGATCAACAACTAGCAGATATCTTCACAAAACCACTATGTGAAGCTACTTTTATAAGACTGGTAAATGAACTTGGAATGGTTTCAGGTTCTTTCTCTAAATCTGCTTAGTTTTTTGTTTTCATGCATCAGACTTTATGATCAGTGTTTACAGATTGTCTTATCTTCATGTAATCTGTTCTTAAATTGAAATACATTAAATGCTGATTGTTATCTGATGTGGGTCTATATACTTTGATAGTGATTTGAATGTTCTGTGACTATTCAATCCAATGAGGATACACTGTATTCACCCCCTCTACAGTGTGTGTGTGACCTAACAATTGGTATCAGAGCCTATCTGTTAACTTACATACAGTTAAAGATCCAAACACAATCATGTCGGACACAAAAACTCCAACTAAGCCTACCACAACTGAGGAACCACCAAAGACACAAATTCAGAGTCGGTATGAGACCATCAGAGTCCCCATACTGAGACCATCTGAATATCCCATATGGAAGGTAAGGATGACCATGTTCCTGGAAGCAACAGATCCAGAATACCTGGATAGAATCAAGGAAGGTCCTCACAAACCAACCAAACTCGCTGTTGCAGTTGCAGGTGAAGCAGCAATGACCGTACCAAAGGAGAAGAGTGATTATACTGCTGAGGACATAGCATCAATTGCTAAGGATGCTAAGGTACGACACTTACTGCATAGTGCCATTGATAATGTAATGTCAAACAGGGTAATCAACTGCAAGACTGCTAAGGAGATATGGAATGCTCTGGAAACAAGATGTCAGGGAACTGGCACAATTAAGAAGAACAGGAAGACAATACTCACTCAAGAGTATGAACACTTTGACTCAAAGACTAATGAGTCATTGAATGATTTATATGATAGATTTGTCAAACTTTTGAATGATTTGTCATTGGTTGATAAAGAGTATGATCTTGAAGATTCAAACCTTAAGTTCCTGTTAGCTCTTCCTTAATGCTGGGATTTGAAGGCAACGACAATAAGAGACAACTACAATCTTGATGAAACAACTCTTGACGAAATCTATGGAATGCTCAAGACTCATGAGCTGGAGATGGAACAAAGAAGCAAGAGGAAAGGAGGAAAGTCAAGGACAGTTGCTCTTAAGGCTGAAGAAGAATTCCCCAAAGCAGCTTCCTCAAAGAAAGACAAGGGTAAAGCTTTTTTCATAAAGTCTGATACTGAGTCATCAAGTTCTGAGAGTGATGATGACTCAGATTCTGAAAGCTTGCCTGAGACTGATGCTGATGAGGAGATGATGAAGCTGTGTGCTCTTATGGTGAAAGGAATCACCAAGATTGCATACAGGAAGTTCAGGAAGGGAAAGAAGTTTTCCAGGAAAAGCATAAGTTCTGATAAGAAGAATTTCAGAAGATCTGAAGGCAGAGGAGGAAAGTCTGACAGAGGAGATTACACCAATGTTAAATGCTATAACTGTGGTGAGAAAGGCCACATATCTCCTGACTGCAAGAAGGTAAAGGGTGACAGAGGCAAAGCTCTTGTCACAAAGCAAAAAAGCTGGACAGACACCTCAGACTCTGAAAGTGAGGAGAACTATGCATTGATGGCAAATGCTGATAAAGAAAGTGCTGAGAGCAGTTCTGAAGCTGCTGAAACAAAGGTACCTCAGACTACTTATGCTTTTCATACTGATGATATTAATGAGTTGAGAAGATATCTTAAAACCATGTTTGTTAGTTATAGAGATCAAACCTTAACATGTGAAAGATTAACTTCTGAAAATCTTGCTTTTAAGAAAAGAAATGATTTCTTAGAAAAAGAGTTAGTTATATTACATCAAACTCAGAAGGATAGAGATGATGCTTTTTATGTTAGGGATGAAGTGCTAAAAATGAATGAATCTCTAAAAACTGAGTTAGAAAAGGAAAGAGAGATAATCAGGACTTGGACTAACTCTGGCAGAACAACTCAAAATTTGCTAAGTAGTGAAAATTGGAAAGAGGGCTTAGGTTATAGGGAGAATAAGAATGATAAAGGAACTGAAGAAATTAAGCCTGTTGTTAAGCAAAAGCCAAAGTTAAAACCTGTTAAGTTTGTAACTGTAAAGTCTGATAATGAGAAATCAGAAGTTAAAGAGGAATTAACTTCTGACAAACTAAAACAGGAAAAGACAGCTGAAGTAAACATAGGCTTAATGACGAAGAAGCAGATTAAGCATAAGCTGAAAGATGTCAAGAATGCAAACAAGGTAAAATCACCTAGGAAAAATAGGAATGGAAAGGAAGGTGTGAATAAAAGCAATGATTATAAACCTGTTCCTGATGCTCCTAGGAAAACATGTCATAACTGTGGAAGTTCTAACCATCTGGCTTCTTTTTGCAGGAAAAATAAGAATATTAACTCCTTACCTTGAAAATCAGGAGTTAAGAGTCAGTCTCTTAGATACAAACCACAAAATCCTTGTTTTCATTGTGGTAGTTTATGGCATTCCATTTATACTTGTAAGGAATATCATAGTTTGTACTATGATTATTATCAAATAAAACCTTCTTTGAAGAAAGTTTCCATTGTTCCTTCTAGTGTAAATTCTGATTCAAAGTCTGATAATGTAAATTCTGATAAGAAAAATGTTAACATAAACTCTGATGCTAAATCCGCTGCAAATGTTAACAAACTTAATAAGGCCAAAGGATCCAAGCAAGTCTGGGTCCTTAAAACTAATAATTAGTGGTCTTTGTGATTGCAGGGCAACAGAAAAAATATTCTAGTTCTGGACAGTGGATGTTCAGGACATATGACTGGAAATAAGGCCCTGCTATCAGACTTTGTGGAGAAAGCTGGCCCAAGTGTTTCTTATGGAGATGGCAACATTGGAAAAACATTGGGATATGGCAATATCAATTTTGGAAATGTCATAATTAAACAAGTAGCTCTGGTCTCAGGACTTAAACACAACCTACTGAGTATAAGTCAAATCTGTGACAGAGGTTATCATGTTGATTTCTTTGAAGAACACTGTGAAGTTGTGAGTAAATCTAAAGGCAAAGTTGTTCTGAAAGGATACAGACGTGGTAACATTTATGAAGCTAAGCTTTCAACAAGTACTGATGGCTCTGCAATCTGTCTGTTAAGTAGAGCATCAATTGAAGAAAGCTGGAATTGGCATAAGAAACTCTCTCATTTAAATTTCAACAATATAAATGAACTGGTCAAGAAAGATCTTGTGAGAGGATTGCCAAACACAGTATTTGCTCCTGATGGTCTTTGTGATTCATGTCAGAAAGCCAAACAAAGAAAATCTTCATTCAAGAGCAAGACTGATTCATCAATTCTTGAGCCTTATCATCTTATACATGTTGATCTATTTGGTCCAGTAAACATCATGTCTATTGCAAAGAAGAAGTATGCGTTGGTCATAGTGGATGAGTTCACCAGATACACATGGGTGTATTTCTTGCACACAAAAAGTGAAACTGCATCTATCTTGATTGATCATGGAAAATTCCTGCTTTATTCCATGGCTTTTGCAGAACTCTTCCATTATCAAATTCTTGAACTCAGTGCCATTATCACTCCTTAAAATTTTCACAGAATCTTTGACCATTTTATCCAGCTGTTTGACATGATCAATCAAGATAGATGCAGCTCCTGTAACTCCACAGCAAAATGGAGTTGTTGAAAGGAAGAATAGAACTCTCGTTGAAGCTGCACATACAATGCTTGAAGAAGCAAAGCTTCTAACCTATTTCTGGGCTGAAGCTGTACAGACTGCTTGTTTTACTCAAAATGAAACACTCATTAACAAGCATGGAAAAACACCATATGAGATGGTGAAGAAAAAGAAGCCAAATCTGAAATATTTTCATGTATTTGGATGCAAGTGTTTGTTCTCAAGACTCATCCTGAACAGCTATCAAAGTTTGATCTAAAAGCTGATGAAGGAATCTTTGTTGGATATCCACTTTCCACAAAAGCCTTCAGAGTCTATAATTTGAGAACAAAAGTGGTCATGGAATCTATCAATGTCTCTTTTGATGACAAGAAGATCACTGGTCTTAAAGATTTTATTGACCATGATCAGCTGAGATTTGAAAATGAAGACTCATATTCTGATACTGAAAATCCTGACAGTCTAAGTCCTGATACTGCAAACTCTGATGGATTAAACTCTAATTTATTGAAACTGTGGTGACTACGTTAAAGGAAGATGCCCCTATGCAGGGGGAGCATACTCAAGATCCTACCACATCTCAAGAAACATTCGAACATGCATCTGGCTCTTCAAGTTCTGATTCGTCAAGTTCTGATAAGCCAAGTTTTGATAGTGCTGAAAATCTAAATACTGAAGAATCCAACTCAGAGAGCATAGTTTCAGGGGGAGCATCAGAAAATGAAAATGAAGATAACATGGATCATGGGGGAGCATCCAGTTCTAGAGAAAACCTTCCATCTGCAAGGAAGTGGACAAAATCACATACACCTGATTTGATAATTGGAAATCCTGATGCAGGTGTCAGAACTAGAACAGGTACTTCAAATGAGTGTCTTTACAATTCTTTTCTCTCTCAGACTGAGCCAAAGAAAGTGGAAGAAGCTCTTCAAGATGCTGATTGAGTGCAAGCAATGCAGGAAGAGTTGAATGAATTTGAAAGAAACAAAGTCTGGACCCTAGTACCAAGACCAAAGAATAGATCTGTTGTTGGTACAAAGTGGGTATTCAGAAACAAAACTGACAGTGATGGCATAATTACAAGGAATAAGGCAAGGCTGGTTGCAAAAGGATATTCTTAACAGGAGGGAATTGATTATGATGAAATATTTGCACCAGTTGCTAGGTTAGAAGCCATAAGGATATTTTTGGCTTATGCTGCTCACAAAAAGTTTACTGTCTTTCAAATGGATGTGAAAAGTGCTTTTCTCAATGGAGAATTGGAGGAAGAGGTATATGTTGAACAACCTCCAGGTTTTGTAGATACCAAACATCCAGACTATGTCTACAGACTTAACAAAGCACTTTATGGACTTAAGCAAGCTCCTAGAGCATGGTATGAGACTTTAGCTCAGTTTCTTCTGGAAAGTGGATTCCACAGAGGGACAATAGACAAAACACTGTTCTACCTCAACCATGGAAATGACTTACTTCTGGTCCAGATTTATGTTGATGATATCATTTTTGGATCTACAAATGACAAACTTTGCAAGAAGTTTGCCAAACTTATGCAGTCAAGATATCAGATGAGTATGATGGGGGAACTTAGCTATTTTCTGGGCCTTCAAGTCAAGCAGAATGAGGAAGGCACTTTTATTTGTCAAACCAAGTACACCAGAAACTTGCTAAAGAAATTTGGAATGCAAGATTGTTCAAGTGCATCCACTCCAATGGCCACTGCAACAAAACTGGATAAGGATACCGGTAAATCAGTAGATATTACTGACTACAGAGGTATGATTGGCTCTCTACTCTATCTAACTGCTAGTAGACCTAATATCATGTATGCTACCTGTCTTTGTGCAAGATTTCAAGCAGATCCAAGAGAACCTCACTTAACAGCTGTAAAAAGAATCTTTAAGTATCTTAAAGGAACAGCTGCTCTGGGATTATGGTATCCTAGAGAATCAGATTTTAAACTAATAGGTTACTCAGATGCAGATTTTGCAGGTTGCAAAATTGACAGGAAAAACACAAGTGGAAGCTGCCAATTTCTTGGAGGCAGATTGGTTTCTTGGTACAGCAAGAAACAAAAGTCAATTTCCACATCAACTGCAGAAGCAGAGTATATTGCTGCAAGAAGCTGTTGTGCACAGATTCTTTGGATGAAGAATCAGTTACTGGATTATGGGTTAACATATTTCAAAATCCCTATTTACTGTGATAATCAAAGTGCTATTGCTATGACAGGTAATCCAGTTCAACATTCAATGACAAAGCACATCAGCATCAGGTACCATTTCATCAGGGAACATGTGGATGAAGGTACAGTGGAATTGCATTTTGTTCCCACAGATCAACAGTTGGCAGATATCTTCACAAAATCATTATGTGAAGCTACTTTTACAAGATTGGTAAATGAACTTGGAATGGTTTCAGGTTCTTTCTCTAAATCTGCTTAGACTTGTTCTGTGTTATTAGACTTTATGCTCAGTATTTACAGAATTAATCTCATTGTATATTCTGTGCTTAATTGATAAATGTCTTTAAGTACTGACTGTTGTCTGATATATGTTTCTAAACTCTGATAAGTGATATGTCTGTTCTAGTACCTATTCAATCCTATGAGGATAACTGTGCTAGATACTGACCTAGTAGTCTTCAATAAACAAATGATTCCATGGAAGAAGTAATTATTTTAGTGGAAATCTTATGACACTAGCAAATTCTGATAATTGAGCTTAGTTAAGTTTACTTTGTATATCTTATTACTAACTCACAAATTAGAATAATGCTACTCATCTGTTAAGTTCTGATACTAGTAAAACTGCTGAATGTACTAAGTGCTGATAAACCTCTCTTATCAAAAGAAAAAAAAACAAAAAGATCAAAGATTAAAATCAGGTACTCCTTTGAGATCTAGAGTATAAATGTGGAAGGGACGACCCAAGTGCATTGCTGGTATTAAGTAAATATGCATCAGAAAAGCAAAATATTTTCTTGGTGACTTTTCACACTCTATGATTACTGGAGAAATACTCTAAAAATAGCATAAATTCTGATAAACAGTCATGACTCACTTACACTGAGAAGCCACTGTAAAACAGAATTGCAAAAGATGCAAAAAATTAGCACAAAACAGTTGAGATGGACTCTAGCATGAACTCATTCATCAGTAGGTTTCAGGACAATGACAAATCTTTAGCAAAATTTTAGTTATGCCTTATTTCTAAGATGTACTGAAGTGAATCAGACTTTACTCTTTGTCTGTTTTTAGCTTAATGCGCACACTAATCACTCCATCTGAATGATGAAAATTTCTGTGGTGGTCTATGTAATTTTAGATAAACAGTCATTGTGTCATTATTGCAAAAATTCTGAGGACAAGTTCTCAGTTACACGTTTTGATGATTAAGTTCTGACGTCTATAACTCAGAACTTGTATGAGTATTTACTAAGATGGGCATTCCTTTTTCGAGTGAAGAAATTATGTTCTGATGACTGTTAAGTTCTGGTATAGGTCTAAGTTCTGATTTCTCAGTCTAATCCTTTACTTGACTTATCTTTGAATAAAATTTGATAACAGTCTCAGTTCGTACTCGAATATGTTGAAATGGAAGATTAATAGTCACTGTGATTAGGATTAATGGTATTTGTACTTGAACAGTCCACTGTTTCTTGTGTCTTGTGCGGTCTAGACCATGCTTCCTCTTTCCAATGACTGTTATTCTTTTTCAAAGTCTAGGGAGACGAGGTAGAATTAATTCTACCTGTCAGCATTAAATATCTTTGCGTCTCTTGGCATTCTCTTGCCTATATAAGAAACCACTTCACATCAGTCTTTCCATCACATTCTTCTCACACACTTATCCTCCTTCTTCTCTCAAAAACACAATGGTTCGATACAACATGTTTTTGAACACCCAAACCTTCACTATGGAGCTAAGTTGTGCCGAGTGGCAGCAGGAGTGGCATGTAACAGCCATTCCTGAGGAGATCTGGGATCCTGTCCCACAGGAGGTGCTAACTCACCTTCTATTCTTCTATATGGATTACCATCGCCATCTGGAGCGATTGGAGGAGGAAAGGCGGGAAGCTATCCGTCAGCAAGAGCGAATCATACGACTCGCCATCTTGTTCGTCGAAGATAGGAAGAGGAAGATGACTTAATCTTGTCTTCTTCCTGTTCTTCTTCATCATCAGCTTTGTCAGGCTTCTTAGCTAGGACTAAAGCTGTTGACGTTAGGATTAGAAGCTTAGGAAAAATCTTGTATAAGTATTGATGTAATTTCCATTTCATAAATGTATTGACTTGATATATTAATGAAAATTGTTTTTACTTCAAGATTTTGTCTCTGAGTTATTTTATCTTGTGTTGATAAATCCTGATTGATATTCTGATGACCATTTAAATTTTGTTTTTATTTAAGTTCTGATTCTCTGTCAGCACTTATTCATCAAAATTATCTCGGTCATTTTTAACATGATTTATTTTCAGAATATTAATGTTGCAGTGAAAAATAATTCAATCAGTGCTAACGGTTTAAATTTTGAATTAAAACTGTTTCTCTTGATTAATGGAACGGTTTTTCCTTGAAACAAGGCAACTGGGTAAGTAATCATTCCTGTTTTCTCGAGCCCAGTAACTATCCGTTATTACTACATGTCTGACAGGTGTCCAACGGTAATATTTTTTTTGTATAAGTACAGCAGAGAGAAGATTTCTGTAATCTTTTTAATTTCTTCATCTTTTATCTCTCTTCTTACTTTTACTCTCCTTCACTTTACTTTTTCCGTTGTTTTCATACAGACATTATATCAAACACCTATCAGGCATACTTAATTCTCAATTTTTTCACATGGCACCAAAGGATTTAATCATTGATGGAGCAAAGTTTGTTCCAAACAACTATGCTGCAATTCTTGATCATGCTGAAGCTCCATCTGAATTGCACTTTGTGCAAGATCTTCTTGCACATAGTGAGGTTGGGTACGCCTTAACTCAGCCTGAATTATTTTCAAGTCAACAAGCTCTGAGGTTCTGGAGGACTGGCGTTTTTGATGATGGTGGTAACCGTGGAACTCCCAGTATTATCTTCCAAGTGGGTGATTCATCTTTTGTAGTCACTCCTGGTACAGTACGCAGGGCTTTACATCTTCCAGAGGATTGTACCTTCTCAGTTCCAGAGGACTCAGCCCTTCGGGAGTTAATGGCTGAATTGGGATATGAAAAGAGTCTGACGAAACTTGGACAGTTGAAACGAGCTAATATCAGAAGAGAATGGAGTTTCTTCTTTGATTGCATCACCAAAGCCTTTGGGAACAAATGTTCAAATTTTGATGCTATCCCAATTCTGAGTCAGCACATAGGGTATGCTATTATCCATCAAACTCATTTTGATTTTGCAATTGGAATAATTGGTTTTATTGGGGATAGGATGACAGAGGATCGAGATGTTGTTTATTTTGCTAGATTCTGTCAACTTATTTACACTTACTGTACTGATGAACCTCATTTAGTCAGCACTCAAACCCCACCTTTTAAGGTTGCAAAAAGGTACTTTAATGATCTGGTAAATGCTGATACTAAGCAGAAAATGGTTAGACCATTACAGATTCCTAAGTCTATAAAACAGATCCTGGTAAATGCTGATCCTGACACCTATAGATCTGTTTACTCTGATGTCTAACCACCTCCAACCACCCAAAATCCATCAACCTCAGTACCTACCTCTCATTCTACTCAACCTACCCTCAGAACTTATCTCCAATCCTATCTCTCCACTTCACAGACTGCTCAACCTTCTTCTTCAGCACCTACTGTGAAGCCTACATCCTCTAAGCCAAAGAGAACAAAGACTGTTCCTCAAACACCTCAAAAGAGGAGGAGATTTACTTTGAGAGATGAATCAGATTCTGAGGAACAGATTCCTTCTTCAGAACCTGTGGTGGTTGAAGCTGAGAAAGCAACTTCTCAGAAGGATTCTGAAATTGGGGGTTCTAGGCTTCTCAAGAGGCTTAGACGTATGATAGTTCCTGAAACTCCCAAGGAATCCAAATCAACAAGGAAGTACAAGAAACAGAGGGCACAAAGGCCAGTTTCAGATGATGAGGAGGAAGCAGCTAAGGAAGGAGATCAGGAATCTCTGATCTCACAAGACAAGGAATTTGCTCCAGTCACTTCTTCTCCATCAACTCCATCTCAGGAAGCTGTATCTGACAAGGCTAACTCACCATCTGTGTCTCTTGTTGATCCAGGCACAAGTGCTGAAATTGATATTCAGAACCTGATTGTGCCTACAATACTTTTCTTAGAAGCTCCAACAGCAAATAATCCTTCCACAACACCTGTTACTGATGCTGTTCAAACTCCAGAGTTATCAACAACACCTTCTCTGCATCAAGATGCTGATGATCAGATTTTAGGTGAGCATCAGGATATGGCTGTTGATCAGAACTTAGTATCAGATCAGCAATTAGAGGATGCTGAAGCCTCCATTGCTACTCACACTGTTGTCTTATCAGAAGATACTGATTCTTTAAGTTCTGATGCTGCAAATGTTGGAGATACTGGTGAAGCTGCTACAACTGTAGATGCTGATGAAGCAGGTCCTTCAGGACATACTCCTCCACCGACTCTTCCTAAGTCTGAACTGGTAAAGGAGTTTGTTATCAGGGATGCACCAGTGCCTTGGAGTGAAACTCCTGCAGGTCAGGAGTGGACTAAGGAATATAACTCAGTTTCATGTGTTCCAAATGCTTTACATCTTGCTGAGCACTTGACTAAAGCTGATGAAATGTTAAATTCTGATGATTTTAAAACCCAGTTTAGAGTCACTGCATTGAGTACTAAACATCTACAAGGTCTTCATTCCAATACTCATGCAGAGCTACACAAGATTCAGGAGAACTTTATCAAACAGGAACAAGTTTGTAAAATTGATAAGAAAAAGTTCTTTCAACCTACCATTGACAGGATTGCTTATATTGAGAAAACTCAAGAGAAACAACAAGCTCAGATTGATCAAATTCTGACAAATCAAGCTTCTCAGCAATCGCAACTTACTGAAATCCAGACCTCAGTGGAACTACTTATCTCTCTTTTATTACCTGCTGATGCCAAAAAGGGGGAGAAGGTAATTAAGTCCAAATGCAAAACCAACAAGACACTGCAAGGAAAGGATGATGGAAAAGATGACCAAGGAAACTCTGGAATGGGTAGTGGTCATAGTCAAGGTAGAAGGTTTACATCAAGACAAGCTAGTCACAGAACAAGTTCTGATACTGGGAAAAGAATAAGTTCTGCTGCTGGTAAAAGGATAAGTTCTGATGAACTTCTAGATCTTGATGAGGAAATGTCAAGACAGTTATTTCTTCAAGAAAATCCAGGGATGGACTTGGAAAGTTTAAAGGAAGAAGAAGCCAGACTTAAATCAGAGAAAGACACATCTAAATCTGAAGCTTCTGGTAAAAAGTTACTTCCAAAACTTAAAGGAATTGTGATCAAAGAAAGGACACATATTGAAGCAACTTTGGCTAGATCACAACCATAGATAGATCCAAGATCCAAGGGTAAAGAAAAGGTTGGTGAACCTATCAAGGCTTATGTACCTCCTGAGGAAGAAGAAATTACTGATGGAAAAGATGATCTTGCTCTGACTTCAAGAAAAGTTCTTAAAACAACCTCTGACATGGCTCAAGTTGTTCAGAGTCAAGAAATTGTAAGTTCTGATATTCAGAAGAAGCAAGTAACCTCTGACAGTGCTCAAGTTAACTTGATATCAGAAAATAGATCAAAGACACTCCTACCAGGATTCACTAAAGCAAAACAGACTCAATCTTTGAAGACTACTGCAAGTGGTTTTGAAGCAAGTGTAGTTACTGGAAAGGAAGCTAGAGATAAAACTGGATTGGGAAGTGCTGATGAAAGAAGAGTACACAACACTACCAATGATCCAACTTCCTTGAGTGAACCAGGTATTGGAGCAACTCCTGAGAGATTGAATCAACTGGAATCTGTACAGATGGTTTACCATACCTACTTGAAAGAATACATCATGTTGTATTTCATGAAAGATGGTAGGGTTTATCATATAAGACAAAATGCCATTCCTTTGAAGTATTTTGAAGAATTGGAGCATGTACTTTTCTTACTTCAAGTGGATGACAGAATAACAGAGACTACTGTAAACTACTTAAAAGAACAGATTCAGAGACAGAAAAGGCTTTATTCTGTTAAGTCTGACAGCATATATGTTCCAAAGTACAGAGATCACAATGGTGATATTGTTGATATGAAGCCTAATACTGCACAGATCAGAACGTATCTTGGTATTAAGGGACTTGAATTCAATCTTGAGTCTGACAAAGCTTATGTCATAAGACTATATTAGGAGTTGAGAAAAGCAAAGATTAATGATCTCAGAGCTGCAATCTTTCAAAC
This sequence comes from Apium graveolens, assembly GCF_009905375.1. Classification (NCBI taxonomy): domain Eukaryota; kingdom Viridiplantae; phylum Streptophyta; class Magnoliopsida; order Apiales; family Apiaceae; genus Apium; species Apium graveolens. Next base: position 160,198,844 of record NC_133656.1, on the reverse strand, counting down.
TGGTGAAGATACTGCAGAGCTTAAAGGTGTTAAAAGGAGAATGATTGATGAACTAAGATATGCTGATAAATGTTTGTTGAAGAACTATCTCAGAACAACTCCTGACATCAGAGAGATCAGAAAATGAAGAAGCCAAGTCGAAGATCTACAACTGCTTAAATTCTGATATTTATACAGATTGAAGTTGTTATCAGAAGTTGAAATTGGTAAAAACTTTAAGGACTGTAAGTTGTAGTTATCTAGTCTATTTCTCATGCATTTATACTTAATGTTTTTGACATCATCAAATATCTGTTAAACTTGTATATTTTGTTAATTTACAAGTTGGGGGAGATTGTTAGATATATTTGATAATGTCATGGCTAATATGTTTTATGTTTAGCTTTCAGATCTTACGTGAACAGGATAAATCAGTACTTAACTGTTGATCAGTACTTATACTGGAAGTCAGGACTTAAGGATATCAGTACTTATATTATCAGGAGATAATCATCAGAAGATAGATATCAGAACTTAAGTGCTGAAGGACAATCAGATAAGGACAGTAGCTGATTAAAGGAAAGAAGATCGAGATAAACATAAGAAGAGATATGCATGCAGAAGGAATTCCGTGAAGAATGGAATACTTGGAAGAAAAGATATCTGATTGATATATTTTAGGAAGCAGAATTATATTCCATATCAATTAGCGATTATCTTGTAACTGTGTAGTATATAAACACAGACATAGGGTTTACACTATAAGTGTTATCATTATTAGAAAAGATTATTCATTGTAACCCTAGCAACTCTCGTGATATTTGTTCATCACTGAGAGGTAACAGTTCCATACTGTAACAGAGTTTATTGTTTCAATAAAGTTTGTTTTCTGTTACTTAAGTTCTTAAAGTTCGATTTGAGTGTACTATACACTGTATTCACCCCCTCTACAGTGTGTGTGTGACCTAACAGTAATCGTGTTTGTCTTAAAAAACTGCATGTGAACAATAATTATTACTTATTTCCCGTGCCCACTAACTTCTGCTTTAACAATTGATTGTTCACATATTGCCAGGTGTAAACTGTCTGTCATACTTCACGTGGGCTGTATAAATAAGAAAGTTAAAAGATTTTACAATCTTTTACCTAATTCTCTCATTCGCTTATCTCTCTTATTTTCTCTCACCCACTAATATTCTCTGAAGCTCTTTTTCATACAGAAGATATTGAAGAAGCTGAGGAAGGAGATCAGGAATCTCTGATCTCAAAAGAGCCAATTATCATTGAATCTCTGCCACCTCCAGCTAAAGACCAAGACACTGTTCCTGATACAGAGGTTACAACTCTAGTCTCTCCTCTTCTTGAAGATATTACAATTGAAGATTCAGGCTTAAGTCCTGAAATTGACATCAACAGGCTGCACACTCATACTATTATGTATTTGGAAGCTCCTACAGCAGCTCAGACATCTCCAACTCATTCTCCACTTTTAAATGCTGATGTTGAGATACCATCTACTCCAACAACACCTATTCTGGAAATAAATTCTGATGCTCAGAATCCAGATGAAGTCATTCCTGAATCTCTAGTTGCTTCAAACACTCTAGTGCTGTCAGAATATACTGAGTCTTCTTCAAGTTCCGAAGACAGTGTTTCTGTACATACTCCAGCTCCTGTACTTGGAAAGGAAGCATTGGTCAAGAAATTTGTTGAACAGGATGCTCATGTACCTTGGGATGAAACTAATAGAGGAGTAGAGTGGACCAAGAAGTGGAATGATTCTGATTTCATTCCAAGCTCTAAAGTTCTGATAGAGCACATTGCTAAAGCTGATGAGCTTGTAATAAATTATGATATCAAGACACATCTCAAGATCACTGCTCTATCTACCAAGAACCTTAAAGGTCTACACTCACAAACTCAAGAAAAGGTTGATAAGCTTCTTGAAAAAGCTGAAAAGCTAGATATGGAGACCAAGCTTGACAAAGAGAGGTTTATCAGACCTATTTCTGAGAAAGTAAAAGCAATTGAGAAAGCTCAAGAGAAGCAATAGGCCCAAATCTCTAAGGTCCTGGCTAATGAAGCTTCTCAACAGGCTCAATTGGATGAGATCCAATCTTCAGTTGAACTTCTTCTCTCACTCCTACTATCAGATGATGCCAAAAAGGGGGGAGAAGATAGTTAAGTCCAAATGCTCTAATGATCAAATACTGAAGAAGAAAGATGATGAAGCTGATGACCAGGGAAACCCTAGCAAGGGTAGAGGTCAAGTTCAAAGTAAAGGGCAGAGCAGCAAGGTTTCTTCAAGGAAACTAATTAATGATGCAAGCAAATCTTCTATTTAAAAGAAGACAAGTTTTGAAGCTGCTCAAATTCAAAATCTGATAGCAAGTACTGAAACTCAAAATCTGATATCAAGTTCGGATGATCAAAGTCGGATGACAAAGCCTGATTTTCTGATACAAGGTCGAAGTCAAGATTCTCAAAAGTTCATGCAAACTCTGAATCTCAATGTGGCGCCCTCCAAACCCGGGTTAAAAGTTTGGGGTCCACAATACATACACAACATATAAACCTGTATATGAAATATTATTTGTAACGACCCTGCTCCACATAACCACGGATCGAAACAGGTTAAAGTATCAAAACAAGCCACAACCTTAACTTTTATTACAACGTACCAAATCCCAACTAATTTAACTTACAAGTGATAATGAAATTATTCTTACAATCATACTATCTCACTACCATATGAAGCTCCTTGCCAGCTCGATCCAACTCAAACCGGAACCTTAGCCGCACTTTGGACTGAGGAACTTTACTATCATCCATATCCTTTTCAACTGTAAAATATATAAAAAGGTTCGCAAGAGTGAGCAAACTAGCTCAGCAAGTCATAATAACGATAACTGAAGTTAAACAATGATCAAATGAGATGATTCAGAGGAATCAAGTTTCTTTTTAACTAATCAATAGAATTGGATATTCATTTTAGGTTTTAAAAAAAAACAAGGTTAGGCTGCTGATCAGTCACGCACTAACCCCGAGCGAAGCACACAGCTCTGCTCTACGAACTGGATCCAAGGCACACATTGGCCTAATTCGACCACGAATCTGGTCCACATAAAGAAAACTATCCAATTCTAAAATAATTCAGTGTAATAAACAATGTGATTCAATAAGCAAGTTCATTATTAACAGCGATAAAGCATTGGTATAAAAGCGTAATGCGATTCATGAGTATTACAAGGGTATATCAAGGTATGTATAAGAAACGGTTTTCAGTTTGTAAATGGATCAGGTATTAGACCAGTAATGATTTTTTTCAAGGTATAGTTCTTTGGTGTTATAAAGAATGGTTGGAGTATAAAAGTTTTTGTATTTTTAAACAATTTTGTTCCAGTGTTTGGTGTTTGGTAGTTATACATTTGGGGAGTAGTATCATATTTGTGCGGTTTGGTATCTGAAAATCAAAGAAGGATAGTTTACAAAAATAAGGCTTATGGCTCAAGGACCAAATGATGTGATTCGGATTCAGGGTTGCATGGTTCAAGGTTCTTTCAATATAAAACAGAACTATTTTAAAACTTAACAATATATCACGAGAGAATTTAAAAATATTTGCATTGTATTTCGAAAAAGGTTTAGTTGTACTTGTCTTACGGGGCTCTACAACTATTACTGATCAACTCTGAGCTGACTCTGCCTCTCAGGCTTTAACGTCCAACCACTAGATCACATTGGATTCACCTTCGACACTCAGGTTTTTCTGTTGAACTCTACTGAGCCCGTCGACTGACCACTAGGTTATCTTTAGTCCAACATTTACTTTCAATCTCCCGACTAGAACCTACAGGGTCGAAATATTATACGTTAGACACTTAGTTATGCTTGACATATCCTCGCTAACCACCTACCCATACGATAGCATAATCCGACTCGTAATCATTCATATTATAATAACATAAACAACAATTAGGGTTCATGTTCTCGAAATCGGTTCAGTGTTCATTTTCAGAAAATACGTATACTCATCATTTTACGAAATTAGGGTTACTGAGTTTTGGACAGAACATTCACCACATCATACAATCAAGGTTCGTATAAAGTATAAGTATATATATTCACTCGACGTCCCGATAATTACCAGATATGCTCCCGCATTTCCATAGTTGGTTTCCCGAAAATCAGGCAGCGTCTCCTTTGTTTATCGGACTACCCGTCGAAACATCAATCGACGTCAATTCAACAACAAACAATCCAACAATTAATTCAATCGGTACTATAACCAAAATCCATGTTACAAATCCCAATCACTGATTCAACTACTTAATTATTATTATTATTCGCATTCCAATTCAGACCTTAATAATTATATCCGACTATTTAAAATTCAAAAATAATGGTACGAATCAAATATTAAATATTGTTTTATAATTATAGGACTCGGAATTAATTCATCACAGTCCACCATCGGCTCATCGCCGACGGCGGTAAGTTTTGCGCACTGATTACAATTTAATTTTCCGCACGAATATTCATATCACCAAATCCACTCATTAATTTCCTACAGAAAAATATAAGAAATCCCCAAATTAAAATATACATAATAGTTTGGTAATTAAAATATCCAGAACCAAATGACAGTCAGCCCAAAAAGTAAGGCCCGATTAAACAAGCCCAACAGGAAATGACAAACGCACACGCGCTGCCAAAAACGGAACAGGGTCACCTCACCGGAATTCATCCCGGCGGCAACCGGAAGGACAGAGAAAGAAAAACAGCAGCACAACACACCCAACTGTGATATGCATGTACATATACATACATATACAATCAAGCTAGAGAAAATATGGCTAAACAGGCGAAGCCAACCGGAGTTGGACGGCGGCGTGGCTTATCGGAAAGTGGAGCCGCGGAAGAACACATAGAAAAGGAACGGGAACAGAGGGGAGTAAGAGGGAGGAATAAGGAGAGATATAGAATAGAGAGGGAGATGAGAAAATCGAGAGATTCTAGAAGGGCTGCCTGTGTTTATGTGTTGTGTTGTTCTCTCTTTTCTTTTTTTTAATCAACAATTAGCAATTGACACGAATCAGTAAACACTCTGAAAATCTAACACGTGTCCTGCACGCCTGATTTTTCGACCCGCATTCGCAATTTGACGAACCAATTTGCACAAAAATAATCTCGGAAAATTTTCAAAATAGTTTTAAAATGTTAGAAATATTCCGAAGTAAATAAAAAAGTAGTTTTCAAAATTTTAAAGTAATTTCTGAAACAAAATTTATACCCGCTTTTAACAATTAAATAAATCAAGGCGCGGGTGAAATTAATCCCAAAAATTTCTAAAATAATTTTAAAATTCTCAGAATATTCCAAACTTAAATAAATATGAGTTTCATAATTTTTGAAGAATTCTGGAATTAAATCCAGATTTTACAAATAAGTGTAATCAGAAAATCATACAGGGTTAAATAATTAATAAAATATTGATATCTAAATTTTGTAAAATCCCAAAAATAATTATTGAAATTATAGAATCATAAAACTAATTTTAGAGACAGTCCAAATATTTACGGATTTAAAAGTATAATAAATCACCTTTAAAAAATAAACTGAATAATATAATTAAATTTTTAACTACACTTTCCAATCCTTTACACCAGTAAATCACAGACAAATAGTATATATCAACACACTGCTACCAAAACCAAGACACTTATTTTATTTAATTAATACTTCCACAATTACATATTTACATAATTCAAAATATATTCACCATAGATATACACTCATTTCCAAGGACTTGCCTTTAACGATCAAGAATTTAGATCGATCACTATATGTAGAACAAACTTGGACAAGAGCCCATTGACTCCTAATCAATCACTTAATTCAAATCAGATACTTATCGCTTTAACCATAACAGGCCAAACATATTACATGTACACACTGTTGTGACGGTAACATCAACTCATGAATAACTTTATCTATATTTATCAATACCTCGAATGGTTCACTAATTTTAGGACTTAACCTGTCCCTTCTACTTAAACTTATCCAGTCTCTTTCAAAATGAAACTTGTACTAACACTACTGGTCCTATTTCTATATTCATATTCTCTCTCGATACAATTTCGCCTTCTTTCTTTGTCTACTCTGAGTTGCTTCAATCAATATCACTATGCTCTTGGTGTGCCGATTTAACTTAGAATTTGACAACTTTCTTTCTCAAACTTTATTTCAATAAAAACGGGGACCTACACTTGCGTTCACATGAAGCTTGGTAAAGTGGCATTCCAAAGCTGACATCGTTGATAAATGATCATTCCAGTTTTTTTTTAAAACTCAACCTCTCAACATATCTTACATTTCCTGAATCATTTCCGTACTTTGACTCTCCGTTTAAGGATGATAGATGGTGCTCGTTTTAAACTTGGTTTCCAAACATTTAAATATTTCTTACTCTTTTTCATTAGTTAAGGCTGAAAAGTAATCTTATATACTCACGTATTATCACCTTTAAGTATTTGAACTTCAGATTCCACTCTTTTCAATTCGTTTATTAACTCCTCGGTGGTCTTAATTACATCCAATCCTTTCTATCGGCATAAGGCATCTGTTACCATACGGCTTTGCTTAGGTAGTTGTTAATGGATTAATTCAGAATCTTTTGTTAACCTTAGTCGAAATTTCATTCTTGAAGACTCAACGTAAGTTGCTTTCCTTCTGATCTTTGGAGAAAAAAAAATCTTTGGGCATTCCACGCAGACTTTCTTATTCTTCGAGTAGCTGAGGATGTTATCAATAAATACAGTTTGCTTATCTAAGTACTCCTTATACACTATGATCCTTAATTCCTTATAATCACCTGATACACTTGTTATTTCACATAATATCACCAGAGCTTGCAATGCTCTTAACTCACTTTAATCGTAATCTCTGATATGTTCTCAGGTCGGATCTTAAGTTAATCCCCGAGATGTAACATACTTCTTGAATTAGGTCTCGTAAGTAATCAATTCCTTATAGGGACTCACTTCTTCTTATTCGTTATTTTGTTAAACTCCCGATAATCAGTACATACTTTTATACTTTCATTCCTTTTTCTCCCTTAACATCACTGGTACACTTCACGATTCGTTTCTTGTGAAATCACTTCCTGGGTCTGCCTTGTCTACTAGGCCTCTAATATTTCGCCTTAATCCTTTGACATGTCCACACTTCCTAATCCATCTTGAAATTTCCTTCTTATACCTGGTTATCACTATTTTTCTTTATATTTCCATATATCTTGGCCTTTCTTCAGTAAATTAAATACTTTATATTGTGAATTCCCTGTGGGATCTCATTTCTTAATCCTTCTACTTATAGCATCCAAGTGCTGGAAGAAAACCTGGGGATATCGTGATCGTTCTCCTGGGTGCATAAATTTCCTCTTATTAACTGTTAACATCGTGATCCATTATCTTTTCTTGACATCTCTTTATCTTTTCTTAACAATTCTGACTAAAAGGTCATACCACCCATCCTTGTTTCCTTTGGATTGTATATCCACTTCCAACTCCAACTTCTGAAATTCCATAGGTAATTCTTTTCTGTGCAGTTTCTATATTTATTTTCTCCTTTTTTCTTGTCGCTTGCCACTATATTTGCTTTTCCTCGTGAATACATACTTCAACTCTTATGGTCCGTATAGACCTTACACCTTTCTCCATACCTATCATATTTCCCAATCTTTCAAAGCGAATATTATTATTGCTAGTCCCAAATTATGAGTAGGATACTTCTGCTCAAAAGGTTTCGGTTTTCTGGATGCATATATAATAACTTGATTGTGATGCATCAACACACATCCTATTTTCTTATGAGAAGTATCACTATAAATTACCAAATCTCCTTGATATTTTCAAAGTGATACAACAGGTGCTGTATCCATTCTTTTATTTAACTCTGAAAAACTTTCTTCACCCTTCTCCACTTCATAAAAACTTCTTGCTTCTCCTGATTAGCTTCGTCAAAGGTATTGCAACTTTCAAGAAATCTTGCACAAATTAATAATAACCATCCCATGGTAAAACTTCTTACTTTTGTTGGTGCTTTTGGTCTTTCTTCATTTATAGTAACTTTAATCCCTGTTGGATCCCCTTTTTTCCTTCTTCTCACTGACTATTTATGCTATGAATTATGCTTCCTGCCATCAAAGCTTTCACCTTGTAAACTTTGCATACAATTTCTTTCTTCTTCGACTTCCCATTTATCATTAAATACCTTGCATGGTTCTCCGTTGACTTTAAGTAACACAACTACATCTTATCCAGATATTCCTTAAAGATTCTGTCCATCAAGTTCAGATATTACTGATATATCGGTTAATCCAAATGATAATACTAGAATTTTATAGTAGCAATACTTAGTTTTGAAAATTATTCTCGATATGTCCATAGGTTCAATCTCCAATTGATAAAATCCAAAGCTTAAATTATCTTAGAAAATACTCTGCTTCTTTCATCTGATCAAATAAATCATTAGTTCGAGGTAACAGATACTTACTCTTGATAGTAAACTTGTTGAGCTTTCTCTAGTCGACGCATAATCTCATACTTCCATTTCTTTATTAACAATTAGTATCGGTGCACCTTATGGGATACACTGGGTTTAATCGCTTCTTCTTCGAACATCTCTTGCATCCGCTTTGCTAACTTCCTCATTTTAACTGGTGCCATTTTGTGTAAGGCCTTGGTCACTGGCTTCGTCTCAGGTGCTAAGTCAATCGCGAGCTTCATTTCTCTATCTGGAGGAAATGTTGATAACTCATCTGGAAACATACCTTAAAACTCCTTAATTGCTATAAAATCTTCAAATTTTGTTTGCTTCTGACTTTTATTTTTCTCATAATCACCATAATGCTCACATTTTAATCACCGTAATCATCGTTAACAAATTTCTTTACCCTCCTTCTTCCTTTATACCTTATCATATTCTCATTTGACGTCTTCAGGACTACCTCTTCATCACGACGGTTCGTCTGGGCATCACGCTTAAATAGTTGATCCATTCCTTAGAATAATGTTAAATCCTCTTATCTTAAATGATATCGATTCTTCACAACTTATTGCCAGAAATCTCAATTCCACCATTGGTACTCACTTATTTAACAAAATACACGTTCTTGACTTGTTAGTCCTTTGATCCTAATCTTATCAATTCAACAGGGTAATTCATCTTATCAACAAAACCTTGAGAGATAAACAATTAAGTTTCTCTCACATCTTTTAATACTTTAACACATAAGGTATTCACCATAATTATCCATGTCATCACGTCCGTATTCTGAATAACATATTTCACAGGAAAATCACATATTCTCATTCTCGGAGACGTATTCCCTTATTGGAGTAGATTCCCTTGATTCTTAGTGCATCTCTGACTGGGTTAGTGATTTACAATTCTCGCCATATGACCTTGTTTTCTTTCCATGGGTGAGATGTAGATGGAAGTTTGCCCGCTTGGTTCATAATGCGTTAGTTTTTGTTTGAAAAACTCTTACAAAGAACGACAGTATAACGAAACAACTAGAAGGATTCATAATTCAACAAAAATTAGAGTTGAAAAGGAAGAAGAAACAAGGATTTGAATATGAATGAGACAACCACATTGGTATTTAAGATGGCCAGTCTTTCATACCGTATGACACACATCACATGATTAGGTGGCGTCCCACCCAACTCTTCGTCTTTCTGACAAAGTGTCTCACCATAACACTGTTTGTCCCAATCAGAAAGCAAAACTTGAGGGAAACAATTAAATTTTAAAGGAATGCAATATCCTCCTTTTTGATATCATCATAAGGAGTTTATTAAGAAAAGAAGTTCATACATTTTAGGAATTAAATTGGAATATACGCTGTAATATTGAGAACAAGAATGATACCATTGGTCACCATCCATATTTCACTTGTATTCATCTTTCGAGCTTGATCGATCATATCCCAATTGCGTCATATAATAACTTTAGAAGGTACACTGAAATGCCTTCACAAATTAAACTGTATGGTAGATTCCTACTTGTCACGTCTTGCGTCTTTAACATCGCACCTACATGTATAATACTGGCATTCCCACCAGATAACTTTGAGTTTCCTCTTTTTAATTTAGAATAACCACGAATCATTCAACATAACGATCCTTTTGTTAATAATATTCTTCTTTTAGAAAAGTTTGGAAATCTTCCCAATCTTCTTCGATCACGCTCAGACTTCTTTTAAATCAATGAATTCTTTAAACTTTAATGGTCTTTGCAACGGAATGAATAATTACTCCGTACGCGGATTCTGTTATTAACCATATCAACAATATTTGCATCTTACCGTTAGGAATAATCAACTTCTTCATAATTGTGGATCACTTTATTCTCTGAATTAACAATACCAAGTCTAAAATAAATATCCTTCCAGGTAATCCGGGTCTTTTTACAAACAAGAAACTCAAGTAGTAACTTGAAAACCAGTGTTTAAAACTTATTTTATTCAAAAAGGCTTTCAGAAATTTTGTAAGGAAAAATCTTTTTGAAAACTTGTTTAAAAATTTTGGAAATCACAAACCTGGTTGTCCTTACTATATGAGTTGGTTGTTGTACTTCCTTCTTATAACAAGGTACCAAATTAAAGAAACGATCACATAAAGATTCATTTACTTCAATCTACCCTCTCTTCTTTATTGGGTCCATTTGCCTTCCTTAATCGACGAAAACTTCAGTTGTCGTTGCATGCTATCTTTTTCGTAGCTTCACATCAAGGCTTCCATACTGGTAATACTCCCGTTATCAACTTTGCAATCGTTAAGTGAAACAGACTATCCAATAGTCAACAAGTCGGCTAATGCCATATCACCTTATTACTATAAATATATCATATTGTCATAACACCACTATCTAACTTCAAGAAAACGCCAAATCCATAATCTCCTCTAATTCTCTTTTTTCAGTACTTATCTAATCCATTCCACAAGCTAGTCATGGGTGGCCTACTTACTAATGGCTTCTTTTATCCTGACAACAGCTATCCTCCGGAACACTTGAATCTTCTCTGTAAACTCCCTCTCACCTTTATTAATATCTCATGCATTAACCATTTACTGTAGCTATTGAATCCATCCTTGTAAATACTGTTGCTCCATAAGATAGGTTTTAAAATGAGGACATATAACAGGATGTAGGGTAAACTGAAGAGATACACTCACAGCCGAATGTCCAGTAAAACAAGAATAAATAGATGGAGGTTCCTAAATAGGCCGTTTCATATCAAGAGGTGGTAAAATAGCGTAGAATAGCTTGAAGAGGTGCGACTGCTATAATAGAAGGTAATATCATTAGTACTAATGGAAGAACAAGATGCAAATCAAATCTGAGAAAAGATGATGATCCTCGAACGGAACGCTCCAAACGATCAGATGATATAGGTAAATCAGGATCTGCCATTGCTGTTGTCTGAAAATCACGTCGCAAGTTAAGAATCCCGAATCGCAACACGAACCGTGCCGGAGACCTACTATACAATCGCACTCAACCTCACAACGTCTTATCTTTCTATTTCCTATTCCTAATCCTAACCCTCTACCTAATCCCGACATTCTAGGCTTGTTTCAGTGACTTATAACCTGTAGCTCTGATACCAACCTGTGGCGCCCTCTAAACCCGGGTCAGAAGTTTGGGGTCCACAACACATACACAACATATAAACCTGTATATGAAATATTATTTATAACGACCCTGCTCTACATAACCACGGATCGCGACATGTTAAAGTATGAAAACAAGCCACAACCTTAACTTTTATTACAACGTACAAAATCCCAACTAATTTAACTTACAAGTGATAATGAAATTATTCTTACAATCTTACTATCTCACTACCGTATGAAGCTCCTTACCAGCTCAATCCAACTCAAACCGGAACCTTAGCCGCACTTTGGACTGAGGAACTTTACTATCATCCATATCCTTTTCAACTGTAAAATATATAAAAAGGTTCGCAAGAGTGAGCTAACTAGCTCAGCAAGTCATAATAAAGATAACTGGAGTTAAACAATGATCAAAAGAGATGATTTAGAGGAATCAAGTTTCTTTTTAACTAATCATTAGAATTGGATATTCATTTTAGGTTTTTTAAAAAAACAAGGTTAGGCTACTGATCAGTCACGCACTAACCCCGAGCGAAGCACACAGCTCTGCTCTACGAACTGGATCCAAGGCACACATTGGCCTAATTCGACCACAAATCTGGTCCGACCACGAATCTGGTCCACATAAAGAAAACTATCCAATTCTAAAACAATTTAGTGTAATAAACACTGTGATACAATAAGCAAGTTCATTATTAACAGCGATAAAGCATTGGTATAAAAGCGTAATGCGATTCATGAGTATTACAAGGGTATATCAAGGTATGTATAAGAAACGGTTTTCAGTTTGTAAAAGGATCAGGTATTAGACCAGTAATGATTTTTTTCAAGGTATAGTTCTTTGGTGTTATAAAGAATGGTTGGAGTATAAAAGTTTTTGTGTTTTTAAACAATTTTGTTCCTGTGTTTGGTGTTTGGTAGTTATACATTTGGGGAGTAGTATCATATTTGTGTGGTTTGGTATCTGAAAATCAACGAAGGATAGTTTACAAAAATAAGGCTTATGGCTCAAGGACCAAATGATGTGATTCAGATTCAGGGTTGCATGGTTCAAGGTACTTTCAATATAAAACATAACTATTTTGAATACTTAACAATATATCACGATAGAATTTAAAAATATTTGCATTGTATTTCGAAAAAGGTTTAGTTGTACTTGCCTTACAGGGCTCTACAACTATTACTGATCAACTCTGAGCTGACTCTGCCTCTCAGGCTTTAACGTCCAACCACTAGATCACATTGGATTCACCTTCGACACTCAGGTTTTTCTGTTGACTGACCACCAGGTTTTCTTTAGTCCAACATTTACTTTCGATCTCCCGACTAGAACCTACAGGGTCGAAATACTATATGTTAGACACTTAGTTATGCTTGACATATCCTCTCTAACCACCTACCCATACGATAGCATAATCTGACTCGTAATCATTCATATTATAATAACATAAACAACAATTAGGGTTCACGTTCTCGAAATCGGTTCAGTGTTCATTTTCAGAAAATACGTATACTCATCATTTTTACGAAATTAGGGTTACTGAGTTTTGGACAGAACATTCACCACATCATACAATCAATGTTCGTATAAAGTATAAGTATATATATTCACTCGACATTAGATAATTACCAGATATGCTCCCGCATTTCCATAGTTGGTTTTCCGAAAATCGGGCAGCGTCTCCTTTGTTTATCGGACTACCCGTCGAAACATCAATCGACGTCAATTCAACAACAAACAATCCAACAATTAATTCAACCGGTACTATAACCAAAATCCATGTTACAAATCCCAATCACTGATTCAACTACTTAATTATAATTATTATTCGCATTCCAATTCAGACCTTAATAATTATATCCGACTATTTAAAATTCAAAAATAATGGTACGAATCAAATATTAAATATTGTTTTATAATTATAGGACTCGGAATTAATTCATCACAGTCCACCATCGACTCGCCGAGGCTCATCGCCGACGGCGGTAAGTTTCGCGCACCGATTACAATTTAATTTTCCGCACGAATATTCATATCACCAAATCCACTCATTAATTTCCTGCAGAAAAATATAAGAAATCCCCAAATTAAAATATACATAATAGTTTGGAAATTAAAATATCCAGAACCAAATGACAGTCGGCCCAAAAAGTAAGGCCCGATTAAACAAGCCCTACAGGAAATGACAAACGCACACGCGCTGCCAAAAACGGAACAGGGTCACCTCACCGGAATTCATCCCGGCGGCAACCGGAAGGACAGAGAAAGAAAAACAGCAGCACAACACACCCAACTGTATTACGCATGTACATATACATACATATACAATCAAGCTAGAGAAAACATGGCTAAACAGGTGAAGCCAACCGGAGTTGGACGGCGGCGTGGCTTACCGGAAAGTGGAGCCGCGGAAGAACACATAGAAAAGGAACGTGAACAGAGGGGAGTAAGAGGGAGGAATAAGGAGAGATATAGAACAGAGATGGAGAGGAGAAAATCGAGAGATTGTGGAAGGGCTGCGTGTGTGTTTTTGTGTTGTGTTGTTCTCTCTTTTCTTTTTTTTAATCAACAATTAGCAATTGACACGAATCAGTAAACACTCTGAAAATCTAACACGTGTCCTGCACGCCTGATTTTTCGACCCGCATTCGCAATTTGACGAACCAATTTGCACAAAAATAATCTCGGAAAATTTTCAAAATAGTTTTAAAATGTTAGAAATATTCCGAAGTAAATAAAAAAGTAGTTTTCAAAATTTTAAAGTAATTTCTGAAACAAAATTTATACCCGCTTTTAACAATTAAACGAATCAAGGCGCGGGGTGAAATTAATCCCAAAAATTTCCAAAATAATTTTAAAATTCTCGGAATATTCCAAACTTGAATAAATATGAGTTTCATAATTTTTGAAGAATTCTGGAATTAAATAGAGATTTTACAAATAAGTGTAATTAGAAAATCATACAGGGTTAAATAATTAATAAAATATTGATATCTAAATTTTATAAAATCCCAAAAATAATTATTGAAATTATAGAATCATAAAATTAATTTTAGAGACAATCCAAATATTTACGGATTTAAAACTGTAATAAATCACCTTTAAAAAATAAAACTGAACAATATAATTAAATTTTTAACTACAGATTCCAATCCTTTACACCAGTAAATCACAGACAAATAGTATATATCAACACACTGCTACCAAAACCAAGACACTTATTTTATTTAATTAATAATTCCATAATTACATATTTAAATAATTCAAAATACACGAGTCGTTATACTCAAGGGAAAGCAGACTACTGTCTACTACAAGGATCCTAAGATTCAAACACTTGATGAGGAAATTGCTTGAAGATTATTTCTGAAACATAATCCAGGAATGGATTTAGAAAATCTCAAGGAGGAAGAAGCTAGGTTTAAAGCTGAAAAGACAAAACTAAAGCCAAAAGCTTCTGTTGCAAAGAAACCTCCACGGCCTAAGGAAATAGGCATTGTGATCAAGGAGAAGTCAATTTCTGAGGCATCTAAAGCCAAGACAAGATCACAATCTGAGATTGATCCCAAAGACAAAGGAAAGGGAAAAGTTGATGAATCAACCAAGCCACTGGAGATGAAAATTCCTCAAATTATGATAAAGCCAGTGTGCAAAATGGTTCAAGTTACTGATGACACTCTTGCTGAAGATAAAGATGTTCAAACTCTAAAAAGAAGGAAGATTTCTGAACAATCAGAGACAACCTCTGACAAGGCTCAAGTTGTTCAGAGTAAAAAAGTACAATCTACACCAGAAACAACAAGTTCTGATAAAGTCATCAAGACATCAACCTCTGATAGTGCTCAAGTTGATTTAGACAAGATGAAAGTAGCTGACAAAAAGAAACTTCTGTGGAAAAATGCCAAACCATCAGATCCAAAGAAAAGCCAATTGTTATCTGATTTCATGACTGTTGGATTGAAAGCCAGAGAAGCAAGAGATAGAGCTGGACTAGGTTCTAATGAAGCTAAAATTAAATTAGGAGTTTAAGTGCTGACTAGAGATCCATTTCTTTTAACTGATCAACCTCTTGAAGATGTTACACAGAAACACCTTGATAAGGTTATCTTTGTTCAAGTGGTACTGGATGCTCATGACAAGCACAATGCCAAGGAAAATCTGATTTTATTTCTTGAAGATGGAAGGACATATCAAATATCAGAATCAGACGTGTTAAACAAATCATTGAAAGAACTTAATGTCACACCCCCAACTTAACAAACAAAATAGATATAACTATTACAATATTTAGAAGAAAGTAAACATAACCGAATCCAAGATCTTACAGTTTAGGGTTTGGAACAGCCCAACACTACCATCTATTACAACTGATTTCAATATCGAGTCCTCACACAAAACTATCTCTTATTCTACCTGAGCTCGGACATACGCATCAGCGTCACAGGTCTTACGTGCTGTCTGCTTGAATCTAACCATAGCTGCTAGCTGTAATATCAGGGTAAAGCAAGGAGTGAGCCAAATGCTCAACAAGTGCTAGCCAATACGATACAAAACATAAATTGAGATATATATTAAAGAATGACAATGTGAAGACATAACCAATAATAACAAGAGATAAAACTTTGGGTGATGGCATCATTTGCTTGTATCAAAACATTTCAAAATCATATCTTAATCAAAATCATTTTATGACGCTACGGATTACAGCCGGTGATCAGCCGTGAAGTAATCCCGAACCTCGCTGGGTTCTAAAACATTAATGGGATCCCTAGGCAACTTTTAATCCTACAATATAAGTATGGAAAGGACTCGCGTCTCAGTCCAGATCTACTATTCAAAGAAAACATTTATTCCCCTTTGGGACTGAAAATCCACATTTTAATCATTTCAAAAACTGATGCCGATTTATAACAAAATCTCATAAGTAGTAAACATTTTTATCAAGGGATTATAGATCAACTTGAAACACTGGAAATATGTCACAAAATCTCAAAGCCATGATCCACTAGACTTTACTCTTTTAGGGTAACTGAAAGGTTTCTATATACAAGAAATTTGGACGAGGAAATTTAGCAAGGCTATTGGATATTATGAAAGAGTAATGCCAAACTAGGCTTAAAACAATGGTTTTCGACAAGGTACAAGTGTTAGAACATCAAGAAGATAAGCTTCATGAATACTAAGGGTGTTAATGTATGAAGAAATGATCTTTAGCTCAAGGTATATCGGGATTGTCAAACTTTAGGGTAAGAAAGAGGGGTATCAATCAATTATGGACAACTTTGATGAATATCTGGCTTTAAGGTATCAAGGTAAAGTTTCTATAGGGGTTCAAACATCAGGGTGAGATATCAATACTTTGGGAATCATTAGCATGTTAATCAAGAGGATCAATCAAGTATTATAACAACTCTTTATTTTATCATGGCATTCCAATTACTTTAATATACTAACGTGATAAGACCTATGATCTACTTGCAATACGTACTTGAGGGTTCATGGCATTTCTATATAATTCAAAGATAGACGTAAGAATCGCTTGTTTCAAGTATATCAAAATGACTCAGGATAATCGCATCAATATATATATGAACTAATTGTTATAAATTTGCAGTGAATACGAAGACAGGTTGAATCACTTGCCTTGAGAAAGGCTGGTCTGGTCTGGCTGGTAGGAGCAACTGGAAGCTTCACTCAACCTTTATGGCAAGTTTACCCTCGTCTCGAGATCCTACACAATTAATAAAAACCTCATTATATTATACTCTCACCAACTCAACCTATTTACAACACAAATGACACTTAGGCCTATATGCATACAATTTATATTCACCTTATAAATATAATTGTACACATAGCCACATATACTCACATATCATATTTTAGTACCAAATAATATCACACACACCATAATGCAACACTAGGCTTGGATGATCTCGACTCACAACTTAAGTCACTTGGTCGTTAAACTAGACAAAGTTCCCGAATTTTGGCTTTCTTACTCAATGTGCCTTTACTTAACTATCCAAAACCTATTGACCCTCACTCGGGCCTTTAATTCTAATGGCTTTATACTATCTTGCAACCATAGTGGTCAACCTAGATCTCACTCCTAAGTGTTCTAAAACTATGTGATAAGTGAAAGTGCTTACCGGAGTAAATTTCAGAATGACATCTATGGTTTCTTGAGTGCATTAGACACTCTTAAACTACACGTTTACCTCCAAAACTTCTACACTAGACTCTTATGACCATAAGGCATCTCCCAAACTTGATGTGGCTCAAGGCCCTAGCTTGGGCCTCCTTGGGCCTAAGCTTAAAGTCCATGGTTCCCCTGTTTTTCTGGGCAGAAAATGTCCTGACTTGAACTAACTTGTGACACATGGTTCTAACTCATATCTTATTAAATATGGCTGTAAAAACTCCTCTGACACTCCCTATAACTAAGGCCCAACAGGGCCTAATGAGGGCCTACCCATGACATGGTCAAAACTTCCTATTTCTAAGTTGCAACAAAACTGTCCCCTGCTGGACATATATTTTGATTTCACTTGTGCACCTAACCAAACAACTTATAAACCTCCAAAAAACACCTAAAACCTTTTATATACTCCTAGTGCTAGCTTCTGGTTGTTTGGGCCTCAAAGTGCACAACAAATGCTCATTCAAAACTTCCCCATAAACTAGTGCATCAAATCTGGAAAAAATACAAACACCAACTAATCCCTTTCCATCTTAACTCCCACTTAATAAACAAGCACCCAACTATTTCCAAAGCAAACCTAGTGTCTTAATGTCCTAAAATAGTGCCTCAACAGAAGGGGAGATCATCCATGCCCAAGAATTAACAACATGCAACTAAAAAAAATATAACATGCAACTCATGGAAAACACATAACAAGATTTCGGCTAGGCATAAAGTTTAGATGCTTACAAATTCGGCTTGCACCTATTACTCATTCTTAATAATCATGAAATATAACTTCTTTTAACTATTGATAAGAAATTTATCATGGAAACAATCAATTTTAAGCACACACTTTTCGAATTTAAAGATTTTTAGACATAACAACATGATTTCAAAAAGAGTAGCATGCAAAACATGGTTGATCATCATTTTAATGTCTTAAAACTAGCATGCATGGCTAAACATAAATATATAATGAAATTTCAGTAGCATGCAAAGGATTTTAAAGCATGATATCTCCATAAAACACTTAGCTAGCACATATATATAATATATCTCATAGAGAGCTCTTGAATTCACAAGAATCAAGAGTTTCTCTTTGGAGATCACATAAGAACTACACATGCATCCATGTAACTTCAACTTCCAAGTCACAAAACTCTTGGAAAGTATATAAGATGAATGTAGGTAGAAGATTTACACTTGGGAAGATGAAGAATGAAATGAAAAATGGAAGGGGGGTGGGGAATTGATGCTTCGGCCGAGAGCAATGGTGGGAGGGGGAGGAGAGAAAAATTATGGTGTGTTGGAGTGTGGAATGAGTGGAATGACTTCTCCCACTTTGATTTTTGTTTTATGATTTTTGGTTGACAAAATAATGAGTGGAAGTGAGAACTTACAAAAATGTCCTTGAGCTAAAGTTAGGCCATTTTGCATGCAAGGCTAATGTTGTAATTTGGTAATTAACAAATGAGTTAGTGGGGTTGGAAAAGTCTTATTTTCCCTTTGAGAGAATAGAAGGGTGATTTGCATGCAAGGTCTCTTATGTAATTTGATAATTATAACAAATAAAATTTGTAAAGATTCATTTTTATAAAATAAAATACACATTCAAAAATTATAAAATTTATACCATAAAATAACTTGGATTTTTAGAAATTTTATAAAATTACCTTTGAAATTTGTGAACAAAATAACTTTTAAAAAAAAATTTCTCCAAGGTTTAGAATATTCCTTATAAATAAAAAATAAGGGAAATAAATAAACTCTTGCTTTGAAAAATCATATACTACATAAAGCAAATATAAAATGCAGAAATTTTTCATTCACACAAGGTACAACCATTAAGTATATTCACTTACGGCTTTAATATCACACAAAATCCACAGATAATATTACATAAAATGCCGGTCGTAACATCCTCTCTCCCTTAAGGGATTCTGTCCCCAGAATCTGAGAGAACAGATGAGGATACCGGGAACGCATATCAGACTCTAACTCCCAAGTTGATTCTTCGACCTTGGGGTTCCTCCAAAGTACTTTCACTAACTTTACCGACTTATTCCTAAGACTCTTTACTTGCCAGTCGAGTAATTTGACAGGTTGCTCCACGAATGACAGGTCTGCCTGAATTTCTACAGGTTCATATTCTATCGCATGGCTGGCATCAGGATTGTACTTCTTAAGCAATAACACATGGAACACATTATGCACATGCTGATATTAAGGTGGTAAGGCTAACTCGTAGGCCACCTTCTCCACTTGACTCAAAATTTCAAAAGGACCTATATATCTAGGTGCTAACTTCCCTTTCTTGCCAAATCTAGACAACCCTTTTCTTGGTGACACCTTCAACAAAATGGCTTCGCCAACTTGAAATCGAACATCCTTACGCGCTGGATCCGCATACTTCCTCTGTCTATCTTGAGCAGCAAGCAACCTTCTCTGAATTAACTTGCTGTCTCATGCAGCTGTTGTACCAATTCTGAGCCTAGAATTCTTCCTTCTCCTACTTCATCCCAACTTGTCGGTGATCTACACTTTCGTCCGTACAAAGCTTCGTATGGTGGCATGCCAATACTGGAGTGATAGCTAGGGCTGAGCATTCGGTCGGTTCGGTCCAAAACCGTACTGAACCGAATAGACCGAAAAACCGAATAGTCAATTTTTCTTGGACCGAACCGGACCGAAGTTATATTATGGACCGGACCGAACCGAACCGAAATAATTCGGTTCGGTCCGGTTTTGGACCGAATAGACCGAAATTTTTTTCGAAAAGAGAATTACATTAAAAATTAAATCATAAATTATAAAATTTAAAATATAATTAAAGTATTGTGCTATGTAGAGTTCTAATAGTCCATGAATATAATTAAAAATTAAAAATTATGATTATAATTTTTAAGATATATGTAAAATGTATATAATATGAAAATATAACCTTTATTATTTGGTCTATTTGGTCTATTCGGTCCGGACCGAAATATTTGTTAAAAGAACCGAACCGAACCGAATTTTATTTCGGTCTATTCGGTCCGGATCGAATAGACCAAATTTCTGAAAAAATTAGGACCGAACCGAACCGAATTAGCACGGTTCGGTTCGGTTTTTTGGTTTCGGTTCGGTTTTGCTCAGCCCTAGTGATAGCTGTTATTGTAAGAGAATTCAATCAATGGCAAGTGGTCGTCCCAACTTCCTGCAAAATCGATTGCACAAC
Source organism: Apium graveolens (assembly GCF_009905375.1). Taxonomy (NCBI): domain Eukaryota; kingdom Viridiplantae; phylum Streptophyta; class Magnoliopsida; order Apiales; family Apiaceae; genus Apium; species Apium graveolens. The sequence continues at coordinate 160,177,776 of NC_133656.1, read as the reverse complement.
TGCGCAACATGTCCTCGATTGTTTGAATTGTCCTTTCACTCTGACCATCAGTCTGCGGGTGGTACGCCGTACTCATGTTCAAATTCGTGCCAAGACTTTCTTGAAATTGCTTCCAGAATCTCGAGTTAAATCGGGGATCTTTGTCTGAAACTATCGATACAGGTACTCCATGCCTTAGTACAATTTCGCGCACGTACAGATGAACCAATTTGTCCAATGACGACTTCTCATTAATTGGAAGGAAATGCGCCGACTTTGTAAGGCGATCAACTACAACCCATATAGCGTCATGTCCGGATTTCGTTCGCGGTAGTCCCACTATAAAGTCCATAGCAATATTTTTCCCATTTCCATTCTGGAATCTTTAGGGGCTGAATTAATCCGCTTGGTCGTTGATGTTCAGCCTTCACTTTCTGAAAAGTATAACACTTCGCAACCCATTTCGCCACCTCTCGCTTCATATTTGGCCACCAAAAGTTTTGCTTTAAGTCCCGATACATCTTGGTGCTTCCCGGGTGGATTGAAAATCTTGAATTGTGGGCTTCTTGCAGGATCTCATTCTTCAATTCAGGTACATGAGGAATCCAAATTCTTGAGGAAAACCTTAGTATACCTTGTTCATCCCTTTGAGTGCCAATCTCTTCTCCAGTTAGCTGATTCTTCTCTTTCTCCATTACTTCTTCCTGACATTTCCTTATCTTTTCCACTAGTGTTGGCTGAAAAGTCATCGCACGACAGACTTCTTCAACTTTTCCACAATCACAAAGTTCTAATCCAAATTTCTTAATCTCTTCAGACAATTCTTTTGGTGTTGCCATCATATTCAGTCTCTCCTTCCTACTTAAAGCATCGGCTACAACATTCGCCTTTCCAGGATGGTAATTTATCGAGCAATCGTAGTCCTTGATCAATTCCAACCATCTCCTTTGCCTCATATTGAGCTCCTTCTAAGTGAAAATGTACTTTAAACTCTTGTGATCTGTGTAGATTTCACACTTCTCTCCGTAGAGGTAATGTCTCCAAATCTTAAGTGCGAACACTATGGCGGCTAGCTCCAAGTCATGCGTCAGGTACTTCAACTCATGTGGTTTCAACTGTCTTGACGCATACGCGATCACCTTACTGTGTTGCATTAACACACAGCCCAATCCTTTATGTGAAGCGTCACTGAATATCACAAAGTTTCCTTAGTCATCTGGTAGTACTAACACCGGAGCTGTTACCGATCTCTGTTTCAACTCTTGAAAGCTATCCTCACATTCTGCACTCCATTCGAACTTCTGATTCTTCCTGGTTGACTTGGTCAATGGCGTGGTGATTTTCGAAAAATCCTTGACAAACCTTCTAAAGTACCCTGCTAATCCTAGAAAACTTCGCACTTCCGTAGGTGTCTTTGGCCTCTCCCAACTCATAATCGCCTCAATCTTTGCCGGATCTACTTTAACTCCTTCATCTCCAATGACGTGTCCCAAGAATTGAACTTCCTTTAACCAAAACTCACATTTGGAAAACTTGGCATACAACTTCTCTTGCCGGAGTATCTCCAATGCTATCCAGAGGTGCTGCTTATGTTCTTCTTCCGACTTAGAATAAATAAGGATGTCATCAATGAATACTACTACGAACTTGTCCAAATACTTTTTAAATACCCGATTCATCAGATCCATAAATGTGGCCGGGGCATTAGTCAATCCAAACGGCATTACTAAGAATTCATAATGTCCGTATCTGGTCCTGAATGCTCTCTTGGGAATATCTTCTTCCTTGATCTTTAATTGATGGTATCCTGATCTCAAGTCAATCTTTGAAAAGCATTTTGCTCCCTTCAGCTGATCAAATAGGTCATCTATTCTTGGTAGCGGGTAGCGGTTCTTGATCGTTACCTTATTCAAATCCCGATAATCTATACATAGCCGCATACTTCCATCTTTCTTCTTTACAAACAGAACAGGTGCTCCCCATGGCGACGTACTTGGCCATATCACTCCCTTATCCAATAATTCTTGTAGCTGGCTCGCCAACTCTTTCATTTCTGCTGGTGCCATCCTATATGGGGCCTTTGAAACTGGTTCTGTGCCCGGAGCAAGGTTGATCTCGAACTCGATTTGTCGATCTGGTGGTAAGCCTGGTAGTTCGTCTGGAAACACATCTGGGAATTCGTTAACTATGGGGATATCTTCTATGTTGGGGTTGCCTTTTTCTGAATCCACTTCATAAGCTAGGAATGACTCACAACCTTTTCTAAGTAGCTTCTTAGCCTGAATGATTGTAAGAAACAGTTGCTCTTGCCTCTGTCCCTTAAATACTACCTTCTCTCCACTCTTCATCTTTAAATACACTTTCTTGGTCTTACAATTAATCTGGGCGTTATTCTTCCCTAACCAATCCATACCTAAAATTATATCAAACTCTCCCAACTTGAAGAGTATCAAGTCGGCTGAAAACTTATACCCCGAAATATCAATCTCACACTTCAGACAGAATTGATTCACAAGAATCTTCTCTTGATTCGCAATTACCACATTTACTACCTCACTCATAATCATTTTATCAAATTGAAGCTTATCAACAAAAGTTTTTGATATGAAAGATCTTGTCGCTCCCGAATTAATCAATACTTTAGCTTTGACATTATTGAGTAAAAGTGTACCTGCTATCACCTCAGAGTTCTGAACAGCGTCCTTTATTTTCAGATCGAATGTCCTTGCTATTGCTTGCAGAGTTATTGTAGGTGGTGAAGGTAATGCCAATACCTCGGCTGGCACGCTTGCACTGGTACTTGCCACATTCATTAGAGCTTTGACTGGTCCGGTTGCCTTGCATTCCCTAGCTATATGTCCAGTCTTTCCACACTTGTAACATGTAACTCCTGGCTTCGACATCTTGCACTCATCTGCCAAATGTCCCTTCTGGTTGCACCTATAGCAGGTCATGCTCAGCTTATTACACATTTCGGGGTGCCTTCTTCCACAGTGCTTGCATTTCGGTCTCTGGAACCTGTTTTCTCCAACTTGCCCTTGGCTTGTCTGGTCGTTCCCCTTCGATTCTTGTCTTTTGCCCAAATTTTCCTTCTTGTGAAAATTTCCACCCTTATGAAATCCAATCCTCTTAACATTCCGATCTTGTGAATTTACGGCTTCAGACTTCTCTCCATAATATGGAACCTTTCTTTTCTTGTTATCCCTTTCCTTCCTTGACTGCATCCCATTATTCTCAATTAGAGCAGCTTTCTGTACTACTCCCGCATAGGTTTCAAGCTCAAACATAGCCACTCTATCTCTGATCCAAGGCTCCAATCCTTGCTGAAATTTCTTCGCTTTTTCCTCCTCAGTGCTGGTATACTTTATCATAAACCTTGACAACTCAGTGAACTTCTTCTCATACTCCAGTACAGTCATGTTCCCTTACTTCAACTCAAGAAATTTAAGCTCCATCTGATTCTGCATGTACTAAGGGTAATACTTTTCCAGAAATAACTTCTTAAATCTCTCCCAAGAAACTTAATGAGTTGCTTCCATAGCTTTTACTGATTCCCACCAATAGATGACTTTGCCCTTCAAGAAGTAAGTAGCATATGGCGTCTTCTGATCGTCTCCTAACTGTACCAACTTAAAAGCTCTTTCCATTTCCTTAATCCATGTGTTAGCTATTACTGGATCATTGGTATAATGAAATGCAGGTGGATTTACATTCTGAAAAGCCTTGAAAGTGACAATTTGTTGAGGTGGTACTGGTGGCTCGGGTGGTTGGTGTGGTTCACGGTTATCTTGGTTTTCAATTCGTTGTTGAAGAGTTAGTTATTGTTGAGCTATAGCATTGGTTTGCTGTTGCAAAGTTTCCAGTAATCGAATAATATTTGGGTATGTGGTAGATGTGGTTGTTAGGTTCTTCTTTTTGGGAGGCATGATCCTGAAATAAGAGTTACGTCAAAACAGATATGAATGATGAAATAATTCGAGGGTATCGCATGGCATTCTTATTTACATATGAGGTAAAGTTTCAAATTAAACAGATATGGTGATACATATGAAGGCGTAGAATAACAGTTGAGAGCAAATGGAATGATAGTGCATAATATTTGAAATTTAAAGTTCACAATACATAGGATTAGGACAAAGTCTGATTCTAGGAACACCATGCTTATTTAAAGGAAACAACTGGGAATTCTACGAAGTCTGATAGTACAACAACATGAAAAGGTAAATAATGGAAGGAACTAAGGCTCCACTCCATCAGAACGGGGCTTGGTAGTCTTCTCCTCTCGAAGCATCTTCACAATACTCTGGAGCTCATCTGCCACCATCTGGATGACATACTGGCTGGTGCGGTCTCGGTGCGATGGCATCTCCTCAAGCTTAGTGTTGACGTACTGAACCAAAGTCTCAAGTCTCACAGTTATCTGCTCCTTAGGCTTCCCTTCATAGTTTCGGCTGTCCGGGTACACGTTCTTCAGTCGGTCTATCAGTCGGTCGTACTTGCCCTGAAGCATGTCAAACTCGCGCCTCAACTCAGCATACACGGAGAAGGCGATAGTGTCGTCCGACCCAGAGGGTGTCGAGGAATGCGCCCTTTGCTGACAAACCAATAAGAGGAGTATCAATAATAAATTTACTTAACCTACTCTCTCGTATATTATCTATAACCTATACATATATCCAATAACCTATTTGGGCTGTCCAGGGACTCTAAACCGTAGCTCTGATACCAAAACCTGTCACTCCCCCAACTTAACAAACAAAATAAATATAACTATTACAATATTTAGAAGAAAGTAAACATAACCGAATCCAAGATCTTACAGTTTAGGGTTTGGAACAGCCCAACACTACCATCTATTACAACTGATTTCAATATCGAGTCCTCACACAAAACTATCTCTTATTCTACCTGAGCTCGGACATACGCATCAGCGTCACAGGTCTTACGTGCTGTCTGCTTGAATCTAACCATAGCTGCTAGCTGTAATATCAGGGTAAAGCAAAGGAGTGAGCCAAATGCTCAACAAGTGCTAGCCAATACGATACAAAACATAAATCGAGATATATATTAAAGAATGACAATGTGAAGACATAACCAATAATAACAAGAGATAAAACTTTGGGTGATGGCATCATTTGCTTGTATCAAAACATTTTCAAAATCATATCTTAATCAAAATCATTTTATGACGCTACGGATTACAGCCGGTGATCAGCCGCGAAGTAATCCCGAACCTCGCTGGGTTCTAAAACATTAATGGGATCCCTAAGCAACTTTTAAGCCTACAATATAAGTATGGAAAGGACTCGCGTCTCAATCTAGATCCACTATTCAAAGAAAATATTTATTCCCCTTTGGGACTGAAAATCCACATTTTAATCATTTCAAAAACTGATGCCGATTTATAACAAAATCTTTTAAGTAGTAAACATTTTTATCAAGGGATTATAGATCAACTTGAAACACTGGAAATATGTCACAAAATCTCAAAGCCATGATCCACTAGACTTTACTCTATTAGGGTAACTGAAAGGTTTCCATATAAAAGAACTTGGACAAGGAAATTTAGCAAGGCTATTGGATATTATAAAAGAGTAATGCCAAACTAGGCTTAAAACAATGGTTTTCGACAAGGTACAAGTGCTAGAACATCAAGAAGATAAGCTTCATGAACACTAAGGGTGTTAAGGTATGAAGAAATGATCTTTAGCTCAAGGTATATCAGGATTGTCAAACTTTAGGGTAAGAAAAAAGGGTATCAATCAATTATGGACAACTTTGATGAATATCTGGCTTTAAGGTATCAAGGTAAAGTTTTTATAGGGGTTCAAGCATCAGGGTGAGATATCAATACTTTGGGAATCATTAGCATGTTAATTAAGAGGATCAATCAAGTATTATAACAACTCTTTTTTTTTTCATGACATTCCAATTACTTTAATATACTAACGTGATAAGACCTCTGATCTACTTGCAATACGTACTTGAGGGTTCATGGCATTTCTATATAATTCAAAGATAGACGTAAGAATCACTTGTTTTAAGTATATCAAAATGACTCAGGATAATCGCATCAATATATATATGAACTAATTGTTACACATTTGTAGTGAATACGAAGACAGGTTGAATCACTTTCCTTGAGAAAGGCTGGTCTGGTCTGGCTGGTAGGAGCAACCGGAAGCTTCACTCGACCTTTATGGCAAGTTTACCCTCGTCTCGAGATCCTACACAATTAATAATAACCTCATTATATTATACTATCACCAACTCAACCTATTTACAACACAAATGGCACTTAGGCCTATATGCACGCAATTTATATACACCTTATAAATATAATTGTACACATAGCCACATATACTCACATATCATATTTTAATACCAAATAATATCACACACACCATAATGCAACACTAGGCTTGGATGATCTCGACTCACAACTTAAGTCACTTGGTCGCTAAACTAGACAAAGTTCCCAAATTTTGGCTTTCTTACTCAATGTGCCTTTACTTAACTATCCAAAACCTATTGACCCTCACTTGGGCCTTTAATTCTAATGGCTTTATACTATCTTGCAACCATAGTGGTCAACCTAGATCTCACTCCTAAGTGTTCTAAAACTATGTGATAAGTGAAAGTGCTTACTAGAGTAAATTTCAGAATGACATCTATGGTTTCTTGAGTGTATTAGACACTCTTAAACTATAAGTTTACCTGCAAAACTTCTACACTAGACTCTGCTGACCATAAGTCATCTCCCAAACTTTATGTGGCTCAAGGGCCTAACTTGGGCCTCCTTGGGCCTAAGCTTAAAGTCCATGGTTCCCCTGTTTTTCTGGGCAGAAAATGCCCTGACTTGAACTAACTTGTGACACATGGTTCTAACTAATATCTTATGAAATATGGCTGGAAAAACTCCTCTGCCACTCCCTCTAACTAAGGCCCAACAGGGCCTAATGAGGGCCTACCCATGACATGGTCAAAACTTCATATTTCTAAATTGCAACAAAACAAAACTGTCCCCTGGTGGACAGATTTTGTGATTTCACTTGTGCACCTAACCAAATGACTTATAAACCTCCAAAAAACACCTAAAACCTTTTATATACTCCTAGTGCTAGCTTCTGGTGGTTTGGGCCTCAAAGTTCACAACAAATGCTCATTCAAAACTTCCCCATAAACTAGTGCATCAAATCTGAAAAAAATGCAAACACCAACTAATCCCTTTCCACCTTAACTCCCACTTCATAACCAAGCACCCAACTCTTTCCAAAGCAAACCTAGTGTATTAATGTCCTAAAATAGTGTCTCAACAGAAGGGGAGATCATCCATGCCCAAGAATTAACAACATGCAACTAAAAAAAATATAACATGCAACTCATGGAAAACACATAACAAGATTTCGGCTAGGCATAAAGTTTAGATGCTTACAAATTCGGCTTGCACCTATTACTCATCCTTAATAATCATGAAATATAACTTCTTTTAACTATTGATAAGAAATTTATCATGGAAACAATCTATTTTAAGCACACATTTTTCGAATTTATAGATTTTTAGATATAACAACATGATTTCAAAAAGAGTAGCATGCAAAACATGGTTGATCATCATTTTAATGTCTTAAAACTAGCATGCATGGCTAAACATAAATATATAATGAAATTTCAGTAGCATGCAAAGGATTTTAAAGCATGATATCTCCATAAAACACTTAGTTAGCACATATATATAATATATCTCATAGAGAGCTCTTAAATTCACAAGAATCAGGAGTTTCTCTTTGGAGATCACATAAGAACTACACATGCATCTATGGAACTTCAACTTCCAAGTCACAAAACTCTTGGAAAGTATATAAGATGAATGTAGGTAGAAGATTTATACTTGGGAAGATGAAGAATGAAATGAAAAATGGAAGGGGGGTGGGGAATTGATGCTTCGGTCGAGAGCAATGGTGGGAGGGGGAGGAGAGAAAAATTATGGTGTGTTGGAGTGTGGAATGAGTGGAATGACTTCTCCCACTTTGATTTTTGTTTTATGATTTTTGGTTGACAAAATAATGAGTGGAAGTGAGAACTTACAAAAATGTCCTTTAGCTAAAGTTAGGCCATTTTGCATGCAAGGCAAATGTTGTAATTTGGTAATTAACAAAGGAGTTAGTGGGGTTGGAAAAGTCTTATTTGCCCTTTGAGAGAATAGAAGGGTGATTTGCATGCAAGGTCTCTTATGTAATTTGATAATTATAAAAAATAAAATTTGTAAAGATTCATTTTTATAAAATAAAATACACGTTCAAAAATTATAAAATTTATACCATAAAATAACTTGGATTTTTAGAAATTTTATAAAATCACTTTTGAAATTTGTGAACAAAATAACTTTTAAAAGAAAATTTCTCCAAGGTTTAGAATATTCCTTATAAATCAAAAATAAGGGAAATAAATAAACTCTTGCTTTGAAAAATCATATACTACATAAAGCAAATTTAAAATGCAGAAATTTTTCATTCACACAAGGTACAACCATTAAGTATATTCACTTACGGCTTTAATATCACACAAAATCCACAGATAATATTACATAAAATGCCGGTCGTAACATCTAAATTCTGTCATTACCTTTTAGAGGTAAATTCTGATATTACCAGGAGATGGTCAAATTTTATATTGAAGACCATCAGAGATAAAGCAAGAATTTCTGGTTCAAGAGTTACAGAATTCATTCCTAATATTGTTGAAGATGATGGAAGTGAAATTCCAATGAAGAAGAATTCTGCTAAGCTTGATGTGATTCTGAAAGAGAAATGTCTATGCTACAATGAAGATTCTTCTTATCCTAGGGTAATAAGACTGAATGATGGTTTAGAAAGAAACCATATCTCTGCTTTAAGGACTTGAATCTACTAGATTGGAAGTCAGAATGAAGAGATGAAGCAAGTCAAGACTACAATATCTCAAGTCCTGAGGATTAAAGAAGAAAAGCTGATATCAACCTTTGTCAAGAATCATTATAGATTCAGATTGACTCAGTGAGATTGGTAAAAGCTACAAGGACTATAGGTTATAGTTAGTTATCTAGTTAAACTCTTATTTGCATTTGTACTTAAATGTTTTTGACATCATCAAATCTATTAACTTGTATATTTTGCATAATTTACAAGTTGGGGGAGATTGTTAAATATATTTGAGATGTCATATCTAATATGATTCATGTTTAGTTTTCAGATCTTAACAAATAGGACATATCAGGACTTACGAAAATCAGGACTTACTGGAAGTTAGAACTTAATATCAGAACTTAAGGTCATATCAGAACTTAAGTGCGGGAAGACTTTCATATAAGAAAGGAAGCTGATTTGCAGTAGAAGATCGAGACTAAAACAAAAGAAGATGTAATAACCCCAATTTTTGGGAAATTTTTGAAACCCTTATGAATAGTGTTTTTGCTGAATGAGAAAACTTTTCATGCCACACTATGTAGGGGTTCTGATATGGATATTCTGAGATTTTATTAGTACTTTATATGGGATATAAGTGTATGTAAAGATCGTCAGAATCCAAATCCGAACACTTTGATTTTTCCCGGAAATACACTAGATACGGAAAGATTTGAGAAAAAGGTAACAGGATAAAAAGGATTTAAATTAAAGGATTATATGAGAGGATCATAAAAGAAATATAATATATTGAGAAAGGTTAAGGGAACCTAAGTAATAAGATCCCGGGTATGATCCTTCAAACGATAAATGAAAACGAAAGTTAAGCGAACCGTATAACAGATCAGCGGTCATTAGGCAAACAATTAGGAAGTTAATCAAAGGGATTAGAGAGGATGATGTCACCCAACCAATGAGAAGAGGACAAGGAGGGGAGGATGACATCATGAGGATGACACAAGCATGACATGGGAAGGAAGGAGATGTGGTGGCTTTTTAACCACACAAAATCAAGGGCAACTAGGTAATTTACTAAAACAAATACAAAAATCAAACCAACCAAGCCAAGCAAATCATTTTTCATCAAAATCAAAAAGAAACCAAGGCATTGTTCTTCATGCTCTCGGCCAAAACAGAACCAGAACACTAAAACTGCTGTATCTCCTTCATTTCTCACTCAAATATTGTGTTCTATAGCTCATTGGAAAGGTATTGAGATGGCCTACAACTCTTGTTCACAAGTCTCGTCCAAATAATCATGGTAAGACCCTCATTTTTACAGTTCTTTAAATCGGACTTTTAGAAACTTCAAAGCCTAACTTTGTGTTCTTGATTTCTTTGAAAAGATCAAGCTTGTAGGAGGCTCCCTAAGGCTTCCTAGCAACTTAACACCTCCCAAGGAAGGTATAAACTTCAAACCCTAGCCTTTACTTTATTTGTTAGTAAGTTTAATGGTTGGTGTTGTGAAATGAGAAGCATGGATTGTGATTATTAGTAGTTTGGTTTGATTTGAAAGTATTTTTGGTAATTGAAGCTTGGTTATAGTTCATAGGTCTTGATTGTGGTTGTTTGAGTTGAAAACCTTGGAGATTATGGACTGATGTGGTATGGTTTAGGTGAAGTTTTGTTGTATTGATGGTTATGAGTTGGTTGGTGGTTAATTGGAGTAGTTTAAACATTGGTAATCGCGTAAACATAGCCGTCGTAACGTCCGATTTTCTTTGGACTGTTTTTGTGCATAACATTAGGACCCGAGAACCCCCTGCTAGATTATGACCACTGCCATGTTTAGATAGCTCATGTTACGAGCTTCGTTTTGATATGTAGTTCGTTCGATTCCGATGCACGGTTTAGGAGAAACGACCGTTTCAAGTAACGGCGTTTCGCGAACGAAACTTTTCCCCTCGCCTTACTTTGAAACATAGGTTAAAGACCAAAATGGGTTAATTAATGCATGAAACATTTATGGTAAGTGTGTTAGGCAGTTGGTAAGACACTCGCGAAGGAATCGCCTTAAAACTCGTAAAGGTTAAATTATTAAAAATGGTGGAGCCGAGGGTACTCGAGTGACTTAAGAGAATCAGTAAGCGCAAAACGAGCGTTACAGTCTGAGTTGGTTAGAGTATAGATTTACAAGTGACTTTGGTTTAATTCCAACTTACTTGTTGTTTATAGGTTACCAGACTCGTCCCGAGCCATTCGTAACCCCCAGTCGCTCAGGCAAGTTTTCTACCCGATATACTGTTGTTGTGATGTAAATATATGTATATGCATTATCTTGTGATAGTGCATGATTGTTATTAGTAAATTTTGCGATATATTGGAGCATGCTGATATGGTATATATGCATGCCTGTTTCGCATTCTTTCCATATATATATCTGTTGATTCAGTTGATAATACCTATGCTAGAGGATAGCGGTAATTTGCATATACCCTTAGTACAGGGACCCAAAGGTGAAAATATTTCTAAAACCGGGATTCGAGGATCCCGAGTAGATTTTGTATATATGGATATAAATATATATATATATATATATTTATACTTATATATATATATATATGGTCATAGTTTTCAAAACTATTAATCGAATAAGGTTTATTCGATAACTTTAACTTTATTTTATTATTGAATATTATTCTGAATATTCATCCGAGGACTTATGACTCCTTTATTTTATTATTGAATATTATTTCGAATATTCATTCGAGGACTTATGACTCCTTTTATTTTATATTAAATGAATATTATTTTGAATATTCATTCGAGGGCTTATGACTCAGTTTATATTGTTTAATGAATATTTTTGAATATTTATTTGAGGATCTATGACTCCGATTATTTGCTGAGATTTGTTCTTTATTTTATTAAAGAATAAGGTGTAAATAATCAAACTTATTTTCGATTATTCAAATAAAGATATTACTTTCGTATAAGTATATCTTTGATTATTTGCTATTCATTTCAAGTATAAGTTTTAATACTTCTACTTCAATTATTTTATAAAGATTATTCTTTATGGGAATATTATTTAAATAATAATATTCAGACATTTTCTAAATATTCTGGGGACTGATTTACTTTATTAAATCAGCTTCACTCCAAACATTCTTAAAAATGTTTTGCGAGTCTTCAAAATGATTTTTTTAAAAGTTAGAGCGGATCCCAAAACTCATTTTTTTAAGATCCTCCTTTCGAAGGGGATTTAAATACTCGCTCAAAACCTGAGGGATCCGGCTCTGTGGTGTGTTTTATATTCGCAACAAGGTTGCTGTTTTGATAAATGAATTGATTACTTGCCCAACACTCGGGAAGTAAAATTCTTGGAACAAGTTAATCCATTAACAGGCATCGCCTGGGAAATATCGGTGAGTTCTCCTTTCCAAATAGATACGACTTCTTGGTGGAGCCGTATCAACAAGTTTCTACTTGGGGAAAGTGGGGACAAGCTTTACGTTTCAGAGTCATGGATTTCATCTGAACTAGGAGTGGCGTAAGTGGCCGAGTAGCGCCGGCCCAGCCTTATTATATTGGCCCAAATGGCCTGGAAGTTCCGCTAAGGCGGTCCATTCCTTAGGAGTTCAGTGTTCGGTTGACAAGTAAATCCGACAGGTTCTCCTCTACATGTAGAAAATGGTGGGGTTGTACTACTACGACTGATCATCGTAAGTGGTCTTCCTGGCGCGGCAAACTCCCGTAATGAGTTCATCATCCAATTGGATAATTTCTGCAACACTACCCAGAGCACTTCGATAGAAAGGCTACGGTTGGACGATTGTTGAGTGTTGGCAGGGTCAAGTTTTTAAAATGATGTTTACATCAAATGAAGTATCTCGTAACTTCATTTTATTTTGATAATATTTTAAAGATTTAATCTATTCAAATCTTGCCTTATAGTCTCATCTATGTGATGAACTTTTGAAGCTAATTATAACTTGAACGGTGGTAGTTCAAGTAGTATTTGGGAAAGATATAAGTATATTGGGGTATCTTGTAACTTCATCTTTTAAACTTATATCTAATTAATAATTGTCTTATGAATGACAAAGATTTTCAGAAAAACGTTGAGACAAGGTTAGATATACGAGATCACCTTGCAACGATATTTTTTTTTATACAGTTATACACTGGGACTTTGTGTATATTGTGCATGGAAGAGGACTTCCAATATTTTGAAAAGTATATATGTATATATATATATATACTGAATATTTTGCGACTTCATCGCATTAAGATATCAACTTGGTTCATTTCTTTTGACCAAGACTTTCATGAGTACTATGAGAAGGCTCATATATTGTTAATCATTATACATATTATTTTGGTGGGCTTGCTTCTCACCCTTGCTTTCTTCTTTCATCACACAACATCAGATAGACAAGATGAACCAGACCAAGCTCCCGATTCGCAAGAGGTTAGGAGACGTTCCGCAGTTTTCTAGAAGCACTGATGCCGCCATAGCTGAGGTAGGAACTACCAATAGGCTAGGCTTTCAACTTTTGATGTATCAGATTATGTATATTTATGAATTGTAATAATGGCAAAGAAATGTAAATTTATTCAGAAACCTGTTTAAGGTATATTGGCATATAATTGTGGAATAAAACGACTTGTGATTATTTTTGGATATTCATCTCTGAGACTATAACTTGTGGTGTGTGTGTTTATTGTGGGGTCACAGTACAGAGTAGTTGATTATTTATTAAGATTGGGTGTTGTTAAGGGAAATGGAACTCGTGATAACCCGGATCCCCGACCCCGGATTTGGGGGTGTTACAGAAATGGTATCAGAGCTAAGCGTTATAAACCTCAGAGATGATGGGACGTTAAGATAATAAGTTCACTAAGATAATAAGAACTCTTGCCAAGTTCATAGTCGGACTACCTAACGTAGTACCGACAGTTAAAACCCTTATGGGAACCCTTATAAATGTAGCGATAGAAGCGTAGTTTGTTATCGTATATGGTAGAGGGACTCCGAACCCTGAAGTTGAGGAACATCAACGCGATGATGTTTTATTACTAATTGGAGATCAGATTGTGGATCCAATAGAGCGTCCTAACGCATGACCGGATGATGTTGATATTGAGGATGTAGCGGTTGAGGATGTTGTCCTAGAAGGGATAGTTGTTGAGGAGGATCCTATGGAGTATCCTGACGAGATTGGATAAAGGACCACTGATGAATTGATGACCCTGGTTGGGTCGACTACCAGAGGTAGGATTGGCCGGTCACTACCAGAGGTTCGTTCAAGTTTGTAAAGATAGTAGCCCCTTTAACGCGGCTTACTCGTAAGACTGAGAAGTTCGAATGGACAGAGAAATGCGAGAACAACTTTTAAGAACCGAAGCAAAGGTTGGTGACGTTCCCTATGTTGGCGTTGCCGGATGGAAAATGAGATTTTGTGATTTGTAAGTGACGCTTCGTATAAGGAATTAGGGTGCTTCTTATATAGCACAACAAGATAATCACGTCTGCGTCAAGATAATTAAGGGAATTTAAAATTCGATATCCCCACCCATGAGCTTGGGCTCGTGGCAATAGTTTTGCCCTAAAGATTTGAGGCACTACTTGTATGAAGAGAAGTGTGAGATTCACAAACCATAGGAGCTCTAGTACATTCTTACGTAGAAAGAGCTCAACATATGCCAGAGGAGGCGGTTAGAGCTAATCAAGAATTATGATTGGGAGATTCTTTATCATTCGGGGAAAGCCAATATGGTGGCTGATGCCCTTAGTAAAAAGGAGAGACTCAAGATGATAATGTCTTTTGGAGAGTTTATAAGAGATTTTGAGAAAATGGAAATAGTAGTGAAGGTAACCGGAGCCGGTACCGAAAAGCTGTTTGAGATAGCAATACAGCTCGAAGTATTGGAAAAGAACATATTGTGCCAGTAAAAGTGATGAATGAAGGCAGAGAGCCAACAAATCGGTATGAGATTAATACCGAGAGAGATGATAAGGGAATAATGAGGTATTCCTATAGAATTTGGGTTCCAAAGGTTTAAGAGCTTAAAGATGAAATCTTAGATGAAAGCTAGTTTGAGGAATAAGAGTTAGAGCAAACCCTGAACGTGATAGTCAGGGAGGTTGCCACCAAGACAAAAGGAACCCATAACATGATGAAGTGGAAAATGAGGATTTAAATTATGTAAGATGACCCCAATTATGGGGAGTAGGAAGAAATATTTAGACTGAGGAAACAAAAGTCGAGTAAGGACAGGAGACCCGAGATGGTACCCCTATACGGCAATTCATGGACCTGTCTAAAGAGAACTTAGACTATTATCCCCAACCACCACCCTGAGGAGACAGTGAGGTGGGAAATTCTTTCATGACCTTTAAGTCGCTAAGCTCTCAGAGTTCCAAGGAACAAGCTGACCCAGTCGAGGCAAGAGCCTGGCTAAAGGAAATAGATGAATTATTTGAGATTCTAAATGATTGACGAACCACAAAAGACTGTTTTGTCACTTACCCTCCTAAGAGAGAGACCACCCGCTGGTGAAAGGCCAAGGAAGGCACAGAGCAAGAGATTATAATAAACTGATTTAAGTTCAGTCAATTGTTTTCAGGAAAGTACTTCCCAAGGTTATGGAGATAGTGTAAAAGCTTAAGAGCCAGAACAAAGGCAGACGAGTATGATGAATTATGAATCTAAGTTGTAAAAGTTATCAAGATTCGTTCTGAAGACACGAATCCAGAATGACGGAATGTTTGAAATCAATGCTTATGTTGTGTTGGTTCATGAAATAACGATAAGAGAAAGGAATATAAAGGCAAGAGAGTTTGAGGAATGATAAGGGAGTTGGGTATGAGGAAACCCTAAAGACTCGTAGAAATAGAAATAGAAAAGTAGGTAATCGTCCGGATGAGAGTGATTCACCATGAGTTAAATTGATGGTTGAAGGTATAAGAGATACATATATTTTATCCCCTGTAAGTTGGGAAGATTCGAGGAAACCTTGAGATAATTCGAAGGATAAATAATGAGACGCGGATAGACTGAGGAGACAAGAAAGTAAGAAATTAAGAAAATTGGGTGAAGGAAGTGACCTTCAAGAAGGTAAAGTGTAAGACCGGTGGCATGATACCCAGAAAGGGAGACGCCAGATATGAAAGATATCCCAACATTGAGATGACTGTTGAGATAAACAACAAAAGTAAATAAGGAATTATTAAGAAGAAGTTCACGTTGAACATGACCAATATCTTCCAGAACATCCATGTTATCATTACCAAATCAAGAAAGAAAAGTGGATGACCATTGTTATCTTTTGGAGGCCATATGGATTGACCTCAATTTGAATAAGGATGCTATTATGAAGTTAGGTATAGACTATCGAGGTGGGAATGATTGAATAAGACACCCTTATCAGGGATATATGACTTGATTTATCCATGGAAGGATGCAGGTACCTTTTAAAGGTGGAATTAAGGATAGAACATCGGTAACTTAAAATGAATCCTAGGGGAATGCATAAAGGTTGGAATTTCACCCTTAATAGGGACAGTATGAGTTTTGACAGTATGATTTGGAAAGGGTTAATGTAGCAACAACCTTTAAGAATCAGTGGAGAAATTTTTCAGAAGTATATAGACAATGGTTCTAGTAATAGTAAATGGTATTTTAATATGCCCTGTATCTAGGGAATACAGGAGGAACAATTGAAGGATAACCTTAGAGGTTTTACAAGGAGAAAGGTAATATTCAAAATTTTCAAGAATAGAAATGTTGATAAAGGAAATATGACGTAATTATAATGTTGCCAAGTGGGGCACGTGTTAAACCACGAGAAAGTATGGATCGAACCAGTAATGGTCGAAATTATTCAGGGCAATTAGGACTTAAGATAAAAGATGTTCTAATTATGATTGAGAGTCAGTCATGACAGTGATGAACCTCTAAAGACTGAGGCAATAACTTATAAAAAAATGGTGATTTTTTTTTTACTCATCAGATTTTAAGGAAAGCATTTTCACATAAGCTGTGATTGAAATAAGGTATAAAATTTATTTGGAGATGGTTAAAGTGACATTGACTGTAAGGAAATTTTACTATCAGGAAAGGTCAAAGAGGTGGCCGACACTTTAAAGGTAAGAGGATAATTATAGGCGCTTGTGCCAAAAGAATACAGTGATGATGGTTAAAACTGTGAAGGTTGTATTATGGTTTGGAAGATTGACATTCCTTCTGATGACTGTGCAATACCCAGCCGTAATAGTAGTTGGTAAAGGTTTAATTCGTGTAATCGCCATGAGCGGGCTATCTATCTTAGAAGGTACTATCTTGAGAATGAGCCTGGACCATGTTTCAAAAGGACTAAACGAACCTTTGAGATCAGGAGTGTTCTTCATGAATCAGAAATGGTGATTATGTTACCTCCTTAGAAGGATTTGATACGACATGTATGGACTCCGTATGGTTAGCTATTAAGATTTCATGGAAAGTGAATGATGACAGTGGGTCAGTGGTGGACCATAGTAAGGCAGCAATGATTCTGCGAGTAACGAGCTGATTACAACCGTGAGAGTTGTATTGGAATGGATGTTGAGATTGAGTACCACTAAACGGGTCGTGGTAGTGTATAAGTTATCATTGATAGACTAATTAAGTAGAGTATCTACCTATTGAATATTTATTCCCTCTTATGAAAAGAGAGTCGTATTACTATATGAGGAAGGTTGCGGTGCAAGCATAGAACTCTAGTAACGGTGATGTCTAAAATGAGATCCCAGGTTCGATTTTCGAAATCGAGGGAGTTTCAAAGGTGATTGTGTATAAGCTCGAGGAAGAGCATGGGTCCATAGAATGATGGACGGAATAGAAATATTTAGGCATGGGAAATACGATGCTATAATAATTGATGCTGATATAAATACGTATATGTTTTGTTCTCCTATGACAAACCTCTATAGTTCAGAGGTAGGTTCTAAGCCAGATATTTTGTGGCAGTATATTTTTTTTATATATACAATTCTCTTCAGTTCGTTCTTTTCTCTTCTTTTCATTTCATGTAAGTTGAGAAGAACAACCCTTCCAGAAGGGGAGGTATTGCCGAATGACTGTCTATCTGTGTGATAGAAGCCTAGTAGGATACCAACTATTGTTTAATTGCTTGTCAAGTACTAAAGGCTGGCCACCTTCTGTACTAACTATGCGAGATAACAAGTGTTCATGATCATAGTGATCTCTCAATAAATTCTTTTACTTCTATATGAAGGATTAAGCTTTCGAAAATAGAAACAGCTGAAAAAGGAGTAGTAAAGTTATGGTGGTATTCAGAATGGGAACACATTCGTAATACTAAGGTTGACGTGGTTATTAAAAGGTTATAGAACGCTAACGAGCAAAAGTATAACCAGTATAATATTAGGAACGGAAGGTAGTAGCGATTACGAACTCGAAAAGAATGGGTATTAAGAAGCAAAAGCTCTAATGCTAAACGCTATAATGAGAGTCTGTGCAATAGACTTGAAAAAATTTGGAATGATCACTTAACGCGGATTTAGTTATATCACGACAATAGATCATATGTCATTATCGAGGTGTCACCTTATGAGATCCTTGAGGGAAGATAATGTCGATCTCCCTTATGTTAGGATGAAGTTGTAGAGCGCAAGATGCTCGGACCCGCAGTAGTCCAAAGGACCAGGGATATAATAGATCTAATCAGAGGATGGCTGGTAGTAACCCAAGATGGACATAAGAGGTATGCTGATTTGACTCAAAAAGGACAAAGAGTATGAAATAGGGGGCTTAGTAATGTTATAGGTATCCCCTTGGAAACCCTTGAAAAAGGATTGATGAGGTTCGGAAAGAAAGGAAAGCTAAGTCTACAATTTGTTGGACCCTTGGATATATTAAGACGTTTGGGAAGTTAGCATATGAGCTAGCCCTACCCCCGAACCTGTAGCAAGTTCATAACGTGTTCCACGTATCAATGTTAGGGAAGTGTAATTCGGATGCCAGACAAATAGGGGCATATGAGCGCATAGACATGCAACCAGACGTAACCTATATGGAGCAACCAGGAAGGGTATAGAGTAAAAAGGAACGAGTGCTTAGGAGAAGGGTTATCAAACTAGTAAGAGTTTGATGGTAGAACCACAATGTGGGAAAATTTACTCGAGAGTTAGAAAGTGCAATGCTAAGAGAGTATCCGTATTCATTTTCTATCTGATTCCGGGACGGAATCCTTTTAAGGAGGGGAGACTGTAATAAACCCAATTTTTGGGAAATTTTTGAAACCCTTATGAATAGTGTTTTTGCTGAATGAGAAAACTTTTCATGCCACACTATGTAGGGGTTCTGATATGGATATTCTGAGATTTTATTAGTACTTTATATGGGATATAAGTGTATGTAAAGATCGTCAGAATCCAAATCCGAACACTTTGATTTTTCCCGGAAATACACTAGATACGGAAAGATTTGAGAAAAAGGTAACAGGATAAAAAGGATTTAAATTAAAGGATTATAGGAGAGGATCATAAAAGAAATATAATATATTGAGAAAGGTTAAGGGAACCTAAGTAATAAGATCCCGGGTATGATCCTTCAAACGATAAATGAAAACGAAAGTTAAGCGAACCGTATAACAGATCAGCGGTCATTAGGCAAACAATTAGGAAGTTAATCAAAGGGATTAGAGAGGATGATGTCACCCAACCAATGAGAAGAGGACAAGGAGGGGAGGATGACATCATGAGGATGACACAAGCATGACATGGGAAGGAAGGAGATGTGGTGGCTTTTTAACCACACAAAATCAAGGGCAACTAGGTAATTTACTAAAACAAATACAAAAATCAAACCAACCAAGCCAAGCAAATCATTTTTCATCAAAATCAAAAAGAAACCAAGGCATTGTTCTTCATGCTCTCGGCCAAAACAGAACCAGAACACTAAAACTGCTGTATCTCCTTCATTTCTCACTCAAATATTGTGTTCTATAGCTCATTGGAAAGGTATTGAGATGGCCTACAACTCTTATTCACAAGTCTCGTCCAAATAATCATGGTAAGATCCTCATTTTTACAGTTCTTTAAATCGGACTTTTAGAAACTTCAAAGCCTAACTTTGTGTTCTTGATTTCTTTGAAAAGATCAAGCTTGTAGGAGGCTCCCTAAGACTTCCTAGCAACTTAACACCTCCCAAGGAAGGTATAAACTTCAAACCCTAGCCTTTACTTTATTTGTTAGTAAGTTTAATGGTTGGTGTTGTGAAATGAGAAGCATGGATTGTGATTATTAGTAGTTTGGTTTGATTTGAAAGTGTTTTTGGTAATTGAAGCTTGATTATAGTTCATAGGTCTTGATTGTGGTTGTTTGAGTTGAAAACATTGGAGATTATGGACTGATGTGGTATGGTTTAGGTGAAGTTTTGTTGTATTGATGGTTATGAGTTGGTTGGTGGTTAATTGGAGTAGTTTAAACATTGGTAATCGCGTAAACATAGCCGTCGTAACGTCCGATTTTCTTTGGACTGTTTTTGTGCATAACATTAGGACCCGAGAACCCCCTGCTAGATTATGACCACTGCAATGTTTAGATAGCTCATGTTACGAGCTTCGTTTTGATATATAGTTCGTTTGATTCCGATGCACGGTTTAGGAGAAACGACCGTTTCAAGTAACGGCGTTTCGCGAACGAAACTTTTCCCCTCGCCTTACTTTGAAACATAGGTTAAAGACCAAAAAGGGTTAATTAATGCATGAAACATTTATGGTAAGTGTGTTAGGCAGTTGGTAAGACACTCACGAAGGAATCGCCTTAAAACTCGTAAAGGTTAAATTATTAAAAATGGTGGAGCCGAGGGTACTCGAGTGACTTAAGAGAATCAGTAAGCGCAAAACGAGCGTTAGAGTCTGAGTTGGTTAGAGTATAGATTTACAAGTGACTTTGGTTTAATTCCAACTTACTTGTTGTTTATAGGTTACCAGACTCGTCCCGAGCCATTCGTAACCCCCAGTCGCTCAGGCAAGTTTTCTACCCGATATACTGTTGTTGTGATGTAAATATATGTATATGCATTATCTTGTGATAGTGCATGATTGTTATTAGCAAATTTTGCGATATATTGGAGCATGCTGATATGGTATATATGCATGCCTGTTTCGCATTCTTTCCATATATATATCTGTTGATTCAGTTGATAATACCTATGCTAGAGGATAGCGGTAATTTGCATATACCCTTAGTACAGGGACCCAAAGGTGAAAATATTTCTAAAACCGGGAGTCGAGGATCCCGAGTAGATTTTGTATATATGGATATAAATATATATATATATATATATTTATACTTATATATATATATATGGTCATAGTTTTCAAAACTATTAATCGAATAAGGTTTATTCGATAACTTTAACTTTATTTTATTATTGAATATTATTCTGAATATTCATCCGAGGACTTATGACTCCTTTATTTTATTATTGAATATTATTTCGAATATTCATTCGAGGACTTATGACTCCTTTTATTTTATATTAAATGAATATTATTTTGAATATTCATTCGAGGGCTTATGACTCAGTTTATATTGTTTAATGAATATTTTTGAATATTCATTTGAGGATCTATGACTCCGATTATTTGCTGAGATTTGTTCTTTATTTTATTAAAGAATAAGGTGTAAATAATCAAACTTATTTTCGATTATTCAAATAAAGATATTACTTTCGTATAAGTATATCTTTGATTATTTGCTATTCATTTCAAGTATAAGTTTTAATACTTCTACTTCAATTATTTTATAAAGATTATTCTTTATGGGAATATTATTTAAATAATAATATTCAGACATTTTCTAAATATTCTGGGGACTGATTTACTTCATTAAATCAGCTTCACTCCAAACATTCTTAAAAATGTTTTGCGAGTCTTTAAAATGATTTTTTTAAAAGTTAGAGCGGATCCCAAAACTCATTTTTTTAAGATCCTCCTTTCGAAGGGGATTTAAATACTCGCTCAAAACCTGAGGGATCCGGCTCTGTGGTGTGTTTTATATTCGCAACAAGGTTGCTGTTTTGATAAATGAATTGATTACTTACCCAACACTCGGGAAGTAAAATTCTTGGAACAAGTTAATCCATTAACAGGCATCGCCTGGGAAATATCGGTGAGTTCTCCTTTCCAAATAGATACGACTTCTTGGTGGAGCCGTATCAACAAGTTTCTACTTGGGGAAAGTGGGGACAAGCTTTACGTTTCAGAGTCATGGATTTCATCTGAACTAGGAGTGGCGTAAGTGGCCGAGTAGCGCCGGCCCAGCCTTATTATATTGGCCCAAATGGCCTGGAAGTTCCGCTAAGGCGGTCCATTCCTTAGGAGTTCAGTGTTCGGTTGACAAGTAAATCCGACAGGTTCTCCTCTACATGTAGAAAATGGTGGGGTTGTACTACTACGACTGATCATCGTAAGTGGTCTTCCTGGCGCGGCAAACTCCCGTAATGAGTTCATCATCCAATTGGATAATTTCTGCAACACTACCCAGAGCACTTCGATAGAAAGGCTACGGTTGGACGATTGTTGAGTGTTGGCAGGGTCAAGTTTTCAAAATGATGTTTACATCAAATGAAGTATCTCGTAACTTCATTTTATTTTGATAATATTTTAAAGATTTAATCTATTCAAATCTTGCCTTATAGTCTCATCTATGTGATGAACTTTTGAAGCTAATTATAACTTGAACGGTGGTAGTTCAAGTAGTATTTGGGAATGATATAAGTATATTGGGGTATCTTGTAACTTCATCTTTTAAACTTATATCTAATTAATAATTGTCTTATGAATGACAAAGATTTTCAGAAAAACGTTGAGACAAGGTTAGATATATGAGATCACCTTGCAACGATATTTTTTTTTATACAGTTATACACTGGGACTTTGTGTATATTGTGCATGGAAGAGGACTTCCAATATTTTGAAAAGTATATATGTATATATATATATATACTGAATATTTTGCGACTTCATCGCATTAAGATATCAACTTGGTTCATTTCTTTTGACCAAGACTTTCATGAGTACTATGAGAAGGCTCATATATTGTTAATCATTATACATATTATTTTGGTGGGCTTGCTGCTCACCCTTGCTTTCTTCTTTCATCACACAACATCAGATAGACAAGATGAACCGGACCAAGCTCCCGATTCGCAAGAGGTTAGGAGACGTTCCGCAGTTTTCTAGAAGCACTGATGCCGCCATAGCTGAGGTAGGAACTACCAATAGGCTAGGCTTTCAACTTTTGATGTATCAGATTATGTATATTTATGAATTGTAATAATGGCAAAGAAATGTAAATTTATTCAGAAACCTGTTTAAGGTGTATTGGCATATAATTGTGGAATAAAACGACTTGTGATTATTTTTGGATATTCATCTCTGAGACTATAACTTGTGGTGTGTGTGTTTATTGTGGGGTCACAGTACAGAGTAGTTGATTATTTATTAAGATTGGGTGTTGTTAAGGGAAATGGAACTCGTGACAACCCGGATCCCCGACCCCGGATTTGGGGGTGTTACAGAAGATATGCATGGAAAGAGTTAGAAGACTGGAAGACTTGTAGAAGATATCTGATTGATATATTTTAGGAGACAGAATTGTATTCCATATCAATTAGAAGTTATCTTGTAACTGTGTACTATATAAACACAGACTTAGGGTTTACACTATATGTGTTATCATTATCGAGAAGATTATACATTGTAACCTAGCAGCTCTTAGTGATATTTTGTTCATCACTGAGAGAGAACAACAGTTCTTATTGTAACAGTGTTTATTGAATATACTTGATCTTTGTTGCATACTTGTGTTAAATCGATTTGATTGTATAAACACTGTATTCAACCCCCTTTACAGTGTTGTGTGACCTAACATGGTATGAAAAATCATTTTGGTAAATATTTTAGTGCAGGGATTAACATCATTATTATTTGGAAGTCATCATCAATGGTCTTAGGTTTGGGTTTTCGGTTCACAAGTTAGCATAGCACGAACAACACAATTATTAGTCACTCTTATTCAATATAATATTTTCGGGTATTTAAGTAATGTTAAAGAGAACGATGCATCTGGATTTAGGTAATTAATGTGTGAATAAAGTCATGGGCTATTCAAGTAATCATAAATTATTTTCGTATTTCTTGAAAAATGATTAAATTTACTTTGGTTGAATCTAATGTTACATTCGGTTACATTTAGTTGCACTATAAAAAAACTATGATAGGTCAAGCTATCGAGCTGGATTGTTACTGGGCCAAGAGACCGGAGAATATACTAACGAGTGCTCTAGCTTCTTACAAAATGTAGTTCTTCAATTTACGTTTACTAGCCGGTGACGCGATATACGGACTGATTATAACATTTGTAATTTTATTATTTTATAAAAATAATTCATAATAAACAATTATTATATATCATTGAGATTAATATAGTTAATGAAGTTAAAATATATACGTATTATTTTGTATGTATTATATTATTGAAAAATTCAAAATTTAGATACTTAAAATCTTAAAAAGTCCTCTTACAGAAAATTTAGATACTTAAAATCTTAAAAAGTCCTCTTACAGCTTATCGGTCGTTGCGCGGGTGCAGAGCCAATATAAAAGTGGGAGTCTTGAATAGCGGTTTGTGTATATGAATGAGTTGGTATTTTTTTTAATTGCTTTCTATATATATATTCTTGATTTATTAATTATTTTGTTATATTATAATTTGAATTACTAAAATTAATTTTGGAAGTGTTTGTTTCCCTACAAAAGAGGTATAAAATAAGTTCAGTGTGATTAAAAATTAAGTTGGATAATAATTCATAGAGTTTGTAGTTAGATTCATGATTTATTAATTTTTAATTAAATTATATTTGTTTAAACTTTATTTGGGAAAGTGTCGCTTATAATAGTATAATATAGATATATTATATTATTCAAAATTTAGATAGTTACAATCTTAAAAAGTCCTCATACTACATCATATAGGTCGTTGCGCGGGTGCAGAGCATATAGGAAAGTGAGAGTCTTGAATTAAATAGCAGTGGTGTATGTTGATGATTTGGTATTATTTTTTTTAAAAAAATTCTTGATTTATTAATTATTTTGTTATATTATAATTTGAATTACTAATAATTTTGGAAGTGTTTGGTTCCATACAAAATAGTAAAAAAGAAGTTCAGTGCGATTAGAAATTTAATTGGATAATAATTTATAGAGTTTATAGTATAGATTAGATACATGATTTAATTTTTTAATCAAATTATATTTGTTTAAATTTTATTTTGAAAAGTGTTAACATACTTTTTAGGAAGGTATTAACCAACCAAACGAAATCATGTTTCGCTTATAATAGTACAGTATGGATGAATGAGAATACTACTTATTGTTTTAGGGATTTTCTAAAGATTGCTATTTCAAATTGATCAGTATCGATTAAAGCAAGCCTAATTAAAGGGTAATTATCTAATTAATGCGTATACTACTTTGTAGTGTGCAAGCAGAGGAAAGGTTTACCGTATAATATAAAATATTTGTTAGGTTTTCGTTGCTTCCAAAAATAATTGGATCTGTTTGAATCTTATTATATTTTCAATTCAACTATATTTGATTAATTGTGTTGTATATGTATATTTGATTAACTCTGAGGGTTTTTTTTTCAGTTAGTCTCACATTGTGGTGGAGTGTTTTTAATTCATCATCATGGATAGCATCATAAGAGCATCTCCAACAGTCTATTAAATCACTGATAGATATAATGTAAAAGTGAAATGCTAAGTTTCCATTTTTTTTCCAAAAATTACCCCAAATGGTGATGTGTCACATGATAGATAACAACCTTCCTAAATATATAATGGAACTCGCGTGTATAAATATGCGCTCACAAATCAAAACCCGCCACGTGTTAGCCACGTCATTTAGTAAAATATTTGAGAAACATTTTTGGGGTCCTAGCACTACTCCCTAGCGATATAATGTACATTCATCTTCAACAATACTCTCTACCTTCACTCTTCATTTTTTTATATTATTATAAACAACTTGAAATCATGAAATACAAAAGAAAGTGGGAAGAGAGATAATACATATCTTATTGCTTTAATATAAAATAATAGTTAAGAGCAATGTGGTGGCTCTTACAATTGAGGAGAGAGAAGACACTCTTAAACTTTTAAATGGCCTCTAAGAGTTTCTTGGAGCTCAAATTTTAGTCTTGCTCTTTATATTTCAATTTATGAGCTCATTTGAAGAGTTTGTTGGAGATGCTCTGAGGTAGTCTTGCTCCCTAGATTTTTCATCAAACTTTACTTTGTATATTTATGAGTTAACTTATTCCACTTTACTTCTATTATTTTAGATATTCCTTTTTTACCTTACTTTCAGAAGTATCTTTAAGATACATGCAAATGGAGATATCTATATAGGTTATTTAAGAGTGATGGAACTGTTTATATGAGTGATTGGTCTGAAGGAAAAATGGATGGGAAAGGAAAATTTATTAGGTCATAGGAGATTTTTATAAGGGCGATTTTAAGGAGAATCTTTGTCATGGAAAAGGTAAATACACTTGGTCAGACGGAAAAAATTATGAGGGTGATTAGGAGTTAGGACAAGGGAAAAATGGCTGGGCCATCATCAGATTCATCATATGATGGCAATTTTAAAGAGAATCTTTGTCATGAAAAAGGTAAATGCACTTGGTCAAACGGAAATACTTATGAGGGTGATTGGGCCAATGGAAAAATGACTGGAAAATGGAAGTTTATTTGGCCATCAGACGCATCATATGTGGGCAATTTTAAGGAGAATCTCCACCATGGGAAAGGTTAATACACTTGGTCAGGCGGAGAAACTTATGAGGGTGATTGGGACGAAGGAAAAAAGTCCAAAAAAGGAAAGTTTCTTTGGCCATCAGGTGCATCATATTAGGGCAATTTTAAGAAGAGTCTATGTCATGGAAAAGGTAAATATACTTTGTCAGACGGAGAAACTTATGCGGGTGATTTGGATGAATATTTTTTGCTAGAAATATTTTTGTTTAATATTTATGGATTTTATTTTGGGTTTTTAAATATATGTACTATAAAATTATACGTAGCCTATATATACATATTTGACTATAAGTTTTTGCTAAAAAGTGACAGGGAGTAATAATTTTAGGGAAACAATATTTTCAAAGCAACTTTTTTGTTTCCAGAATGATAAAATGTAAAATTATCAAATTACCATTGTTTTAATCTTTTCAAGAAATTGTGAAGAGAAATGCTATGTTTACTTATTGAATAATTTTCCAGTTTTATTCCTAAATTTTCTAAAATTTTCCCCTTTTTCTATTTCTAAAAAAGTATTGAAAAATGAGAAAACATGTTCCAAATTAATATAAACAAAAAATTAGAAAATATATATGAACACTTCTCAATTTAGAATATATAATTATTTTATGTAATCAATGAACAATTGTAAATAATGTTATTGTCAGGGTTATAAAAATTTCCTATTACCCCGATTAATCAGTCGGGTAATTGAAAATCGGCAAGCTTCTGATCTGATAATTGGAAATTGTCGGAGAAAATATATTCCAGACAAAAACCGTTAAAAAGGTCAAAATCGGAAAAAGTCGGCTCAAAGTTAAGAAAATCGGGAAGATGAAAACATGGAACAAAGTTGATGATGATTGCTTCAGATAGTAAGCTGCAGTGAAGATAGATATACTATTTTGGGGTTGTATATAGGCGTGTCAATTGATTGGGTTTGGATCGAATCAGCCTAAATCCATATCCATATCCATTTTTTTCAGATTCGGATCAGATCGACTCCGAATTTTTTATAGGCCGATCCATATCCGGATCCGTTCGGATTACGGATTTACGGATCAGATATCTGCTCCATTTATGTATAATTATTTTTTAGCTTAATTTATTACTAAATCTATTTAAAATTGACAATTCAGAAAAATATTAAAATACAAGTAGAATACAACGAATTTAAAAGATAAATTACAAACTAAAATTCTCTTTTTGAAATAAACATACCATAGGGTTATACATTATTTTAATTCTAACAATGAAAAAAATTGATGTTGCAAAATGGAAGTGTTATATGAATTGAGACTTAGGTTATGCGGCTCTAAAAGGTAAAAGAATTAGGGTTATAAAAACGGGGTTATAGAAATGGACTGGACTCTAGAGACCGAACCGCATGAAGTATAGATAATGGGACTTGACTCGAGGATAATACGTTTAAAATTAGAATTATTAAAGAATATTTTTATTATACTATATATATATAATCCGGATCAATTTATTAATGAATCAGATCGGCCTAAATCCATATCCACTCCATTTATAATGGATTTTTGTTATCGAATCAGATCCCAGATCGAATTTTTAATATGTCGATCCATATCCGCTAAAATGACCTTGGGTCGGGTCGGATCGGATCGGATTTTCAATCCATTGACAGGACGAGTTGTATATATGCAGAGCAATTTTGTCGTTATACCGTCGGAGAAGATGATGGTTTGAACCCCGATGATAAAATCTTTGTAGATATAAATATTTCTTTAATATAATAAAATAAATTATATATATAAGATATAGAGAGAATATAGAAAACTAGAGAGAAGAGATCAACTTTTTATTCATACCACTGTCAACAAAGTACATAGAGTGTTTATAGGTTACACAAGTGTAGGTTACCAAGAAATTGTAAAGCCAAAGGTCTAGATGTTTAATACTCGGGGAACCAAAGATTGGCATCAATATAAGTAATTCAAGAGTCATCCAATTAATTACATAACACTCCCCCTTGGATGACATGTACTAACATCATGCCTCGTTAAAACCTTACAGGAAAAACCCTAGTGAAGGAAAAAGAGTACATGAAAAAAATATCATATCTCCCCCTCATTCCAATATATCTCAAAGTTTACGCATTCCAATCTTGTGTACCATTTTCTCAAAGGAAGATGTAGGAAACGCTTTTGTGAACAAATCTGCTGGATTTTCACTTGATCTAATCTGACAAACATCAATTTCACCTCTTTGCTGAAGTTCATGGGTGAAGAAGAACTTTGGATCAATGGGCTTTGTTCGATCTCCTTTTATATACCCTTCTCTAGTCTGAGTGGTACATGCTTTGTTAGGTCCAAAAGGTACATACAGAGGGGGATGAATGTATGTTCTTCGTTTTCTAAAATTAATTGCAGCGGAATATCAAAATTAAAATAAATTAAACACACGAAGAGATTTTGGGTAAATATTCTTTTTATTCAAAAGTATAAATACCCGGAGGTTTGCTTACAACTCCAAATACAAAGATCTGAAGCAACAAATATAAAAAGAACCAAAGTAATAAGCTATAAATCTAGGGTCCTTCTTATCACTTTAAAAATTAAAAGCTCTTATCAAAAGGTTTTGATTATAGTAAATAGAGTTTTAAATAATGAGTGTTACAAGTTTGTAAGGCTTTAAATGGTGTGAAACAAATTGGACATGACCTCCCCTTGTCAAATCAAGCTTTTAAAGTGAGCTGAGATAAATTTGCAAGAGCTTCACACTTTGTAAAAAATGGAGGAGATTCAAAGCTGATTTGCTGCTATTAATTATATAGGATTGATAGGCTGGAGAGAAAAGAACTACGTGGCACAATCAGAACCAAGCAATTTTTGTTGACAGCTTTCAAAATAATTATTTAAATCCAAGTTGCGACCTGTATTTGATTGTAACTGAAGACTTGATTTATCAACTTACGACTGAGAATGTGGCTTCAACTTGCAACTGTTTATTCTATTTGATTCTTTGGTTTTCTTCAACTTGCGACCCATATTTTATTTCTTTTGAATTAACCATGTTGTGAATATGTTGTGAACTTGATGATTTCATTAACAAAATACCTTAGTAGATTTTACTAAGTGAAAAATGTAGCACTCGATGGAAAAGGATTGTAGTCCCGATGGATGACTCAATATAGTCCCGACAGATGATGATTTATTATTCATCGAGTGAGTAGCTTGTGTAACAATAAGTCTGTAGCATATTTCTACATACACATTATTTAGATTCTGTAGTAGTACTCAAGTCATGTTAACTTTATCTAGATATGCAGAATAGGTTAATTAATTGTACATAGATGATGTCTTGTAATTCTGGATAAATGAAATGAAGTCAAGTGCCAGATAGCTACCCGACGGATAAACAATAATGCCACTCGACGGATGATCAACAAGGCAACCAGACGGATGATCATGAACTCGACGGATGATCATGAACCCGACGGATGATCATGAACCCGACGGATAAAGAATTCAAACATCTGTTGACAGTGACAACACAGTCACATGCGTCGATTGTATGCAAATGGAATGTGGAAGCCTATTCAACTGGGTTTTAGAGAACAAAGAAGCATTGCCATTTCGATGCTATTATGAAGATATTCAAAGATGCTGGAATAGAGTAATGTAGAAGTATAGTATTAGACTTGATAGGTTTTGTTTTATTATCTTATCTTATTACTTTGTAATCTTGGTGATATAAATAAACCAAGAAGTAGCAAATAGTACAACAAGAACACTAAGCAAGAATTTCTCAGAGAAACATCTGTAAGCTGTATTCTTAGCATTTCTCTGCAAACTTAGTTGTTCATATTTGTAAGCAGCTGTGAGCAAATCTTGCTACACAGAGTTCTCTTGATATAATATATATCTTTGATGGATACTTTCTATAACGACTCGTGTATTTTTTTTGAATTATTTAAATAGGTAATTGTGGAAGTATTAATTAAATAAATATGTGTCTTGGTTTTTGTAGCAGTATGTTGATATATACTATTTTTCTGTGATTTATTGGTGTAAAGGATTGGAATATGTAGTTAAAGATTGAGTTATATTATTCTGTTTTATTTTAAAAATTGATTTTATTAGAGTTTTAAATCCGTAGATATTTGGATTGTCTCTAAAATTAGTTTTATGATTCTATAATTTTAATAATTATTTTTGGGATTTTACAAATTTTAAATATCAATATTTTATCAATTATTTAACCCTGTATGATTTTTCGATTACATTTAATTGTAAAATCTGTATTTAATTCCAGAATTCTTCAAAAAATTATGAAACTCATATTTATTTAAGTTTGGAATATTTCGAGAATTTTAAAATTATTTTGGAAATTTTCGGGATTTATTTCACCCGCGCGTCGATTCGTTTTATTGATAAAAGCGGGTATAAACCGCATTTCGGAAATTGTTTTAAAATTTGGAAAATTATGTTTTTATGTACTCCGGGATATTTCTGACATTTTAAAACTATTTTCGTAATTTTTGGAGCTTGTTTTATTGCACCTCAGTCCGATAATTTTGAATTTCGGGGCAAATCGGGCCCTTAAATCTTCGTATTTAACACAAAAACAACGTGCCAGCCTCTGAATACTTGCACTGCCACGTGTTGTATGCAGAGAAAAAGCGAAAAATAAAAAAAACAACAGGAGGTTTTCTTTTTCCCCATATTCCCTCGGCTCTGTGTTGTTGTCTCTCTCATCTTGAATCTCCTCTCTCTTCAATCTTCTTTCTGTTGCTCTTACTCATCTCCGGTTGCTTGCTTCCGGCCTAATTACGGTGAGCCACTGCCTTGTGCTCAAGATATACTACAGATATTTTTGAACTATTTTATAATGTGTCACTATTACTCAAAATAACTCATGTTTTAATACTGCAAGTGTTTTAAACTATTTAACCTTGAACCCTGATTTTCTTGATTTTGAGCCATAAGCCTTATTCTTTGTAAATCATCCTTTGTTGATTTTCAGATACCAAACCACCAATATATGATACTGCTCCCCAAATGTATAAATACCAAACACCAAACACTGTAAGAAAATTGTTTGAAAACACAGAAACTTTTATACTCCAACCACTCTTTATAACATCAAAGAACTATACCTTGAAAAATCATTATTTGTCTAATACCTGATCCTTTTACAGGCTGAAAACCGTTTCTTATACATACCCTGGTATACCCTTGTGATACTCATGAATCGCATTACGCTTTTATACCAATGCTTTATCGCTATTGATTATGATCTTGCTTATTGAATTATATTGTTTATTACACTGAATTGTTTTAGAATTGGATAGTTTTCTTTATGTGGACCAGATTCGTGGTCGAGTTAGGCCAATGTGTGGCTTGGATCCAATTCGTAGAGCAGAGCTGTGTGCTTCGCTCGGGGTTAGTGCGTGACCGATCAGCAGCCTAACCTTGGTTTTTAAAACTTAAAATGAATATCCAATTCTAATAATTAGTTAAAAAGAAACTTGATTCCTCTGAATCATCTCATTTGATCATGGTTTAACCTCAGTTATCATTATTATTATTTGCTGAGCTAGTTAGCTCACTCTTGCGAATCTTTTTATATATTTTACAGTTGAAAAGGATATGGATGATAGTGAAGTTCCTCAGTCCAAAAGTGCGGCTAAGGTTCCAGTTTGAGTTGAATTGGGCTAGAAGGAGCTTCATTCGGTAGAGAAATAGTAAGATTGTAAGAATAATTTTATTATCAGTTATAAGGTAAATTAGTTGGGATTTGGTACGTTGTAATAAAAGTTAAGGTTGTGGCTTATTTTCATACTTTAACCTGTTGCGATCCGTGGTTTGTGAAGCAGGGTCATTACAAATAATATTTCTTATATAGGTTTATATATTGTGTATGTGTTGTGGACCCCAAATTTCTGACCCGGGTTTGGAGGGCGCCACAGGTTGGTATCAGAGCTACAGGTTATAAGTCACTGAAACAAGCCTAGATTGTCGGGATTGGGTAGAAGGTTAGAATTAGGAATAGGAAATAGAAAGATAAGACGTTGTGAGGTTGAGTGCGATTGTATAGTAGGTCTCCGGCACGGTTCGTATTGCGATTCGGGATTCTTGACTTGCGACGTGATATCCGGACAACGTCAATGGTAGATCCTGACTTCCCTGTATCATCTGATCATTTGGAGTTTTCCGTTCGAGGATCATCATCTTCTATCAGATTTGATTTGCACCTT
Organism: Apium graveolens; assembly: GCF_009905375.1. Classification (NCBI taxonomy): domain Eukaryota; kingdom Viridiplantae; phylum Streptophyta; class Magnoliopsida; order Apiales; family Apiaceae; genus Apium; species Apium graveolens. Next base: position 160,144,813 of record NC_133656.1, on the reverse strand, counting down.
GTTCTTCCATCAGTATTAATGGTACTACCTTCCGTTATGACAGTTACACCTCTTCAAGCTATTCTACGCTATTCTACTACCTTTTGATACGAGACTACCTATTTAAGAACCTTCATCTGTTTATTCTTGTTTTATTAGATATTCGGCTGTGAGTGTATCTCTTTAATTTACCCTACATCCTGTTCTATACCCTTGGTTTAAAACTTGTCCTATAAAGCAACAGTACCTACTAGGATGGATTCGGGAGTTACAGTAAATGGTGAGTACTTGAGATATAAATAAAGGTGAGAAGAAGTCTAGAAAGAAGATTCAGATGTTCCGAAGGATAGTTGTTACCAGATTAAAAGAAGCCATTAGTGATTAGGCCACCCATGACTAGCTTGTGGAAGGGATTGGATAAGTATTGAAAAGAGAGTTAGAGGAGATTATGGTTCTGGAGCTTTCTTGAAGATAATTAATGGTGTTATGATAATGTGAAATATTTATAATAACAAGGTGATGTGACATCAGCTGATTTGTTGACTATTGGATAGCCTGTTCTACTTAACTACTGCAATGATAATGTCGGGAGTATTACCAGTATGGAAGCTTTATGTGAAGCTACGAATAAGATAGCATGCAACGACAATTGAAGTTTTCGCCGATTAAGGAAGGCAAATGGACTCGATAAAGGAGAAAAGGTAGATTGAAGTGAACGGACTTTTATGTGATTGTTTCTTTAATTTGGTACCTTGTTATAGGTCGGAAGGACAACAACCAACTCATATAGTAAGGACAACCAAAATTGTGATTTTCAAACTTTTTAACAAGTTTTCGAAAAAGATTTTTCCTTACAAAATTTTTAAAAGCCTTTTTGAATAAAATAAGTTTCAAACCTTGGTTGTCAAGTTACTACTTGATTTTCTTGTTTGTTAAAAGACCCGGATTTCCTGGAAAGATACTTATTTCAGACTTAGTATTGTTAATTCAGAGAACAAAGTAACCCGCGATTATGAAAAAGTTGATTATTCCTAACGGTTTGACAAGGTTAATAACATAATTCGTGTATAGAGTGATTATTCATCCAGTGGCAGAGAACATTAAAGTTTAAAGATTCATTGATGTAAAAGGAGCCTGGGCGTGATCGAAGAAGATTGGGAAGATTTCAGACCTCTCTAAAAGAAGAACATTATTAACAAAAGGATCGTTATGTTGAATGGTTCGTGGTTATTCTAAATTAAAAAGAGGAAGCCCAAAGTTATCTGATAAGAACGCCATTATGATCGAAATGTTAAAATATTATACATGTAGGTGCGATGGTAAAGATGCAAGACTTAACAAGTAAGAATCTACCAGAATGCTTAATTAGCGAAGGCATTTCAACGTATTTTCTAAAATTGTTATATGGAACAATGGGAGTATGATCGAACAAGCTCGAAAGATGAATACAAGTGAAATATGGATGGTGACCAATGGTGTTGTTCTTGTCTTCAAATGTTACAACGTATATTCCTCTTTAATTTCTAAAAATATATGAATTTATTTTCTTAATACACTCCTTATGATGATATCAAAAAGAAGGATATTGTATTCCTTTCAAATTTAATTGTTTCCCTTAAGTTTTGCTTTCTGATTGGGACACACAGTGTTATGATAAGACACTTTGTCAGAATGATGAAGAGTCGGGTGGGACGCCACCTAATCATGTGTTGTATGCCATATGGTATGAAAGACTGGCCATCTTAAGTACCAATGTGGTTGTCTCATTCATATCCAAATCATTATTTCTTCCTTCTTTTCAACTTCAAGTTTATTTAATTATGAATCCTTCTAGTTATTTCGTTATAACGTCGTTCTTTGCAAAAGTTTTTCACACAAATCAACGTATTATGAACCAAACGGATAAAGTTCCAGCTACCTCTTATGCATGGAACAAGGGCATATGGCGAGAATTGCAAATCACTAACCCTGTCAGGAATGCACTAAGAGTCAAGGGAATCTACTCCAATAACCAATACATCTCCAAGAACGAGAGTTTACGAATCGTCTGTGAATTATGTTATTCAGAATATAGGTATGATGACGTGAATGATTATTGTGGATACCTTATGCGTTAAAGTATTGAAAAATGTGGGAACAACTTGATTGTTTATCTCTCAAAGTTTTTTTGATAAGATAAATTACCCTGTTGAATAGATAAGGTCATGACTAAAGGACTAGCAAGTCAAGAATGTGTAATTGTTAAATAAGTGAGTACCAATGGTGGAATTGAGATTTCTGGCAATAAATTGTGAAGAATTGACATCATTTGAGATAAGAGGATTGGACATTATTCTAAGAAATGGATTAACTATTCAAGCATAATGCCCAGATAGACCATCGTGATAGAAGATAGTTTGAAGACGCCAAATGAGAATGCGATGAGGTTTAAAGGACGAAGGAAGGTAAAGAATTTGTTAACAATGATTTAAGATTAAAAGGTTACAGTGACCAAGATGTAAGCGCTATGGCGATTATAAATGAAAGTCAGGAGCACACAGAACTTGAGGATTTTATAGCAATTAAGGAGTTTCAAGATATGTTTCCAGATGAGTTATCAATATTTCCTCCAGATAGAGAAATGAAGCTCACGATTGATTTAACACCTGAGATGAAGCCAGTGACCAAGGCCTTACACAAAATGGCACCAGTTCAAAATGAGAAAATTAACAAAGCAGAGGCAAGGGATGCTAGAAGAAGAAGCGATTAGACCTAGTGTATCCCATGAGGTGCACCGATATTAATTGCTAACAAGAAAGATGGAAGTATGAGATTATGTGTCGATTAGTTAAAGATCAACAAGTTTACTATCAAGAGCAAGTATATGTTACCTTGAACCAATGATTTGTTTGATCAAACGAAAGAAGCAAAGTACTTTTACAAGATTGATTTAAGACTTGGTATTTCAGCAATTGAAGATTAAACCTATGGACATATCAAAGATAATTTTCAGAACTAAGTACCGTTCTCGTAGTGTCATTTAGATTAACCAATGTACCAGTAATATTTGAACTCAATGGACAGAATCTTTAAGGAATATCTGGATGAGTTGTAATTGTGTTACTTAAAGTCAATGGAGGACCATACGAAGCACTTAATGACAACTGGAGAGTCGGAGAACAAAGAAATTGTATGTAAAATTTACAAGGTGAAAGTTTTGATGATAGAAAGCATAAGTAATCAGTGAGGAGGAGACCAAAGGAGATCCAGTAGAAATCAAAGTTACTATGAATAAAGAAAGGCCAAAAAGTACCAATAAAAGTAAGGAGTTTTACCATGGACCGGTTATTATTGAAAATTTGTGCAAGATTTCTTGAAAGTTGCAATACCTTCGACGAAGCTAACCAAGAAAAGCAAGAAGTTTATATGAAATGGAGAAGGGTAAAGAAAGTTTTGTGGAGTTAAAAGAGAGAATGGTTACATCACCTGCTTTATCATTTCAAAAGTATCAAGGAGATTTGGCAGTTTATAGTGATGCTTCTCATAAGGGAGTAGGATGTGTGTTGATGCATCACAATAAAGTTATTGTATATGCATCCAGACAACCAAAACCTTATGAGCAGAAGTATCCTACTCATAATTGGGATTAACAGTAATAATATTTATTTTGAAAGATTGGGAAACATGATATGTATGGAGAAAGGTGTAAAATCTATACGAACCATAAGATTTTAAAGTATGTATCCATGAGGAAAAGCAAATGTAGTAGCAAGCAATAAGCAAAAAGGAGAAAATAAACATAAAGACTGCACAAAAAGAATTACCTATGGGATTTCAGAAGTGGAGTTGGAAGTCAGATATATAATCCCAAGGAAACAAGGATGGGTAGTATGACCTTTTAGTCAGAGTTGTTAAGAAAAGATAAGGAGATGTCAAGGGAAGATAATGGATCACGATGTTAACAGTTAGTAAGAGGAAGATTCTGCACCCAGAAAAACGATCACGATATTCCCAGGTTTTCTCCCAGCACTTGGATCCCACAAGTAAAAAGAATTAAGAAATGAGATTCTACAGGGAATTCACAATATAAAGTATTTAATACCAAGATATAAGGAAATCTAAAATAAATAGTGATAACCAGGTATAAGAAGGAAATTTCAAGATGGATTAGGAAGTGTTGGACATGTCAAAGAATTAAGGCGAAGTATCGGAGGCCCAGTGGACAAGACAGACCAAATAGTGGTTTTACAAGAAGCGAATCGTAAGTGTACCAGTGATGTTGATGGAGAAAAGGAATAAAATTATGAGATTATGTACTGATTATCGGGAGTTGGACAAAACAACAAATAAGAACAAGTGACCCCTATAGAGAATTAATTACTTACGAGACCTAATTCAAGAAGTGTGTTATGTTTCGGGGATTAACTTAAGATCCGACCTGAGAACATATCAGAGATTACGATTAAAGTGAGTTATGAGCATTACAAGCTCCGGTGATATTATGTGAAATAACAAGTGTATCAGTTGGCTATAAGGAATTAGGGAACATGTTGTATAAGGAGTACTCAGATAAGTGAATTGTATTTATTGGTAACATCTTCAGCTATTCAAGGAACTATACGTTGAGTTTTCCAGAATGAAATTTCGACTAAGGTTAGCAAAAGATTCTGAATTAATCCATTAACAACTACCTAAGCAAAGCTGTGTGGTAACAGATGCCTTATGTCGATCGAAAGGATTGGATGTAATTAAGACCACCGAGGAGTTAATAAACAAATTGGAAAGAGTGGGATCTGAAGTTCAAATACTTAAAGGTGATAATACATGAATCTATAAGATTACTTTCCAGCCTTAACTGATGGAAAAGAGTAAGAGATGTTTAAATATTTGGATACTAAGTTGAGAATGAGCACCGCCTACCATCCTTAAACAAAGGGTCAGAGCGAGGAAGCGATTCAGGCAATATAAGGTATGTTGAAAGATTGAATTTCAAGGAAAACTGGAATGATCATTTATCATCGATGTCAGCTTTGGAATGTCACTTTACCAAGCTTCATGTGAACGCAAATGTAGGTCCCCATTTTATTAAGATAGAGTGGAAGAAAGAAAGTTGTCAAATTCTAAGTTAACTTAGCACACCAAGAGCATAGTAATATTGATTGAAGCAGCTCGAAATAGACAAAGAAAGAAGGTGAAATCGTATCGAGAGAGAATATGAGTATAGAAATAGGACTAGTAGTGTTAGTAAAAGTTTTACCCTGGATAGATCTGAATAGAGAGGACAGGTCAAGTCCTAAAATTAGTAAACCATTCGAGGCATCGATAAATACAGATACAGTTGTTCATGAGTTGATGTTACCGTCACAGCAGTGTGTACATATAATGTGTTATGCGTGTCAATGTTAAGGCGATAAGTATTTGATTCGAATTAAGTGATTGATTAGGAGCCAAGAGGCTCTTGTCCAGATTGTCCTACATATAGTGATCAATTCAAATTCTTGATCGTTAAAGGCGAGTCCTTGGAAATGAGTATATACCTATAGTGAATACGTTTGAAATTCTCAAGTAGAAGAGTCTACTTGGAAACTAGAGTCAGATATGCTTGATAAATATCCTCACTTATTTAGTTAAACCAGATTCTGAGGACAGAATCTTTTTAAGAGGGGAAGGATATAACGACTCGTGTATTTTTTTTGGAATTATTTAAATAGGTAATTGTGGAAGTATTAATTAAATAAAATATGTGTCTTGGTTTTGGTAGCAGTATGTTGATATATACTCTTTATCTGTGATTTATTGGTATAAAGGATTGGAATGTGTAGTTAAAGATTGAGTTATATTATTCTGTTTTATTTTTAAAAGTGATTTTATTAGAGTTTTAAATCCGTAAATATTTGGATTGTCTCTAAAATTAGTTTTATGATTCTAAATTTTTAATAATTATTTTTGGGATTTTACAAATTTTAAATATCAATATTTTATCAATTATTTAACCTCTATGATTTTTCGATTACATTTAATTGTAAAATTTGTATTTAATTCCAGAATTCTTCAAAAAATTATGAAACTCATATTTATTTAAGTTTGGAATATTTCGAGAATTTTAAAATTATTTTAGAAATTTTCGGGATATATTTCACCCGCGCGTCGATTCGTTTTATTGATAAAAGCGGGTATAAACCGCATTTCGGAAATTATTTTAAAATTTGGAAAATTATGTTTTTATGTACTCCGGGATATTTTTGACATTTTAAAACTATTTTCATAATTTTTGGAGCTTGTTTTATTCGCACCTCAGTCCGATAATTTTGAATTTTGGGGCAAATCGGGCCCTTAAATCTTCGTATTTAACACAAAAATAACGTGTCAGCCTCTGAATACTTGCATTGCCACGTGTTGTATGCAGAGAAAAAGGAAAAAATAAAAAAAACAACAGGAGGGTTTCTTTTTCCCCATATTCCCTCGGCTCTGTGTTGTTGTCTCTCTCACCTTGAATCTCCTCTCTCTTCAATCTTCTTTCTGTTGCTCTTACTCATCTCCGGTTGCTTTGCTTCCGGCCTAATTACGGTGAGCCACCGCCTTGTGCTTGGCTTGGCTGCTTCCGTGATTCTGTTATATGCATATATATGTATATATATACCTCTGTGTATATACGTGTACGATATGTGTAGTAATTATGTGTGTGTGTGTTGGTGTTTGTGTGTGTGTGACTGTGCTTCCCGACCATCCCTGTGTTTTTCCGATGGCTTTGCTGCGGTTCTGTGGTGGCGCGTTGCGCGTTTTGCCCTGTTTCGTTGACTGCATTTGGTTCGATTAATTTGGATTAATTCGTATTCTTTTATTCATTACAGGGAATTATGAATACAATTCATGATATAAATAATTCCGTGTAATTGATTTTAATCGAATAAATCAGTGTGATTTATTTGGAAACCTGTACTATATCGGGCACCAATAAATTGTACCATCGTCGGCGAAGAGCCTCGGCGAGCCGACGGTGGGCTGTGATGTTTATTCTTAGTCCTAATATTTTAAAATAAATAAATTAATTCGTGAAACTATCTTTGAAACAAGAATTTGATTTTACATTAAAGTCGAGTACGTAATTTAGTTGACGAATTGTGATTGGATTGATTGTTGGGTTGAACTGGTGGATGGGATTGTGGTTGTTATGAATTTGATTGTTGTTGGTTTGACGTCGATTGATGTTTCGACGGGTAGTCCGATAAATAAAGGAGACACTGTCCGATTTCTGGGAAATTTACCTACGAAAATACGGGAGCGTAACCAACGATTATCGGGACGTCGAATGGTTATATAGATATATATGTGTTCTATATGAAACTTGATTGCACAATGTGATGAAATAATTTGCTAAAATCCATAACCCTGATTTTGTATAATTACAAGTATACGTATTTTCAGAAAACGAACACCAAACCGATTTCTCGAGAATGTGAACCCTGACTGTTGGGTGTGTTGTTATATTATAATAATCCATATAAGTACGAGTCGGGATTGTTATTGTTTAGTTAGGATTGGTATTAGGGATATGTCAAGCATACCTAGACATCTAACATAGGGCATTTTAACCCTGTAGGTTCTAGTCAGGGAAACCGAAAGTGGACGTTGGACTAGAAATGACCTAGTAGTCAGCCGACGAGCTCAGTAGAATTTCAACAGAAAAACCTGAGTGTCGAAGTCGAATCTAATGTGGTCTAGTGGTTGAACATTAAAGCCTGAGCGGCAGAGTCGGCTCAGAGTTGATCAGTAATAGTTGTAAAGCCCTGTAAGGCAAGTACTTCTGAACTTTTCCTCATGATATACTGCAGATATTTTTGAACTGTTTCAGAACGTGTCACTATTACTCAAAATAACTCATGTTTTAATACTGCAAGTGTTTTAAACTATTTAACCTTGAACCCTGATTTTCTTGATTTTGAGCCATAAGCCTTATTCTTTGTAAATCATCCTTTGTTGATTTTCAGATACCAAACCACCCAAATATGATACTGCTCCCCAAATGTATAACTACCAAACACCAAACACTGTAAGAAAATTGTTTGAAAACACAGAAACTTTTATACTCCAACCACTCTTTATAACATCAAAGAACTATACCTTGAAAAATCATTATTTGTCTAATACCTAATCCTTTTACAGGCTGAAAACCGTTTCTTATACATACCCTGGTATACCCTTGTGATACTCATGAATCGCATTACGCTTTTATACCAATGCTTTATCGCTATTGATTATGATCTTCCTTATTGAATTACATTGTTTATTACACTGAATTGTTTTAGAATTGGATAGTTTTCTTTATGTGGACCAGATTCGTGGTCAGACTAGATTCGTGGTCGAGTTAGGCCAATGTGTGGCTTGGATCCAATTCGTAGAGCAGAGCTGTGTGCTTCGCTCGGGGTTAGTGCGTGACTGATCAGCAGCCTAGCCTTGGTTTTTAAAACTTAAAATGAATATCCAATTCTAATAATTAGTTAAAAAGATACTTGATTCCTCTGAATCATCTCATTTGATCATGGTTTAACCTCAGTTATCGTTATTATTACTTGCTGAGCTAGTTAGCTCACTCTTTTGAATCTTTTTATATATTTTACAGTTGAAAAGGATATGGATGATAGTGAAGTTCCTCAGACCAAAAGTGCGGCTAAGGTTCCAGTTTGAGTTGGATCGAGCTAGAAGGAGCTTCATTCGGTAGAGAAATAGTAAGATTGTAAGAATAATTTTATTATCAGTTGTAAGTTAAATTAGTTGGGATTTGGTACGTTGTAATAAAAGTAAAGATTGTGGCTTGTTTTCATACTTTAACCTGTTGCGATCCATGGTTTTGTGAAGCAGGGTCATTGCAAATAATATTTCTTATACAGGTTTATATATTGTGTATGTGTTGTGGACCTCAAACTTCTGACCCGGGTTTGGAGGGTGCCACACTTCCAAATCCACCAGAAAGTTTTTAAAGACTTGTGTTTTTAATTACTTGTGTTTTGATTCATTCCAAGTTATTATTCCGCACTTTGCAAATCAATTCACTCAGATATATATTTTAAGTTAGAACACTTTTTAAACCAAGAAAAAGTTTCAAGAATTCCATTCAACCCCCCTTTTGTAATTCTTGTTACATTGTTAGGGACTAACAATTGGTATCAGAGTAAACTCTTGATAAACAAAGAGTTTAAAGATCACAACAAAACAACAAGATGAACAAGAAGGATGTTGGAGTCAAGATTCCTTTTCTGGATAAAGATAATTACCATCATTGGAAGGTAAAAATGCATCTCCATTTACTTTCTCAAGATGAGGCCTATGTAGATTGCATAGAGAGAGGCCCTCATGTACCAATGAGAGCTGCAACTGGAAATGAGCCATCAGTCCCTAAGCCAAGGCATGAATGGTCTGATCCTGATATTGAACAAGTCAGGAAAGATAAGAAGGCCATGAATATCCTGTTCAATGGAGTTGATGGTGACATGTTTGACAACATCATCAATTGCAAAACTGCCAAGGAAGTTTAGGATACTATACAGATTATCTGTGATGGCACTGAGCAAGTAAGGGAAAATAAGATGCAGCTACTCATTCAGCAATATGAGCATTTTCATAGTGAAGAAAGTGAGTCTCTCACTGACATCTTTAGTAGGTTTCAAAAACTACTAAATGCTCTGAAGTTGCATGGAAGGCTCTATCAGAAAAAAGACTCCAATATTAAGTTCCTTAGATCTCTTCCAAAGGAATGGAAACCTATGACAGTCTCATTGAGAAACTCTCAAGATCATAAAGAGTTTACTTTGGAGAGTCTGTTTGGCATCCTGAAAACTTATGAGCTTGAAATAGAGCAAGATGAGAGGATAGAGAGAGGAAAGAAGAAAGGAGGATCCATTGTACTAGTTGCTGAGTTAGAGAAAGAGAAGGAGATGAAGATGGAAGCTGTTGAATCAACTTCAAAGGTCTGTGAAAATAAGGGCAAAGGGCTGGTAGCAGAAAATGGAGATTCTTTGAGCCAAGATGACATGGAAGATATTGATGAACATCTAGCATTTCTTTCCAGAAGATTTTCCAAGCTCAAGTTTAAGAAGAACTTTGGAGCAGCCAAGCCAAATAGAAACATGGTGGATAAATCTAAATTCAAATATTTCAAATGTGGCTTGGCAGGGCACTTTGCCAGTGAGTGTAGAAAGTCAGATTCCAACAAAAAGAAGTTTGAACCTGTGGATTATAAACAGAAATACTTTGAGTTGCTCAAACAAAAGGAAAGGGCTTTCATTACACAAGAGAATGACTGGGCAGCAGATGGTCTGGATGAGGATGAGGATGTCAGCTATGTCAATCTAGCCCTAATGGCCAAGTCTGATGAAACAGAGACAAGTTCTTCAAGCAATCAGGTAATCTCCACTAACCTTGCACATTTATCTAAAGCTGAGTGTAATGATGCAATAAATGACATGTCTACAGAACTATATCATTTGCGTGTTACACTTAAGTCTCGTACTAAGGAAAATGATAAAATCAAAGAAAACAATTTGTTTTTAAGTGAGAGGAATAATGTACTAGAGTCTCATTTCATTGACTTTGAAAAATTAAGAATTGAGTGTAAAATTGTTAAGGATGAGTTAACTGAGTCCTTGAAGAAAGAAGAGATCTTGAAGAAGCAGCTTGAACGAGAACAGGAGGTGATTAAGGCATTGAAAACATCTAGAGATGTTCATGCTCAAATCACCAAAGTTCAAGGTATTGAGTCCTTTTGTGATGCAGCCTGGAAGAAGGACAAGGAGAAGCTGGAATCCAATTTGGTGGAAGGATTGCTAACAGATGTAGACTCGACGGATGATGAGGGTCATCCGTCGGATAACAAAAAGGGTTATCCGTCGAGTGATATAAATCCTCATCCGTCGACTGTGAGCAAGCCTGTCAGTAAAGCCAAACTTGTCAAGTAAAATGAGAAATATGGATCAGTTTTCAAGAATTTTGTTCCAGGAGAATCCGGTCAAGTGAAGAAGGAGAAAAAGGCTAATGTTGGTCATATGACTGTCAAACAATTGAGTGACAGACTGGATAAGATTGAGGTTAAAACAGAGGCTAAAAAGAAAAACAATAGAAATGGTAAAGTAGGAATTAACAAGCATAACAACTACACACCTGATAAATATGCTCCTAGAAAAATCTGTCAAGTGTGGTAGTGTAAATCATTTGTCTGTTAATTACAAAACTGCCATGCCTACTTCCTTATCTTTGCCACCTCATTTTCCCAACATAAATGCCATGCCTTCCATGCCTATGAATGATATGTCTACACCGAATATGAATGCACAGTTAGCTAATATGCCATTTACACCTAATCCCTATTATGCTGCATTTAATATGCCACAAATGGCATTTAGCATGCCTTACTGGAATAACATGTTTACTAATAGCATGCCATTCCCTGTTAATCAAAATATGCATGATAATTCTGCTGTAATGGATGGTTTCAAAGGTCCAACTCAAATGACTAAGGATGAATCTAATATCCCCAAGTCAAATGAGATCAAACCTAAGAAACAGAAAAAGAAAGCTAACAAGGCAGGACCCAAGGAAACTTGGGTACCAAAATTAACTTAATTTGATTTTGATGTGTGCAGGGAAACATAAAGAATCTATGGTACTTGGATAGTGGTTGTTCAAGACACATGACTGGTGATTCTACCCTGCTCACAGAGTTCAAGGAGAGAGCTGGCCCAAGTATTACTTTTGGAGATGACAGTAAGGGTTATACTGTGGGATATGGCTTGATTTCAAAAGACAATGTCATCATTGAGGAGGTTGCCTTAGTGGATGGTCTGAAGCAAAATTTGATGAGTATCAGCCAGCTTTGTGACAAAGGCAACTCAGTAAACTTCAACTCAGAAGCCTGTGTTGTGACTAACAAGAGGAGCAACAAATTCGTTCTCACTGGTGTGAGAAAAGGAAATGTGTACCTAGCTGACTTCAACTCATCTAATGCAGAATCCGTTACTTGTCTTCTCAGCAAAGCAAGTCAGGATGAAAGTTGGTTATGGAATAAGAAACTATCCCATCTAAACTTCAAGACCATGAATCAACTAGTAAAGAAAGAACTGGTTAGAGGCATTTCTCAAGTGGAGTTTTCTAAGGATGGATTGTGTGATGCCTGCCAAAAAGGAAAGCAGATCAAAGCATCATTCAGAAAGAAACTTGATTCAACAATTGAAGAACATTTGCAACTGCTACACATGGATTTGTTTGGACCAGTCAATGTGTTGTTCATCTCAAGGAAAAGATTTTGCCTAGTAATTGTAGATGATTTCTCAAAGTTCTCTTGGACATATTTCCTAAAGTCTAAAGATGAGGCTAGTGAAATCATCATCAATCATATAAGGCAAGTCAATAATCATCCGGATTTCAAAGTTAGAAGAATTAGGAGTGACAATGGAACCGAGTTCAAGAATTCTATCATGAGAGCATTTTGTGAAGAATATGGGATTTTGCATGAGTTTTCAGCAGCAAGAACTCCACAACCAAATGGAGTGGTAGACAGGAAGAACATATCACTTATTGAAGCTGCCAGGACAATGCTTGAAGAATCTAAATTACCAACATATTTCTGGGCTGAAGCTGTAAATACTGCATGCTACACTCAGAATATTTCTCTGATTAATCAAGCTAAATACATGACTCCCTATCAATTGTTCAAGAACAAGAAACCAACTCTAAATTTTCTTCATGTCTTTGGCTGCAAATGCTACATCTTGAGAAATCAAACTGATCAGAATGGGAAGTTTGATGATAAAGCAGATGAAGGAATTTTTGTTGGATATGCTGTTGGTAAAGAATATAGAGTCTACAATCTAAGAACCAACATTGTTGTTGAATAAACACATGTTGTGTTTGATGATAAAAAGATTGAAGGACTACAAGATGGAGATTACCATGAGAGCCTCAAATTTGACAATGTGAAGATGGTTAGTGATGACAGTGATGATGAAAGTGATCAAGAAACAGTATCAAAGGATAATGCAGAAAAATCCACTACCAATGAAGCATAAAATTCAACATCTGTCGAGTTGCAAAATGCTTCATTCGTCGGGAGACAATCTGCCTTATCCGTCGGGAGACAACCAGCCTCATCCGTCGGTACTCAAAATTCACCATCCGTCGGGTCATCAAAAGAAGCTGGGAGTCAGAATAGATCACTTAGAGATGGCTCCCCTCTCTCAAATCAAAGATCCATTAACTCAGGGGGAGTTTCTAATAATCAAAACTCAATCACACATCAAGATAACAATGAGGCCTCTTCATCTAGAGCTAATCTACCTCAACAAAGAAAATGGACAAAGGATCACCCCTTTGAGCTCATCATTGGTGATGTATCTTCTAGAGTTCAAACAAGGAGAGCAACTCAAGAAGAATGTCTGTATAACAGCTTTCTTTCTAAGGAAGAAACAAAGAAGGGAGAAGAAGCTTTGTTGGATCCTGATTGGATTTTAGCTATGCATGAGGAGCTAAACCAATTTGAGAGGAATAAGGTATGGAAGCTGGTGCTCAAGCCTAGAGGAAAGAATCCAATTGACACCAAATGGGTATTCAGAAACAAGATGGATGAAAATGGCATAGTAGTTAGGAACAAAGCTATAGTGGTTGCTAAGGGCTATTGTCAACAAGAAGGAATAGATTTTGATGAAATATTTGCTCCTGTTGCAAGACTTGAAGCTATCAGAATCTTCTTAGCCTATGCAGCCCATGCCAATTTCAAAGTCTATCAAATGGATGTCAAAAGTGCCATTCTGAATGGAGATTTGGAGGAGGAAGTCTATGTCAGTCAGCCTCCTGGTTTTGAAGATCCAAACTTTCCAGAATATGTTTACTATCTTTTGAAAGCACTTTATGGACTGAAGCAAGCACCTAGAGCCTGGTATGACACTTTGTCAAAGTTTCTTTTAGAGAATCACTTTATTAGAGGTACTGTAGACAAAACTCTTTTCTTTAGAAATGTTAATGGCTCTAGTATACTTGTTCAAATTTATGTAGATGACATTATTTTTGGCTCTACAGATGAAAAACTTTGCAAAAAGTTTTCCAAATTGATGCAAAGTAAGTATGAAATGAGTATGATGGGAGAACTAACTTACTTTCTTGGTTTGCAAGTTAAGCAAGTTAGTGATGTAATATTCATTAGTCAAACTAAATATATTTATGATCTTTTAAAGAAGTTTGATCTAATGGATTGCACATCTGCAAAAACTCTCATGGCCACTGCAACTAAGCTTGAATTAAATACTACTGAAAAGTTTGTGGATATTTCAAGTTATAGGGGCATGGTTGGCTCATTTCTGTACTTAACAGCTAGTAGGCCAGATATAATGTTTGCTACATGTTTGTGTGCTAGATTTCAGGCTGATCCTAGAGAATCTCACTTAGTAGCTATTAAGAGAATTTTCAGATATCTCAAGGGAACACCAAAACTTGGCATTTGGTACCCTAGATATTCTGGTTTTGATCTAACTGGTTATTCAGATGCAGATTATGCAGGTTATAGAATTGATAGAAAAAGTACAACAGGAACCTATCAATTTCTAGGAAATAAGATTGTGTCCTGGTTCAGTAAAATGCAAAATTCAGTTTCTACTTCAACAGCTGAAGCTGAATATATTGCTGCTCGCAGTTGCTGTGCACATATTTTGTGGATAAAAAACCAATTGCTAGACTATGGTCTGCAAGTGGAAAGAATTCCCATTTTCTGTGATTACACAAGTGCGATTGCCATCACTGAAAATCCAGTACAGCATTCAAGGACAAAGCACATAGACATCAAGTACCACTTCATAAGGGAACATGTAATGAATGGTACATGTAATAAGGGAAATACATTTTGTTCCAAGTGAAAAGCAGCTTGCAGATATATTTACCAAGCCACTGGATGAATCCACCTTTTCAAGGTTGGTAAGTGAGTTAAGTATGCTAAATTACTCTTAAATCTTCTTAGAAAATTTGCAAGTTGTAATGCAGCCAGAATTTAATTGGTTTTACAGTCTTGGATGAAATTTTGGCTAAGTCAAAATTTACATCTCGACGGATGATCAGTATCCATCGAGTTTGATCATCCGTCGGTATACATTTTATTAATAAAATCAATTACTTTTCTGGATTATTTTATAACTCGACGGATAACTGACTTACTCTCATCCGTTGAATTGTCTGAATCTTAGCCGTTAATTCCCTGAACCTTATCCATCGAGTATACTTACAGTTTGTAAGCTTAACACGACGGAAAATTGGTGGAATTTTTACAGTTTATTTTTAAACGGCTATTTTGGGCAATTTTCATTGGTTACTTTATTTTACTTTATTATTTTTTACAGTTATTTTTTTGAGATAGTATAAAAGATTAATTCATTTCCATCACTTTTCTTTTATCATTCTCAAATCACCTGCTCTAAATTCTCTCTTTCTCAAAAGCAACTATCATCTTAATCTCTGCAATTTCCACTCTCTAACAATGGCACTAGTAGTCAAGATCATGTCACAAACTGGAGACAACTATGAGAAGAACAACTTCACGGCTCTGGTAAATAATGGGATCCAACATTCAAGTGACTACCACAAAATGATGGATTTCGTAAAGAACTGCAAACTCAGCTATACAATGCTAGAATCACCCACCATCTTCTGTGAGGTTGTTGAAGAAATGTGGACTACTGCTTCATACAACTCGACAGATAAGACCATCACACTCACCATTAAAGGTAAGGAATTATGTATTAATAGTGATGTTATCAAAGCATGTTTCAAGATTCCTGATAATACTGTGACTTCACCACACACTGACACTGATATAGTTAATATGCTTAATTCCATGAACTATGCACTCTCTACTTCTAAGTTAAGTGACATTAGGAGATTGGGTCTTAGGAAGGAATGGAGTTTCATGTGTGATGTAGTGACCAAGGTCTTTTCTGGCAAAATCAGTAATTTTGATTCTGTCAATATTTCCATGCTTAACATGCTTTACATGCTAGTTACAGATAAGTTCTTTAATTTTAGTGATCTTGTTTTGTTTAAGTTGGGGTTTAAATTAGGGGAGTTAAATAAGAAGGGTAAAAATGTTTATTATGCTAGATTTTTCATGATGTTAGCTAACCACCTCTCTAAGGAAATTGTGTTTGAGAACCCAAACAACAAATTAGATTGTTGGGTTCAAGAGAGAAGAATTATTGAAGATTTGAACATGGCAAATCATCACAAGGAGAGGGCACTCTTCTATTTCCCTGTAATGGAAGCACCTCAGGTAAGTGAGGTAAGTTCATCTGTCCCTACTCTTCCAACCTCACAGATTTCTTTGAATTCTAGTGTAGCTATGGAAACTGTGTCAATGACCCAACAGTTGCCTACCCAATCTACCAACCCATCAAAAGTTTCAAAATCCAAATCAAAGAAAGCCCCCTCTAGTATCTCTCAAAAGATGCCAGTTGTAAAATCCACCAAAACCAAAGAGGGGAGTGTGAAGGTGGGAAAGGTAGGTGAGGGACAGGGTGAGCAAAAAAGAAACCCTAAGGATAAGGATGGAGAGTTGAGTGGTTTCCAGCCTAGCCACACTGCAGTTTCCCAACAAACTGCAGTGATTAATAAGGATAAAAGCTCATTTCTAGTTGCATCCTCCCAAAAGGATGTGACTATTGAACAAAGCTCTCAACCAAGAGCACAGGTCAAAAGGGTAAGGGACACCACCTCCCCCAAACTTATGCCAGAAAGAAGAAATCCAAAACCTTTGGGGATGCACAGGGTTCACACACTATGCAAACTGGTGCTAAAGACACAGTCACTGCACCTTCACAAATTCAGCAATAAACGTGGAGTCATAGCCAAAATCATTAGTTATAGAAGCACCTCAAACACCAAATTCTCCCACAAACTCTCTGGATGTGGATATGATCAACACATCAATTCCTGATTCCCCTTCTTTAACTTTGTTGGGGAAGCAAAAATCTAGAGCAAGTGAGCATCATCTTTTAGATGATTTGTTGGCTCACTTGCCAATTCTTTCAGGAACTGTTGAAACATCTGTGCCCAAAATCTCATCAATCAGCACAGAGTCCACAATAGTTTCAATTCCAAGTTCATTCATTTCTACTCTCTCGATGGATATTGCTCATCCGTCGAGTAGTGATTGTATCCCGATGGATAAGCTTAACAACATTTATCTGTCGGATAGTCAAACTGGTAACCCGATGGATATTCCTCATCCCTCGGGTGTCTCTGCACAACTTCAAATTTCAATTATTATCTCTAGTGCAGAAGACTTAGTGGTTGTATAGTCACTCTTAGGATTGAGGGAAGAGAGTGTTATGAGTGAGAGTCTGGATTGCTCCCAAGGAAAAAGGAGAGGAAAAGAGTGAAAATATGTAATCCATTTCTTCAGGATTGGGAAAAGAGAGTGAGGGGAGTCCCACCTTAGATGGTGAAGTGGAGGGTATGAGGGTGGGGAGCCAGGGTGAGACCCTGATGCAACAAAATAGAGAAGAAGAGAGAAATGCAGGTACAGGAGTCATAAAGATGGATGTCATTGCTAGTGAGTTAATGAATGTCCAGGATGCAGACAGGGAGGGACTATCTCAACAACCTCAAGCTGTTATAGAATCCACCTCCCTTGATGCGGAGACATTTACGCACCCTGTTCTAAGAGCTAAGGATGCCATCACAGCTTTGCCCTCTACAGCTGGTGATGTTGATTATGAGACTGGTGGTTCAGCTGATTTCGTTGGAGATGAAGGTGGAGATAGTGAAGAAGAGCCATTCGACATATGGGGAGAAGTAGGTTCCAGTTCAAGATCAGGCATGCCATCATGGGCATTTTCCAAACATTGTGATGAACACTACTTCAAGACAACCCTGATCCAACTCATAAATCAGACAAATTCTGCTCTTCAAAGCACTACAAATGCCAACACCAAGAAGCTCCTTCAAGCACATCTTGCTTCTCTGTAACTACAACAAATTCAAGGCTTCCAACATGCTAGAGATGTCAACACCATCAAAGGAGATATTAATGAGATGAAGAAGGCTATTTCTGACAAGATGGACTCTAAGCTTCTAGAAGTTACAATGTTTGACATCAAGAGACAACTCAGGAAAAATTCTGATCTTGCCACAAAGATAGATGCCTTGGATACAAGAATGTCAGCTATGGAAGCATCACTAACAGCCATTCATCTACATCAAGCTCAACAGACAGACTTGCTTCAGAAACTGGTGGCTACACAAACCTCCTCCTCTACTCAACTTGATGATAACAAAAAGGGGGAGAAAGGACCAAGTGAGGGGGAGAAACAACTCAACATTCAAATCAGTAAAGTAATTGTGCCTACAATTGCTTTTATCAAGCCACCGGTAACAGACAACATTGATCTGATAAATGAAGCAGCAGCCAATTTAAGAGCAGCTGAAAAGGAGCAGTTGAAGCCAATCAACTGGGAGAAAATTGATGAGGACAATCAGAAGAAGTTTGGGCTAGTAAAGAAGCCAGAAAAGTCAGCCATTCATCACTCTCAAGTCAGACAAATCTCTGTGAATGAAATGAGCATGAACTATCTGGAAATGGGACAACCATCCTGTATCAAATCTCCAAAGGCTGAAATAATTCTGAAGCCAAGGGTGAACTATCGAAAATCATCATTAAAGAACCCTTTGGATACAGTGTATGAGACACCTAAGCCTGATGAGAAGAAGCTTCTGTCAAGATCAATTGCCTTCTACAAGGATCCAGCTGATTCAGCTTTAAAAAGGAGAATTGCTAAAGTTTTCAGAAATGGTTAAGAAATTTGTGTGGTGGCTTGACATCCTCAATTTGCTCAAGAAAAGAGAGAAGAAAAGGTAAGACTAAAGCAAGAAAAGAAGCAAGTTGCTCTAGATGCCAAAAAGGCTAAGCAAAAGAAAGAGCAAGCTTCTATCTTGGCCAAGCTACAAGCTGTAAAACCAACACAACAAATTCCTGCTCAGCCATCTGAAATCACTGAATCTCAAGTTCCAAAGAAGCAAGTTGAACCACAACAGAAGAAAGCTCCAAGATACAAGGAGTTGGCCAAAAGAAGCAAAAGGAAATTGGACTTTGTTGATAAGGAATTAGAGTATCAATTTTTAAGGAATCCACTCCAACTACAACTCAAGCATCAAAACCCTCTGTGATATTTGAAGACATCAAGGTGGTGGATCCTTACAGGAACATTCATGGTGAACCTATTGTGCCTAAGGATGAACCAATAGACTGGGAGAGTCTACCAATTCCTGACTTCAATTTGCCAATCCTTAGCAAGCCAAAAAGAATAAAGTCAAGAGCATTCAAGAAAGTGAAGTTGTCACCTCTCAAATCCAAATCTCTAACTAAAGCTCAATCCAAAGTCAACAAGGGAGATTATATGTACTTATGTGACATCAAGGAATTCTCTAATCTAAATCTCTATCTAGATGAACTAGAAGAAGTGAGAGGAATTGATGCCTACAGGAATCTACCTGAAAGGTTGGTTTTCAAGTACAAGGGAGGAAAGGAGATTCAATGGCCACTTCACAGGATCCTTCAAGAAAGCCAAGCTGTGCTAATAAAGGTAGAAGAAGCTTTGTTGGATCCTGATTGGATTTTAGCTATGCATGAGGAGCTAAACCAATTTGAGAGGAATAAGGCATGGAAGCTGGTGCCCAAGTCTAGAGGAAAGAATCCAATTGACACCAAATGGGTATTTAGAAACAAGATGGATGAAAATGGCATAGTAGTCAGGAACAAAGCTAGATTGGTTGCTAAGGGCTATTGTCAACAAGAAGGAATATATTTTGATGAAACATTTGCTTCTGTTGCAAGACTTGAAGCCATCAGAATTTTCTTAGCCTATGCAGCCCATGCCAATTTCAAAGTCTATCAAATGGATGTCAAAAGTGCCTTTTTGAATGGAGACTTGGAGGAGGAAGTCTATGTCAGTCAGTCTCCTAGTTTTGAAGATCCAAATTTTCCAGAATATGTCTACTATCGTTTGAAAGCACTTTATGGACTGAAGCAAGCACCTAGAGCCTGGTATGACACTTTATCAAAGTTCCTTTTGGAAAATCACTTCACTAGAGGTTGCAGAATTGATAGAAAAAGTACAACAGGAACCTGTCAATTTCTAGGAAACAAGCTTATGTCCTGGTTCAATAAAAAGCAAAATTCAGTTTCTACTTCTACAGCTGAAGCTGAATATATTGATGCTGGCAGTTGCTGTGCATAGATTTTGTGGATGAAAAATCAATTGCTAGACTATGGTCTGCAAGTTTAGAGGATTCCTATTTTCTGTGATAACACAAGTGCAATTGCCATCACTGAAAATCCAGTGCAACATTCAAGAACAAAGCACATAGATATAAAGTATCACTTCATAAGGGAACATGTAATGAATGGTACTGTGGAACTACATTTTGTTCTAAATGAAAAGCAGTTTACAGATATATTTACCAAGCCACTGGATGAATCCACCTTTTCAAGGTTGGTAAGTGAGTTAGGTATGCTAAATTATTCTTAAATCTTTTCAGATAATTTGCAAGTTGTTATGCAGCCAGAAATTTAATTGATTTTTCAGTCTTAGATGGAATTTTGGCTAAGTCAAAATTTACATCTCGACGGATGATCTTTATCCATCGAGTTTGATCATCCGTCGGAATACTGTTTGTAAATAAAAATCAATTATTTTTCTGGAATATTTTAATTACTCTTTTCTGGAATATTTTAATTACTCGACGGATAACAGTTTATCCTCATCCGTCAAATTGTCTTAATCTTAGCCGTTAATTTCCTGAACATTATCCATCGAGCATACTTACAGTTTGTAAGCATAACACGACGGATAATTGAAGGAATTTTTATAGTTTATTTTTAAACGGCTATTTTGGGCCATTTTCATTGGTTACTTTATTTTACTTTATTATTTTTGACGGTTATTGTTGAGATAGTATAAAAGCTTATTTCATTTCCATTATTTTTTTCTATCATTCTCAAATCATCTGCTCTAAATTCTCTCTTCTCAAAAGCAATTATCATCTCTATCTCTGTAATTTCCACTCTCTAACAATGGCACCAGTAGTCAAGATCATGTCACAAACTGGATACATCTATGAGAAGAACAACTTCACGGCTCTAGTAAACAAGGGGATTCAACATTCAAGTGACTACCACAAAATGATGGATTTTGTGAAGAACTGCAAACTCAGTTATGCAATGCTAGAATCACCCACCATCTTTTGTGAGGTTGTTGAAGAGATGTGGACTACTGCTTCATACAACTCGACAGATAAGACCATCACAATCACCATTAAAGGTAAGGAATTCTGTATTAATAGTGATGTTATCAAAGCATGTTTCAAGATTCCTGATAATACTGTGACCTCACCACACACAGACACTGATATAGTTAATATGCTTAATTCCATGAACTATGCACTCTCTACTTCTAAGTTAAGTGACATTAGGAGATTGGGTCTTAGGAAGGAATTGAGTTTCATGTGTGATGTAGTGACCAAGGTCTTTTCTGGTAAAATTAGTAATTTTGATTATGTCAATATTTCCATGTTTAACATGCTTTACTTGCTAGTTACAGATAAGTTCTTTAATTTTAGTGATCTTGTTTTGCTTGAGTTGGGATTTAAATTGGGAGAGTTAAATAAGAGGGGTAAAAATGTTTATTATGCTAGATTTTTCATGATGTTATCTAACCACCTCTCTGAGGAAATTGTGCTTGAGAACCCAAACAACAAATTAGATTGTTGATTCAAGAGAAAAGAATTATTGCAGATTTGAACAGGGCAAATCATCACAAGGAGAGGCCACTCTTCTATTTCCCTGTAATGGAAGCACCTCAGGTAAGTGAGGTAAGTTCATCTGTCCCTACTATTCCAACCTCACAAATTTCTTTGAATTCCAGTGTAGCTATGGCAACTGTGTCAATGACCCAACAGTTGCCTACCCAAGCTACTAAATCATCAAAAATTTCAAAATCCAAATCAAAGAAAGCCCCCTCTGGTATCTCACAAAAGATGCCAGTTGTAAAATCTACCAAAACTAAAGAGGGGAGTGTGAAGGTGGGTAAGGTAGGTGAGGGACAGGGTGAACATAAAAGAAACCCTAAGAATAAGGATGGAGAGTTGAGTGGTTCCCAGCCTATCCACACTGCAGTTTCCCAACAAACTGCAGTGATTAATAAGGATAAAAGCTCATTTCTAGTTGCATCCTCCCAAAAGGATGTGACTATTGAACAAAGCTCTCAACCAAGAGCACAGGCCAAAAGAGTAAGGGACACTAGCTCACCCCAAACTTATGCCAGAAAAAAGAAATCAAAAACCCTTGGGGATGCACAGGGTTCACACACTGTGCAAACTGGTGCTAAAGACACAGTCACTTCACAAATTCAGCTTGATGTGGCTCCAATAAATGTAGAGTCACAACCAAAATCATTAGTTATAGAAGCACCTCAAACACCAAATTCTCCCACAAACTCTCTAGATGTTGATATGATCAACACATCAAATCCTGATTCCCCTTCTTTAACTTTTTTGGGGAAGCCAAAATCTAGAGCAAGTGAGCATCATCTTTTAGATGATTTGTTGGCTCACTTGCCAATTCTTTCAGGAACTGTTGAAACATATGTGCCCAAAATCTCATCAATCAGCACAGAGTCCACAATAGTTTCAATTCCAAGTTTATTCATTTCTACTCTCTCGATGGATATTGCTCATCCGTCGAGTAGTGATTGTATCCCGACGGATAAGCTTAAGAGCATTTATCCGTCGGATAGTCAAACTGCTAACCCGATGGATATTCCTCATCCGTCGGGTGTCTCTGCACAACTTCAAATTTCATCTATTATCTCTAGTGTAAAAGACTTAGTGGTTTTATAGTCACTCTTAAGATTGAGGGAAGAGAGTGTTATGAGTGAGAGTCTAGATTGCTCCCAGGAAAAAGGAGAGGAAAAGAGTGAAAATATGCAATCCATTTCTTCAGGATTGGCAAAAGAGAGTGAGAGGAGTCCCACCTTAGATGGTGAAGGTGAGGGTGTGAGGGTGGGGAGCCAGGGTGAGACCCTGATGCAACAAAAGAGAGAACAAGAGAGAAATGCAGGTACATGAGTCATAAGGATGGATGTCATTGCTAGTGAGTTAATGAATGTCCAGGATGCAGACAGGGAGGGACTATCTCAGCAACCTCAAGCTGTTATAGAATCCACCTCCCTTGATGCTGAGGCATTTACTCACCCTGTTCTAAGAGCTAAGGATGCCATCACAGCTTTGCCCTCTACAACTGGTGATGTTGATTATGAGACTGGTATTTCAGCAGATTTCGTTGAAGATGAAGGTGGAGATAGTGAAGAAGAGCCATTGGACATAGGGGGAGAAGTAGGTTCCAGTTCAAGATCAGGCATGCCATCATGGGCATTTTCCAAACATTGTGATGAACACTACTTCAAGACAACCCTGATCCAACTCACAAATCAGACAAATTCTGCTCTTCAAAGCACTACAAATGCCAACACCAAGAAGCTCCTTCAAGCACATCTTGCTTCTCTGTAACTACAACAAATTCAAGGCTTCTAACATGCTAGAGATGTCAACACCATCAAAGGAGATATTGATGAGATGAAGAAGGCTATTTCTGACAAGATGGACTCTAAGCTTCCAGAATCTACAATGCTTGACATCAAGAGAGAACTCAGGAAAAATTCTGATCTTGCCACAAAGATAGATGCCTTGGATACAAGAATGTCAGCTATGGAAGCATCACTAACAGCCATTCATCTGTATCAAGCTCAATAGACAGACTTGCTTCAGAAACTGGTGGCTACACAAACCTCCTCCTCTACTCAACTTGATGATAACAAAAAGGGAGAGAAAGGACCAAGTGTGGGGGAGAAATAGCTCAACATTCAAATCAGTAAAGTAATTGTGCCTACAATTGCTTTCACCAAGCCACCGGTAACAGACAACATTGATCTGATAAATGAAGCAGCAGCCAATTTAAGAGCAGCTGAAAAGGTGCAGTTGAAGCCAATCAACTGGGAGAAAATTGATGAGGACATTCAGAAGAAGTTTGGGCTAGTAAAGAAGCCAGAAAATTCAGCCATTCATCACTCTCAAGTCAGTCAAATCTCTGTGAATGAAATAAGCATGAACTATCTGGAAAGGGGACAACCATCCTGCATCAAATCTCCAAAGGCTGAAATAATTCTGAAGCCAAGGTTGAACTATCCAAAATCATCATTAAAGAACCCTTTGGATACAGTGTATGAGACACCTAAGCCTAATGAGAAGAAGCTTCTATCAAGATCAATTGGCTTCTACGAGGATCCAGCTGATTCAGCTTTAAAAAGGCGAATTGCTAAAGTTTTCAGAAATGGTTAAGAAATTTGTGTGGTGGCTTGACATCCTCAATTTGCTCAAGCAAAGAGAGAAGAAAAGGCAAGACTAAAGCAAGAAAAGAAGCAAGCTGCTCTAGATGCCAAAAAGGCTAAGCAAAAGAAAGAGTAAGCTGCTATCTTGGCCAAGCTACAAGCTATAAAACCAACACAACAAATTCCTGATCAGCCATCTGAAATCCCTGAATCTCAAGATCCAAATAAGCAAGTTGAACCACAACAGAAGAAAGCTCCAAGATACGAGGAGTTGGCTAAAAGAAGCAAAAGGAAATTGGACTTTGTTGATAAGGAATTGGAGTATCAGTTTTTAAGGAATCCACTCCAACTACAACTCGAGCATCAAACCCTCTGTGGTATTTGAAGATATCAAGGTAGTGGATCCTCACAGGAACATTCATGGTGAACCTATTGTGCCTAAGGATGAACCAATAGACTGGGAGAGTCTACCAATTCCTGACATCAATTTGCCAATCCTTAGCAAGCCAAAAAGAACAAAGTCAAGAGTAGTCAAGAAAGTGAAGTTGTCACCTCTCAAATCCAAATCTCTAACTAAAGCTCAATCCAAAGTCAACAAGGGAGATTACATGTACTTATGTGACATCAAGGAATTCTCTGATCTAAATCTCTATCTAGATGAACTAGAAGAAGTGAGAAGAATTGATGCCTACAGGAATCTACCTGAAAGGTTGGTTTTCAAGTACAAGGGAGGAAAGGAGATTTAATGGCCACTTCACAGGATCCTTCAAGAAAGCTAAGCTGTGCTGATAAAGGTTTATTCATCCTTCAAGAAGAACTTTGGATTCAATGTAACTGAAAGAAGACTGGTTCTAAAGAAGATTGAAGAACTACGGAGTATTAGAGCTAAAGATGCACTCCCAAAGACTCTAATCATTCCCTACACAGGAAAAAGAGTGTATCTAAGGCCCTACTGGCTGATGGAGTTCATGGATGACAAAGGAGTGAGAAGGTTTTTCAGATTAGAAGACCAATTGAGCATCTCAAGCAATGAGACTCTTTTGGAAATGCAAAAAAGCTAAATCTCTCAGAATCTGATGAACTGGAATTCCACAGATAGCTCCAAAATCAGATAGAAGAAAATAACAGAAAGTTTGGAAAGAGATCCAAATCTTCAAGGAAATAGATTAATCTGCTCAGGCTAGAGGAGCACCTTGAAAATGGCTGTGAGCAAATCTTTGTACATAATTGAAGCACTTTACAGTTTTATCTACTTACTTTCAAAGTTGTATTTTTACGCTGTTTTGTTATCATTAAGTTTCTCTTAATTTATGGCTACAGTTCCAGTAGACATAAATTGGGGGAGATTGTTGTGAATATGTTGTGAACTTGATGATTTCATTAACAAAACACCTTAGTAGATTTTACTAAGTGAAAAATTTAGCACTCGACGGATAAGGATTGTAGTCCCGACGGATGACTTAATATAGTCCCGACGGATGATGATTTATTATCCATCGAGTGAGTAGCTTGTGTAACAATAAGTCTATAGCACATTTATGCATACACATTGTTTGGATTTTATAGTAGTACTCAAGTCATGTTGACTTTATCTAGATATGCAGAATAGGTTGATTAATTGTACATAGATGATGTCTTGTAATTCTGGATAAATGAAATGAAGTCAAGTGCCAGATAGCTTCCTGACGGATAAACAACAATGCCACTCGACGGATGATCAACAAGGCAACCCGACGGATGATCATGAACTCGACGGATGATCATGAACCCGACGGATAAAGAATTCAAACATCTATTGACAGTGACAACACAGTCACATGCGTCGAGTGTATGCAAATGGAATGTGGAAGCCTATTCAACTGGGTTTTAGAGAACAAAGAAGCATTGTCATTTCCATGCTATTATGAAGATATTCAAAGATGTTGGAATAGAGTAATGAAGCATCATAGTATTAGACTTGATATATTTTGTTTTATTATCTTGTCTTATTACTTTGTAATCTTTGTGATATATATAAACCAAGAAGTAGCAAATAGTACAACAAGAACACTAAGCAAGAATTTCTCAGAGAAACATCTGTAAGTTGTAATCTTAGCATTTCTCTGCAAACTTAGTTGTTCATATTTGTAAGCAGCTGTGAGCAAATCTTGCTACACAGAGTTCTCTTGATATAATATATATATCTGGTGTATACTTTCAAATCCACCAGAAATTTTTTAAAGACTTGTGTTTTTAATTACTTGTGTTTTGATTCATTCCAAGTTATTATTCCGCACTCTGCAAATCAATTCACTCGAATATATATTTTAAGTTAGAACACTTTTTAAACCAAGAAAAAGTTTCAAGAATTCCATTCAACCCCCCTTCTGTAATTCTTGTTGCATTGTTAGGGACTAACAAACCAACTTGCGACAACATTTTGATTCATTACTTTTCCAATCGCAAGTTAAATCTATTTCTTTGTAATTCTCTAACTGGTGACTCGTTTGATTAATAAATAAATAAAACACCAGCTTCTTTTCTTTCTGACAGGACAAAGAAACAGAACTAACTTGTGAATTCTTTTAGTCTGAGCAAAACACGCAGCCATGAGGAGTTTTTGTTGCACGCGGACAAAAACAGAAAGGGTGAGCTGGTCGTGCGCTCCACACGCGAGTGAGTGAATGAACAGGAAGCCAGCAAAAAGAACATGCCATTTTAATTTCTTTTGAAAACAAACTGTGTTCATTTCCTTGTTTTGTATGTGAATCAATTGGTTGGTCCCATGGTGAATAAACAACCACATGCATCCATCATTTATTTTGTTGAGTCCTTCGAACATCATGCTCAAACCGGCTTGATTTTAGAGAATAAATAACCTTTTGATTTTCACCCGGGCTGCTGTGTTGATTTGATTTGTACAATCAGTTTGCATGCATGTAAAAGTTCTGGCTAGAAGGATTATATAAAATAAACAAAATCTTTGATTAGTAAAATAAATAAATAAATGAATAAGATATCATTTATTTATTTAATTAAAAACAAATATTTATTTATTTTTCCAAAATTAAATATTGATATTAAATTAAATAAATAAATGATTTGAATTTCATTTATTCATTTAATAAAAAATCAATTATTAATTTATTTATTTTTTAAAATCAATTGTAATATAAAATTAAATTAATTAATTTTCATTTATTCATTTAATAAGAAATCAGTCACTGATTAAAAATAAATCATATACATCCCTGGGTTGTACTCCTTTGTATCTCCAAACCTTCTAATCTCCGTGATTTTGTACCTCAAAATATTTCCTGTCTCCTCGAGTACAAAAACCACCTAACAGTATTTCTAAAAATAACACTATGTTTCCTTTCACGGACTACTGACGTCTCGTGCATGGGTCTGGTTCACAGACGACTAGTTCCGCTCTCAGGCCTTCGTATTATACTCGTACAAACCATTGTTAAGTCTTCTACCAAATATAACCACTTTCACTAGAAATCCTTGAGGTCTTCACACTGATTCTGGTAACTGCTTCGAATGATCCCAACCTTATTCCTCTGATGCATAAACATATTAATGAACTTCATATGGATCATTGTTAACGTCTTCTTCACTGCAGCTAATAAAACCTATTGTGTATATGCCCAATAAACAATCTGTACTGATTGTAACACCCCCAAATCCGGGGTCGGGGATCCGGGTTGTCACGAGTTCCATTTCCCTTAATAACACCCAATCTTAATAAATAATCAACTACTCTGTACTGTGACCCCACAATAAACACACACACCACATGTTATAGTCTCAGAGATGAACACTCAAAAATAACACAAGTCCTTATATTCCACAATTATAAACCGTTACACCTTAAAAAGGTTCTGAATAAATTTACATATTCCTTGCCATTATTACAATTCATATTATACATAAGTCTGGTTCATCAATAGTTGAAAACCTAGCCTATTGGTAGCTCCTACCTCAGCTACGGCGGCATCAACGCTTTCAGAAGACTGCATAACGTTTTCTAACCGCTTGCGAATCGGGAGCTTGGTCCTGTTCATCTTTCTATTTGTTGTTGTGTGATGAAAGAAGAAAGCAAGGGTGAGCAGCAAGCCCACCTAAATAATATGTATAATGATTAACAATATATGAGCCTTCTCATAGTACTCATGAAAGTCTTGGTCAAAAGAAATGAACCAAGTTTGATATCTTAATGCGATGAAGTCGCAAAATATTTAGTATATATACATATATACTTTTCGAAATCTTGGAAGTCCTCTTCCATGCATAATATACACAGAGTTCCAGTTTATAACTGTATAAAAATATCGTTGCAAGGTGATCTCATATATCTACCCTTGTCTCAACATTTTTCTGAAAATCTTTGATATGCATAAGATAATCATTAACTAGATATAAGTTGAAAATATGAAGTTACAAGATACCCCAATATACTTATATCTTTTCCAAATATTACTTGAACTACCACCGTTCAAGTTATAATCAGTTCAAAAGTTCATCACATAGATGAGACTACAAGACAAGATTTGAATAGATTCAATCTTTGAATATCATTATAAATAATGAAGGTACGAGATACTTCATTAAATGCCGATATATATATACACCTATATATATACATTTCATACACTCCTTGAAAACCTCTGTTATGAAAATTATAAACAGAGTTACAATATCCAATGAAATTGGAAAGGAGAAAACCTTGGCATAAACCTGATATCTTGCTGATCAGGCAAAGATACCAATAAGTAACATTTTCTACTAGTAGATGGACGAATTCCCCACTGGTCATCACCCTGGCCGCAATAGGACCTTATGCTGGACTGCCACTCAGCCACTTACGCATTTGATGGACTCCCACTGAGCCACTTACACTTTCATGGACGCCCACTGAGCCCATGTTGCTTATGCCGACTCAAATAGATGAACTTACTTCCCGAACGATGGGCAAGTAATCAAGATGTTTTCTCAAAACAGCAACCTCGTTGCGAATGTAAAATACACCACTGAGCCGGATCCCTCAAGTTTTGAACGAGTATTTAAATCTCCTTTAAAAGGAAGATCTTAAATATAAAAATGAGTTTTGGGATCCGCTCTAACTTTTAAAAATCATTTTGAAGACTCGAAAACACTTTAAAGAGTGTTTGGAGTAATGCTGATTTAATGAAATAAATCAGTCCCAATATATTAGAAAATATTTGAATATTATTATTATTTAAATAATATTCCCATAAAGAATAATCTTTATAAAAATAATTGAAGTAGAAGTTTTAAAACTTATACTTGAAATGAGTATTAAATAACCAAAGATATACTTATACGAAAGTACTATCTTTATTTGAATAATCAAAGATAAGTTTGATTATCGACACCTTATTCTTTAATAAAATAAAGAATATATCTCAGCAAATAATCGGAGTCATAGATCCTCAAATGAATATTCAAATAATATTCATTAAATAATATAAACTGAGTCATAAGCCCTCGAATGAATATTCAAATAATATTCAATAAATAATATAAAGGAGTCATAAGCACTCGAATGAATATTCAAATAATATTCAAATAATAAAATAAAAGGAGTCATAAGTCCTCGAATGAATATTCAAAATAATATTCATTTAATAAAATAAAGAAGTCATAAGCCCTCGAATGAATATTCAAAATAATATTCATTTAATAAAATAAAGAAGTCATAAGCCCTCGAATGAATATTCAAAATAATATTCATTTAATAAAATAAAGAAGTCATAAGTCCTCGAATGAATATTCGTAATAATATTCATTAAATAAAATAAAGGAGTCATAAGCCCTCGAATGAATATTCGTAATAATATTCATTAAATAAAATAAAGGAGTCATAAGCCCTCGATTGAATATTCGTAATAATATTCATTAAATAAAATAAAGTTATCGAATAAACCTTATTCGATTAATAGTTTTAAAAACTATATCAATATATATATATAAATATATATTATACTCGGGAGTCTCGCCTCCCGGTTTTAGAAAAAGTTCATATTTTGATCCCCTATACTAAGGGTATACGCAAATACCGCTTATCTCTAGCATATGTATTATGCAACGAATAAGCATTTGAACCAACAGATATAGAAATCAAGAATACGAAACAGGCATGCATATATACCATATCACATGCTACAATATATCGCGAGAATTTGCTAATAACAATATGCATTTATCACAAGATCATGCATATACACATATACATCATAACAACAGTATAACGGGTAGAAAACTTGCCTGAGCGACTGGGGGTGATAAAAGGCTCGGGACGAGTCTGGTAACCTATAAACAACAAGTAAGTTGGAATTAAACCAAAGTCACTTGTAAATCTATACTCTAACTACCTTAGACTCTAACGCTCGCTTTGCGCTTACTGATTCTCTTAAGTCACTCGAGTACCCTCGGCTCCACCATTTTTTTATAATTTAACCATTACAAGTTTTAAGGTGATTCCTTCACGAGTGTCTTACCAACTGCCTAACACTCTTACCATAATTGTTTCATACACTAATTAACCCTTTTTGGTCTTTAACCTATGTTTCAAAGTAAGGCGAGGGGAAAAGTTTCGTTCGCGAAACGCCGTTACTTAAAACGGTCGTTTCTCCTAAACCGTACATCGGAATCAAACGAACTACATATCAAAATGAAGCTCGTAACATGAACTATCTAAAAATGGCAATGGTCATAATCTAGCAGGGAGTTCTCTGGTCCAAATATTATGAACGAAAGCAGTCTAAAGTAAATCGGACATTACGACGGCTATGTTTACGCGATTACCAATGTTTAAACTACTCCAATTAACCACCAACCAACTCATAACCATCAATACAACAAAACTTCACCTAAACCATACCACATCAGTCCATAATCTCCAAGGTTTTCAACTCAAACAACCACAATCAAGACCTATGAACTATAATCAAGCTTCAATTACCAAAATACTTCCAAATCAAACCAAACTACTAATAATCACAATCCATGCTTCTCATTTCACAAAACCAACCATTAAACTTACTAAAAAATAAAGTAAAGTCTAGGGTTTGAAGTTTATACCTTCCTTGGGAGGTGTTAAGTTGCTAGGAAGCCTTAGGGAGCCTCCTACAAGCTTGATCTTTCCAAAGAAATCAAGAACACAAAGTTAGGCTTTGAAGTTTCTAAAAGTCCGATTTAAAGAACTGTAAAAATGAGGGTCTTACCATGATTATATGGACAAGACTTGTGAACAAGAGTTGTAGGCCATCTGAATACCTTTCCAACGAGCTATAGAACACAATATTTGAGTGAGAAATGAAGGAGATACAGCAGTTTTAGTGTGCTGGTTCTGTTTTGGCCGAGAGCAATGGAAATGGGGGAGGAAATGCTTTTGCTTTCTTGTGTTGGTGGAATAATGTGGTTAAATACCTTAATGGTTTTATTGATAAAATCTTCTTAGTATTTTTAATACCTAAATTAATTCTCCTTTATAATCCTTGAATTTAAAATCCTTCATCTTAATATTAATTCCTTAAATCCCTTAATGTCTGGTGGAAATCTCGGGGAAAAATAAAAGTGCTCGTTTTCAAAATCCGACAGCTTTTACATACACTTATTTTCTTTATGGAATACTAATACGATCTTAGAATTTCCATAACAGTACTCCTATATATCGTGGTCTGATAATTTTTCTTAATCAGCATTGTCAGCAAAAGTTACTATTCATCCGGGTTTCAAAAATCTCCAAAAATTGGGGTTATTACAGTCTCCCCTCCTTAAAAGGATTCCGCCCGGAATCAGATAGAAAACAGTTGGGGATGCTTTTCTAGCATTGTGCCTTCTAACTCTCTAGTCAATTTTTCACATTATGGTTCTACCACCAAACTCTGACTAGTTTGATAACCCTTCTCCTAAGCACTTGTCCCTTTTCGATCTATAACCCTTCCTGGTTGCTCCATATAGGTTACGTCTGGTTGCATGTCTATGCGCTCATATGCCCCTATTTATCTGGCATCCGAATTACATTTTCTTAACATTGATACGTGGAACACGTTATGAACTTGCTACATATTCGGGGGTAGGGCTAGCTCATATGCTATCTTCCCAATATGTCTTAATATATCCAAGGGTCCAACAATTCATGGACTTAGCTTCCCTTTCTTTCCGAACCTCATCCTTCCTTTCCAAGGGAATACCTATAACAACACTAGGTCCCCCACTTCCTATTCCTTGTCCTTTCGTGTCAAATCAACATACTTCGTGTTCCCATCTTGGGCTACTACCAGCCGTCCTCTGATTAAAATCTATTATATCCTTGATCCTTTGGACTACTGCGGGTCCGAGCATCTTGCGCTCTACAACTTCATCCTAACATAAGGGAGATCGACATTGTCTTCCCTCAAGGATCTCATAAGGCGATATCTCAATACTGACATATGATCTATTATCGTAAGAAAACTCAATCCGTGTTAAGTGATCATTCCAAATTCTTTCAAGTCTATTACACAGACTCTTATTATAGCTTTTAACATTAGAGCTTTTGCTTCTCAATACCCATTCTTTTCCAGTTCGTAATCGCTACTACCTTCCGTTCCTAATATTATACTGGTTATACTTTTGCTCGTTAGCGTTCTATAACCTTTTAATAACCATGCCAACCTTACTATCACGAATGTGTTTCCATTCCGAATACTACCACAACTTTATTACTCCTTTTTCAGCTGTTTCTATTTTCGAAAGCTTAATCCTTCATATAGAAGTAAAAGAATTTATTGATAGATCACTATGATCATGAACACTTGTTATATCGCATAGTTAGTACAGAAGGTGGCCAGCCTTTAGTACTTGACAAGCAATTAAACAATAGATGGTATCCTACTAGGCTTCTATCACACAGATAGATAGTCATTCGGCAATACCTCCCCTTTCTGGAAGGGTTGTTCTTCTCAGCTTACATGAAATGAAAAGAAGAGAAAAGAACGAATTGAAGAGAATTGTATATATGAAAAAATATACTGCCACAAAATATCTGGCTTGGAACCTACCTCTGAACTATAGAGGTTTGTCATAGGAGAACAAAACATATATGTATTTATATCAATATCAAGTATTATAGCATCGCATTTCACATGCCTAAATATTTTCGCCATTCCGTCCATCATTCTATGGACCCATGCTCTTCCTCGAGCTTATACACAATCACCTTTGAAACTCCCTCGACATCGAAAATCGAATCTGGGATCTCATTCTAGACATCATCGTTACTAGAATTCTATGCTTGCACCGTAACCTTCCTCATATAGTAATACGACTCTCTTTTCATAAGAAGGAATAAATATTCAATAGGTAGATACTCTACTTAATTAGTCTATCAATGATAACTTATACATTACCACGACCCGATTAGTGGTACTCAATCTCAACATCCATTCCAATACAACTCTCATGGTTGTAATCAGCTCATTACTCGCAGAATCATTGCTGCATTACTATGGTCCACCACTGACCTACTGTCGTCATTCACTTTCCATGAAATCTTAATATCTAACCATACGGAGTCCATATATGTCGTATCAAATCCTTCTAAGGAGGTAACATAATCACCATTCATGATTCATGAAGAACACTCCTTATCCTGCCATACATACATGATATGAAGCAGATAAAATTGCAGAAGAGTTTCAATCAAAGCAACGATAGCAGGTTAATACCATTCTTAATCATATGCCTTCGATAGAAGACTTAACTCAAAGGTTTGTCTAGTCCTTTTTGAAATATTGTCCTGGATTATTCTCAAGATAGTACCTTCTGAGATAGATAGCCCGCTCATGGCGATTACACGAATTAAACCTTTACCAACTACTATTACGGTTGGGTATTGCACAGTCATCAGAAGGAATGTCAATCTTCCAAACCATAATACAACCTGCATAGCTTTAACCATCATCACTGTATTCCTTTGGCACAAGCGCCTATAATTATCATCTTACCTTTAAAGTGTCGGCCACCTCTTTGGCCTTTCCTGATAGTAAAATTTCCTTACAGTCAATGTCATTTTAACCACCTCCAAATAAATTTTCTACCTTATTTCAATCACAGCTTATGTGAAGATGTTTTCCTTAAAATCTGATGAGTAAAAAAAAATATTACCATTTTTCCATAAGTTATTGCCTCAGTCTTTAGAGGTTAATCACTGTCACGACTGACTCTCAATCATAATTAGAACATCTTTTTATCTTAAGTCCTAATTGCCCTGAACAACTTCGACCATTACTGGTTCGATCCATACCTTCTCGTGGTTTAACACGTGCCCCACTTGGAATCATTATAATTACGTCATATTTCCTTTATCAACATTTCTATTTTTGAGAATTTTGAATATTACCTTTCTCCTTGTAAAACCTCTAAGGTTATCCTTGAATCGTTCCTCCTGTATTCCCTAGATACAGGGCATATCAAGATACCATTTATTAATACCAGAATCATTGTCTATATACTTCTGAAAAATTTCTCCACTGATTCTTAAAGGTTGTTATTACCTTAATCCTTTCCAATTCATACTGTCAAAACTCACACTATCCCTATTAAGGGTGAAATTCCAACCTTTATGCATTCCCCGAGGATTCATTTTAAGCTACCGATGTTCTATCCTTAATTCCACCTTTAAAAGGTACATGCATCCTTCCATGGATAAATCAAGTCATATATCCCTGATAAGGGTATCTTATTCAATCATTCCCACCTCGATAGTATATGCCTAATTTCACAATAACATCTGTATTCAAAATGAGGTCAATCAATATGGCCTCCAAAAGATAAGAACGGTTATTCGCTTTTCTTGCCTGATTCAGTAATGATAACAGGGATGTTCTAGAAGATGTTTGTCGTGTTCAACGTGAACCTTTTAGTTCTAACTACTCATTTACCTCTTTTATTTATCTCAACAGTCATCTCAATGTTGGGATATCTTTCATACCTGGCGTCTCCCTTTCTGGGTATCATGCCCCCGGTCTTACACTTCACATTCTTGAAGGTCACTTCCTTCATCCAATTTTCCTAATTTCTTACTTTCTTGTCTCCTCAGTCCATCCGTGTTTCCTTATTAATCAATCGATCTATCTCAAATTTTCATCGAATACTGTCAACTTCAAGGGAATTAACTTTACATATCGCTTACGCCTTCAAACCTTGAATTTATCTCATGATCAGTCACCATCGCACTGATGATGACACACTTCTCTATATTTATTGCAAGGGTTTCTTAGGGTTTCCCATACCTAACTCCCTTATAACTTCTCAACTCTATTTCCTTTATATCCCTTTATACTCCTTCCCTTTTCAGTCTTTTATTTTCGTTTCCATTACAACCATTACATGAACCAACATAACATAAGCATTGATTTCAAACATCCCGTCATTCTGGATTCGTGTCCTCAGAACGAATCTTGACAACTTTTACAACTTAGATTCATAATTCATCATACTCATCCGCTTTTGTTCTGGCTCTAAAGCTTTTACACTACCTCCATAACCTTGGGAAGTACTTTCTCGAAAACAATTGTCTGAACTTTAATCAGTTTATTATAACCTCTGGCTCCGTACCTTTCTTGGCCTTTCACCAACGGGTGGCCTCTCTCTTACGGGGGTAAGTGACAAAAACAGTCTTTTGTGCTTCGTCAATCATTTAGAATCTCAAATAATTCCTATATTTCCTTTAGCCAGGCTCTTGCCTCGACTGGGTCAAACTGTTCCTTGGAACTCTGAGAGCTTAGCGACTTAAAGGTCATGAAAGGATTTCCTACCGCATTGTTTCCTTAAGGTGGTGGTTGGGAATAAAAGTATAAGTTCTGTTTAGACAGGTCCATGAATTTCCATATAGGAGTACCGTCTCGGGTCTCCTTATCTTGCTCGACTTCTATTTTCTCAGTATGAAATGTTTCATCCTTCTCCCAAACTCGGGGCTATCTTATACGTTAAAATCCTCATTTTCCACTTCATTATGTTATGGGTTCCTTCTATCTTGATGGCGTCCTCCCTGACTATCACATTCAGGGTTTGCCCTAAATCTTATTCCTTGAACTATGACTTTCATCTAGGATCTCATCTTTAAGCTCTTAAACATTTGGAACCCAAATTCTATAGGAATACCTCATTATTACCTTATCATCTTTCTCGGTATTAATCTCATATCTATTTGTTGGCTCTCTGCCTTCATTCATCACTTTTTCCGGCACAATATGTTCTTTTCCAATAATTCGGTCTGTCTTGCAATCTCAAACAGC
Organism: Apium graveolens; assembly: GCF_009905375.1. Taxonomy (NCBI): domain Eukaryota; kingdom Viridiplantae; phylum Streptophyta; class Magnoliopsida; order Apiales; family Apiaceae; genus Apium; species Apium graveolens. The sequence continues at coordinate 160,108,158 of NC_133656.1, read as the reverse complement.
TTTTCGGTACCGGCTCCGGTTACCTTCACTTCTATTTCCATTTTCTCAAAATCTCTTATAAACTCTCTCAAAGACATTATCATCTTGAGTCTCTCCTTTTTACTAAGGGCATCAGCCACCACATTGGCTTTCCCCGAATGATAAAGAATCTCATAATCGTAATCCTTGATTATCTCTAACCACCTCATTTGGCGCATGTTGAGCTCTTTCTGCGTGAAAATGCACTAGAGCACTTATGGCTTGTGTAAATCTCGTACTTCTCTCCATACAAGTAGTGCCTCCAATATTTAGGGCAAAACTATTGCCACGAGCCCAAGCTCATGGGTGGGGATATCGAATTTTATATTCCCTTAATTGTCTTGATGCGTACGCGATTACCTTGTTGTGCTGTATAAGAAGCACCCTAATTCCTTATGCGAAGCGTCACTACACATCACAAAATCTCCTTTTCCATCCTGCAACGCCATCATAGGGTCGTCACCAATCTTTGCTTCAGTTCTTGAAAGTTGTTCTCGTATTTCTCTGTCCATTCAAACTTCTCAATCTTACGAGTAAGCCGCGTTAAAGGGGGCTACTATCTTTACAAACTTGAACGAACCTCCGATAGTGACCGACCAATTCTACCTCTGGTAGTCGACCTAACCATGGTCATCAATTCATCAGTGGTCCTTTATTCATTCTTGTCAGGATCCTCCATGGGATCCTCCTCAGCAACTATCCCTTCTAGGACAACATCCTCAACATGAACATCATCTGATCCCGCATTAGGACGCTCTATCGGATCCATAATCTGATCTCCAATAAGTAATAAAACATCATCGCGTTGTTGCTCCTCAACCTCAGGGTTCGGAGTCCCGCTACCATATACGATAACGAACTACGCTTCTATCACGATATTTATAAGGGTTCCCATAAGGGTTTTAACTGTCAGTACTACGTTAGGTAGCCCGACTAGGAACTTGGCAAGAGTTCTTATTATCTTAGTGAACTTATTATCTTAATGTCACATCATCTCTGAGATTTATAACGCTTAGCTCTGATACCACTTCTGTAACACCCCCAAATCCGGGGTCGGGGATCCGGGTTGTCACGAGTTCCATTTCCCTTAATAACACCCAATCTTAATAAATAATCAACTACTCTGTACTGTGACCTCACAATAAACACACACACCACACGTTATAGTCTCAGAGATGAACACTCAAAAATAACACAAGTCCTTATATTCCACAATTATAAACCGTTACACCTTAAAAAGGTTCTGAATAAATTTACATATTCCTTGCCATTATTACAATTCATATTATACATAAGTCTGGTTCATCAATAGTTGAAAACCTAGCCTATTGGTAGCTCCTACCTCAGCTACGGCAGCATCAACGCTTTCAGAAGACTGCATAACGTTTTCTAACCGCTTGCGAATCGGGAGCTTGGTCCTGTTCATCTTTCTATCTGTTGTTGTGTGATGAAAGAAGAAAGCAAGGGTGAGCAGCAAGCCCACCTAAATAATATGTATAATGATTAACAATATATGAGCCTTCTCATAGTACTCATGAAAGTCTTGGTCAAAAGAAATGAACCAAGTTTGATATCTTAATGCGATGAAGTCGCAAAATATTTAGTATATATACATATATACTTTTCAAAATCTTGGAAGTCCTCTTCCATGCATAATATACACAGAGTTCCAGTTTATAACTGTATAAAAATATCGTTGCAAGGTGATCTCATATATCTACCCTTGTCTCAACGTTTTTCTGAAAATCTTTGATATGCATAAGATAATCATTAACTAGATATAAGTTGAAAATATGAATTTACAAGATACCCCAATATACTTATATCTTTTCCAAATATTACTTGAACTACCACCGTTCAAGTTATAATCAGTTCAAAAGTTCATCACATAGATGAGACTACAAGACAAGATTTGAATAGATTCAATCTTTGAATATCATTATAAATAATGAAGTTACGAGATACTTCATTAAATCCCGATATATATATACACCTATATATATACATTTCATACACTCCTTGAAAACCTCTGTTATGAAAATTATAAACAGAGTTGCAATATCCAATAAATTTGGAAAGGAGAAAACCTTGGCATAAACCTGATATCTTGCTGATCAGGAAAAGATACCAATAAGTAACCTTTTCTACTAGTAGATGGACGAATTCCCCACTGGTCATCACCCTGGCCGCAATAGGACCTTATGCTGGACTGCCACTCAGCCACTTACACATTTGATGGACTCCCACTGAGCCACTTACACTTTCATGGACGCCCACTGAGCCCATGTTGCTTATGCCGACTCAAATAGATGAACTTACTTCCCGAATGATGGGCAAGTAATCAAGATATTTTCTCAAAACAGCAACCTCGTTGCGAATGTAAAATACACCACTGAGCCGGATCCCTCAAGTTTTGAACGAGTATTTAAATCTCCTTTAAAAGGAAGATCTTAAATATAAAAATGAGTTTTGGGATCCGCTCTAACTTTTAAAAATCATTTTGAAGACTCGAAAACACTTTAAAGAGTGTTTGGAGTAATGCTGATTTAATGAAATAAATCAGTCCCAATATATTAGAAAATATCTGAATATTATTATTATTTAAATAATATTCCCATAAAGAATAATCTTTATAAAAATAATTGAAGTAGAAGTTTTAAAACTTATACTTGAAATGAGTATTAAATAACCAAAGATATACTTATACGAAAGTACTATCTTTATTTGAATAATCAAAGATAAGTTTGATTATCGACACCTTATTCTTTAATAAAATAAAGAATATATCTCAGCAAATAATCGGAGTCATAGATCCTCAAATGAATATTCAAATAATATTCATTAAATAATATAAACTGAGTCATAAGCCCTCGAATGAATATTCAAATAATATTCAATAAATAATATAAAGGAGTCATAAGCACTCGAATGAATATTCAAATAATATTCAAATAATAAAATAAAAGGAGTCATAAGTCCTCGAATGAATATTCAAAATAATATTCATTTAATAAAATAAAGAAGTCATAAGCCCTCGAATGAATATTCAAAATAATATTCATTTAATAAAATAAAGAAGTCATAAGCCCTCGAATGAATATTCAAAATAATATTCATTTAATAAAATAAAGAAGTCATAAGTCCTCGAATGAATATTCGTAATAATATTTATTAAATAAAATAAAGGAGTCATAAGCCCTCGAATGAATATTCGTAATAATATTCATTAAATAAAATAAAGGAGTCATAAGCCCTTGAATGAATATTCGTAATAATATTCATTAAATAAAATAAAGTTATCGAATAAACCTTATTTGATTAATAGTTTTAAAAACTATATCAATATATATATATAAATATATATTATACTCGGGAGTCTCGCCTCCCGGTTTTAGAAAAAGTTCACATTTTGATCCCCTATACTAAGGGTATACGCAAATACCGCTTATCTCTAGCATATGTATTATGCAACGAATAAGCATTTGAACCAACAGATATAGAAATCAAGAATACGAAACAGGCATGCATATATACCATATCACATGCTACAATATATCGCAAGAATTTGCTAATAACAATATGCATTTATCACAAGATCATGCATATAGACATATACATCACAACAACAGTATAACGGGTAGAAAACTTGCCTGAGCGACTGGGGGTGATAAAAGGCTCAGGACGAGTCTGGTAACCTATAAACAACAAGTAAGTTGGAATTAAACCAAAGTCACTTGTAAATCAATACTCTAACTACCTTAGACTCTAACGCTCGCTTTGCGCTTACTGATTCTCTTAAGTCACTCGAGTACCCTCGGCTCCACCATTTTTTTATAATTTAACCATTACAAGTTTTAAGGCATTTCCTTCACGAGTGTCTTACCAACTGCCTAACACTCTTACCATAATTGTTTCATACACTAATTAACCCTTTTTGGTCTTTAACCTATGTTTCAAAGTAAGGCGAGGGGAAAAGTTTCGTTCGCGAAACGCCGTTACTTAAAACGGTCGTTTCTCCTAAACCGTACATCGGAATCAAACGAACTACATATCAAAACGAAACTCGTAACATGAACTATCTAAAAATGGCAATGGTCATAATCTAGCAGGGAGTTCTCTGGTCCAAATGTTATGAACAAAAGCAGTCTAAAGTAAATCGGACATTACGACGGCTATGTTTACGCGATTACCAATGTTTAAACTACTCCAATTAACCACCAACCAACTCATAACCATCAATACAACAAAACTTCACCTAAACCATACCACATCAGTCCATAATCTCCAAGGTTTTCAACTCAAACAACCACAATCAAGACCTATGAACTATAATCAAGCTTCAATTACCAAAATACTTCCAAATCAAACCAAACTACTAATAATCACAATCCATGCTTCTCATTTTACAAAACCAACCATTAAACTTACTAACAAATAAAGTAAAGGCTAGGGTTTGAAGTTTATACCTTCTTTGGGAGGTGTTAAGTTGCTAGGAAGCCTTAGGGAGCCTCCTACAAGCTTGATCTTTCCAAAGAAATCAAGAACACTAAGTTAGGCTTTGAAGTTTCTAAAAGTCCGATTTAAAGAACTGTAAAAATGAGGGTCTTACCATGATTATATGGACAAGACTTGTGAACAAGAGTTGTAGGCCATCTGAATACCTTTCCAACGAGCTATAGAACACAATATTTGAGTGAGAAATGAAGGAGATACAGCAGTTTTAGTGTGCTGGTTCTGTTTTGGCCGAGAGCAATGGAAATGGGGGAGGAAATGCTTTTGCTTTCTTGTGTTGGTGGAATAATGTGGTGGATAATGATGAGTTATCTTGATATTTTGCTAGGTTAATAATAAACAAAGGAGTTAGTGGAAGATGATCTCACCATTTGCCATGTGTTGGTGATTTGTGGTGAGGTGAGATCATCCCTAGTTAACTATATAATTAACTAGCCATTCCTTCCTAACTATCACTTGGTTTCTTGTTTGATCAACCATCCACTTGCCTTGCCACTTACAAAGGTATTTACAAGAGTCGTTATTCATTTCTTTGTCCGGTTATCACTCAATCTCGTTGATCGTTTGGTTAAATACCTTAATGGTTTTATTGATAAAATCTTCTTAGTATTTTTAATACCTAAATTAATTCTCCTTTATAATCCTTGAATTTAAAATCCTTCATCTTAATATTAATTCCTTAAATCCCTTAATGTCTGGTGGAAATCTCGGGGAAAAATAAAAGTGCTCGTTTTCAAAATCCGACAGCTTTTACATACACTTATTTTCTTTATGGAATACTAATACGATCTTAGAATTTCCATAACAGTACTCCTATATATCGTGGTCTGATAATTTTTCTTAATCAGCATTGTCAGCAAAAGTTACTATTCATCCGGGTTTCAAAAATCTCCAAAAATTGGGGTTATTACACTGATTCTAGTGAAACATAGATTATTTCAAAGTCCTTGTTCTATGTTGAGTTATCCAAATCAGTATTGTTGAGTTATACATACAGCTTCAATCTTGCTCAACAATCTCCCTATATTTGACTGTTACACCTGACGGTCAAATAATAATGGAGTACATCAGTTTGGAGGATAACTCAACTAACCTTATCCAAAAATCTTCAATCAGCTTTCAACTTTCAATCCTGGACTTGGAAATAATGTAATCTTATATCTACCACATCTTCTCTAAACATTCAGCTCCTGCAGAGAACAAATTCTTCTCTCCCTTATGTAAAGTTGCAGACAGATACGTCTTCCAGACACTGTCTTCAATAACCTTCAGATCTTCCCATAAAGCACATAGAAAACAGTTTGGAATCCAGAAACGAAACCCAATAATCTCTCCCCCTAATATGAAGAATCCATTCCTTAGTACAATAAAGTTAGAAACGCCCCTTCTTAGTTACAGAAAGACTATTAGTCCATAATCTTTTTATAATCTCTCCCCCTTAGTTAAGTAATCCTTCAAAATGTATTCTGAACCTTAGGATCAACCAACTAAATGAAGAGACTATTTGGTAACCATTTCTCACAGTGCAAGTGTGTGATTTTTATTTAGTGATCTCACAATGTGTTTCACTCCACTCTACACTCAAGTGTTTGTCACTTCTCACAGTGTGTCACTCACTCAAAGCTCCAAACATCCAGGTGTACCTGCAAGAAAATCCTTTTCATTGAAAAGTAGCCTTCCACCTTCAAGGATGGAAACTCTCAGTCAAGAGATTCCGAAATGTTCCTTCTGAGAGGGGAAATTAGGATTCTTTTAAGTGGCAGAATTTCTGATATCCCTCAACTTCCATGAAGAAGTACACCTCATAAACTCGTCAGTTGATATCTGAGTCCTCATTTACAAGTTGCTATTTTGAATAAGTCAAAATCATTTCCAGATTTGAATTCTGGAAAGATAACCTATGATCAGTGATATGCCATTAGGAATTAAAGATTTCTTCTAAAGTCTATGAGGACTTATCAAAGTAACCAACCAGGATCATATGTTCTCATTCAAGATCATAGATAAAGTGGAACATGATACATGATTTCAACCATTATTATTGACCTTGATATGGTTTGACACTGATTGCTGCATCAATATCTTTTTGTGTGTGTGTGAATCTCACATGTGCATTAGAAACATTTTAATCAAGAGGTAGTGACTCTCATACAGATGCCCTAGCTGACAGGTGAATTTTCAATAGATAACATTCTGTTGGGAGAATGCACCTAGTAACTATTTATATGCCTTTTTCAGCTCTATATTCTTTTGAGAGAATACAGATGGGCTTATAGATGTCTTAGGTTATAGATACTCCACTTCTTTGTGAGAGACAGAACTGTAGGGTTGACCTTTCCTTCCTTATGTAGTGCTTCTTGGCACTATCTCCCTCATTCTCAACACAATTCCAATACCAAATGGTAATTTTGTCTAATCACTGAGTTGATATCTCAAGAAAATTAAGTGAATCAGAGCAAAATATGGGGAATATATCATAATAAGGTAATGTAATACTGTTGAGAAGTGTTTGATTCTAATGACTTGGGCTAGAACCTATGAGGTTTGATAAACCCTTAGTCAGTTCCTAAAACCACTGAGGGTTTTGAAGACCACAAACATCCGAAGTACAATATCAGAGAATTTGATGATCAAGAACAGAGTGATTTCAGAACCATAGATCAATTACCTTTTCTTACCACACCATGGATTCATGAAGGATGTCTCAGATGATCATACTTTCTGATTCTTTTGACAATGCTACTCAGTCAAATCTCATTAGCTCAAAATAGTTCAGGTTAGCCCAATACAGATCAATACTATAGAGGAAAGAGAGTGAACATTGTTCCAAACTTATAAGACTTGCATAAGGTAATCAGAGTACAAGAAATATATCCAGATTTAATATCCAGAACAAAGTATAAGCATAGCAAGATCATCAGAGTTACACATATGATTAACACATAAATCATATAATCAATCATTTATGTCAAGAGTATATACAACAAGTATGCACCAATTGATCAGTCAACACACGACTGAACCAATTAAAACTACTCCTAACATAATCATATCATAACTATTACTAGTTATGTTGCATATTTATTCTAGCACAAAATATACAGAGTTATTTTAACATGAACAGAGAATCAGAGTGACCAAGGAATCTGTTGTCAGAGTTATCAAGGGTCTAAAACTCAAAAATCATGCAGAATTACTCAGAAACATGATACACTCACACAGAATATAAACAGAGTATTCAAACTAGTTGCACAGGATCTAAAGAAGGATCTAGACCTATAAATCAGAGTTTTGATAGGATCACAAATGAGATTCAGGGTTTTAAATCAGAGTGTAAACAAAAATGAGATGTGTGTGTGCTAAAATAAATATCAATATTATAAGTGTTTGCATCAGAGAAAACATATAACATGTAAACATTCAAACAACTCATATATTGCATCTAAAATTCTAACTTACTTACCACTAGCATATAATATATAAAGCATGGTAATCAGTTAGCTTCAAAATAAGTTTACAAACATGGATATATATATATAATGAATAGATATGTAAACTTACTTTCCCCTCAAAGCTTCATCATAGGGGTTGTTAAGTTTACCCACACCAAGTTACATTTGTTGATTTCTAATTAATTGGATAAATTCAACATGCCAAGTTCACTAACCAACTTATTGAAGGTAACTTCATCAAGTGGCTTTGTGAAAATGTCTGCAATTTGGTCCGTTGTGCGAACATAATGAAGTTCCATAATACCATTCGTTATATGCTCTCGAATGAAATGATACCTTATATCAATATGTTTGGTCCTTGAATGCTGAACAAGAATGTTTGAGATTATTATGGCACTTGTGTTGTCACAGTAGATAGGAATATTCTTCAAATCAAGTCCATAGTCTCTGAGTTGGTTTCTCATCCAAAGAATTTGAGAACAGCAACTTCCAGCAACAATGTATTCAGCTTTAACAGTAGATGTAGAAACTGAATGTTGCTTCTTACTAAACCAAGAAACCTATCTTCTTCCAAGAAACTTACAGCTTCCTGAAGTACTCTTCCGATCAATCTTACAACCAGCATAATCAAAATCTGTATAGCCGATGAGATCAAAGCCCGTATCTTTAGGATACCGGATACCTAGATTAGGTGTACCCTTCAGATATCTGAAAATTCTTTTGACGACTATCATATGAGATTCCTTCGGATCATCTTGGAACTATGTACACAAGCATGTAGCAAACATAATATCTGGATGACTCGCAGTCAGGTAGAGTAATGATCCAATCATGCCTCGATAATAAGTGATGTCCACCTTCTTACCAGACTTATCTTGATCAAGTTTTGTGAAAGTTGCCATCAGAGTTTTAGCAGGTGTTGAATCTTCCAACTGATATTTCTTCAGAAGATCTCTGATGTACTTCGTTTGACAAATAAAAATTCCATCTGATTTCTGACTCACTTGAAGTCCAAGAAAGAAGTTCAACTCACCCATCATACTCATCTCATACCTACCATGCATAAGTTTAGCAAACCTTGCACAAAGTGCATCATTCGTAGACCCAAATATAATGTCATCAATATAGACTTGCACAATTATGGTATCATATTTATGATTTTTATGAAACAGATTCTTATCTATGACACCTCTAATGAAACCATTTTCAAGTAGAAATTCTTAGAGAGTGTCATACCATCTTCTTAGAGCCTGCTTTACACCATAAAGGGCCTTGAAGAGAAAATAGACAAAATCTTCAAACTCAGAATCTATGAAACCAGGGGGTTGCTCAATATAGACCTCTTCTTCAAGCTCACCATTCAGGAAAGCACTTTTCACATCCATCTAATATACCTTGAAGTTTGAATGTGCTGCAAATGATAGAAATATCCTTATGGCTTTAAGTCTAGCAACTGGTGCAAAGGTTTTATCGTAGTCAATCCCTTCTTCTTGAGAATATCCCTTAGCAACAAGTCTCGCCTTGTTCCTTGTTACAATTCCATCTTCATCAAGCTTGTTTCTAAAAACCCATTTTGTGCCAATCACTAATTTGGTTTTAGGTCCGGGTACAAGCTTCCACACTTTCTATCATTCGAACTGATTGAGTTCCTCTTGTATAGTAATCACCCAATCAGGATCCCCAAAAACTTCATCTACTTTCTTTGGATCCATTTGAGATAGAAACCCAGAATAAAAATATTTATTTGTTGTAGCTCTTCTAGTCTTGACTCCACTATCAGGATTACTAAGTATCAAGTTCTAAGGGTGGTTTTTACTCCATACTCTATGTCTTGGTAGACTATCCCTTGATGACTCAGCATTTCCAGAATTATGGTGTGTTTGACTACCGGATCCTTGTTCTTCTCCTTGTTCTACTCCCCCTGAGTTGTTGCCAGCTTGATCACCAGAATCTGAAGCTTGAGGACTAGTCCCTGAGATAGTGTGACTATCATTACTTGTCTCATGACCATTACCTTCAGAGTCTGTATTAGAATTATAATCATCAGGATCATTGCCATTGTCATTGTTGTCTGGAACAACTACAGGTTCATCTTCTCCATCAAAAAGATCTTCAACATCAAGATTATCACTATCATCTTCATTCTGAATATTTGAGAGCTTGGAGTCTTCAAATGTTACATTAAGGCTTTCCACAACCTTTTGATCACTAATCACATACACCCTGTAAGCCTTTAACTCCAGAGAATAGCCCAAAAAGATACCTTCTTCAACTTTAGCATCAAACTTTCCAAGATGCTCATCGTCCTTAAGCACAAAGCACTTTCCTCCAAACATGTGAAAGTATTTCACTATTGGTTTCTTGTTGGCCATTAGATCATAAGGGGTCTTCTCGTACATCTTGTTGATCAGGGTTCTATTTTGAGTATAGCATGCAGTGTTAACTGCTTCATCCCAGAAGTAGGTAGGAAGATTGGCTTCATTAAGCATAGTCCTTGCAGCTTCAACCAATGTTCGATTCTTCCTCTCAACCACTCTGTTTTGTTATGGTGTCCTCGGTGCTGAAAACTGTCTTGAAATGCCCTTCTCGACACAGAAATCATTCAGCTTTGCATTTCTGAATTCTGTTACATTATATAATCTGATCGTTCGCACAGGCACTCCAGCTTCTAACTCAATCTTGTTGATATGATCAATAATCATATCAGGTGCTTCATCCTTTGAATGTAAGAATAACACCCACGTGTATCTAGAATAGTCATCAACAATCACTAAGCCATATTTCTTTCTTGACATAGACATGACGTTGACAGGAACGAACAAATCCATGTGAAGGAGTTGTAGTGGTTCAGTGATGTCAGTCATTTTCTTTTTCTTATGTGATTCCCTCTTTGACTTTCCCTTCTCACATGCTTCACAAAGTCCATCAGGACTGAAATCCATCTCAAGCAATCCTCTAACCAATTCCCTCTTAACCAAAAAATTCATGGTCTTGAAGTTCAAGTAGGAGAGCTTCTTATGCCATAACCAACTTTCATCTGGAGAAGTTTTACTGTAGAAGCACATTACTTGACCATCTACAGAATTCCAGTCAGCTACGAACAAATTAACCTTTCTAACTCCATTGAGAGTTAGCTTCTCATTCTTCTGATTAGAGATCAAACACTTCTTCTTATTGAACAAAATTTGCATCCATTGTCACAGAATTGACTGATACTGAGGAGATTATGCATAAGACCTTCAACCAGAAAGATTTCTTCAATGATGACATTGCCAATGTCCAAACAGCCATATCCCGTAGTATAACCTTTGCTTTCATCTCAAAAAGTAAGCACTACACCAGCTTTCTCAACCACCTTTGATAGCAGGGCTCTATCTCAAGTCATATGCCTTGAACATCCACTGTCCAGAATCTACATGACCTTCTTCTACTTAATGCCCTAAAAATAAAGATGATTAAGTTTTCTTTGGTACCCAAACTAAGTTGGGTCCAGAAGACTTAGAAGCATTTGAATATATAACATTTCTCTTAACAGAATTGACAGGATTAACAGTTTTTGCTTTATCATTGACTGTTTCCTTGTCATTTTCAGAAGCCCAACAGACTTGCTCTTGGGCTTGGTGACAGGTGCCACTTTCCTAGTTTTATGAGGGCTTACAGTCTTTGATCTACCAGTGTTTTTACTAACATGCTTATCATGATCATGAGATGTATTATGTGAGTGTGTGGAATCAAGATAAGTGTGCATGAAAGATACTATACATGGCATGCAAACAGATTTATCACACTTAGAAACTTTAGACATGTTAGGCATGTTATGCACATAAGCATTCTTAATATTGTCTACTTTAGCCTTTCTATAAGCATGAGTAAGGTGACTAGCAGAACCACAGTTATTACATAACTTCCTAGGGCCATTAGTTCCTATCCTGCCATTTCTACTTCTATTCTTCTTATTTTTGGAAGTAAAACCTAGTCCGGCAAAAGATAAGTTAGAGTCGCTAGCAACAGAGATAGATTTCTTTTCCTTTTGTCTCCTTAAGAGCTCGATATCCTCAACAAGCATCTCATGATGAATATAAATATTATCTTCATCAAAGGGCTCAACAGTAGCTTTCTTAAACAGAGGCTTCTTCGCTTCCTTAAGAACATGAGGCGCACTAGGGGGATTAACAAATTTCTCAACAGGCTCATTTTCAACTAGACCTATCCTAACCTTTCCACCTACTACTTGATCAACTATGAGCTTCTTAGCAAGATTTACAGAATCGGTAAAAGCATGCAATTTAGTTTCTAATTCTGCATTCTTGTTCTTAAGCTCTTCATCATCTGTCTCAAGGTGCTTATTAATCTTAAGCTCTAAATATCTATTGGTTTGCTTAAGATTCTCAACACTGACCCTATCTAGAACTAACTTATCATTTTCATCTTTAACTTTCTTTAGTTCTACTTTAAGGTCTTCGACATCAAGCAGAGTTCATCTTAGTGTAGTACTAACGTTTCTATACACTTCTTTTACGGCATCATATTGTTCAATGCATTCCTTTGTATTGCACCGTGCCTTAAGATAGTGATGAGAAATAGCATTTCCATACACTAGGACAGTCTGCCTAAAGGCGACACAGTGTTCATTATCACATAAGTTATCTGGAGGTAAAGCACGAATAGTTGGAAATGTTACCTGAGATGAAGATTCTGCCATCAATGCAAGATTTCCATAATGTTCTTCTTCATCATCAGTGTCATCCCAGATCTTCCCCTCAGCTATGTATGATTTCACTGGATACGTCCTTGAACTACCTGAGTCCTTCATCTGATAAGCTTTGCCTTTATCCCTTTCTTGTTGGGACTTCCTACATTTAGTGGCAAAGTGCCCAACCTCATCACAATTGTAGCACCTGAACTTGCTTCTGTCTACCATCCATGTCTTGTAACTTGATCCAGAAGATGAACTTGACCTATGACCGCGGTTGGTGCTGTTAGGGCGAAAACACGCGCTAAAATTCACGCAAGTATACGCGTTCATAATTAGTATAAGATATAAATCAGATTCGTTCCCATAGGGACCGGTTTAGGTTAAGTTCAATTTATGCGCTATGCAACAATGAATGGTTATCGCTCAATGCTAAGACAAATAACAAATTGGGTTTTTATTAAACTAAGAGATTATACTAAATAACATTAACTAAGAAAATTGAGGTCGAATTACTATATATGACAAAGATGGTATTCTAACTTCATTACTACTTCATTCAATAGCCTTATTGTTCTTAACCTTAGCATGTGATGGTGATGACACTAATCAGATAACACAAAACTGATAAACGCCAACTTTCGTTGTACGAATACCATACTACCAAGCATCCACAAAAGAGATAGAAGTTGAATAGACACCAATTATATTGAGACCCTATATGTCTATAGAATTTGACAACATAACGGTTTAAGCACAAGTTATCTATCTTGATTACATAGGGTAAGTAAGATAGTTAAAATTACCTACGAATCATGCATAACAAATACATGAACCTATACTAGCATGACAAGTTCTAAACCTCTATATTTACTGTCGCTTCAATAGAGATTAACACGTTATCTTATATGTTAGCTACGCATATAAGACGAATAAGCACAACCAATACTAGGATATCAATCAATCACCACACACCAAGGTATCGAAATAATTTAATTATTGAAATCCATAAGTAAATCCGCTAGAATCACATGATAACGATTAGCCCATAATTGAACTCATCGTCACCACGGGTTCCAATGAAAGCATGGTATAAACAAGGTCTTAATAAACTGAATAATAATCAAAGTACGAATAAACGAGATCTAGGTTCAACAAGAATGAAAACGAGCATCCAACGTTATAACTAATTCAAGGAATCACAAGTTGAAAACAAGATCTTCTTTTTCGGAGTTGTTTTGTGCTTCTAGGTCTTCTCCTTGGTATCCCAATCTTCCCGGATGATGAAAACCCTTTTTGTTAAGTATATATACGCCCTTAATGGACCTGGACCCTTAAAATCGTCAAATTCCACTTAAAAAAGCTTTTTTAGCGTAATCAGCGACCAGCCGCGCCTCAGGCGGCCGCCTTAGCTCTCCAGGAGGGCGCCTCAGCTCCCAAGCGGCCACCCCACATCCTAGGCGGGCGCCTGGAGCCTGTCTGGAAAAAATTCTGATGAATCTTGTTTTGGCCATAACTTGAGTTCTACTCGTTAGAATTAGGCGATTCAACTGCCCACGCGAAGCTAACGAGATTCTATACAACGTGACAATGGCCTTGGCTTCCAAATCTGATCACTTTTCATCATATTTTCTTTAAAAGCTCATTTCTTCATTTAAATGATACCTGAAATGCAATAACACAAAAACACATCATAATACCAACAACTTGAGTCCAAAACACCAATTTAAGCTTGTAATAATGCGTTCCAAGTGGACATAAAATCCACTTATCACACCCCCAAACTTGAATCGATGCTTGTCCTCAAGCATAAACAGACTCAAAACTACAAAACAAACCTAGTGCATGAATGCAACTACGTGAATGCAACTACATGATAATGCAATCGATCCCCTCAGAATAACCATAACCAAATGAATAAGTCAATGCCTCTAAGAATGCAATGACTTTAACAGAGCTCGAATAAATCCCACAAACCAACTAACAAACCAGAGACGTGCGTGTGTGGAATGCTTAACAGATATCTCTCGATACTAGATCAATAACCATAACTTATCTATCATCGAAACAATCAAAAGTTTATAAACAGAACAGACAATCAACGCATTATGACTCACAACACCTCCTTTCTACTAGAGTTATACAAGGATTCATACTATTATTGAAGACATAAGAAAGATGCTTATTTGACCGTGCAATGAATGAGGTCCCAAAAGACTTATGCAATAATACCCATGTAGCGAGCGTTAGGTTAGCGGATCCCAAACTATAAAATCCTTAGGTCACTAGGCACAAAGTCCCCTAGAACTTAATAACTCGAGTATTAAAGAGTTCACTCTAGATCAATTATGCATAAATACATACTTTTTTTCTTTTTTTCTTTTTTTTCCTTTTTTTTTCTTTTCTGAATGAGTGCATTTCGCTCCATCTCATTCAACCCTAGACTACTCATAAAAATATGAGCCGGCTACTAGCCATTTGACGCCTAGCCTTACAACAATTAGCAATGAAATCCAAGTTTTTCTCCAGATAAAAAAAATCAATGTTTTTACGTCATTACGAGAATATCACAAATTCTAAATATAATCAAGTGATTAAATCTGACCAACAAACAAGTATGATTATGATCTAGATCAAAAGCAACCCTATAAGACTTTATGAAAATATTTGTTTCTGGCATGCAAATCAATTCATTAGGACTTAAACATCCCTCTATTCGTCATCACCACACTTAAATCAACATCAACTTATCAAATATCATAGTTCATCTTAAGGGATTATGCTAAATATGCATGCAAATGCAACTATATGAAATCATATAAAAACAAACAAATATGTCCTAAATGAACAATCATGCAAAAATATGAATGAACTACAACTAAACATGCAATATGAATCTATATGGACACACACACTACTAATCCTTACATTATCACCCCCAAACTTATAATTTTCAATGTCCTCATTGAAGGTAATATTAAGGATTTCAGGCATACCTAATCATCGGAAAGATCACCCTCCTAGGGTGGAGGATCAGGTGGCCAATCAACCTCGCCACCAGTGTCTCGACAAACAATACCGAAAGCGTGTGTCAAATCTTCAGCAAAATATCGATGGATGACATGCATGGCCTCCATACACCTAATTACTCGCCTGTACTGCTCATCACCAACACCAGTCCTATCAACTACCTGCTGCACATGAGAAGAACCCTCTGTAGGCACGGGAATATCCGTCCAGCCACTCTCTACATCATCAAAAATATATCACAACCTCTTATCATGGGGTGCACCTAATAATGAATAACTCAAGTGATCTGGCATTCGGTTGAGCTCAAGTGTGGGAGCTTCTTAAATAAATGGTTCAAAATGCTCCTGAGAAATTTTCAGCTCTACTAACTCAAGAGAATCGAATGGCATATCCAACTTCCTCATCCACGGAGGTGCATTCAAATCCTGCAATTGCTCTGCTCCTTCTTTATTTTCAATAACTGATTCCCCTATTAAGGATCTCTCTAAGGTATCTGACTTTGGCAATTGCTCAGGCTCTGAATTTACTACAGAGTCGACCCACTCTACTTTAAAGCACTCCTCTTTAGCTGTGGGTAACTTTATTTCCTTGAACACGTTAAAAGTGACCTTTTGATCGTAAACCTTCATCGAAAGCTCTCCTTTTTGCACATCGATCATAGTTCGGCCTGTAGCCAAGAATGGTCTTTCCAAGATAATGGGAATCTTCTTATCTTCCTCGAAATCAAGAATTACAAAGTCAGCAGGGAAGATGAGTTTATCCACCTTGACCAAGACATCCTCCACTATACCTCGTGGATAAGCGATGGAACGGTCAGCTAGTTGTAATGACATGTATGTTGGTTTCGGATCAGGCAGACCAAGCTTCTTGAAGATAGATAAGGGCATCAGATTGATGCTAGCTCCTAAATCACATAAACACTTTTCGAACGACAAGTTTTCGATGGTGCAGGGAATAGTGAAGCTTTCAGGATCTTTAAGCTTCGGAGGTAACTTCTGTTGCAGCATAGCACTGCATTCCTACGATAGAGCAACGGTCTCTAAGTCATCGAGCTTCACTTTCCGAGAGAGAATACCTTTCATAAACCTCGCATAGCTAGGCATCTGTTCAAGAGCTTCAGCAAAAGGTATGTTGATATGAAGTTTCTTGAACACCTCCAAAAACTTCTCAAACTGCTTATCCAGCTTTTTCTTCTGCAGCCTCTTAGGAAAAGAAGGTGGATGATAGATCTATTTCTCCCCTGTATTACCCTCAGGAGGAGTGTGTTCCACAGTAGTCTTCCTTGGTTCCACCTCTGCTTCCTTCTGCACTTCTTCTTCAGCCACAAAGGCATTTTCTGAAATATGAGATTTTTCAGGCTCTTCGTCTTACTGAATTTGGGGGCTTACGACCTTTCCAGACCTTAAGGTGATGGCGTTCACCTGTTCTTCAACTTCCCCCTTGTCTGGATTTGTTTCTGTATCACTAGGAAGCGTTCTTGGTGGTCGATTCAATAAGGCATTAGCAATTTGCCCTATTTGGTTCTCCAGAGTCTTGATAGAAACAGCCTGACTTTGGCATATAAGAGCCTGGTTTTTGCACATAAGCCGCAACTCCTCCAATTCAGATTTTTCATTCGAAGATAGACATGCACCATGAGTTTGTTGTTTTGGTGTAATTTGTTGCTGAAAACCAGGAGTGTTGAAAGGCATATGTTAAGCCTATTTGTTTATTCGAGGATTTAACTTAACTCAAATAAGAATGTAATAAGTAAATAGTGGATTATCATCGGAGAGATCTCACAAAGTAACATATGTCAAAGGGTTAAGAAACATTGTTCATCTACAGACTTGAAGATTCACTGGAATAAGCTCAAGTAATTGATCAAGCCTCAGTGATATAAATCAAGATTGTAGATTTAACCAAGTGACAGAGATCTCGTCAGGGTATCAATTAATTACCGGAATTTAATCTGAAGAAAATCAAGACTTGGAGAAACATCACAGAAGTTAGTCATTCATGAACCAGACAGTACATCGAGTGTCAACATTCAAGTGGTGAAATGGATTCAGTGATTTTCAGAAGATTGTCAGAAGAGTGGTTGTTGTTCAAGAGTAGTATTAATTCTCTATTAATTAATTAAGTCATTTAAATTAATTAAGAAAATAAATTAAATCTGCAAAGATTAATTTATTGATTAATTGAATTAATTGGTTAATTAATTCTGAATTAATATTATGCATTTTTCAGAAATGATTTTGGATTTATATTCAAAAAGAAAATCAGCAAAACAGATTTGAACTGGTATGACAATTGGATTGTCATACCGAAAGTCCTACCAAGTCTTTCTGGATAGTTCCACCAAGTCATTCTATTGTCCTACCGATAGTCTTTCCAAGTCAAGTAATTGTCCTACCGAAAGTTCTACCAGTTCAAAGGATTGTGTTGCTAGTTCATTTTGGATTGTCTTGCTAGTTCATTTTGGATTGTCTTGCCGAATGTCATGCTGATTCAATTCGAGTGATCTGTTTACTTAAACAAACAGAAGCAGATCATTTTAAAAACACAATTGAATACACAGCCAACCACTGAAGAACACAAAACAAACAGAAGCAGAGAAATTATTGTAAAATTCTCAGAGCATTTATTTCTAGCAGTTATTGTTAAATCCAATCCACTAGAAATTCTTTTGTTGTTCTTGTGTAACTATCTAGCGGATCAAAATCCCTGGAACTTAATCTCAAATCGCTTTTAGCATTTGATTCTAATTATTGCAAAAATAGAAAAAGTTCATGTCGAATTTATTCTAAATTTGTGATAATTAATTTGAGATTAATTCCTTGTAACAGATACCGTTGTTGTAACACATTTCAAGTTTAATAAAAGTTTTATTTAACTTAAATTTTGTTTCAATTTTTATTTCGCATTTTATTCGATTAAACGATATAGTTTGTATTCAACCCCCCTTCTACAAACATATTGGAACCTAACAATTGGTATCAGAGCCTTCTGATTAACGTACAAATCAAGATCCTAGACTTTTGTGTTTCTTTCACTCCTTGAATTTTTTATTCACTCAAAAAATTCATAATGAGTACACAAAAAGTTGGAACCTTTAAAATTCCACTATTCGATAAAGAAAATTATATCATGTGGAAGAAGAAGATGCTATTGTTTTTACAAGTTGCTAATTCCAAATATCTGGAAGTGTTAAAGAAGGGTCCAAAAATTCCTATAGTTATTGAACCAGAGGTAATAGAAAATGATGTGGTGATCACCAAAGCTAGAACTTATGTAAAGAATCCTGAGGATTTTTCTCCTGCTGAAAAAGAAGAAGCCTCCCTGGATGCTAGCCTTCAATTAATTTTAGTAGATTCCCTTGATCCCTTGATGAATAGACATGTGATGAATTGTAAAGATTCCAAACATATCTGGGAAACTATTGAGATTATTAATGAAGGCACGGAGGAAGTTAGGGAGAACAAGTTAGAAATCCTAACCTCTGAGTATGAATACTTTAAATCCAATCCAGGAGAAGGAATCACTGAAGTGTTTGAGAGGTACAATGCATTGATCAACAACCTGAACATTAATGGTAAATACTATTCCATCATGGAGGTCAACAAAAAGTTCCTTTTAACGCTACCAACTCATCTCGAACATAGAATCACTGCCATAAGAGAAGCAAGAGATCTGAGTGAGATTTCTTTGGAAAGGCTCTATGGTGTGTTAAAGACTTATGAGTTGGAGCAGATTCAGCAGAAGGAAGTTTACGAGAAAGGAAGAGTGGTCAGCACGTCTACTGCTCTAGTAGCTGATGAACAACAACAACAACCACAATATCAACAACAATCTCAACAGTCAGAAAGAATGGTACAGTCTTCCAAGGTTGAAGAAAATGTGATGGTAGCATAATTTGATCCTCCTACTACAAATGAATCAAGAGATGATTTTTATTCCTTGGAAGAACTGGAGCAATTGGAGGATGAGTCAATGGCCCTGATTGTCAAGAGATTCTCAAATGTCAATTTCAAAAGGAATCCCAAGTTCAAGTACAAGTCCAACTACAACAGATTCCAGAAAGGTGGATCTTCATCCTCTAACACCAGCAGTGGTGGGTATAAAACAGGGATGGTTGATCGAAGCACCATTCGATGCTTCAATTGTAATGAGTTGGGACACTTTGCCACAGAATGCAGGAAGCCAAAACAAGTTAGGAAAAACTCTTACGATTCTAATCAGAAGAGTAAATCTGAAAGGGCTTACCTGGCAAAGGGAAGAAGCTGGGATGATACTGACAGTGAAGATGAAGAAGTTGGGAATCTTGCTCTCATCGCTAGTGATGCAAACACCTCATCGTCAAGAAAAGAGGTAAAATTTACTGATGCTAAATTAGTTTATCATCTAGGAGGTTCCTTAGATTGTGCTCATCGTGATAATGAATTGTTAAATCAACAAATCAAAGACCTTGAGAAAGAGGTCAATGAATTAAGACTTGTGCACATTAATCAAGATAAATTAAAAGAACAAGTATCTTTTCTAGAGAATAGAGTTGACTGTTATAGACAACTTGAAACTATTCTCAAAGACAAGATCACCAGTCTTGAGGCTAAGGTTAAAGCTTACTTTAATTCTTGTTCAAAGTCCAAAGAGTTTTATAATAAGCAAGTTGTTAATCAAACATCTGGAATATGTTATGATTACAATGCTGCTATTGGAAAATTAGGCATAAACTCCCCTCCTCATGTCTGTGCTAAAGGCAGGGAAGTACCACATGTGCTTAAGGGTGTTGATGAACCCCTCTATAAAGAATCAATTGCTGAACCATTTGATGAGACCTCATTTATTATTCAAGAAGAAATCCGTGCTGAAGATAATGCTAATGAGAAAGCTGTCTCCAAGTCAAGTGTGTCAAAAGTTCCAGTCAAGGTTGTGAAAGCAACTGAGACTAACTCAGACACACATGAGTTGGATAACACAAATGCCATGTCTACCATGCATAAGTTGCCTATTGTTAATCCCTCTCATAAAGCATGTGGTGTTCCTGATTGTATGCCTTGTGCTTTTAATCTGATGTATGCTTATTTTAATGGTAAGCATGTTTCTAATGATAAGACTACTCCTCGTCAGCATGTGAATAATAGAAAGCATGATAGGTCTAAGACTGCTAGTCCTCCTAAAGCTAGAAAGGAGACATTTGTGCCTAAGCCTAAACAGAAATTTGTCAAGGTTGTTCACAAGGTCAAATGTCTAGTCATTGAGAAAGTTGAGAATATTAAAATTAAGAATGTTGTTTTTCCTGATAAAGGCCAATTTTACAAGTATGCCGGACCCAGCCAAGCTTGGGTTCCGAAGAAGGTCTAATCCATTTGTATTGCAGGGCATTAAACAGGTACAACCGGTAGTGTGGATTCTTGACAGCGGATCGTCAAGACATATGACCGGAGATAGAGCCCTGCTATCAAATGTGGTTGAGAAAGCTAGCCCAGTGGTTACCTTTGGAGATAACAGCAAAGGTTTAACGGAGGGATATGGCTGTTTGCTAGCTGGAAATGTTATCATTGAAAATGTGTATGTTGTGCAAGGACTTGAACACAATCTGTTTAGCATTAGTCAGTTCTGTGACAACGGCTACAATGTTTTATTCGACAAGCTGAAGTGTCAGATTCTGCACAAGAAAAGTGAAAAACCCTCCTTGATGGGAATCCGGAAAGGAAATCTGTTCGTAGCTGACATGAACTCTGGAAGCAATCCTGAAGTCAATTGTTTCTATGCAAAGGCATCGTCAGATGAGAGTTGGCTATGGCACAAGAGACTTTCTCATCTCAATTTCAAAAAAAAGAATTCTCTTGTCAAAAGAGAATTGGTCAGAGGTCTGCCTCAGCTGGAATTCTCCCCAGACGGACTATGTGAGGCTTGCCAGAAAGGAAAGTCAAAGAAAACAAGTCACAGAGGCACTGACACATCTTCCATAACTGGTGTTCTGCAATTATTGCACATGGATTTATTTGGACCAGTTAATGTCCTTTCGATGTCAAAGAAGTGTTACTGTCTTGTGATAGTTGATGACTATTCCAAGTATACGTGGGTTTTATTTCTTCACTCTAAGGATGAAACACCACAAGTTGTGATTGATCATATCAAGATGATTGAGTTAGATTCTAATGTCCTGTTAGAGCAATAAGGTCATATAATGGAACAGAATTCAAGAATTCACTTCTCAAAGGATTCTGTACAGACAAAGGGATTACCAGACAATTTTCAGCTCCTAGAACCCCTCAGCAAAATAGAGTGGTAGAAAGGAAGAATCGTACATTGATTGAAGCTGCAAGAACGATGTTAAGTGAATCAGGTCTTCCAATGTACTTTTGGGCTGTAGCTGTCAATACTGCATGTTATACTCAGAATCGAATTCTAATCAACAAAGACTTCATGAAAACTCCTTATGAGATCTTGAATGAACAGAAACCTTCTATCAAATACTTTCATGTATTTGGTGCCTGATGCTTCGTGCTGAAGGATGGAGATGATCGTCGTGGTAAATTCGAGGCAAAGGCATATGAGAGTATTTTTGTTGGATATGGAAGAAGATCATACAGAGTGTATATCATTGATCAACACAAAGTAACTGAAAGTGTCAATGTTACATTTGATGACACTAAACTCCCTAGTATCCAAACTGAAGATCCTTCTGAGAAACTGAAGTTTGATGATATGTCAGATTCAGAATCAGAACATGGTCAAGAACCTGAGGTTGTTGCTGGTGAAGAACCTGTTAATCATGATGATACTCAAGGTAATAGTGATGGAAACTTTGGCAACAATGGAGATACCACTGCTACTGACGGAGAATCTTCAAGTCAACATGGCAACAACTCAGGGGGAGATGCTGAAGGATCATCTAGTAGGACACAACATCCCAATGAATTTCAAGGCGAATCATCAAGATCAAATCTTCCAAGACAGACTGTCTGGAATAAAGCTCATCCTTTTGAGTTGATTATTGGTGATCCAGATGTTGGAGTCAGAACTAGACGTGCTACTCAAAATGAGTGTCTGTTCTCAGGATTTCTTTCTGAGATGGAACCTAAGAAGATTGAGGAAGCACTGACTGATCCAGATTGGGTGATTGCTATGCAAGATGAACTCAATCAGTTTGAAAGTCAACAAGTCTGGAAACTGGTACCTAGACCTACACACAAGAAAGTTGTTGGTACTAGGTGGGTATTCAAGAATAAACTAGATGAAGATGGTGTGGTTACAAGAAACAAAGCAAGACTGGTAGCTAAAGGGTATTCTCAAGCTGAAGGCATTGATTATGATGAAACCTATGCTCCAGTGGCTAGACTAGAGGCCATCATGATATTTTTGGCATTTGCAGCATTCTCTAACTTTAAAGTTTATCAAATGGATGTCAAGAGCGCCTTTCTGAATGGAAAGTTGGATGAAGAGGTATATGTAGAGCAACCTCCTGGTTTTGAAGATCCAGATCATTTGGATTTTGTCTTCTTTCTTTTCAAGGCTATCTATGGACTCAAACAGTCTCCGAGAAAATGGTATGACACTCTCTCTGAATTTCTTCTTGAAAATAGCTTTATTAGAGGTGTCATAGACAAAACTCTCTTTTCTAAAAAGCATAAGAATGATACTATATTAGTCCAAATCTATGTGGATGATATAATATTTGGGTCTACTAATGATAATCTCTGCAAGAGATTTGCTAAGTTAATGCACAACAAATTTGAAATGAGCATGATGGGAGAGCTGAAGTTCTTTCTTGGATTACAAGTAAATCAAAGGTTAGATGGAACTTTTATTTGTCAATCCAAGTATCTCAAAGAACTCCTCAAAAAGTACAATCTAGAGGATTCTGCATCAGCAAGGACTCCGTCAACTACAGCTGTCAAGCTTGGACCATGTGAAAACTCCATTAAGGTAGATGTCACAAGCTACAGAGGTATGATTGGCTCATTACTCTATCTTACTGCAAGTAGACCAGATATTATGTATGCTACATGCTTATGTGCAAGGTTCCAAGCGGATCCTAGAGATATTCATCTCGTTGCTATTAAACGAATCTTAAGATATCTTAAGGGAACACCAAATCTAGGTATTTGGTACCCTAAAGAATCTGGTTTTAACCTTGTTAGATATACAGATTCAGATTACGCAGGAAGTGTTGTTGATAGGAAAAGCACCTCAGGGAGTTGTCAATTCCTAGGTAGCAGGCTAGTCTCATGGTACAGCAAGAAACAGCAAACAGTTTCCAACTCAACGGCCGAGGCTGAATATATTGCTGCTGGAAGCTGCTGTGCTCAGATCTTATGGATTAGGAACCAGCTACGAGACTATGGCTCTGTATTGAACAAAATTCCTATTTTATGTGACAATACAAGTGCAATAGCCATCACCAACAACCCTGTGCAGCACTCAAGGACAAAGCACATCGACATCAGGTATCATTTTATTAGAGAGCACGTCATGAAGGTACTGTTGAACTAATTTTTGTTCTAACAGAAGAATAAATATCAGATATTTTCACTAAACCTCTTGATGAATCCACATTTACCAAATTAGTTGGTAAATTGGGTATGTTGAATAGCTTTAGTGATTAAACTTGTGAATATCTGAAATCTGTTCTTGAGTGAATTTACAAATAAATTTTTCATAAATGAAAAATTCATTTGCAAATTTATTTTATCATTTTCCAAAATTTCCTGCTTATTTCTATGTAATTTATATTATCTTATCTGTTTTATTTACTCTACTTGTTAATTTCAAATATCTCAGAATATTTTATTTTCTCTAAAAATATTTTTCTATGAATTTTATTTGCTAAAATTCAACAGAAATCTATTTTTGGAATAAAAATAATTAATTCTGAAATATTGTCTTTGTTTTTATAAATATTTTCTGTAAGTATATAATTGTCTTTCTACTGGAATGACAATCGACAAGACAATTAAAATTGTCTTGCTGAAAATCATTTCAATACATATATATATATATATATATATATAAATATGTACATACTAATTCTGTTTATAATTGTTTTATTTCCAGAATGACAATCGGCAAGACAATTGAAATTGTCTTGCTGAAAGTCATTTCAGTATATAACTGTGTTATTTTGGTTATCAGTATAGTTTTATACTGGCAAGACAATCGGTATGACTATCAATTGTCTTGCCAGTTATAAACCTTATATATATATATATTTTTCTTTTATTTTATACTGGTATGACAATCGGTATGACTATCAGATTGTCATACCAGTTATATATATTTAGTGTTTATTAATTTTTTTTTTTCTGTCTTTAAGCTGGTATGATAATCGGTATGACAATCCCGGATTGTCATACCAGTTATACTACTTAATCATTTTTGTGTCTGTTTTATTTTCTTCAGTTCAGTTCTCAATTTTTTAAATTTCAACAGTCTCTCTTTCTCTCTTCGTTTCAAAACTCAACTATTTCTCTTCTCTCTCTCTTCGAACCATCTCAACCGCCATTAATATTTCTTTTGCTCGAGTTTTTACTCAGCACACTTCACTGTTACATATACATACGTGTGTATTCATACAGTGAGGAAGTGCTGCCAAATTTTTTCAAAACTTTTTTCATTTTTGAATCGTTTTTCTCGTTCTTTAAATCTGTGTGTGCTTATTTATAATTGGGTATTAACTTTTGTTTTGTTTTGTGTGTTTTTCTTGTGTTATTTATTATTATTTTGTGTCTTGTGCGGTTTTTCAGATTTGTTATTGCGAGTTAAGAATTTTAACGAGATACATTACTTTCTAAGTTTTTCGAATATAATTGACTTAATTCGAATTATTAAATTTTTTTAATTTAATTCGAATTTTCTTAATATCATTCTTAAAATTCTGAAAGTGTGTATTTTATTATATTTTTAATGGCTCTCAATTTCCAAATTGTCGCGCATAATCAAGTTGGTTATTTTAATCCGGATAAATGTGATGTAGAAAAATTTAAGCCATGGATTAGATTTTTAAATGACCATTCGATTGTTAGCTCTGCTATTAAATCAAATGTGATTTTAAATGTTGATCTGCTAAGACTGATTTGCACAACCTCTACTGTGGCCGATGATTTTAAATCTTTTTCATTCACCGTGGCAAACACACAGTATGTGGTTGATGAAACAGTCGTCAATCGAGCTTTAAATTTTCCTATGGACAATTTCTGTAATTTGCCCTCTGAAAATGATATTTCAAACTTTTTCCATGCTATTCACTATCAGGGGGTGATCAATTTAACCAAACTTTCAAAATCCAATTTGGTGTCTGAATGGGACATTTTCTTCGATACTCTTTCTAAAGTGTTTGCCAACTGCACTAAATCCAACTTTCACAACATCACTTCCACTCTGCAGTATATTGGTCTTGCGGTTGTTTTCAATCAAAGGATCAATTTTGGCAAACTACTTTTACCCATTCTCTTGAGACGTCTCACTACTGCTTTACGTGATCATTCTACAAATCGTAGGGTCTCATGTTACTATGCTCGTTTTCTCATGCTTATAGCAGATCATCTTCTCACACCTGAGCACAAAGCCCTTTTTGCTAACTCCGCAGTAACCGAACCCCCTCCTGTAAGCAAAAAGATTTACACCCACCAAGACACAACTTTCAAATTCATGCAAGTTCCAGTACTTGTATCTGCTTTCATGGCCACTTATATTCCCTTACCTATTTTCAATCTTCCCGGTCATGAACAGCAAGCTCAACCTCCAGTGGTTCAAGCCACCCAGGCTCCTCCAACATCAGATGCTCTTCCATTACAGGTAGTAATTCCTCACTCTCACTCCATTCCTACTTCTGTTGAAAGACCCCCAGTGGTTGATAGGACTGACCATGAAGTTGTAGAACCACAACTTCAATCCCAGGTCATAGAGCCAAACACAGAGTCACAACCTATCTCAACCTTTCCCCCACTGTCTAAAATGTTACCCAGAAGGTTAATAGGAAGTAGTGTATTGGTGGATGTAAATGAACCCTCAGCTCTGCCTCCTCCGAAGAAAAGAAGAACATTTACTGAGGCATCTGAAAGCCCATCCCTTTCCTCCCAACAGGACATGGACTTTGAAATGGCCACTGAACAGTTACTAGAAACATCCTCTCAACAGGATGAATCTATTGAAATTCGCCATAGGGCCATGGCATCCTTTACTGAGTCAAGCACAATTCCATTACTCACAATGGAACCATACATACCCACAGATGTTACTCAGGACACAGAGCGAGGATTGCCCATAAAGTCGGTTACAGTGCCTGCCATAGTTACGGCAGAAGAGCAGTCACATGCTTTTAGGGGAAAATCTGACTCTCAGCCACCTTTAATAGAGTCATTTTCTCCCCTCCCAGATCCAACACCTCTGGCTCCCTCACGGGATTCTCCACTCGCAGATTTATCTGGAGAAAGTGGAGGGCAACTCGGTCAATCTATCCCTGAAGCAATTCAGACATCTATTTCACATGAAATGATAGGTTTGACTGAGGATCGGGACTCGCGAATTCCCATTGCACCACCACTGACCTCTCTTGAAGAGGCTAGGGTGATTTTAATTGCAGGTACAGAAGAACAGCAACAGCAAGACTCCTCATGAGCAATTATATTGAGAGAAACACAAGCACGTGAGGTGAGCGAACCAAACACGAGTGAAATTCAGGTGAGAGCACACACAGACACAGACACTGAAAACCTGTTAGCTCAAATTGCTGCTTTAAAAGAAGAACTTGCTAAAAGCCAAGCTGAAGCTAAATCATTCAAAGCATAAGTGGTTGAACGGTCTTCTTCTTCCACCTCTGTCAACAATCAGCTGGCACTCATCAAGAATGATATCTCAGATCTCAAGACCACTGTCATACCAAAGCTCAATTCCATTCAGGAAACTCCAACTTTATCAGCTGATGACATTTCTAACTTCTGCTCTCTACATACAAGAATGACTTCTCTTGAAGACCTGGTTGAAATGAATCATTCACTGGACTCCTCCAGATTTCTAAAGATAGAAACGGGCATGGAACATCTCAATGAAGGGATGAAACACTTGTATTTCATGATCAAGAATTCTCACTGCCCTAATGAAGAACAAAGAACTTACTTTGAAGGGCCGTCTGGTGGAGGCTCAGGCTCTTGAGGTGATGGAGGTCATGGAGATTCTAAAGGAAAGTCAGTAGAGGATCCCTCAACTAAGGGGGAGAAGAAAGGGAGTAGTGGAAAGGGAAAAGAAAAAGATACCTCTGCTGGAGATAAAGGAAAGGCTGATGATGTCTACTACAGTGGAGAACAGGATGACTTTGATATTTTTGACATTCCCACTGAACCAGTCTTGGAAGATAAAGATGGTTTATATGAAGCTGAAGAGGAAAGTGATTTTGGAGAATGGGAAGAGGAAGCTACAGTGGATCCTATCTTTGAGAAAGAGTTTCAGCAACAGCAATCAGACTTGAAAAGAAAAGAAGCTGAACTCAAAAAGGTATCCCAGATCATTGACATGAGAAAAAGCATTGAACGAACAGAAACTCTTGAAAAGCAACGTCTTCATGACATTAAAGCCAAAGAAAGGAGAAGAGATGTAAGACTGAAGATTGGTGAAAAATGGGATGAGGCTAGGAAAGTACTTGATATGCCTCAGCTGAGCACTAACAATGATAGGCAGTTCCTACATCTTCTTGACAAGCTGGAAATCTCAAATCCTAACAATGACATGTACATGAATGCTATAAAGACTGAAGTCTCAAGGATCACAACTGCTTTTGACAGATCCCTAAATGAGATGAGCATTTTTGTATATTGTCAGAGTGAAGGATCTTTCAAGGTGTCACTTCATCTGTTTGAGAATCATTCTTTGTCAGAGATTTGGGTTCTTCTCAACAAAGTAAAAAGAAGCTCAGAATTGAATGAAGTTCTTCGAGAAAGGCTTAAAGAGTTTGCCAGCAGGGCTAGTCCTCAAGTGGTCAACAATCCTCATCAGGTGAGATTCTTTAAGTCTGATTGTCTTCAAATCTGTCAGCTAGATGCACAATCTCTTAAAGACTACTCAACTAAGCATCTGGTCTGGATGGAACATCATTTAAGAACTGCTGGATACTCATCCATGTTGAAGACTCAAGCAGCTAATTTGATTCAAGCTTATTGTGAAAAGAATATTAAAAGGTACAATAAGTTCAAGAATAAGCTGAAGTCAGTTGAAGTTCAACCAATCAGACTAGCAAGCTTCACTTCAGAAAAGGATCGTGTTTTTGACAAGGAGTTGCTTCAAGATTTAGAAGAAGGTGAAGTCAGAAGAGAAGACAACTGAAGTCAATTAGCTCAAAACTCAATGTAATATGATTAGAGCTTTATAAATCAAGATAGACTAATGTAGTTATATGTTCAGGCTAGAGGAACATCTATCTTGTATTCACTTGTAAATTTCTTTTGGAATCTGGAAAATGTTAAATATAATCCAGAACTTTTCTGCTATTTACTTTGCATTACTGTTTATATCTTTTTCTTATTTGTTAGTTGAGTTATCCTCTAGGTATTTGTTGTTATTGTCTAACAAACAAATAGGGGAGATTGAAAGGCATATGTTAAGCCTATTTGTTTATTCGAGGATTTAACTCAACTCAAATAAGAATGTAATAAGTAAATAGTGGATCTATCGTCGGAGAGATCTCGCAAAGTAACATCTGTCAAAGGGTTAAGAAACATTGTTCATCTACAGACTTGAAGATTCACTGGAAGAAGCTCAAGTAATTGATCAAGCCTTAGTGATATAAATCAAGATTGTAGATTTAACCAAGTGACAGAGATCTCGTAAGGGTATCAATTAATTACAGGAATTTAATCTGAAGAAAATCAAGACTTGGAGAAACATCACAGAAGTTAGTCATTCATGAACCAGACAGTACATCGAGTGTCAACATTCAAGTGGTGAAATGGATTCAGTGATTTTCAGAAGATTGTCAGAAGAGTGGTTGTTGTTCAAGAGTAGTATTAATTCTCTATTAATTAATTAAGTCATTTAAATTAATTAAGAAAATAAATTAAATCTGCAAAGATTAATTTATTGATTAATTGAATTAATTGGTTAATTAATTCTGAATTAATATTATGCATTTTTCAGAAATGATTTTGGATTTATATTCAAAAAGAAAATCAGCAAAACAGATTTGAACTGGTATGACAATTGGATTATCATACCGAAAGTCCTACCAAGTCTTTCTGGATAGTTCTACCAAGTCATTCTATTGTCCTACCGATAGTCTTTCCAAGTCAAGTAATTGCCTTACCGAAAGTTCTACCAGTTCAAAGGATTGTCTTGCTAGTTCATTTTGGATTGTCTTGCTAGTTCATTTTGGATTGTCTTGCCGAATGTCATGCTGATTCAATTTGAGTGATCTGTTTACTTAAACAAACAGAAGCAGATCATTTTAAAAACATAATTGAATACACAGCCAACCACTGAAGAACACAAAACAAACAGAAGCAGAGAAATTATTGTAAAATTCTCAGAGCATTTATTTCTAGCAGTTATTGTTAAATCCAATCCACTAGAAATTCTTTTGTTGTTCTTGTGTAACTATCTAGCGGATCAAAATCCCTAGAACTTAATCTCAAATCACTTTTAGCATTTGATTCTAATTATTGCAAAAATAGAAAAAGTTCATGTCGAATTTATTCTAAATTTGTGATAATTAATTTGAGATTAATTCCTTGTAACAGATACCGTTGTTGTAACACATTTCAAGTTTAATAAAAGTTTTATTTAACTTGAATTTTGTTTCAATTTTTATTCCGCATTTTATTCGATTAAACGGTATAGTTTGTATTCAACCCCCCTTCTACAAACATATTGGGACCTAACAAGTGTTGAATAGCTTATTTCCAAACTGCTAGAACGGCTGTTCCATCACATTCTGATTGTTGCTCCAGCTGAAGTTAGGATGATTCCAGTTGTCAGGATGATAAGTGTCTGGAACTGGTTGCTGTGATCTCTGAAAGTTGCTCACAAACTGAGCTGGGTAACTAGATATAGCGCATTGCTCCATCGCATGCGAACCTGCACATAGCTCACAAACACTGGTTATCTGATTAACACCATAGTTAGCCAGAGAATCGATCTTCATAGACAACACCTTTAGTTGAGCAGTGATAGTCGTAGCTGTATCCACTTCAAGAACTCCTGCTACCTTGCCCTATGGACATCTCTGGGTTGGATACTGATATTCATTAGCAACCATCAGTTCAATTAGATCATAAGCTTCCTCATAGCTCTTTGCCCATAATGTTCCGCCTGCTGATGTATCGAGCATGGGTCTGGACTGTGCTCCCAACCCATTGTAAAAACAAGTGATGATCATTTAATCAGGAATTCCATGATGAGGACACTTCCTAAGCATCTCCTTCTAGCGCTCCCAAGCTTCACATAGTGATTCTCCCGTTTGTTGTGCAAATTGAGTAATAGTATTTCTGAATGCAGTTGTCTTCGCCATAGGGAAGAATTTAGTGAGAAACTTTTGAGCAAGATCTTCCCAAGTAGCAATCGAACCAGCTGGTAGAGAGTGTAACCAGCTCTTAGCCTTGTCCCTCAGAGAGAATAAGAACAGTCTCAGCTTCGCAGCATCTTCAGAAACACCGTTGAACTTGAAGGTGTCACAGATCTCAATGAAATCCCTAATGTGTATATTGGGATCATCCATTGAAGAACCCCCAAACTGGATTGAATTCTGTACCCATTGAATTATGACAGGCTTGATCTCAAAGGTATTAGCTGTGATAGCTGGCCTGACTATGCTAGATTGAATGTCATTAATCTTGGGTTGAGAAAAATCTATCAAGGCTTTCGTTCGTGCTGATGGATCTCCCATTGTAATGAGTACCTGAAACACAAACAAATAAACCATGAAAGTAAAAGAATCTGAGTCAGTGAACTTTAACGACCACTGATGACAAGCACATAAACGAAAAATTAACACTGAGTCCCCGACAGCGGCGCCAAAAACTTGTTAGGGCGAAAACACGCTCTAAAATTCACGCAAGTATATGGGTTCGCAAGTAGTATAAGATATAAAACAGATTTGTTCCCACAGGGACTGGTTTAGGTTAAGTTCAATTTATGTACCTATGCAACAATGTATGGTTATCGCTCAATGCTAAGACAAATAACAAATTGGGTTTTTATTAAACTAAGAGATTATACTAAATAACATTAACTAAGAAAATTGAGGTCGAATTACTGTATATGACAAACATGGGATTCTAACTTCATTACTACTTCATTCAATAGCCTTATTGTTCTTAACCTTAGTATGTGATGGAAATGACACTAATCAGATAACACGAAACTGATAAACACCAACTTTCGTTGTACGAATGCCATACTACCAAGCATCCACAAAAGAGATAGAAGTTGAATAAACACCAATTTTATTGAAATCCTATATGTCTATAGAATTTGACAACATAACGGTTTAAGCACAAGTTATCTATCTTGATTACATAGGGCAAGTAAGATGGTTAAAATTACCTATGAATCATGCATAACAAATACATGAACCTATGCTAGCATGGAAAGTTCTAAACCTCTTTATTCACTGTCGCTTTAATAGAGATTAACACGCTATCTTATATGTTAGCTATACACATAAGACGAATAAGCACAACCAATACTAGCATATCAATCAATCACCACACACCAAGGTATCAAAACAATTTAATTATTGAAATCCATAAGTAAGTCTGCTAGAATCCCATGATAACGATTAGCCCATAATTGAACTCATCATCACCATGGATTCCAATGAAAGCATTGTATAAACAAGGTCTTAATAAACTGAATAATAATTAAAGTATGAATAAACGAGATCTAGGTTCAACAAGAATGAAAACGAGCATCCAAAGTTACAACTAATTCAAGGAATCACAAGTTGAAAACAAGATCTTCTTTTTCGAAGTTGTTTTGTGCTTCTAGGTCTTCTCCTTGGTATCCCAATCTTCCCGGATGATGAAAACCCTTTTTTAAGTATATATACGCCCCTAGTGGACTTGGACCCTTAAAATCATCAAATTCCACTCAAAAAAGGCTTTTTCAGCAAAATCAGCGACCAGCCGCGCCTCAGGCGGCCGCCTCAGCTCTCCAGACGGGTGCCTCAGCTCCCAAGCGGCCGCCTCACATCCCAGGCGGGAGCCTGGAGCCTATTTGGAAAAAATTCTGATGAATCTTGTTTTGGCCATAACTTGAGTTCTACTCGTTAGAATTAGGCGATTCAACTGTCCACGCGAAGCTAGCGAGATTCTCTACAACTTGACAATGTCCTTGGCTTCCAAATCTGATCACCTTTCATCATATTTCCTTTAAAAGCTCCCTTCTTCATTTAACTGATACCTGAAATGCAATAACACAAAAACACATCAAAATACCAACAACTTGAGTCCAAAATACCAATTTAAGCTTGTAATAATGCGTTCCAAGTGGATATAAAATCCACTTATCAGCTGCTTCCAGAACCCCTAAAGCCTTGCTTCCTTCTAAACCTGCTGTTATTGAACATCTCAGCTAAGTTGGTCATAGTAGGATATTCCATGCTTTGTAGCTCCTCAGTGGTGTAGTAGACACTTGGATTCCCAGAGAGGTTTCTATCATCCATCTCAGCTTGAAAGAGTGTTTCAGCTTTAGACTTAGGCTTTTCAGCAATAATATCAAGCTTTTTGATTCCACTAGCTACAAGAGCAGTTGTCTTGAGTAGTTCAGCATTCTTGCTATCAACTGTACCACCACCATAGATGATCTTCCTTTATTCCTGCTCCATTTTATGAGTCTTCAGCTTACCATACAACTTCTCAAGTGTCATGGTTTCAAAGTCAACACGCTCACGAACAGATGAAGCTTTGTTCTCTAAGTGGTGAGGTAGGACTAGCATAAACTTCCTATTGACTTCTCTCTGAGGATAAGTCTTGCCATGAATACTTAATTCATTTAACAGCTTTTTCAGTCTTTCAAAGACCTGAGTGATACTTTCTCCAAGAAAGGACTTAAAATCCTCATATTGTGAAGTCAAGGTATCTCATCGATTCTGCCTGACATCTTTAGTTCCTTCCATAAGCAGTTCCATTGTCTCCCACATGTGCCTGGCACTCTCATAGACCATTATTTGGTGACTCATATCATCATCAATCGAATCCACCAAAATAAACTCTAGGCCTTCATCCAGAGCTATCAGTTCTTTGTCACGAGCACTCCATTCTGCTTCATAACATTCTCATATTAGGCAACTCCGGATGATCCTTCATTGGCACATGTCTTCCTTCTCTTAACACTCTCATATACTCTAGATTTGACGCCCGAATATACAATAGCATTTTCTTTTTCCATAGATTATATCTCGATTTATCGAAATGAGGAACCTTGATATTACTAACTTTCTGAGAACTCATCTTTTCAGATCTGAGAAAAATTCGTAATATCCCGTCTCAAAATATGATTACCCAGCCAGTCAATCAATACCAAACCAGTCTAGTCAAAACCAACAAATCAAAAACCAGATCTACACACCAAAAGCACTCCTAGACTCCGTACAACCAAAATCACCAATAAAACTTGCTAATCTAACAGATCAGATCTGTATATCGATTAACAAGCTCTGATATCAATTGTTAGGTCCAAAAGGTACATACATAGGGGTGGTAAATTATGTTCTTCGTTTTCTAAAATTAATTGTAGCGGAATATCAAAATTAAAATAAATTAAACATATGAAGAGATTATGGGTAAGTATTCTTTTTATTCAAAAGTATAAATATCTGGAGGTTTGCTTATAACTCCAAATACAAAGATCTGAAGTAACAAATATAAAAAGAACCAAAACAATAAGCTATAAATCTAGGGTTCTTCTTATCACTTTAAAAATTAAAATCTCATATCAAAAGGTATTGATTACAGTCAAGAGAGCTTTAAATAATGAGTGTTACAAGTTTGTAAGGCTTTAAATGGTGTGAAACAAATTTAACATGAACTCTCCTGGTCAAATCAAGCTAATAAAGTGAGCTGAGATAAATTTGCAAGAGCTTCGCACCTTGTAAAAAATGGAGGAGATTCTGATCTGATTTGCTGCTATTGATTATATAGGATTGATAGGCTGGGGAGAGAAGGACTACGTGGCACAATCAGAACCAAGCAAATTTTGTTGACAACTTTGAAAATAATTATATAAATTCAAGTTGCGACCTGCATTTGATTGTAACTGGCGACTTAATTTATCAACTTGCGATTAAGACTGTGGCTTTAACTTGCAACTGTTTATTCCATTTGATATTTTGGTTTTCTTCAACCTGCGACCCATGTTTTATTTCTTTTGAATTAACCAAGTTGAATCCATCTCTTTGTAATTCCCTAACTGGCGACTCATTTGATTATTAAATAAATAAAACATCGGCTTCTTTTCTTTCTGTACAGGATAAACAAACAGAACCAACTTGCGACTTCTTTTAGTCCGAGCAAAACACGCAGCCAGGAGGAGTTTTGGTTGCACGCAGAGAAAAACAAAAAGGGTGAGCTGGTCGTGCGCTCCCCGCGCGAGTGGGTGAACGAACAGGAAGGCAGCAAAAAGAACATGCCATTTTAATTTCTTTTGAAAACAAACTGTGTTCATTTCCTTGTTTTATTTGTGAATCAATTGGCGGGTCCTATGGTGAATAAACAACCACATGCATTCATCATTTATTTTATTGAGTCCTTCGAACATACATGCTCAAACCGGCTTCATTTTAGAGAATAAATAACTTTTTGATTTTCACCTGGGTTGTTGTGTTAATTTGATTTGTACAATCTGTTAGCATGCATGCAGAAGTTCTGGCTAGCAAGATTATATAAAATAAATAAAATATTTGATTAGTAAAATAAATAAAAAAATGAATAAGATTTCATTTATTTATTTAATTAAAAACTAATATTAATTTATTTTTCCAAATTTAAATATTGATATTAAATTAAATAAATAAATGATTTGAATTTCATTTATTCATTTAATAAAAAATTAATTATTAATTAATTTATTTTAAAATCAATTGTGATATAAAATTAAATAAATAAATGAATTAACCATTTATTCATTTAATAAGAAATCAGTCATTGATTAAAAATAGATCCTATAAATCCCCGGGATGTACTCCTCTATATCTCCAGGCCTTCTAATCTTCGGGATTTTGTACCTCAAAATATTTCCAGTCTCCTCGAGTACATAAACCACCTAACAGTATTTCTAAAAATAACACTTCATTTTCTTTCATGGATAACTGACATCTCGTGCATGGATCTGGTTCATAGACGACTATTTCCGCTCTCAGGCCTTCGTATTATACCCGTACAAACCATTGTTAAGTCTTCTACCAAATATGACCACTTTCACAAGGAATCCTTGAGGTTTTTACACTGATTCTGATAACTGCTTCGAATGACTCCAACCTTATTCCTCCGATGCATGAACATATTATGAGCTTCATATGGATCACTGTTGACGTCATCTTCACTGCAACTTACAAAACCTATTGTGTATATGCCCAATAAACAATCTGTACTAATTCTAGTGGAACATAGATTATTTCAAAGTACTTGTTCTATGTTGAGTTATCTTAACCAGTATTGTTGAGTTATACATACAGCTTCAATCTTGTTCAAAATGTTTCGTTATCTTCGAATAGAACTGTAGGACTCCCTTTATTGACCGAAAGGCCACAAGATTCTCGAATATGTTGGACTAAAGACCTTGGCCACACACACTCTCGACTTGTTTCATGAAGTTCTAGCAATTCAGCATGATTCAAAGAAGTTGCTGCAAGAGACTTCTTTTTAGATCGCCAAGATATTACATTATCATAATATGGAATATGTAACCTATTTGTGATCTTCCTTTGTGGGGATCAGACCGATATCCCGCATCTGCATAACCAACTAATTCCACTCTTGAGTCTTTAGAATAAAATAATCCCATATCCATTATTCCTCGAAGATATCTAAATATTTGTTTCACACCAATCTAGTGTCTTCGAGTTGGAGTAGAACTATGTCTTACGAATAAATTAACTGAAAATGAAATATCAGGACGTGTACAATTGGCAAGATACATTAGTGTGCCAATGGCACTTAAATATGGTACTTCGTGACTAAGAAGTTCTTCTCCCTTTTCTCTTGGGCGAAATGGATCATTTTTCTTTTCAAGTGAGCGAACAACCATATGTGTACTCACAGGATATGCTTTATCCATAATAAATCTTTTAAGGATCTTTTCAATATATGAGGATGGTGGACAAAGATTCCTTTAGATAAATGCTCAACCTGAAAACCAAGGCATAACTTTGTTTTTACCAAGTCTTTCATTTCAAATTCATTTTTCAAATATTCATTTAAAAAGGGGGTTTTTGATTTTGATTGAAGTTTACAAAGGATTTTAGCTTGAGGATTTAAACTTGCTTCAGTTTTCTTTGAAAAAGGTTTTAAAGGATGAATTTTGGCTTGAACTAAAGATTATAAATGATCCCTATACTTGCATGTCAATTTTTGGTGTTACATGTGATGTTTCTTGGGAAATTCGAATGGTATAAATCGAATTTATAGAAAAATTAAGATGAATTATGTGCTTAAGGTGTTGCTTATGTGTTTCCATGAATTATAATGATGAACTGGAGTTAGATTTGGATGAAATAATAATTGAATGTTAAGATATGAGGTTGTATTTGACAAGATTAGAATCTAAAAGAATCGTTGGATTTCTTGTTTGTGTTTTGTGATAAGGCCGTATGGATTATGGTTGTAACAGTGGTTGATTTGATTCTAGGATTTCACTAAGTAAATGCATGTAAGATTTCTAAGAATTATGTAATTTATTTATTTGTTTTGGTTCGAATTAAATGATATAAAAGGAGGGTTTGGGTTGTCTTGATATAAGACTGTAGAATTGTTATTATAACAGAATTTGGATATAAAGATTATCTGCTATATATTATAATAGCGTCGTGATATGTGATGCGATGACTATTTGGTTAAAGTATACGAGTATATAGTATAAACGTGCTTTGTGTTTATAATTGAGTATATGTACTCTTAGGGTATTACGATAAAGGGAAATTTGTGAAGCGTTCCGGGAACGTCGAATGGGAATCTAATTAGGGTTTTGATTTTTGGATTATAGATACGGAGCATGAGGGTATTCAGGCTAGGAAAGGGAAAGATGTTGTTAGTCCCAAAGTATCATAGAAGGGGGGTTGAATACGATACCTACAATTTTTTTCGATTAATTTCAAGTTCTTTATTAAAAGTACGGAATCAAAAACAACACAAAACAATTCG
Organism: Apium graveolens; assembly: GCF_009905375.1. Lineage (NCBI taxonomy): Eukaryota > Viridiplantae > Streptophyta > Magnoliopsida > Apiales > Apiaceae > Apium > Apium graveolens. The sequence continues at coordinate 160,070,125 of NC_133656.1, read as the reverse complement.
AGGAATATATTATTTTATTAATATAAACCTTGAGGTTGATACAATCTAATCAATGTATTGATTAGCTACAATAAATTCAACAGCATAACAGTATGTTTACAAAGATAATAAATGTGAAGCTTTAATGGAGCTCTCGTAAACTTTTGGTGTTTGCTAAAGAAGATAACTAACTGAATGAAAAATACATTCAATTTGCTTCTGTAGACTTTCAAATTCAATGGACAGGTGGCCAATTCTTGTCCACTCATTTCATTAAATTTGCTGCATCTCAAATCAGTGAACAACACATCTATGGCGACTGAGCTCTGTGGTGACAGCATCCCCTGTGCCTTCTCTGTGGTGACAGCTCTGTGGAGACAGAGTTGTCTTGTGCATTTCTCTGTGGACAACTCTGTGGCGATAGTTCTATGGTGACAGAGTTGTCTTGTGCATTTCTCTGTGGTGACAGCTCTGTGGCGACAGTTCTATGGCAACATTTATCTTGTGTATTTCTCTGTGGTGACAACTCTATGGTGACAGTTCTATGGTGACAGAGTTTTCTTGTGCATTTCCCTGTGGTTACAGCTCTGTGGCGACTGGGACTCCTGTGGCGACTAGATAGAGAGAGCTGTTATGACTTAGAATATTCTAGCTCTTTGTCAAACCATTCTTCAATGTATCAATCAATTTTTCTTCTGTAATTGAATCAAAATACTTTCTTGAATACTGATGTTTAGTGCACTGGTCTGCTTCACAAACAACTAGCATTAAGAGGATCCTAATTCAATTTGTCTTGTGTTTCTGAGTTGATACAGATTGATGTGTATACATTACTTCTTTCACTGAACCCTTGATCTGTAACACTAGAAATCAATACATGTAACTGATGCTTAAAGTCCCTTGATGTCTTATTCTTCATGGTTGCTTGAACATGACAATGAACTTCTTCCCATGATCTGTTGGAGGACTTAATGAGTCAATTACATCATTTGGTTCTTTCTGTTTATCCTGTCTTCATTTGTAGGGTTCCTGTGCTTCACAGTTTAATATTGTTTATCTGTTTCTGTTTTCATGTTGAGTTACAAATCCTCGATTACATGTTACATTACATTATGCTTTACAATCTCCCCCTATTTGATTGTTAGAGTTCGACAAGAAAATCCCTAAGGATAACTCAACTGATAATAAGAAAAAGTGCGAACTATAAAATAGATAAAGATATTAAATACATTCTGGATTACATATTCATTTCCAGATTTTTTAAGATACAAATTACAAAGAAGTGTTCCTCTATCCTGAACATATACTCTATGTCTTCTTTGTCTTTGTCCTCTTCTACTTCCTGCTTCCTTCTCCTTCCTGAGGCTAATCAGATTTTCTCTTAGAGGCTTCCTTCTTAGGAACTGAAGGTTTTAGAGGAGACTCTTTCAGCTCATTCAATCTAGCTTGCACACAATCACGAGCTTCTATCTCAAGTGCATTGACTGGAGGTGGATTATTCAGTTCATGAAGCATTATCTCGAGGTATTTGACTTTGGTGCATTTAGGAACAAGATCAAATAGTAGAGATGATTTTCTGGACATTACGAAGACTGTTATCCTTTTAGAATGTCATCGTACTCTCTTGGTGTCATTGATTGACTCTTATTCCAATACCTCATCAAGTATCCTTACGATTGGGATCAATGCAATTTTATCCTCCTTACATGTGGAGAGCTTGACGTCCATTAAGTCTTGATAAATTACATCTGATGAGCTTGTTCTGAAATTATTGATCTTGATCTTTGCTTGATTAATCTGAAAGACTAGTTCCCCTTCACTGTTAGTGCTGATGATAGGTTTACTATCTTTTAGAATATTCATTTCTGGTTCTCCATTAATTAGCACTATCTCATGATAAGCTCTTCCAACTTTCCTCATGTCCTTCTCTGTATCTCAGATCATTTTGTCATTGAGTCTGTAAGCATATAGAACTTCAACAGCTTTAAGGTATGTTTCTGATCTCTTGACTCCTGATGCCTCCGGTTTTGCTCTTTTACTCCTGAGTTGACTTTCAAGAAAAGTGAGTTGTAGATATCGAATGGATCTCAGATGTTGGTCAGACACAGTGATGTTTTGCAACCTGCCATCTGCAACTACTTTGATCACGAATGGATACAGAAAGGCTTGAGGAGATACATTCATCATCATTCTCCAAAGTTTGTCTTTGAAATATTCATTCTCATTCGATTTCAACCATGGGATTTTTGAGGCTAGGATAAACAGTTCAATAATGTTCAACTTTTTCAACACACTGGTAGAAACTTTCATCTGTAGACCATCTCTGTGATTGATAGTGATCTTCCATCCATTCTTCAGAATGTTCACAGTAGTTCTAGTGATTATTTTGCTGAACTGATCATAGAACTCATGGATATTCTCATACTCCTTTTTGTAATATTCCACAGTCTTCAGCAGATTAGAGTTACCAAGGTCTGAATAGTGATATGTTTCTGGTTTGTCCATCTTCTTCTTTATATCTTCCCATTTACTTCCTTTCCTGTTAGTTCGAAGATATGCTTCTCTCTCTTCTCTGTTTCTCCTTCTTTGAATAGCTCTTTGAATTCTTGTTTTTGTTCTTTACATTTCTTCTTGAATCTCTATATAAGAGCGATTTATTTTCTCTGGAAGTCCATAGAACAGATAGTCGTCTGAGAAAGCATCTTCATCTTCAAATTCTTCATCCTCGGATATGATCTTTCTTTCTTCCGATGCCACTTCCTCGAATCTTAGCTCACAACCCATTGGAACATCACTTTCATCTATTTCACCTTCTTCTAGTTCATCTTCATAGAATAAGGGTTTTGGAGCATATATCTGAGACAACAGATTTCTCTGAGTTGTGATGATTTGGCTCAGATGTCCTGACTGCTCCCCCTGAGATGTTGCACTCTTCTTAGAAAATCTTTCCTTGAGGAGCACCCTTTCATCAATTCTCTCTTCTAGTTCTTCATCCATCTCATCTCTAAATTCATCATAAGTACCAGCAGACTGAAAGGCATCTTGAAGTAGATTAACAACAGCATCTACTTTTTCTTGTTCTACTACCCTTTTCTCCCCCTCAGTTGGGTTATCCTTCAGAGCTGGTGTTGATTGAGCATGTAAGGTTGAAACAGGGATCTCAAGAGAAACAGGCAGTTGCTTGCTGACTGAGGTCATTGGCCCAGTACTGGAAAGAGCTGCGTCAGATGAGACCAGGATAGACGCTTGCTTGCTAACTGAGATTTTTGGCTCAGTGTTGGCAATTGCTTTTCATTTTCCAGTATGAGAGAAAGATCTCTCAACGAATTCCCGTAAACTAGTGAATGCTGCTTGTTGATGTTCAAGCTGATCGAAAAGACTAGCAATCTGATGATCCCTGAGAGATAGTTATGTCTGAAAATGTTAATCTTTAAGATCCAGCTGTTCTTTGAGATAGCTGTCTTTGAAACCCAACTACTCTTCAAGATAGGATTTAGTGACATAGTTTGAAAGATCTATAGGTGTAGTTTGGATGGTAGGTGTCTCACAGGCTTCTCGCAGTGTATCGCTCAACACTCTATCACTCGGTTTAGGGTCATGTGTGTCACTCGTTCTCACGTGTTCACTCCGCTCAAAGCTCCGAGTTTCAAGTGTACCTGCAAAAGACACTGGAGCCATCCTTAAGGAGGTCAGCAGTGGTGCAATGGGAGTTCGCAATTCCCGTTCCTTGTCTGTGACAAGTGGCCTGTCATTAGGAGATGACTCATCCAGAGTTAGAATCTCTGGGAGGAGCACTAGGACCGTCATATTTGGCATCTGATCCCCAGTTTCCCCTTGTATCTGTGAAGATACATTCCCCTTAGGCTCACTAGTTAAATCTAGTTCATCGCCAATGGGTTGCTGATCCGCGCCTATGTCGGATCCACTATCCGCACATGCATCCAGGTTTATTAGTCCTGGGGAGGTAAGTGTTGTGCTAGGTTTGGCAGCGTTTACAGCACTCTCTCCTAACACCTGTGAAGGCAGTTGATCCATTGAAGGACCTTTAACAGGATATTCCAACCGTAAAATGGTTGTATGCCCTGTTTCCGTCAATACTTACTCACCAAATAGAACTCTTTTAATCGACTTATTTAATGCTTCAAGAGCTTGGATATTGGATAGTGTGTTTGACTCATTACATATAACGACTCGTGTATTTTCTTTTTATTTTAATATTTAAAAGTGTAATAAAGGTTGGGATGATTAAATAAAGGTGTGTTGGTTTTGGCAGCAGTTACTGATTGTTATTTAATTATTTATAATTTGTTGATATATGGGATTGGAATTGTGTGATTTATTAGTGAGTTATATGATTTTATTTCGCTAGTAAAAGTGATTTTATTGTAGTTTTAATTCCATAAATATTTGGGTTGTCTTTAAAATTGGTTTTCTAATTTTATAATTTCAATAATTATTTTTAGGAACTTATAAAATTGAGAAATTAATATTCCACTAATTATTTATTTTTAAATGATTTTCTGAGGTTGTTTAATTGTAAAATCCATATTTAATTCAGGAATTCTTTAAAAAATTATGAAACTTATATTTTATTAAGTTTGTATTATTCTGAGAATTTTAAAATTATTTTGAAAATTTTCGGGAATCGTTTCACCCGCGCGTCGTTTCGTTATTTGTTAAAAAGCGGGTACAAAGAGCACCTTAAAAAGTGTTTTAAAAATTTCAAAAATTATGTCTTTGTAAACTTCGGATTATTTATGACATTTTGATATTATTTTCATAATTTTCGGGTATTAATTTGCGTGCACCTCAGTCCGTTAATTTTAATTTGCGTGCACCTCGTATCTATCCTAAAATGCAGCGTGGCAGTTTCTTATTAATCAGGGACGCGTGTCCCTTCCCTTGCGCAACACCTGTTAGCAGTTAAATAAAAAAAACCCAATACCCCCACCCCCTTCTCTCGGTTCACTCCTCTGTTCTCTCTCTCGTTTACTCGACTCTTTCTGTTCTTTTTCCTTTCGTTTCTTTCTCGCCGTGTTGCTTCCTGTCTCCCGGTAATTACTTTTGCCGCCTGCTTCTTCTATTCTGCTGTTATTTCCTTCTGTGGTGCCGCCGTTGCCTCCGGCTTCCGGTATGGTGGCGGTGGTGCGAACTGTGTTGGTTATCCATGTATATATATACGTGTGTGTGACTATGTGCATATTTGTGTGTGTATGTAATTGTGTATTTCTGTGATGTGGGTGTGTGTGTTCGTGTTGTGTATGTGCGATGGAGGTGATGGCTGTGCAGTGTGTTCATCTCTGTTGGGCTCGGTTCTATTGGTTCTGTTGGTCTAATGTTGGGCCTTGCAGTTTGGGCCTGGTTGTTTGAGCCTCTTTCTGTTTGGGCCGAGGTTATGCAGTTTGGTTGATTATTATAAATTTGATTATTATTTCTTTTTCTGCAGGAAATAAATTGATTATTATTCGTGAAATAAAATGTTCATTGCGGGGAATAATAATATTAATCGGTATAATTTATTTGGGAACCCGTAGTATATCGGGCGCCAATAAATTGTGCCGCCGTTGACGATGAACTTCGGTGAGTCAACGGTGGACGGTGATGACGATGTTCTGAGTCCTAAATTTTATAAATAAATAAAATGATTTATGAAAACTATTTTTGGACTTAAAATAATTAATTACGAGGTGTATTGTAGTATACGTTGTATTAAATAATGGAGCAATATTGCGTATTGTTGTGATTGTTGACGTCGATTGTAATCGACGGGTAGTCTTATAAACAAATAAGATGCTGCCAAAATTTTCTAAAAATATATTATAAATGTACATAATTATGTTCTACGTGTTACCCCTATTTATGTTCGGGATATGTGATTACGTGATTATGTGTATAATAATAATACGAGTCGGGTTGTCGGATTTGGGTTATTAGGATTTGAGGATATCAAGCATGTCGGTATAACTAATTAGGGTACTCTGTATTTGTAGATCCCAGTCGAGTTTTCCCAGGATCAAAGTCAGCGTGAAAGCTACTTAGGATTTTGTAAAGCGTTGCAAGGCAAGTACCCCTGACTATTCTTTTATGGTTCAGTGCATATTAATAGATAAATGCTTTATTTTCATAATGGAACAGAAACGTTTTAAGTTACGTATCCCCGTAGTTATAAATCATTGTTTTCAAATTGTTTTGGGGGAAAAGTAACTTCGAAAGGTACCTATCTCGAATGAAAAGATTTGCGAAATGGATTTTATATGTGTGCTGGTTAAATAAATGATTTTGAAAATGAGATAGGTACAGGTATTTTGAAAACTGGATAAAACTGTAATATCTGGGATATATCGTGTAATTTTTTTTGCTAATAAATAATTATTATGTATGTTCAGTATCAATTTTGTGAATTATTTGTTAAGTGTTAAATATGTTTGGATGTTTAAAAATATTATTAATTGAGTATTTCAATTTTTATATGTCCAAATAAAATATAGATAATTGTGATATCTTCCTAATTATTTTTATGTTAATTTATGAATTTATACGAATCATATGGATTTTATAAAATCTTTTTCCGGGTATTTAAAACCTATTTTATAAAAAGGGGAACCAACCACCGTTAACCGTTTTTACGTTTTTAGAACCCGAAACTCTTCCGAGAACTCCTTCCTAACCTAATTGCAATATTCCGAGCATTTTCCGTGTTTCGACTTTTTCGATCCGGCATACGGTTTGTCCGGCGCGGGTCCCGGCGCAACATTTTCGATACATTATTCCTTTCGGTAAATCAATAAAACTCGTATTTTCGAGAAACGGGAGCTTTTTATTAAACTATCACAATTATCACCTCGTAATAAGTGTAACCAGGCGCTGAGACCAAGACCGCAGTACAAATTGTACTGGTTTGGATAATTATCTCGAAAACCAGTACCGTTTGGATCAGTTTTTATAAATAAACGTACCATTTTATATCCGGAATGATCCAACGGGAAACTAATTTCCCGTAATTATAAATAGCCTCTACCGTATTTTATTTTGTATCAAAAATCATTTGTAAACAGTATTTACAGAATTTCTACAGAGAAAATACTATAATTATATTATGTTCTTCGTAATCAAACACAAATTCGGAGGCGTTATCGATATCCGATTTTGGCGTACATATACTCAAACGAAGCTACTGAAATCTAGAATCCAAATCTTCCATCAATTTCAACCCAGAAACATCAGGTGATTTTCTATTTAGTTATTTATATTCGAATTTCTTGTTATTTAAATTATGAATTTTTGTTCGAGAGATTGTTTGTATGATTTGATGATTGAATGTTGTAGAGCTCGTCTTCCTGATGATTTTGGTATATTATATGTGTGATTTGGAGTTCAATAACGTGTTTAATTTTGTGTTTGATTCTCGAATTGATGAACTAGGGTTTTTAGTAGTTTGAATGTTCTTAAATAGATTTAGGCATTTCTTTGTTTGGGATTGAAAGCTGAAATTGATTACATCACTGAGTAGATCGTGGAAAAACAAATCGATTCATGTGTAGCTTGTTAACTGACGACCTCTGGATTGTGTAACTCGAATATCGCCGGAAAACAAACCCAGGCGGCGGCGGGATTTCTCCGGTTAATTTTCCGGCTGAATTGCGAATATTTTCCTGGATTGATTGTGATATTTGAGTTCCTGATAATCTGCTCTTGAACCCTGCAATTTTTGGCATGTTTCTGGAACGTTTCCAGCCGCCAGAAAAGCTCCATGGCGGCGGCCATGGAGTCCGGCTGGCGGGAGTTCGTCGGAGAAGACACAGGGGTGGCAAACTTCAGTTTGGCCCCTGTAGTTGTCCCCAATATTCAGACTTCATACCCCAGTTTTATAAATTTACAAAAATTATACTTCTGTATTGATTATTTTCAAAAACTAGATTTCTGTTTATAAACTTTTCAAAAATAAGATTTCTTTTTATAAAATGATTTTAAAAATAAAAATAAAATAGTTTTAACTATTTAAAAATTCTGAAAATGATTATTTTAATTCCAAATTTTTTTTTTAATTCAAAAATAAATCTAAATTATTTAATTAATTAGTTTTAATTAATAATTAATTGATTAATTGATCAATTAATTTAAATATTAATTGGTTAATTAGTTTAATTAGTTATTAATTAATTTTAATTGATTATTTAATTGGATTTAATTATTTTAAATTGATTTAAAAATTCCGGAAAATAGTTTCGAGCTTTAAAATATTAGTTTAAATTATTTTCAAGGCTCGATAATTATTATAAAATTGTTTTGAAGCCAGAATTGGCCAACCGAACCCTGTTTATTACTCTGAAATTGATCCAACGACCCGTTTTAATTCCGAAAAATGTTTTAAAAATTATTTTAATTACCTGAAAGCATGTTTATGACCCGAGACTTCTTTATAAACGATATACCATTGATTATTTGACGTGTTATATGTTATATGTGGCTTGTTGGTACACTGTCGGTCTATATATTCGGTGATTACTTGTTTATAGCCTAACTTTCGATCCGTTAATCGGATTTGGGTGAAACGAAGGGTAGATAGAAATGTATGTCGAATAAAATCGTATGAGTTAAATATTGATAGATATTTATAATGCCTATCAGAGTAAGCAAGGCATAAGAAAGGGAAGCAGGTGATCAGAAAATAGAATTGACATGTAGAAAATACAGCAAGTGATCAGAGATTAGAAGCGAGGCATAGAAGAAACAGATGAATGGTTGTTGAATAGAGTCGTAGGCGAGTACAAGTGAAGTTGGAATCGATTATGATAAGGCAAGTACTTCAAAACCTTTCTTTAGATATATTGCAAATATTTCTAAATTCTCTTGCGACATATTATTAATATTCAAAGTAGCTATGTTTTATATTGGAAATACTTTGAATCCTTCAGCCTTGAACCTGAGCCACATCATTTGATCTTTGAGCCGTAAGCCTTATTCTTTGTGAACCATTTCTTGATGGTTTACCAGATATTAAACCACACAAATACGATACTACTCCACAAATATATATCCATCATATACCAAACACTGGAACAGAATTGTTTATATATAGAGAAACTTTTATACGTAACCATACCTTGTGATATCAAAGCACTAAAACCTTGTAAAAACACTATTCATCTATTACCCGATTATCCTACCGGCTGGAGGCCACTTCTTTTATGAACTTTGACATACCCTTTCGGTAACCATGATTTTTTACCATGCTTTTATACAAATGTTTTATTGTTATTGATTATGATCTGGTTTTATTGAATTCTATTGTTTATCATATTGAACTGCTTTAGAATTGGATAATTTTCTTTGTATGGACCAGATTCGTGGTCAGACCATATCGATGGTCAAATTAGGCCAATGTGTGCCTTGGATCCAGTAGTTAGAGCAATGTTGTGTGCTTTGCTCGGGGTTAGTGCGTGACTGATCAGCAGCCTAACCTTGGTTTTAAAAACTTTAAAATGAATATCCAATTCTATTGCTTGTTTAACAAGAAACTTGATTCCTTTGAATCACCTCGTTTATTATTGTTTAATCTCAGTTATTGATAATATGACTTGCTGAGCTAGTTAGCTCACTCTTGCAAATATTTTTATGTATTCTACAGTTAAAAAGGATACGGTTGATAGCGAGGTTTCCCAGTTTAATGTTCGAGCTAGGATTCCAGATTTTGATTGATCGAGCTAGCAGGAGCTTATTGCAGTAGTGAGATAGTAAGGTTGTAAGAATAATTTCATATCAGTTGTAAATTAAATTAGTTGGGATTTGGTACGTTGTAATAAAAGTTAAGGTTGTGGCTTGTTTTCATACTTTAACCTGTTGCGATCCATGGTTATGTAAAGCAGGGTCATTGCAAATAATATTTTATATACAGGTTTATATATTGAGTATGTGTTGTGGACCCCAAACTTCTGACCCGGGTTTGGAGGGCGCCACAGGTTGGTATCAGAGCTACAGGTTATAAGTCACTGAAACAAGCCTAGATTGTTGGGATTGGGTAGAGGGTTAGGATTAGGAATAGGAAATAGAAAGATAGGTTATCGCATTACAGGATGTCGTGGTCGACGGGCGAACTTCGATAGATCTACCTTGTTGAGAAGATAGATTTGGTAATTGTTTAGTTGCCTTATTAGCCAGAGAATCCTTTTGAGAAGATACCTGGAAGTTTACAATTGTCTTAGGAAATTCACTTCTTTGCTTCAAAGGAGACAGAGCTGTGGGTTCTCTTAAAGTACCTTCCTTATTTGCTGCATCTAGTGCAGTTTCTCCATCTATATGCATGGGGTCCTTATACTCCAGGGTTTGAGCTAGGAGAGTTGAAGGTGTTTAATTGGGCTCTAGAGGGTGGTTATGAACTTGTGGTATGCCTAATTCACTCCCTCTCCTATCTACTTCTTCAATAAGTTGTTGTGTGTGATGTGGGTCAAGATGTAATTGATCTATACTAATGAAATCAGAGCATGCTTCAAAAGTATTACTCATAGCAGAAGTGACCATACCTGAGAAAGCTGGTCTGTAGACAGATGTATTAGAGTGAGTAGACTCAGCAGCTTGAGGAGGTGTGTAATAACCCCAAAAATTTTGGACTTTTTGTAACCCTTATGAATAGTGATTTTGCTGATTATGCTGATTAAGAAAACTTTTCATGCCACGCTATGTAGGAGTTCTTTTATTGATGTTCTGAGATCTTATTAGTACTCCATATGGTATATAAGTGTATGTAAAGATCGTCAGAATCCAAATTCGAACACTTTGATTTTTCTCGAAAATCCACCAGATACCGAAAGAATTGAATATAAGGTAACATGATTAAAATGATTTAAATTCAAGGATTATAAGAGAAGATCAAAAAAGGATTATAAAAGATTATAAAAGGTTTAGGGAACCCAAGTAATGAGATCCCGGATATGATCCTTCAAACGATCAATGAGAACGAGAGTTAAGCGAACCGTAAAATAAATAAACGACCAGGGGGTAAGCACATACAAGTAGAATGGGTAGGAAGCTTCCAAGAGAAGCTAAAACATGTGGTTAAAGGTTAAGACACCCTTACACCACAAGAAGTGGACATGTGACATATTGATGATGCAAGCAATGATGTAATCAAAAATCAAAAGCAAGACATTTTGCAAGGATGATTTACAACCAAGTCAATTCATTTCACTTTCTAAAAAATCAAAGCCTAACTTTTAGAAACTTCAAAGCCTAACTTTGTGTTCTTGATTTCTTTGGAAAGATCAAGCTTGTATGAGGCTCCCTAAGGCTTCCTAGAAACTTAACACCTCCCAAGGAAGGTATAAACTTCAAACCATAGCCTTTACTTTTATTATTAGTGAGTTTGATGGTTGGTTTTCTAAATGAGAAGCATGATCTTTGATTATTATATTAGTAGTTTGATTTGAATTTGGAGTGATTTGGTGATAGAATCTTGTTATAATTAATAGACCTTGATTGTGGTTGGTTGAGATGAAGAATCTGGAGAATAAGGACTGGTATAGTATTATTTAGTTGAGGTTTTGATGTGTTAATAATTGTGGGTTGTTTGGTGAGGTTTTGGTGTAGTGAGAAACTTGGAAAACTCGTAAACATAGCCGTCGTAATACTCGTTTTCCTTAGACTGTTGTCCATGAATCTCGGACCAGATAACTCACTGACCAATCTGTAAATTTGCCATGTTTAGCTAGATCATGCCGTAATCTTCGTTTTGGTATGTGGTTCGCTTAGATCCGATTTACGGTTTAAGAGAAACGACTGTTTTATGTTACGGTATTTCGGGAACGAACCTTTACCCCTCGCTTAACTTTGAAACCTTGTTTAAGGCCCATAAAAGACTAATTGGATTACAAAACAATTATGTAAGGTGGGTTAGGCAGTTGGTAGAGTATTCGCGAAAGAGTCGCCTTAAAATTCATAACGGTTAATTTATTAAAATTGGTGGAGCCGAGGGTTCGCAAGCGATTAACGCAAATTGTTAAGTGTATAAGCGACCGTAAGCGACCGTTAGGGTATGAGTGAGTTTTGACTAGTTCTTAAGCGACCGTGGTCTAATTCTGACTTATGTTGTTGTTCATAGGATATTGGACCCACTCTAAGCTTAAGTCTACCCTGGAACGCTCAGGCAAGTTTTCTACCCATTATACTGTTGTTGTGATGTATATATGTATATGCATTATCTTGTGATGTATATATATATATATAGTTTGCAAAACTATTAAACGAATAAGGTTTATTCGATAGTTTTATTTTAGAAATGAATATTATTTTTGAATATTCATTCGAGGACTTATGACTCCACTTATTTTATTTAATGAATATTATTTTGAATATTCATTCGAGGACTTATGACTCCGCTTATTTTATTTAATGAATATTATTTTGAATATTCATTCGAGGACTTATGATTCCGTTTATTTTATCAATTAATATTCTTTATTTTCCTAAAGAATAATGTTTCGATATTTGCTAAGTATTCGGAAAATAATTGATACCGTCAAATCATTCTTACTTTAAATATTTCCAGAGATTATTTTCAAGCTTTTTCAAAACTATTTTTGGAAGGTTAGAGCGGATCCCAAAACTCGTTTTCAAATTTAAGATCTTCCTTTCGAAGGGAATTTAAATACTCGCTCAAAAATCTGAGGGATCCGGCTCCGTGATGTATTTTTATATTCACAACAAGGTTGTTGTTTTGATAAAAGAGTTTTTGATTACTTACCCAACACTCGGGAAGTAAAATTCTTGGAATAAGTTAATCCATTAACAGGCATCCCCTGGGAAATATCGGTGAGTTTTCCATTCCAACTAGATACGACTTCTTGGTGGAGCCGTATCAACAAGTTTCTACTTGGGGAAAGGGGGGATGAGCTTTACGTTTCAGAGTCATGGATTTTATCTGAAGTAGGAGTGGCGTAAGTGGTCGAGTGGCGCCGGCCCAGCCCTATTATATTGGCCCAAATGGCCCGAAAGTTCCATTAAGACGGTCCATAACTTAGGAGTCCAGTGATCGGTTGACAAGTAAATCCGACTGTTCTCCTCTACATGTAGAAAATGGCGGAGTTGCACAACTGCGACTGATCATCGTGAGTGGTCTTCCTGGCGCGGAAAACTCCCGTAATGAGTTCATCATCCAGTTGGATATTTCTGCAACACTACCCAGAGCACCTCGAAAGAAAGGCTACGGCTAGGCGATTGTTGAGTGTTGGCAAGGTCCAGTTTTCAAAATGATGTTTTCATCAAATGAAGTATCTCGTAACTTTATTTCATTTTGATGATATTTCAAAGATCGATTCTATATAAGTTTTGTCTTGTAGCTTCATCTATGGGATGAACTAATTATAACTTGAATGGTGGTAGTTCAAGTAGTATTCAGAAAAGATATAAGTAGATTGGAGTATCTTGTAACTTCATCTTTTAAACTTATATCTAGTAAATGATTATCTTATGCATTACAAAGACTTCAGAAAAAAAACGTTGAGACAAGGTTGAATATATGAGATCACCTTGCAACAATATTTTTATACAGTTATAAACTGGAACTCTATGTATATTATGCGTGGAAGAGGACTTCCAAGATTTCGAAAAGTATATATACATATATACTGAACATTTTGCGACTTGGTCGCGTTAAGATATCAATCTTGGTTCATATCTGCTTGACCAAGACTTTCATGAGTATTATGATGGGAATGCTCATATATTGTTAATCATTATACATATTATTTTGGTGAGCTTGTTGCTCACCCTTGCTTTCTTCTTTCAGCACACAACAACATATAGACAAAATGAACAGGACTAAGCTCCCAATTCGCAAGCGGATAGGAAACGTTCCGCAGTTTCTTGTAGGCGTGGATGACGCTGTAGTCGAGGTAGGAACTACCAGTAGGCTAGTTTTCAACTGTTGATGTATATTTATGAACTGTAAAATGGCAAGGAAAATGTAAATTTATTCAGAAACCCTTTTTAAGGTGTAATGGTTTATAATTGTGGAATAAAATGACTTGTGTTATTTTTGGATATTCATATCTGAGACTATAACTTGTGGTGTGTGTGTATATTGTGGGGTCACAGTGCGCAGTAGTTGGTTGTTTATTTAGATTGAGTGTTATTAAGGGAAATGGAACTCGTGACAACCCGGATCCCCGACCCCGGATTTGGGGGTGTTACAGAAATGGTATCAAAGCTAAGCGTTATAAACCTCAGAGATGAAGTGACGTTAAAATAATAAGTTCACTAAGATAATAAGAACTCTTGCCAAGTTCATAGTCGGACTACCTAAAATAGTACTGACAGTTAAAACCCTTATGGGAACCCTTATATATATCGTGATAGAAGCGTAATTCGTTATCGTATATGGTAGCGAGACTCCGAACCCTGAGGTTAAGGAGCAACAATGCGTTGATGTTTTATTAGTTATTGGAGATCAGATTGTGGATCCGATAGAGCGTCCTAACACGGGACCGGAAGATGTTCATATTGAGGATGTAGTGGTTGAGGATGTTGTCCTAGAAGGGATTATTGTTGAGAAGGATCCCGTGGAGGATTCTGACAAGAATTAATAAAGGACCACTGAGGAATTGATGACCATGGTTAGGGCGACTACTAGAGGTAGGACTGGTCGGTCACTACTGGAGGTTCGTTCAAGTTTGTAAAGATAGTAGCCCCTTTAACATGGCTTACTCGTAAGACTGAGAAGTTTGAATGGACAGAGAAATATGAGAACAACTTTTAAGAACTAAATCAAAGGTTGGTGACGGCCCCTATGTTGGCGTTGCCGGATAGAAAAGGAGATATTGTGATGTGTAGTGACGCTTCGCATAAGGAATTAGGGTGCTTCTTATACGGCACAACAAGGTAATTGCGTACACGTCAAGACAATTAAGGGAATATAAAATTCGATGTCCCCACCCATGAGCTGGGGCTCGTGGCAATAGTTTTGCCCTAAGGATTGGAGGCACTACTTGTATGGAGAGAAGTGCGAGATTTACACAAGCCATAAGTGCTCTAGTGCATTTTCACGCAGAAAGAGCTCAACATGCGCCACAGAAGGTAGTTATAGCTAATCAAGGATTACGATTATGAGATTTTTTATCATCCAGGGAAAGCCAAAATGGTGGCTAATGCCCTTAGTATAAAAGAGAGACTCAAGATAAAAATGTCTTTGGGAGAGTTGATAAGAGATTTTGAGAAAATGGAAATAGAAGTGAAGGTAACCGGAGCCGGTACCGAAAAGTTGTTTGAGATTGCAATACAGCCTGAATTATTGGAAAAGATCATATTGTGCCAAGAAAAAGTGATGAATGAAGGCAGAGAGCCAACAAATAGAGAAGAGATTAATACCGAGAAAGATGATAAGGGAATAATGAGGTATTCCTACAGAATTTGGGTTCCAAACGTTCAAGAGCTTAAGGACGGGATCTTAGATGAAAGCCATAGTTTGAGGAATAAGATTAAGGGAAAACCCTAAATATGATAATCAGGGAGGTCGCAATCAAGATGTAAAGAACCCATAACATAATGAAGTGGAAAGCAAGGATTTTTAACGTATAAGATAACCCCAATTATGGGAGAAGGATGAAACATTTCATACTGAGAAAACAGAAGTCGAGTAAGGAAAGGAGACCTGAGACGGTACTCATATACGGCAATTCATGGACCTGTCTAAACAGAACTTAGACTATTATCCCCAATGACCATCCTGAGGAAACAATGCGGTGGGAAATTCTTTCAGGACCTTTAAGTCGCTAAGCTCTCAGAGTTTCAAGGAATAAGTTGACCTAGTCGAGGCAAGAGCCTGGCTAAAGGAAATAGAGGAATTATTTGAGATTCTAAATGATTGACGGAGCGCAAAAGACTATTTTTCCACTCACCTTCCTAAAAGAGAGGCCACCCGCTGGTGAAAGGCCAAGGAAGGCACGGAGCCAGAGGTTATAATTAACTGATTAAAGTTCAGTCAATTGTTTTCGGGAAAGTACTTCCCAAGGATAAAGAGATAGTGTAAAAGCTTTAGAGCCAGAACAAAGGCGGACAAGTATGATGAATCATGAATCTAGGTTGTGAAAGTCATCAAGGTTCGTCTGAAGGACACGAATCCAGAATGACGGGATGTTTGAAATTAATGCTTATGTTGTGTTAGCTCATGAAATGATGGTAAGAGAAAGGAAAATAAAAAGAAACTGAAGTGGAAAGGAATATAAAGGCAATAGAGTTTGAGGAATGATAAGGGAGTAGGGTATGAGGAAACCCTAAAGACTCGTAGCAATAGAAATAGAAAAGTATGTAATCGTCAGGATGAGGGTGATTCACCATGAGTTAAAATTGATGGTTGAAGGCATAAGAGATACATATATTTTATCCCCTTTAAGTTGGGAGGATTCGAGGAAACTTTGAGATAGATCGATGGATTAATAAGGAAACACGAATGGACTGAGGAGACATGACAACAAGAAATTAGGAAAATCGGATGAAAGAAGTGACCTTCAAGAATGTGAAGTGTATGTAAGACCTGTGACTTGATGCCCAAAAAGAGAAACACCAAGTATAGAAGATATCTCAACATTGAGATGACTGTTATGATAAACAACAAAAATAAATGAGGATTTAGTGAAAAGAAGTTCACATTGAACACGACCAATATCTTCCAGAACGTCCCTGCTATCATTACCAAATCGAGCAAGAAAAGTGAATAACCATTGTTATCTTTTGGAGGCTATATGGATTTACCTCATTTTGAATAAGGATGTTATTGTGAAATTAGGCATAGACTATCGAGGTGAGAATGCTTGAATAAGATACCCTTATTAGGGATATATGACTTAAATTATCTATGGAATGATGCAAGTACCTTTTAAAGGTGGAATTAAGGATAGAACCTCGATAACTTGAGATGAACCATGGGGGAATGCATAAAGGTTGGCATTTCACCCTTAATAGGGACATTATGAGTTTGGGTAGTACAGAATAAAGAACTAAGGCAACAACAACCTTTAAAGATCAGTGGAGAAAGTTTTCAGAACTATATAGACAATGGTTCTAGTATTAGTAAATGGTATTTTAATATGCCCTGTATCTAGGGAATACAGGAGGAGCGATTCAAGGATAACCTTAGAGGTCTTACAAGGATAAAGGTAATATTCAAAGTTCTGAAGAATATAAATTTTGATAAAGGAAATATTACGTAATCATAATAATGCCAGGTGGGGCACGTGTTGAACCATAAGAAAGTATAGATCGACTCAATGAGGGTTGAGATTGGTGAAAACAAGAAGGATCCAAGATAAGAGATGTCCTAAGTATGATCGAGAGTCAGTCGTGGCAATGTTCACATCTAAGCAGTGATTGAAATGAGGTAGAAAATTTAGTTGGAGGTGGTTAAAATGATATTGATTGTAAGGAAATTTTACTATGAGGAAAGGCCAAAGAGGTGGCCGACACTTTAAGTGTAAGAGAGCAATTATAGGCGCTCATGCCAGAAAATACAGTGATGATGGTTAAAGCCGTGAAGGTTGTATTATAGTGTGAAAGATTGACATTCCTTCTGATGATTGTGCGATACTCAACCGTAATAGTAGTTTGGTAAAGATTTAATTTTTGTAATCACCGTGAGCAGGCTATCTATCTTAGAAGGTCCTATCTAGAGAATAAGCCAGGACCATGTTACGAAAGGACTAAATGAACCTTTGAGCTTCATGTCTCCTAATAAAGACATGTGGTTAATAATGGTATTAACCTGCTATTGTTGCTTTCACTGAAACTCTTCTGCAATTTTATCTGCTTCATGTCATATGTACGTCAAGTTCAGGAGTGTTCTTCATGAATCATGAATGGTGATCATTTTACCTCCTTAGAAGAATTTGATACGACAGGTATGGACTCCGTATGGTTAGCTATTAAGATTCCAAGGAAAATGAATGATTATAGTAGGTCAACGGTGGACCATAGTAATGCAGCAATGATTCTGCGAGTAATGAGCCAATTACAACCGTGAGAGTTGTATAGGAATGGATGTTGATATTGAGTACCACTAATCGGGTCGTGGTGATATATAAGTCATCATTGATAGACTAATTAAGTCGATTATCTACCTATGATATATTTATTCCTTCTTATCGATAAAGAGTAGTATTACTACACGAAGAAGGTTGCGGTATAGAAATGGATTCTAGTAATGATGATGTCTAGAATGAAATCCCATATTCGATTTTCGCTGTCGAGGGAATTTCAACGGTGATTATTTATAAGCTCGAGCAAGAGCATGGGTTCATAGAATGATGGACGGAATAGCAAAAATATTCAGGCACGTGAATTGCGATGCGATAATACTGGATATTGATATAGATACTTATGTTTCATTCTCCTTTGATAAACCTCTATAGTTCAGAGGTAGATTCCAAGCCAGATATTTTGTGGCAGTATATTTTTTATATAATGTTCTTAAATTCGTTCTTTTCTCTCCTTTTCATTTTGTATAAGCTGAGAAGAACAACCCTTCCAGAAGGGGAGGTATTGTCGAATGACTATCTATCTGTGTGATAGAAGCCTAGTAGGGTACCATCTATTGTTTAATTGCTTGTCAAGTACTAAAGGCTGGCCTCCTTCTGTACTAACTATGCGATGTAACAAGTGTTCATGATCACAGTGATCTCTCAATAAATTATTTTACTTTTATATGATTGATGAAACTTTGGAAGATGGAGGAAGCTAGAGATGAAGTGGTTTTAGTATGGTGGTATTCCGAATCTAACGCGTTCGTGATACTAAGGTTGACACGGTTATTAAAAGGTTATAGAACGCTAACGAGCAAAAGTGTAACCAGTATAATATTAGGTATGAAAGATAGTAACGATTATGAACTGGAAAATAGTGGGTATTGAGAAGCAAAAGCTATAATGCTAGAAGCTATGATGAGAGTCTGTGCAATAGACTTGAAAAAATTTGGAATGATCACTTAACGCGGATTGAGTTTTCTCACGACAATAGATCGTATGTTAGGTATCGAGATGTCGCCTTATGAGATCCTTGAGGGAAGACAATGTGATCTCCCTTATGTTAGGATGAAGTTGTAGAGCTCAAGATGCTCGGACCAGCAGTGGTCCAAAGGACCAAGGATATAAAAGATCAAATCAGAGGGCGGCTGGTAGTAGCCCAAGATGGACATAAGAAGTATGCTGATTTGACACGAGAGGACAAAGAATATGAAATAGGGGACCTAGTGCTGTTAAAGGTATTTCCCTTGGAAAGGATTGATGAGGTTCGGAAAGAAAGGAAAGCTAAGTCCACAATTTGTTGGACCCTGGGAGATATTAAGACGTATTGGGAAGTTAGCATATGAGCTAGCCCTACCCCCGAACCTGCAGCAAGTTCAAAACATATTCCACGTATCAATGTTAAGGAAGTGTAATCCGGATGCCAGACAAATAGGGGCATATGAGCGCATAGACATGCAACCAGACGTAACCTATATGGAGCAACCAGGAAGGGTTATAGATCAAAAAGGAACAAGTGCTTAGGAGAAGGGTTATCATACTAGTTAGAGTTTGGTGGTAGAACCATAATGTGGAAAATTTACTTGAGTGTTAGAAAGTGCAATGCTAAGAGAGTATCCCTCTTCATTTTCTATCTGTTTCCGAGACGGAATCCTTTTTAGGAGGGGAGACTGTCATAACCCCAAAAATTTTGGACTTTTTCTAACCATTATGAATAGTGATTTTGCTGATTATGGTGATTAAGAAAATTTTTCATGCCACACTATGTAGGAGTTCTTTTATTGATAATATTAGATCTTATTAGTACTCCATATTGTATATAAGTGTATGTAAAGATCGTCAGAATCCAAATTTGAATACTTTGATTTTTCCTGAAAATCTACCAGATACCGAAAGAATTGAATATAAGGTAACATAATTAAAAGGATTTAAATTCAAGGATTATAAGAGAGGATCATAAAAGGAATATAAAAGATTGTAAAAGGTTTAGGGGAACCCAAGTAATGAGATCCCAGATATGATCCTTCAAACGATCAATGAGAACGAGAGTTAAGCGAATCGTAAAACAAATAAACGACCAAGGGGCAAGCACATACAAGTAGAATGGGTAGGAAGCTCCCAAGAGAAGCTAAAACATGGGGTTAAAGGTTAAGACACCCTTACACCACAAGAAGTGGACATGTGGCATATTGATGATGCAAGCAATGATGTAATCAAAAAGCAAAAGCAAAACATTTTGCAAGGTTGATTTACAACCAAGTAAATTCATTTCACTTTCCAAAAAATCAACCAAGCACCATTCATCTTCTCTCCCCCATTCCAAGCTTTAAAGCTCTCGTCCAAAACAAACCCATCAACTTCAAACTGTCATATCTCCTTCAATACTCACTCAAATGTTGTGTTCTATAGCTCGTTGGAAAGGTATTGAGATGGCCTACAACTCTTGTACACAAGTCTCGTCCAAATAAGCAAGGTAAGACCCTCATTTTTACAGTTCTTTAAATAGTACTTTTAGAAACTTTAAAGCCTAACTTTGTGTTCTTGATTTCTTTGGAAAGATCAAGCTTGTATGAGGCTCCCTAAGGCTTCCTAGAAACTTAACACCTCCCAAGGAAGGTATAAACTTCAAACCATAGCCTTTACTTTTATTATTAGTGAGTTTGATGGTTGGTTTTCTAAATGAGAAGCATGATCTTTGATTATTAGTAGTTTGATTTGAATTTGGAGTGATTTGGTGATAGAATCTTGTTATAATTAATAGACCTTGATTGTGGTTGGTTGAGATGAAGAATCTGGAGAATAAGGACTGATATAGTATTATTTAGTTGAGGTTTTGATGTGTTAATAATTATGGGTTATTTGGTGAGGTTTTGGTGTAGTGAGAAACTTGGAAAACTCGTAAACATAGCCGTCGTAATACTCGTTTTCCTTAGACTGTTGTCCATGAATCTCGGACCAGATAACTCACTGACCAATCTGTAAATTTGCCATGTTTAGCTAGATCATGCCGTAATCTTCGTTTTGGTATGTGGTTCGCTTAGATCCGATTTACGGTTTAAGAGAAACGACTGTTTTATGTTACGGTATTTCGGGAACGAACCTTTACCCCTCGCTTAACTTTGAAACCTTGTTTAAGGCCCTTAAAAGACTAATTGGACTACAAAACAATTATGTAAGGTGGGTTAGGCAGTTGGTAGAGTATTCGCGAAAGAGTCGCCTTAAAATTCATAACGGTTAATTTATTAAAATTGGTGGAGCCGAGGGTTCGCAAGCGATTAACGCAAATTGTTAAGTGTATAAGCGACCGTAAGCGACCGTTAGGGTATGAGTGAGTTTTGACTAGTTCTTAAGCGACCGTGGTCTAATTCTGACTTATGTTATTGTTCATAGGATATTGGACCCACTCTAAGCTTAAGTCTACCCTGGAACGCTCAGGCAAGTTTTCTACCCATTATACTGTTGTTGTGATGTATATATGTATATGCATTATCTTATGATGTATATATATATATATAGTTTGCAAAACTATTAAACGAATAAGGTTTATTCGATAGTTTTATTTTAGAAATGAATATTATTTTTGAATATTCATTCGAGGACTTATGACTCCACTTATTTTATTTAATGAATATTATTTTGAATATTCATTCGAGGACTTATGACTCCGCTTATTTTATTTAATGAATATTATTTTGAATATTCATTCGAGGACTTATGATTCCGTTTATTTTATTAATTAATATTCTTTATTTTCCTAAAGAATAATGTTTCGATATTTGCTAAGTATTCGGAAAATAATTGATACCGTCAAATCATTCTTACTTTAAATATTTCCAGAGATTATTTTCAAGCTTTTTCAAAACTATTTTTGGAAGGTTAGAGCGGATCCCAAAACTCGTTTTCAAATTTAAGATCTTCCTTTCGAAGGGGATTTAAATACTCGCTCAAAAATCTGAGGGATCCGGCTCCGTGATGTATTTTTATATTCGCAACAAGGTTGCTGTTTTGATAAAAGAGTTTTTGATTACTTACCCAACACTCGGGAAGTAAAATTTTTGAAATAATTTAATCCATTAACAGGGATCGCCTGGGAAATATCAGTGAGTTTTCCTTTCCAACTAGATACGACTTCTTGGTGGAGCCGTGTCAACAAGTTTTTACTTGGGGAAAGGGGGGACGGGCTTTACGTTTCAGAGTCTTGGATTTCATCTGAACTAGGAGTGGCGTAAGTGGTCGAGTGGCGCCGGCCCAGCCCTATTATATTGGCCCAAATGGCCCGGAAGTTCCGTTAAGATGGTCCATTCCTTAGGAGTCCAGTGATCGGTTAACAAGTAAATCCGACTGTTCTCCTCTATATGTAGAAAATGGTGGGGTTGTACTACTGCGACTGATCATCGTGAGTGGTCTTCCTGGCACGGCAAACTCCCATAATTAGTTCATCATCCAGTTGGATATTTCTGCAACACTACCCAGAGCATCTCGAAAGAAAGGCTACGGCTGGGCGATTTTTGAGTGTTGGCAGGGTCGAGTTTTCAAAATGATGTTTTCATCAAATGAAGTATCTCGTAACTTTATTTCATTTTGATGATATTTCAAAGATCGATTCCATATAAGTTTTGTCTTGTAGCTTCATCTATGGGATGAACTAATTATAACTTGAATGGTGGTAGTTCAAGTAGTATTCAGAAAAGATATAAGTAGATTGGAGTATCTTGTAACTTCATCCTTTAAACTTATATCTAGTAAATGATTATCTTATGCATGACAAAGACTTCAGAAAAAAAACGTTGAGACAAGGTTAGATATATGAGATCACCTTGCAACGATTTTTTTATACAGTTATAAACTGGAACTCTATGTATATTATGCGTGGAAGAGGACTTCCAAGATTTTGAAAAGTATATATACATATATACTGAACATTTTGCGACTTGGTCGCATAAAGATATCAATCTTGGTTCATATCTGCTTGACCAAGACTTTCATGAGTATTATGATGGGAATGCTCATATATTGTTAATCATTATACATATTATTTTGGTGGGCTTGTTGCTCACCCTTGCTTTCTTCTTTCATCACACAATAACAGATAGACAAAATGAACAGGACTAAGCTCCCAATTCGCACGCGAATAGGAAACATTCCGCAGTTTCCTGTAGGCGTGCATGACGCTGTAGCTGAGGTAGGAACTACCAGTAGGCTAGGTTTTCAACTGTTGATGTATATTTATGAACTGTAATAATGGCAAGGAAAATTTAAATTTATTCAGAAACTCTTTTTAAGGTGTAATGGTTTATAATTGTGGAATAAAACGACTTGTGTTATTTTTGGATATTCATCTCTGAGACTATAACTTGTGGTGTGTGTGTATATTTTGGGGTCACAGTACGCAGTAGTTGGTTGTTTATTTAGATTGAGTGTTATTAAGGGAAATGGAACTCGTGACAACCTGGATCCCCGACCCCGGATTTGGGGTGTTATAAGGTGGATTAGCAGCTTTAGGTTGAGGTTATGGAGAATTTTCAGGTTCAGCTTCTTGCTCTGGTTCAACTTCAGCCTCTGCTTGATCACCATGCTCAGGATCAGGTTGATCTGCTTCTTCATTCACATTTTCTTCAGGTTCATGAGCAATGTTTTCCCATGGTTCATGTTCATCTTGAGGTTCATCTTCAGCTTCTTCTTCTTCATATTGAGCATTGATAGTGGCAAAGACATCTATCATGTGGTCTGTTAGGAAAACAATATTTGTATTTGAATAGTTCCCTTTCTTGTGTAATTTAGTCACTGTCAGTGGAGACAAGATAGGAGGATCTTTCAAGATGTCACTGTGAGTTGATGCCTCTTAAGTTTCTGTCAGTTTTCCATTGAGCACAATCTGAAGAAACCTTGCGTATAAGATGAAGTTTTTATGTTGAGATTGGTTCTCCAAAAATGTGCTTCATGAATAACCGCCCAAAGTTGATGCGAAGATTATTTGCGACAGCAACCCCAACAACTTGATTGAAAATAGTCCGTCTGTGGAATCCAGCAGTCTTGGGAGCCAAGCAGTGAGACAATATATTGAAGAACAGATTACATTCCTTTGGAAGATGATTTTTGTTGAAGTGTCTTGGAAGATCGTCATTCCCTGTCAATGTGCTCCCTATCTGTTAGGAATATGTGTATTAGTTTGATGATAAGTTCAGCAAAACACTTAAGTAGAAATCTAGTGTTTGTAGCCTCAATGGATAAGACCATCTTGGCTATCCGTTGAAGGAGTAGCCTTACTTAGCAATAAGTTTGGTATTGTAGCACATCTCACTCTCTGGTTTCAAGCTGTAATTCTTAGATGTTGTTAGGAGATAATCAGTCATGTTGACTACTAATGGATGTACAAATAGGAGGGCTAATTGTAAATATTTTATGCCTTGTAATTTTGTATAAGTGAAGAAGTGTCAACGGATATTGAAGACCTTCAACGGATAAGAAACTAAGCTTCAACGGATGTCTCTAACGCTTCAACGGATAATATCCATCAACGGATAAGTGCTTCACTTCAACTGCTAGAGCATCAACGGATAAAGCCATCAACAGATGAAAGCTTCAACGGATGCACTGCTAGAGCATCAACGGATAAAGTCATCAACGGATGCTCAGTCTCATAGCAGTTGATAGTGACAGTTAACAAAGCTGACAGAGGCACATGGATTGACAGAGATGTGGTAGCCTATTTCAGGAACAGCAGAAAAAGCAGCCGTTTTTAGTCTGGTTCAAAATGGAAAGTCAACAGATAATTCCATATTACACTGGATAAAAATGGAACAGAAACAAGTGGAGAACTATTGTCTTATTGTACTTTATCTTTGTCTTCACTTGTAAACTTGGTGTTATATAAACCAAGTAGTAGCTAGTAATTAGATGTGAATTTTCCCTAAGCTGTTTAGAAATATCAGGAGAGAAAATCATCTAGTTTGTACTAGGAAGCAGCTGTGATTTAGTTTTGAATCACAGATTTTCTGAAATAACACATCTCTGGACAACAAATCCACCAGAAAAGTTTTTAAGTTCTTTGTGTTCATTACATTTGTGTTTGAATATATATCTGTCTGCATCAGCTCCAAGCAATTCACACACATTTGATCACTCAAACACTTAGTCTTACAAACTGCTCAAAACTTGAAAAAGTTTTGAAATTTACATTCAACCCCCCCTTCTGTAAAATCTCATTGTTAGTCCACTGGGAATAACAATTGGTATCAGAGCAAGCTCTTAACATACAAAGAGTTTAAAGATCTATTCTGCTAACATCATGAGTAAGAAGGATATTGGTGTAAAGATTCCAATCCTGGAAAGAGATAACTATCATCACTGGAAGGTGAAGATGCATTTACATCTTCTCTCTCAAGATGAAAGCTACATCAACTGCATTGAGAATGGTCCTCACATCCCACACAAGGTGGCCACAGCTGCTACTGCTACAGTTGCTGTTGGACAGTCTATTCCCAAGCCAAAGGCAGAATGGACTGTTGAAGATATTGAAGAGGTCCACAAGGACAAGAAAGCCATGAACATTTTGTTTAATGGCCTGGATCAAGATATGTTTGACAATGTCATCAATAGCCAAACTGCTAAGGAAATTTGGGATACTGTGCAGCTTATCTGTGAAGGCACTGAGCAAGTTAGAGAAAACAAAATGCAGCTTCTCATTCAACAATATGAATACTTTCATTTTGAAGAAGGAGAATCATTGAATGATACATTCAACAGATTTCAGAAACTATTGAATGGATTAAAGCTGTATGGGAGAGTGTACCAAGTCAAGGACTCCAATTTAAAATTTCTAAGGTCTCTACCAAAGGAATGGAAGCCTATGACTGTTTCTCTAAGAAATTCTCAAGATTATAAGGACTTCACACTTGAAAGATTATATGGAATTTTGAAGACTTATGAACTTGAGATGGAGCAAGATGAGCTGTTGGAAAAGGGAAAGAGAAAAGGAGGATCAGTTGCACTTGTAGCTGACAGTGAAAAAGTTGAAGCCAGAAATGAGGAAAAGACAATGCCAAGTCTCAAAATTGGCACAAGCAAATCAGAATCAAGCAAGGGTAAAGAGCAAGTTACTGAGGATGAAGACAATTCCAGTCAGGATGAAACTGATGATATTGATGAACATCTGGCCTTTCTGTCCAGGAGGTTTGCAAAGATGAAGTTCAGGAAAAACATAAAGTTCACTAAGCCAAACAAAAACATGGTGGACAAGTCAAAGTTCAAATGTTACAACTGTGGCATTAGTGGACACTTTGCAAATGAGTGTAGGAAGCCAAATTCTGAGAAAAAGAAATTTGAGCAAGTTGATTACAAAAGGAAGTATTTTGATTTGCTCAAACAAAAGGAAAGAGCTTTTCTCACTCAAGATGATTGGGCAGCAGATGGGGTAAATGAAGATGATGATGTGGAATATGTCAACCTAGCCCTGATGGCTAATTCTGATGAAAATGAAACTAGTTCATCAAGCAACCAGGTAATTACTATTGATCTCTCTCAGCTTTCTAAACATGAATGCAATGAAGCCATAAATGATATGTCCAATGAATTATATCATTTGCCTGTTTCTCTTAAATCACTAGCTAAAGAAAACACTAGGATCAAAGAAAATAATGTGTTTTTAAGTGATAGGAATGTTGTGTTAGAGAGTCAGGTAATTGAGCTTGAAAAGATTAAACTTAAATGCTTGACGGTTGAGAGTGAACTAGAAGAAGCTGTTAAGAAAGTAGAAATTCTTTCTAAACAGTTAGAAAGTGAGCAAGAGGTAATCAAGGCCTGGAAAACATCTAGGGATGTTGGTGTTCAAATTGCCAAGGTTCAGGGAATTGAATCATTCTGTGAGGATGCCTGGAAGAAAAACAAAAAGAAGTTAGAATTAATTGATGGATTGTCAACGGATGTGGAATCAACGGATGATGAAAGTTATCCGTTGAAGGAAGAAAAGGAGCATCCGTTGAAGGCTCATCAATTAAAACAGGCAAGTTCTTTTAAAAATAAAAAGAATGATTCAATTCTCAAGAACTTTGTCAAAGAAGGAGCTAGCACATCCAGAGATGTCAGTAAGGTGAATATAGGACACATGACTTTAGATCAGTTGAAAGATAGGCTTAAGTTGGTTGAGGATAAGAAGGAAACTAAAAGAAAATCTAAAAGAAATGGCAAGGTAGGGATTAATAAACATAACAATTACACACCTGATAGGTATGCTCTTAGAAAAAGCTGTGTACATTGTAAAAGTGTTAATCACCTATCTGATAATTGCAAATCTGTTAAAAATGCTCCCATGCCTTCAAATCCCTCCATGCCTAACATGTCTATGTCACCTCTGCATGCTATGCCTGTTATGTCTCACCAGAATCCCCATGCACATTTTGCAAACATGCCATACATTAACAATCCTTACTTTACTGCATTTAGTATGCCTCAAATGCCATACAATATGCCTATATGGAATAACATGTTTGCACAACCTATGCCTTATCAAATTCAATCAAAGGTGTTAAATGATTCTGTGACTAACCCTACACTTCAACCAACCACATCTGAGACCAAGGTTGACCCAAAGTTACCTAAGTCAAAAGATGCAGGAGGAATGAAGTCTAGGAAAAAGACTAACAAGGCTGGACCCAAGGACACTTGGGTACCAAAATCAACTTGATTGATTTTGTTGTGTGCAGGGACAAAAAAGGAATCTATGGTACTTGGACAGTGGTTGTTCAAGACACATGACAGGAGATTTCACCCTGCTCACAGAGTTTAAGGAGAGAGCTGGCCCTAGCATAACCTTTGGAGATGACAGCAAAGGATTCACTATGGGATATGGCTTGATTTCAAAAGAAAATGTCATTATTGATGAAGTTGCATTGGTTGATGGTCTCAAACACAATTTATTGAGCATCAGTCAACTTTATGACAGGGGGAATATTGTTTCCTTCAATTCTGAAGCCTGTATTGTCACAAGTAAAAAGGATAATAAAGTGGTTCTAACTGGAGTTAGAAAAGGGAATGTGTACTTAGCTGATTTCAACTCTACAGATGCAGAATCTATTACTTGTCTTCTCAGCAAAGCAAGTCCAGTTGAAAGTTGGCTATGGCACAAGAAGCTGTCCCATTTGAATTTCAAGACAATGAATGAATAAAAAGGACTTAGTTAGAGGAATGCCTCTAGTGGAATTCATAAGGGATGGACTGTGTGATGCTTGTCAGAAAGGAAAGCAAAAGAAAGTATCATTCAGTAAGAAGCTTGAATCTGCAACTGATGAACCACTGCAACTTCTACACATGGATCTTTTTGGACCAGTCAATGTATTGTCAATTTCAAGGAAAAGATACTGCCTAGTGATTGTCGATGATTTCTCAAAGTTTTCATGGGTTTATTTTCTTGGATCAAAGAATGAAGCTAGTGAAATCATCATCAATCATATCAAGCAAGTCAACAATCATCCTGATTTCAAAGTAAGGAATATTAGGAGTGACAATGGAACTGAGTTCAAGAATTCAACCATGAAGATGTTCTGTGAAGAAAATGGGATCATGCATGAGTTCTCAGCTCCAAGAACTCCACAACAAAATGGTGTGGTGGAAAGGAAGAACAGATCACTAATTGAAGCTGCAAGGACAATGCTTGAGGAGTCAAAACTCCCAACTTATTTTTGGACTGAGGCTGTTAACTGTGCATGTTACACTCAGAATATTTCTCTAATCAATCAAGCAAAATGCATGACTCCCTATCAATTATTCAAGAGAAGAAAACCAACTTTAAACTTTCTACATGTCTTTGGTTGCAAATATTACATCTTAAGGAATCAATCTGATCACAAAGGAAAGTTTGATGCAAAGGCTGATGAAGGAATATTTGTTGGTTATTCTGCTGGAAAATCATATAGGGTCTACAATCTAAGAACCAACATTGTCATGGAATCTGCACATGTTGTGTTTGATGATAAAAAGATTGATGGACTAACAGATGAGGGACATCATGAAGGACTCAAATTTGACAATATTGAGATATATTGTGATGATAGTGAAGATGAGAATGATGAAGAAGGCATCTCAAGAAGAAACCAGAGTCTGCCTTTGGATAATGCACAGAATGTTGCATCCGTTGAAAGTCATAATTCAGCTTCCGTTGAAAGAAGCAATGCAGCATCCGTTGAGAGACAAAGTGCATCATCCGTTGAAGTTCATAACGAAGCATCCGTTGATCACAGTCTGTCAACGGATAATCAATTCACCTCATCAGTTGATAGAACTCCCAATTCCTTTCAAAGGATCAGCAACTCAGGGGGAGTTTCAACAAATCAACATTCTATCTCACATCATGACAATACTGAGGCAACCTCATCAAGGGCTAATCTACCACCTCAAAGGAAATGGACCAAGAATCACCCTTTTGAACTGATCATTGGTGATGCTACATCTAAAGTACAAACTAGAAGGGCTACTCAAGATGAATGTCTGTATAGTAGCTTTCTATCACAGGAGGAACCTAAGCGAGTGGAAGAAGCTCTTTTGGATCCAGATTGGATTTTAGCAATGCAAGAGGAGCTAAACCAATTTGAGAGGAACTAAGTATGGAATCTGGTACCCAAGCCAAAGAACAAGAGTTCTATTGACACAAAATGGGTATTCAGAAACAAGATAGATGAAAATGGCATTGTCATAAGGAATAAAGCCAGATTGGTTGCCAAAGGCTATTCTCAACAAGAGGGAATAGATTTTGATGAAACATTTGCTCCAGTTGCAAGACTTGAAGCCATCAGAATCTTTCTAGCCTATGCAGCTAATGCCAATTTCAAAGTCTATCAGATGGATGTCAAGAGTGCATTTCTAAATGGGAAATTGGAGGAAGAGGTTTATGTAAGCCAACCTCCAGGTTTTGAAGATCCAAATTTTCCAGACCATGTGTATTATTTGTTGAAAGCACTCTATGGACTAAAGCAAGCACCTAGAGCCTGGTATGAGACTTTATCAAAGTTCCTTCTAGATAATCACTTCACAAGAGGTACTGTTGACAAAACTCTCTTCTTTAGAAATGTTAATGGCTCTAAGATACTTGTACAAATTTATGTAGATGATATTATATTTGGATCTACAGATGATAAACTTTGTAAAAAGTTTGCTAAATTAATACAAAGTAAATATGAAATGAGCATGATGGGAGAGCTAACTTACTTTCTTGGTTTACAAGTTAAACAAGTTAGTGGTGGAATTTTCATTAGTCAAACTAAATATATTTATGATCTTTTAAAGAAGTTTGACTTAATGGATTGTTCACCTACAAAAACTCCCATGGCCACTGCCACCAAGCTTGAATTAAACAAGGCTGAAAAGTCTGTGGATATTACAAGTTATAGAGGCATGGTTGGCTCACTTTTATATTTAACTGCCAGTATACCTGATATTATGTTTTCTACATGTCTCTGTGCTAGATTTCAAGCTGACCCTAAAGAATCTCACTTAGTGGCTATTAAAAGAATTTTCAGATATCTCAAGGGGACTCCAAATCTAGGAATTTGGTACCCTAGAGAGTCTGGTTTTGATCTAATTGGCTACTCAGATGCAGATTATGCAGGTTGCAAAATAGACAGGAAAAGCACAACAGGCACCTGTCAATTTCTAGGAAACAAGCTTGTATCATGGTTCAGCAAGAAGCAGAATTCTGTTTCCACATCAACAGCTGAAGCTGAATACATTGCAGCTGGTAGTTGCTGTGCACAAATACTGTGGATGAGGAACCAGT
Source organism: Apium graveolens (assembly GCF_009905375.1). NCBI lineage: Eukaryota > Viridiplantae > Streptophyta > Magnoliopsida > Apiales > Apiaceae > Apium > Apium graveolens. The sequence continues at coordinate 160,039,378 of NC_133656.1, read as the reverse complement.
TATTTGACTATGGTATAACTGTTGACAAAATTCCAATATTTTGTGACAACACAAGTGCCATTGCCATTACTGAAAATCTAGTGCAGCACTCAAGAACCAAGCACATTGATATCAAGTACCACTTCATTATGGAACATGTGATGAAAGGTACAGTGGAACTTCATTTTGTTCCAAGTGAAAAGCAGATTGCAGACATATTTACCAAGCCACTTGATGAATCAACATTCACAAGATTAGTAAGTGAGTTAGGTATGCTTAACTATTCATAATCTTGTCATCTATGTAATCTGTCTTGTAGCCTGAAATGAATTTGCTACAAGAACAAAGTTGGCTTTAAACAAGACTTATCCTATCAACGGATATTCCCTATCCGTTGAAAGCCAAAATTGTTCTATCAACGGATATTCATTATCCGTTGAAAGACAAATACATTTCTGGTAATTTTATCCTTCAACGGATAAAATAGTGTTGTTCATCAACGGATAACTATTTACCTTATCCGTTGATGTGTCACGTTAGTGAGTCACAACCGTTGATTCTTTTACTCAACCATTGATACAGATATACAGTGTTGTATGTATTTGTATTTACGGTAGTTTTCAGAATTTCTACAGTTTCAATTATTCCTGAACGGCTATCACTTACTTAAAAGTATCATTTAATTATTTTATTTGTGTTTTAATTCAAGAAAGTATAAAAGCCCAATTGAATTCTTATTTTCACTTTACGCTTTCTTGCAATTATCATTCTCTTTCTCTCTCAATTCTCAAGTTCTTATCTGCAACCTCTACTCACAACAATGGCACCAGTAGTCAAAATTATGTCTCAAACAGGATTTGTTTATGAAAAGAATAATTTCATAGTCTTGGTTGAAAAGAAGGAAGCCCATTCTGATTATCACAAGATGATGGACTTCATCAAGAACTGCAAACTGAGCTATGCAATGCTGGAAGCCCCAACCATCTACTGTGAAGTGATTGAGGAGATTTGGACAACTGCAGAGTTCAACTCCACAGATATGACTATTGCCTTCTCTCTCAAAGGTAAGGACTATTGCATTAATTGTGATGATTTACAATCTTGCTTTAAGTTGCCTGAGAATAATGCCATGACACCACACACTGATAAAGATGTCTCTGCTATGCTAGATTCCATAGGCTATGCTTTTGATTCTGCTAGTTTAGGTAGTATTAGAAGGAAAGGCCTTAGGAAAGAATGGAGTTTTCTTGGAGATGCCTTTATTAAGGTTTTCTCTGGGAAGATTAGCAATTTTGATGCTATCACTTCATCTCTTATTAATATGCTCTATATGCTAGTTTCTGATAGGTACTTTAATTTTAGCAACTGTGTTATGCTAGAATTAGGTTCCAGATTAGGTAACAAAGCTAATAGACCACATAACATCTACTTTGCTAGATTCTTTATGTTATTGGCTAACCATGTTGCTGAAGGTTTGGTTATATCCAATGAGAATAATAAACTCAAATGCTGGGCTCAAGAGAAAAGGGTCCTTGCAGACCTTTTGAGAATGAACCTCAACAGCCAGGTGCCATTGGTATACTTGCCAATCATGAATGCACCACAGGTAAGTGAGGTAAATGTTTCTATAACTCCTACTATTTCCAACCCCAATGTTTCTTTGCCTTCTAGTGTGGCTATGGAACCTGTGTCATTTTCCAAACAGGCTCCTACCAAAGCCACCAAATCTAAAATTTCCAAAGTCAAGTCAAAGAAACCTACCTCTGTTGTTTCTCAAAAGACAACAGTTGTAACAACTACCATAAACCCTGAAGGGAGTGAACAGGGTGTGAGTGGTGAGGGGAGGGGTGAACATCAAAAAGCCCCCCAGGATAAGGTGGGAGAGGTGAGTGGTACCCAAACCAGCCAAGCCACAGTCTCTCAAAAGACTGTAGTGGTTCAAAAGGAGTCCAGCACATCCCTAGTTGCATCCTCCCAAAAGGATGTAACTATTGAAAATAGTCCCCAACCAGGGACACAGAACAAAAGAGGGAGGGACACTGAAGCTACACATTCACCAATTCAAGCCTTTTCAAGGAAGAAGAAGGCCAAAACCCTAGTTTCCACACAAGGGACACACACAGCACATATACATCCACCAGTATCTGTGCCTTCTCAAATTCAGCTTGATGTGATTCCAGCAAATGTGGAATCACAGCCCCATTCTCTCAATATAGAAACACACCATTCCTCAAACTCTCTAACACCCTCTCTGGATGTGGATATGATATTCACATCAATTCCTGATTCTCCCTCATTAAAACTCAGGGAGGAGCCCCACTCAAAACCTGGTGATCATCATCTTTTAGATGATTTGTTGGATCATCAGCCAATTCTTTTAGATGTAGTTGCAGAATCTGTGTCACCTCACTTAAAATCAATCCACACAGATTCAACAATTATATCACTTTCTATCTCTACATCATTTCCTTCTTCAACGGATATCTCTCATCCGTTGACAAGTGGTTGTTCTTCAACGGATAAGCTTAACAGCAGTTATCCGTTGATACCATCAGTTTCCACTTCAACGGATACTCCCTATCCGTTGATGGCCTCTACACACTTAACAGAAACAACTCCAACTGTAGAGGACATGGCAACTGTACAATCACTTTTAGGCTTGAGGGAAGGGAGTGATTTTTTGAGTGAGAGGCTGGGTTGCTTCCAGGCAAAAGGAGAGGTTGAGAGTCACCAAATGCATGCTATTTCTTCCAGCATGGCAAAAGTAAGTGAGAGGAGTGCCACCTTAGAAGGTGAAGGTGAGGGTGTGAGGGTGTGTGTGAGCCAGGGGGAGCCCCTGATGCAAGAAAAGAGAGAAATTGAGAGAAAGGCAGGTACAGAAGCTATAAGGGTGGATCCAGCCATTGCTAGTGAGTTAATGAAAGTGGATGATGCAGATAAGGAAAGACAATTTCAGCAACATTACAAAGCTGTCATTGATAACATTTCCTTGGATGCTGACACTTTTACTCACCCTGTTTCAGCTTATCAATTATTGGCTGCACAGGGCAATGTGGAGGCAGAACAGACACTACACATTGTACACACCTCAGAATCTCTTCTCAGAGACAAAGCTGTTGTCAACAGGCTGCCTTCTCAAGCTGGTGAGCCATCTGAAGAATTTGGAGTAAATTCTCATGATGATGACTCTAATTCTTTGAATGAGAGCATGAACTTAGGGGGAGTAGCAGGCCCAAGTTCTGTTCCTAATCTTCCTGCATGGGCATGGGCAAAACCATCAACACCAGGAGAGTTTGGTGTCACTTTGGTCAAACAAGTCATGACAATTCAGAAGGCCATTCAGGAGACTCAGGATGCTGGTACCAAGGCAATTCTTCAAGCTCATCTGGACTCTCTGCATCTTTTGCAGTTGCAGCATTACCAGCAAAATCTAAGTGTGGATGAGCTCAAGCTGGACATTGCTGATCTGAAATCCTACAATGCTGAGAAATTGGATTCAGTTATACCCTATGGTACTATGCAAGATTTGTTGGGGAGACTGAGGAAGGCATCTGATGCTGACAAGAGGCTGGCCAGATTGGAAGATAGGGTTCAAATCATTGAAGACTCTATGGTCACCATTCTTCAGAATCAACAAACTCAAACAAATCTACTCATACAGCTGGCACAAGCACAAGGCTTGACCCCTACCCTTGATGATAACAAAAAGGGGGAGAATAAAGGGGAAGGGGAAGGAGAGCCATCTACAACAGTTCAGATTTCTCAAGTGCTAGTTCCTATCATCACAACTTCTCCACCAATTCAAGTCAAAGGAAAGCTAGATGGAATTGATCTAATCCAGATAGCAGCAGCTGAATTGCAAGTCAAAGAGCAAAGGAAGAAGATTGATGAAAAGATGCAACTAATATTTGGTTCTACAACTTCTCAATCACAATCTATGAAGCATAGCACAAAAGTGGAATCAATTATTATGGAACTCAAGCCAGTAGGGAGGCATAGGGATGGAGAAACTTCTTCCAAGGATCTGCAACCTATGGTTCTCAAGCCCAACAACAGATCCAATAAGGACTCTACAAAGAATCCTCTAAAAGAGGTGGATTTTCCTCTTCCAAAAGCAGATGAGGACAAGCTTTTAGGAAGAAGTATTGTATATCTCAAAGAGACCATGGATGAGGTTGTAAGGAGAAATATGGTTATTACCTTCAGAGAGGGAAAGAGCATATGTGTGATGCAAGGACATCCCAAATTCTCAATAGCCAAGAGGGAAGAAACCAAAAGGTTGAAGGAAGAAGCCAAACAGCTAAAGGCTGACAAAAGAGCACAAGCAAAGCTTGAAAAACAACTAGAGTCAAGTCAGGCTGAAGAACAGAAAGAAATTGAAGACAAAGGTGAAGATGAAGCTATGGGGGACATGGTTGGTACTGAGATGGAGGAAAGAAGTAAGGAAGAATGGCAGAAAGGGAAAAGAAAGAAGGTCAATGCAAAGAGAAAGAAGGTAGATAAGACTGAAGAAACCCAATCAATATCCAAACCATTACCCTCTATTCCTGAACCCATTGTACATGACCCCTTCATGAACATTCATGGTGAAACAATCATTCCCAAGGAGGAACCAATTGATTGGGACACCATCAAATTGCCCACCTTCCTAACCTCTTCTCCACCATCAAAGAAGCAGAAAAGAAGAATTAAATCAACACCCTCTAAAGCCTCAATCAAATTCACACAGAAGCCTAAGTCTAAACCTCAAACCTCTAAAGATGATTATGTTCACATCTGTGACATAAAAGAATTTTCAGACATTGAACTCTATCTGGATGAGCTGGAGGATGTAAGGGGAATAGCTGCCTACAGACAGCTACCCGAAAGACTAGTGTTCAAATACAAAGGAGCTGGGGAAAGAACATGGCCTCTTCACAGAATTCTGAATGAAGGCTACACTACCTTAATTAGAGTCTACTCAGCCATACATAAGGATTCTGGCTTTACCAGAACTGCCAGGACTGAGATTCTCAACAAGATTGCCAACATAAGGAAAACTTGGAGGGAGCCCAATGCCTTGCCTAGAACTTTACTCATTCAAGAGAGAGGTATTACAATTCACAAATCACCTCATTGGTTGATGGAGTTCAGAGACAACAAAGGAGTCAGAAGATTTTTCAGAATTGAAGATCAGCTAAAGATTGCCAGTAATGAAACTCTCAAGGATATGCAATCTAAGTTAGATATCAATGAAGAAGATGAAGCTGAATTCTACAGACAACTTCAACTTCAAATAGAGGAGAATGACAGGAGGCTAGGAAAGAAAACCAGGGATCAAAGGAAAAGAAAGTAATTTGCTCAGGCTAAAGGAGCACCCTTAGAAATAATGTATTTCTTCAATTTCATCTCAGCATATACACTTTTGTAGCACTTTTGAATTTCTACTTTGTTACAGTTTATATATTTGTTAAGTGTTTTGTTATCATCAAGCTAAACCCAAATTTATGCCTACAGTTCTAGTAGACATAAATAGGGGGAGATTGTTAGGAATATGTGTATTAGTTTGATGATAAGTTCAGCAAAACACTTAAGTAGAAATCTAGTGTTTGTAGCCTCAACGGATAAGACCATCTTGGCTATCCGTTGAAGAGTAGCCTTACTTAGCAATAAGTTTGGTATTGTAGCACATCTCACTCTCTGGTTTCAAGCTGTAATTCTTAGATGTTGTTAGGAGATAATCAGCCATGTTGACTACTAATGGATGTACAAATAGAAGGGCTAATTGTAAATATTTCATGCCTTGTAATTTTGTATAAGTGAAGAAGTGTCAACGGATATTGAAGACCTTCAACGGATAAGAAACTAAGCTTCAACGGATGTCTCTAACGCTTCAACAGATAATATCCATCAACGGATAAGTGCTTCAACGGATAAAGCTTCAACTGCTAGAGCATCAACGGATAAAGCCATCAATGGATGAAAGCTTCAACGGATGCACTGCTAGAGCATCAACGGATAAAGTCATCAACGGATGAAAGCTTCAACGGATACTCAGTCTCATAGCAGTTGATAGTGACAGTTAACAAAGCTGACAGAGGCACATGGATTGACAGAGATGTGGTAGCCTATTTCAGGAACAGCAGAAAAAGCAGCCATTTTTAGTCTGGTTCAAAATGGAAAGTCAACAAATAATTCCATATTACACTGGATAAAAATGGAACAGAAACAAGTGGAGAACTATTGTCTTATTGTACTTTATCTTTGTCTTCACTTGTAAACTTGGTGTTATATAAACCAAGTAGTAGCTAGTAATTAGATGTGAATTTTCCCTGAGCTGTTTAGAAATATCAAGAGAGAAAATCATCTAGTTTGTACTAGGAAGCAGCTGTGATTTAGTTTTGAATCACAGATTTTCTGAAATAACACATCTCTGGTGGAACAACAAATCCACCAGAAAAGTTTTTTAAGTTCTTTGTGTTCATTACATTTGTGTTTGAATATATATCTGTCTGCATCAGCTCCAAGCAATTCACACACATTTGATCACTCAAACACTTAGTCTTACAAACTGCTCAAAACTTGAAAAAGTTTTGAGATTTACATTCAACCCCCCCTTCTGTAAAATCTCATTGTTAGTCCACTGGGAATAACACTATCACTCTGAAAAAGCTGAGTAATTCCCAGTCTTCTGGAATGTCATTAAAATTATCACGAGGTAGCTGAAGATATTCATTTAAATCGTCCTTTGTGATTCTGATTATATCATCGACAATGACAAAGGAAAAAGCTAATTGTTCATCATCAGAAGAATTTCTAGTTGTTGTACGTACATGCCTGAGAAGCTCAACATTCAATTTCACATTAGTAGTTAATGCGAAGCGCACAATTGAGTGTTCATTTAGAAAACGGATCCAAGTCTCAAAATGTACCATTTTAACTGGATCACGTTCAATAATAGAAATAAAATTTATTTTTGGAATCTAAATATTATTCACCATTTAATTAAAATGAGAATAAAATTTGGATTTAAAACAAATTTAATTGTGCCCTTCGAATTATGAGATAAAATAAATTGACCACTTTTAAAACACACCTTTTAAAAGATTAACCAAACAAGGCCTTAAATTAAATTAAGATAAACCAATTTACAACTTTGCTAATCAAAGCCTTAAACAGTCACAAACTAAGTACTTCGATCTCCAAACATACTCGGTGAAAGTAGATGATTTTGGTATCAATCGAATCCTTGTGATTTGAGCTTTCAAAAACTAAAAAAATTATAAAATCCGGCAGAGTTTTGTTACTGATTTGATCAAAATGAGATTAAGTCATTCTCCTGCGATTTGAGTTGTGTCTATATACTAGAACAAATCGATCTGTGTGTATATATACTCGCAACACACAAACCAAATTTCACAAAGTTGCTGTGTGGCGACACCTTCCTGTGGCGACAGCTTGGAATCCTTCTGTGGCGACACGGACTCTGTGGCGACACAAGAGAGTTGTACTTAAAGAATTTCTAAGTCTTTCTCTCTGTGGCGACACAGACTTTATGGCGACACATGAGAGTTGTACTTAGAGAATTTCTAAGGCTTTCTCTCTGTGGCGACACAGACTCTATGGCAATATAGGAGAGTTGTACTTAAAAAAATATTAAAGTCTAAAACTCCTGTTGCGACCCAACAACCGTTGTGCTACTGTAAATCATTTTAAACATCTTTTAAATATTGAATCATTAAAAAGAATGTTAAAAATAATAAATCACAATTATTTTTCACTACTTCCACAAATATTATCATTACATTGATAACACTATATTTTTTTAAAAAATGATTATGCTGCAATATTTTAATATTAATTTCAATGAACCCCTTTAAATATTAATTATTTAAAGTCCACTGAAATTAAATTAAATAGCTTTATCAATATGAATGTGCTCAAACATATATATATATATAAATTGTATGCAAGCACATAAATGATTGAATTATGAGAAATAATTAATGGCGTGTAAATTCAGATGTCCTTAAGATATTGAAATTAAATAACAAGTAAATTTAACCAGGATAAATTGCAGTTATTGACTTCCGAAGTTAATTAGAAAGATTTAACATCCCAAGTTCACTAACCAACTTAGAGAAAGTGTTTTCATCAAGAGGTTTGGTGAAGATGTCTGCAATTTGATCCTCTGTGGGTACAAAGTATAATTCCACAATGCAATTTCTGACATGCTCTCTGATAAAGTGATACCTGATATCAATGTGCTTGATTCTCGAGTGCTGAACTGGATTGTTTGAGATTGCTATTGCACTTGTATTGTCACATAATATTGGGATCTTTGATACCAACAGACCATAATCTTGGAGTTGGCTCCTCATCCACAAGATTTGAGCACAACAGCTCCCAACAGCTATGTATTCAGCTTCAGCAGTTGATGTGGATACTGCGTGCTACTTCTTGCTATGCCAGGATACCAATCTTCTTCCAAGAAACTGACAGCTTCCTGATGTACTTTTCCGGTAAATCTTACAACCTGCAAAATCTGAATCTGTATAGCCAACTAGGTCAAAACCTGTACCTTTAGGGTACCAAAGTCCAAGATTTGGAGTTCCCTTAAGGTACCTAAATATTCTTTTAACAGCTATAAGATGAGATTCTTCTGGTTCAGCTTGAAATCTAGCACATAAGCATGTTGCAAACATACTATCTGGTCTACTTGCTGTGAGATAAAGTAATGAGCCTATCATACCTCTGTAGCTTGTGATGTCAACTTTCTTACCAGTTTTGTCATGATAAACCTTGAAGGTTGTTGGCATGGGAGTCTTTGTTGGAGTTGAATATTTGAGATTATACTTCTTGAGAAGTTCTCTGATATACTTGGATTGACAAATGAATATGCCATTTTTCCTTTGACTCACTTGTAAACCAAGAAAGTAGTTCAACTCTCCCATCATGCTCATCTCGTACTTACTCTGCATTAGCTTAGAGAATCTCTTGCAAAGATCATCATTAGTAGAACCAAATATAATATCGCCAACATATACTTGAACTAATATCATATCAGATTTATGCATTTTATGAAACAAAGTTTTATCTATGGCACCTCTAGTAAAACCATTTTCAAGTAAAAACTCAGAGAGAGTGTCATACCATGTCCTTGGAGCTTGCTTAAGACCATAAAGAGCTTTGAATAGAAAGTATACAAAATCAGCCAGATTTGGATCTTCAAAACCTTGTAGTTGTTCCACATACACTTCTTCTTCTAGCTCCCCATTTAGGAATGCACTCTTCAAGTCCATTTGATAAACTTTGAATTCTGAATGTGCTGCGAATGCCAGAAACATCCAGATTGCCTCAAGTCTAGCCACTGGTGCATAGATTTCATCATAATCTATACCCTCTTCTTGAGAGTAACCTTTAGCTACCAGTCTGGCTTTGTTTCTCATTACAACGTCATCTTCATCTAGCTTGTTTCTGAATACCCATTTAGTGCCTATCACTGACTTGTCCTTTGGTCGGGGTACCAGCTTCCATACCTTCTGCCTCTCAAACTGGTTGAGTTCTTCTTGCATAGAAATAACCCAATCTGGATCATCCAGTGCCTCATCCACTTTCTTAGGTTCCATTTCTGACAAAAACCCTAAAAAGTGACATTCATTCTGAGTGGCATGTCTAGTTCTTACTCCTGTGTCAGGATCACCAATGATCAACTAAAAGGGATGGTCTCTGTTCCAAAATCTTTGACGAGGCATATATGATCTTGATGTTTCCCCTTGTTCAGTCTGATGTTGAGTGTGAACTGTAGATCCTCTTCCTGCTCCCCCTGAGTTGCTGTCACCATGACTGGATGATTATAATCTGTTTGTAGTGGTTCTTGATGGGGTTCCTGAATGATTATCATGATCATTGTTTCCACCATTATCACCACTTGCTCCTGAATCAGCATTTCCATGTACTATAGGCACAGATCTAGCAATCTCAGATCTATTATATCCAAAGGATCATCTGTTAAATTTTCAAATTCCAGAAATTCATAATCCTTTTCTCTTTGCAGGCTTGCCAACTTGGTGTCGTTGAATGTTATATTAAGGCTTTCAATCACCTTCTGATCAGTAATCGTATAAACCCTATAAGCTTTAGATTCCAGAGAATAGCCAAGAAATATGCCTTCTTCTGCTTTAGCATCAAACTTTCTTAGATGTTCATTTCCTTCCTTCAGCACAAAACATTTAGCACTAAACACATGAAAGTATTTCAGTGTAGGTTTCTTGTCATCCATTATCTCATAAGGAGTCTTGTCATGATCTTTATTAATCAAGGTACGATTTTGAGTGTAACATGTTGTGTTGACAGCTTCAGCCCAGAAGTAGGTAGGAAGTCTTAATTCACTTAGCATAGTCCTTGCCGCTTCAACCAAGGTACGATTCTTCCTTTCTACTACCCCATTTTGTTGTGGAGTCCTTGAAGCTGATTACTGTCTCGAAATACCTTTCTATGTACAAAATTCATTTAGAAATGCATTCTTGAATTATGTCCCATTATCTTATCTGATCTTTCTAACAGGTAATTTAGCTTCCATCTCAATCTTCTTTATATGATCCACTATCAGCTGAGGTGCTTCACCCTTGGATTGTAAAAACAACACCCATGTGTACTTAGAGAAGTCATCGACCATCACTAAAGCATATCTTTTCCTTGATAGAGACAATACGTTCACTGGACCAAATAAATCCATATGAATCAACTGAAGAGGTTCAGTTATACTTGTCATTTCCTTGCTTCTGTGTGATACTTTCTTTGATTTCCCTTTTTCACATGCTTCACAGAGTCCTTCTTGACAGAATTCCATATGTGGTAGTCCTCTCACTAGTTCTCTCTTGATCAGAGAGCTCATTATCTTGAAGTTCAAGTGCGAAAGCTTCTTGTGCCATAACCAACTTAGTTCTGATGAAGCTTTGCTGTAGAAACATCTGCTAACTCCATCACAGGTAGACTTTAAGTCAGCTACGTACAGATTACCTTTCCTTACTCCCTGTAAAGCAAGCTTCTCATCTTTCCTGTGAGTGATCAAACATCTTTCTATTCTGAAATCAACATTGATCCTCTGCCAAAAAACTGACTTATGCTTAAAAGATTATGCTTTAACCCTTCCACAAGAGAGATGTTTTCAATGATGACATTGCCAATTTTCAAATTCCCATATCCCTTAGTAAATCCTTTGTTATCATCTCCAAAGGTAACTATAAGGCCAGCTTTCTCAACCACACCTGTGAGCAGGGACTTTTCTCCTGTCATGTGCCTAGAACATCCACTGTCCAGAATCCACATGATCTGTTCCTTTCTTACCTTAACCTGCAAACACAGATTGATTAAGAAGACTTTGGTACCCAAGCTTTCTTGGATCCTGAAGGTTTAGGGGTAGAAACAGTATCAACTGAGGAAGATGCAAAATATTAACACCTACCTTGCCATTCATGTTCTTCTTAGTCTTAACCTTAGCACTCTCACCAGTCTTAGGGTTGACTATTGGTTCTGGTTTCTTAAGTGTATCAGGTTCCTTTCTATCCACCTTAGCACCTAAGTCAGTTATGGGTTTTTGGCTTTACTAACTGGAGCCTTAGGAGTCTTAGGGGATTCATCTACCTTCTCTCTATTTTTAGCAATCAATTCCTCATTGATTAGCAAACTTACTTCATCCAAAGGTTCTGAAACAAACTCAGTGAATAACGGAGATACAACATCCTTAATAACATATGGAACCTTTTCTGAGACAAACATGTTTATCTCAGATGTACCACTATGTTTCTTACTGTTCAGCTTAGAATAGTCAAGTCCTAGTGAAGTCTTAGATTTAAATCTTTGACTATCTATTATCTCCTTCTGAGTCAAAGTTGCATTCTTAAACGCCTGTAACTTCTTCTCTAGGTCAGCAATTTGGGTTCTAAGAATGGCTTCTACGTCTGTATTGCACTTAACCTTATTCTCTAGATATTCATTCTTTTGCTTAAGGTTTTCTATCCCAACTACCAACAATTCTAGTTCTTCATTTCTAGAGGTTAAACTCTCATATTTAAGAACTAACTTATCATTTTCCATTTTATATGCAAGCATGCTAGTATGAATATTATACAATTCTAAAGTAAGTTCATGCACAGTAGATTTGTATTCAGATACAGACATATCTATAGTGGTAAGTTCAGGAACCTGAGATGATTGCGGTGATTCCTCTGCATAGTCTGCCATAAGAGCCAGATTTACATACTCTTCATCTTCATCCGAATCAGTATCATCCCAACTTTTTCCTTCAGCAGTGTACGCTCTTCCCATTTCCCTTACCACATAAGCATTCAGCTTCTGTTTCAGCTTCTCATTCTTCCTTTTCAGATCTTCATAAATTTCCTTCTTTTCATAAGAATCATTTAATTTAATTGCCCTGGGCTTTCTGCAATCAGATGCAAAGTGCCCTAACTCATTGCAGTTGTAGCATCTGGTTTTGCTCTTGTCTATCCAACTTGACTTGTAGCCTCCTCTGAAGCTTGACCCTGACGAGTAGCTTCCTTTCTGAAATCTCCCTGATGAACCCCTTGGTTTGTAGTTGGGCTTTCTTCTAAATCTAACATGACTAAATTTTGCAGCCATGTATGCCTTAGATTTGTCCTCCAACTGTTCAAGTTCCTCTTGAGTATAAAACTCACTTTCATCTTCTGGCTCACCATGAGCAATTTCAGCTGCGACAATTTCTTTAATTGTTGAGGAGGGTGCAACCTTATTTTCTTGAGATTCAGGTTCATGAACTACAAGTGCAGTGGTTTTTTCAAGTGTCGTACTCTTACTGTCAATAGAACCTGGTCCATAGATAATAGACCTCTGCTCTTGCTCCAGCTCATGTGTTCTTAGCTTACCATAGATCACATCCAGGGACATAGTAATAAAATATGCTATTTCCCTAATTGATGTGTTCTTTTGTTCCAGGTGAACTGGGAGCGTCAGAATAAACTTTCTGTTAGACTCTCGTATAGGGTAAACTTTCCCTTGCAGCTTTAATTCACTTAACAGTCTTGTATATCTCTCAAAAAGTGAAGACAGTGCTTATCAGGGTTGAAGTATGAATGCCTCATACTGAGTCGTCAGAATATCCATTATGTTTTCTTTGACTTCTTCTGTTCCTTCCATCAAAAGCTCAATGGTATCCCACATATCGTTTGCACTGTGACATCCTAGAAGTCGATGACTCATATCATTATCGGTCGATTCCACAATTATGAGTTGAAGGCTTGTGTCCAGATTTATCAACTCCTTATCGGTTTCCGTATATTTAGACGGATCCCTGGGAGTGGATGAGGAAGGAATCAGCAACTACTTCCATCGGAACATAAGGTCCATTCAGTAATATCCCAATGTAAAGTGGATTCGAAGCTTTCATAAACATCATCATCTTTTTCTTCCATAGGTTATAATTATCTCTATCAAATGGGGGAACCTTTATACTTCCAATTCTTTGGTTGTTCATCATCTTGGCGGAATTAAATTATTTAAAGTTCAAAAATTTCAAGAAATGAGAATTTTTGAAAATTAAAAAATTCAAGAAAATTTTCAAGAACTTGTTTCCTTCTCCGGATCTTGATTTGTATGTCAATCAACAAGTTCTGATACCAATTGTTAGTCCCAAAGTATCGTAGAAGGGGGGGTTGAATAAGATACCTAAAATCTTTTTCGATTCATTTTAAGTTCTTCGTTAAAAGTATAGAATCAAAAACAACACAAAACAATTCGAGGAATATATTGTTGTATTAATATAAACCTTGAGGTTGCTACAATCTAATCAATGTATTAATTAGCTACAATAAACAGTAGCATAACAATATGTTTACAAAGATAATAAATGTGAAGCTTTAATGGAGCTCTCGTAAACTTTCTGTGTTTGTTGAAGAAGATAACTAACTGAATGAAAAATACATTCAATTTGCTTCTGTAGACTTTCAAATTCAATGGACAGGTGCCAATTCTTGTCCACTCATTTCATTAAATTTTCTGCATCTCAAATCAGTTAACAACACATCTATGGCGACTGAGCTCTGTGGCGACAGCATCACATGTGCCTTCTCTGTGGCGACAACTCTGTGGAGACAGAGTTGTCTTGTGCATTTCTCTGTGGACAACTCTGTGGCGACAGAGTTGTCTTGTGCATTTCTCTGTGGTGACAGCTCTGTGGTGATAGTTGTCTTGTGCATTTATCTGTGGTGACAACTCTTTGGTGACAGTTCTATGGCGACAGAGTTGTCTTGTGCATTTCTCTGTGGTTACAGCTCTGTGGCGATTGGGACTCCTGTGGCGACTAGATAGAGAGAGCTGTTATGACATAGAATATTCTAGCTCTTTGTCAAACCATTCTTCAATGTATCAATCAATTTTTCTTTTATAATTGAATCAAAATACTTTCTTGAATACTGATGTTTAGTGCACTGATCTGGTTCACAAACAACTAGCATTGAGAGGATCCTAATTCAATTTGTCTTGTGTTTCTGAGTTGATAAAGTTTGATGTGCATCCATTGCTTCTTTCACTGAACCCTTGATCTGTAACACTAGAAATCAATACATGTAACTGATGCTTAAAGTCCCTTGATGTCTTATTCTTCATGGCTGCTTGAACATGATAATGAACTTCTTCCCATGATATGTTGGAGGACTTAATGAGTCAATTACATCATTTGGTTCTTTATGTTTTTCCTGTCTTCATTTGTAGGGTTCATGTGCTTCACAGTTTAATATTATTTATCTGTTTCTATTTTCATGTTGAGTTATAAATTCTCGATTACATGTTATATTACATTATGCTTTACAGGTGTACTAGGTGGCAGTAGTTCAACCCTTGTGAAACAGGAAAGCGAATTCAGGCAAGTAACTCTGCCTACTTGTATATGTTTGTATTGAAAGGATATTGATGATGCCATGATAGAGTATTGATATTTTATAATCATGTGATAACCTATTATTGATTCTTGAACCCAGATATTGATTCTTGCACCATACCTGTTATTGATACCTTGAAATACCCTGATAGTATTCTTGTAAATGACTTGATCTGATTATTGTCTAAACCCTTATTGTAAACCTGTTAATTCATACCCTTATTGCCTATTGATTCCTTGGTTACTTTGGATTCTTGATAACCTTTAAGAACCTCTGTGAACACCCTTGCGTATTATTTTGAACAACCTATATCTTTCCTTTGTATACCTTGTTCTGTAATGATTTCTAAGATTGATTTGATTCCTTAACTTACGAACCCTATTGTCATTTGATCTTGACTATAGTACTGGTATTTGGTTGTCTTAATTCTGTTGATTTCTTGGAATCCCTGAAATTTCTCTTAAGAATGATTTTCGACTTGAAAGATTCCGAATGATTTCATATTCTTGGTAATGATAAAATGAATCTAATAAAACCTTTCATTTCCAACACAAGGTTTTCCAAATGAATTCCTGATGGGTTGGATTGAGACGTAAGAAGCTAATGGGACTAGTCCATTCATATAAGAGACTAGCGGAGTTAGTCCAATTTAAGGCTGAAATTATGCCATAGGTACCTTAACGACCAGATGGAGGTTGGTACGGGCTGATCACCCGTATTATTATTATTAATTGAAATCTGAAGTAGCCCAATCAAGGGTTCCCTATCACTTTATAAAAGATATTGAATATATTGCTTTAGCAAATTGCTTCTTTGAAAATAAAATGGCTTATAAAGTTTTGAAAATGAGTTGATTGTGATATTGTTTAGCATACAGCTTATGAACCCTGACTCTTATTTTGATATCGTTATCAATCATATAATTGATTCCCAGAGTTGAATAGATCCTCGCTTTCCATTTGAAAGATCCTTGAGATCCTGTTGTGATTTGTGATGAATGTCGGCTTTCGCCTTATCTTGAACCTTGATTCTTGAAAGCCCAACTATCCCTTCATAAACCTTCCCTAGCCCAATGATAGAAATCCGCCACCTAGAGTTTGAAAAGATAATTCCCTAAAAGTAATTATGAAAAGATATTATTTATTGCATCATAGAATTGTCATTTAGTTACTTGCTAAGTTTTATACTCATATTTTATGCTTTGTTCTAACCATGGCATTTAAGAAAGAGGATGGCCAGACTTAGGCACACTGCTCGTAAGAGCGTACCCGGTGGCCCCTACCGTGTTGTAGGCTTCCAGATGCCAGAGCAGGTAGTACAGGTTATGTGTGAGCAAGTGCTTAGTCGGAAATGTTTGTAAAGATACAATGGGTTATCTATCGGTTCCAAGTCGGAATCGATTATATAAATTTGGTTTCATTTTGGGTTGTAATATATATTATATGGTTGGTAGTTGCAATCTTGTCTCAAACTTAATCCTATTTGATCCTGTTATTAGTTAATCGGGGTTTACGTTTATTTATTGTTAGTTTAATGGTATGTGGGTCCTCAGTTCCTAACCCCGAGATTGAGGGTGTCACATGGGTGGTGAGCAAGGTTTCTTGAACCAAGTCACTTGAATGAGCTTGCACTTGAGGAATGGATTCAAATTCTGTATGTGAGGAAGAAATTTGAGAGATTAAGATTTGTTGTTCAGTAGTGAGTGTTGGCAGCTTCCCCTGAATGGATGAGGGAGCTTCAATAGATGTTCTCTCACTGTGTGTGCCATCCTTATTTCTCCTACCATACACTTGAATTTGTTCAAGTGTTGACTGTGCAGACTCTGTACATGATGTATTGGGGAGAATGCTCTTTTTAATAGAAACACCATGTTGAGAGGATGTCTCTAGAGTCTGTTTAGTCCTTATTTGTACAATTGCATCCTTTTGGGAGGATACAGAGGTGGTTTGAGTGGTCAGCTCAGATTTCTTAGCCTTCTTTGTCCTTTTGACCAAAGGTGACTCAGGTTGTATTTGGTCTTCACCACTCTCATCTATTACTGTGAGGGTTATCTATTTTCTCTTTTTTTTACTCATTTCACCCTTTTGAGAGGATGAAGTGGTTGGTTTTCTAGCTGCTACTTGGTTTGAAGAAGTGGTCTCAGCTTGGGAAGGTCCCTGTGGGTATTCCTGTATTTGTACTTCCACAGGTTTAGGGACCATAGTTGTGCTAGGCTGTGCATTTGATCTCATGTCAGACATTGGGAAAGGGTAAGTCCTAAACCTCTCCATCATGAATGGAGTAATTTTCATACTTACATTTACCTTGTTCTTTGTAGTAAGTGAACCAAATATTATTTTGGACACTTACTTACAATTTCCTATTTTAGTGTTGTCTATACTATTCAACAAATGTATGTCTGTTACTTTATGATTTAATGTAGACATAACGAATCTAGGAAAGAAAATTTTCTTACCTCTAGTAGATTGGGGCATGGTCAGCCTGGTTGCAAGTTCGTCCAAGACCAACATTCAAGTGTCTATTGTGGGCTATTGAGTACACCAGCTTATGCACCATACTTGAAATGTTGTCATACCCTGTCTTCCTGCATGTGAAGGCCCTCACTACAGAATCAAATACAAAGGAACATTCCTTCCTTAAATTTGTTCTGTTCAAGCTTGACAATTTGATTCTTCCACCATAGTTGATGAAATCCATGAACTCGGTCAGTTCATCCTGGGTTGGAACCTCCACTAAGTTTGCAGTTGAAAGACCTAAAGCTATATTCACATCTTGCTCATTGAACTCTATCTGTTGGCCTCCAATTGTGCAATTTACCACCAAAGATACAAAGTTGTCATTCATAACAGTTCTTACCACAACTGTTGTCCAAAACTCATAAAGAACATCCAAGTACAAGACTGGGTTAGCAGTTAAAGCTCCTGCAAGGTAAGATTCAGACAAGAATTTCACAAACCCCTTGAAACTATCAGGGGCTTGGTTAGCATCAGTAAAAGCTAGGTAATTGGTTTCTTTCTCTGGGATGGTAGCTCTAACAATATTGAGTGCCAATGTTTTTTAGTGAGAGTGAATGGGTAAGAAAAATTAGTGAGAAAGGAGTTGAAATGAGAGAAAAATTAATTTTGGATTGAAAAAGCTAGGTCACTTAGAGTTCTCAAAGGCGTAAGAACTGTATATATTGAGATGTCTGGGTATTAATAGTAAAAGCAAATGACTTGTCAAGAAGTCAAAAATAGACGTTTGGAGTATACTTATCGAGAAGTCAATTTGAAAATGAATTACATATCGAGAAGTCAATTTAAATTACTCTTTTAGAGAACTAAAAAATAACTTATCGAGATGTCAAATAAATACCCAGTTTGTCCAAAATGGACTGAATTGTTTCCAATTTTTATTTGAATAAATCAAAATAAAATCAGAATAATTTTTTTAAATATATTTTTCCAAAATAATTTATTGAATTAAATTATTTCAGTTTTGAGTTATCTATAAGTCTAAAAATATACTTGTAAAGAACTCTGTAAGTTAGTACTTATAGAGAACTCTACAATGACTTATCAATAAGTCATAATAAAGCTTATCGAGAAGTCACTTGAGAAGTCAAGAAATTGACTTATCGAGAACTCACTCGAGAAGTCTTAAAATGACTTGTCGATAAGTCAATTAGACTTATCAAGAATTCAGTTCTCTACATACTTTTGATCAACTTGATTTTGTCTTGTGTTAATTTTACATATTGATGATGTAAATTAACATCCGGACAATTTACTTAGAATTTGAAATATTCCAAGCTAAATTTTTATTTTTGAAAAATAAATATGCAGAGATTTCTGAAATATTAATAATTCATATTTTAGTTAATTTCCAATTAAATCAAATTAATTTTGATTTACTAGAAGTTAATCTGCTGCAACACAATAGCTGAGTTCTTGCCTTAGGATGAAGAATTAGGCATTCCAATTTAACCTACAAGTCTAGTGAAAGTTGCTTCATCCAAAGGTTTAATAAAAATATCAGCTAGTTATTTTTCTGTTGGAACAAAAATAAGCTCAATGGTACCATTTTAGGCATGTTCTCTAATAAAATGGTACCTTACATCAATGTGCTTTGTTCTAGAATGATTAACTGTATTAGCCGCTATAGATATAACACTAGTATTGTCACACATAATTGGAATTTTGTGTAACACTATGCCATAGTCCATTAGCTGATTTCTAATCCAAAGCACTTGAGCACAGCAACTTCCAGCAGCTATGTATTCAGCTTCAGCTGTGGAAGTTGACACAGATTGTTGTTTCTTTCTATACTAGGATACAAGTATTTGTCCAAGAAACTGACAGCTTCCACTAGTGCTTTTTTTGTCCACCCTGCATCCCGCAAAATCTGCATCTATGTATCCAACAGCTTCAAAACCAGTTCCCTTAGGATACCATAGTCTCAAGTTTGGAGTCCTCTTCAAGTATCTGAATATCCTTTTCACAGCCATCAAATGTAATTATTTTGGATTGGCTTGAAATCTTGCACGCAGACATGTTGTAAACATAATGTCTGGTCTACTTGTAGTTAAGTAAAGCAGTGATCCAATCATCCCTCTATAGCTTGTAATATCTACACTCTTTCCCTTTTTATCTTCATCCAACTTTGTTCCTATAGACATAGGTGTAGAAGCAGGTGAACAATCAACCATACCAAACTTTTTCAATAAATCTTTAACATACTTAGTTTGGCTGATGAAGATTCCATCACTTCTTTGACTGACTTGAAGTCCAAGAAAGTAACTTAATTCCCCCATCATACTTATTTCATATTCACTCTGCATAAGCTTAGAGAATCTTTGACACAGCTTCTCATTAGTAGAACCAAAAATGATATAATCCACATAAATCTAAATAGGATTATATCACCCCCATGCAGCTTGTAGAAGAGTGTCTTATCTATTGTTCCTCTAGTGAAACCATATTTATGTAGAAAATCTGACGGTGTGTCATACCAAGCTCTAGGTGTCTGCTTTAGTCCATATAGAGCCTTAAGTAGCTTGTACACAAAATCTGGAAATTATGGATCTTCAAAGCCAGGTGGTTGTTGCACATAAACTTCTTCTTCTAATTCACCATTTAGGAAGGGACTCTTGACATCCATTTGATACACTTTAAAATTTGAATGTGCAGCAAATGCTAGAAAAATCCTTATTGTTTCAAGTCTTGCAACTATAGCAAAAGTTTCATCATAATCAATTCCTTCTTCTTGTGAATAGCTTTTGCAACCAACCTTGCCTTGTTTCTGGTGACTGTACCATTTTTATCCATCTTATTCCTGAACACCCATTTTGTTCCAATTACACTTATATTTTTTGGTGCAGGAACTAGCTCTCAAACTTTGTTTCTTTCAAACTGGTTGATCTCTTCTTGCGTGGCAGATATCCAATCAGGATCCATTAGAGCTTCTTCATTTTTCTTTGGCTCTACTTGTGACAGAAAGCATGCATGTAGGCACTCATTTGCAGTTACACTTCTAGTCCTTACACCAGCATTTGGATCACCAATTAATACATTTGGATTGTGACTCCTATCATATTTTCTAGTGTGAGTTTGTTGACTGGTGCCTTCATCATTTCCTTCATTATTGGTATGATTAGTAGATTCTTCTTCTCTTTCTCCCCATTAGTTTATGCTATCAAAATCAGGTGTTTGAGATGAGCTTCAATTTCCATGATTTTTCTGTTCAGTAGACTCTTTATTCATTATTTGTTGTGCATTGACTTCACCTTCTTCATCAGAATCACTGTTTATGTTGAGATTTTCAAATGCAAGGGCTTCAGCTTCATTATCATCAAGACATTCCAAGCCTGGACACTTGTCATCATCAAAAGTCACATTTGTGCTCTCCATAATTTTCTTTTGATTTATTACATAGACCTTGTAGGCAGTTCTTTCCAATAAATATCCCAGAAAAATTGCTTCAAAAACTTTTGAGTCAAATTTTCCCATATATTCAGAGTTGTCTTTCAAAATGTAACACTTGTTTCCAAACACATGAAGATGCTTTACAGTAGGATTTCTTTTAGACATGATTGAGTAAGGTGATTTTCCATGTATCTTGTTAATGAGATATATGTTTTGAGTGTAGCATGCAGTGTTAACAGCTTCTTCCCAAAAACTAGTTGGCAACTTGGCATCTTGCAGCATTGTCCTTGCAACTTCTACTAATGTTATGTTCTTTCTCTCAACTACTCCATTTTGTTGAGGTGTTCTAGCATAAGAGAATTCTTGGATAATACCTTTGCTTTTACAGAATTCACTCAATATTACATTTCTGAATTATGTCCCATTATCACTTCTCAATCTTTTCACACAGTTTTGATCTTCAGCCTATTTTTCTATCTTCTTTATGTGCTCAATTATGATGTATGGAGTTTCATCTTTAGAGTGCATAAATTATATCCAAGTATATCTTGAGAAATCATCCACCATCACAAGTGCATATTTGTTCCTTGAAATTGATAAGACATTTACTGGTCCAAACAAGTCCATGTGAATAAGTTACAATGGTCCACTTATAGAATTCACAGTTTTTGACTTGTGACTTGATCTTTTCATTTTTCCTTTCTGACAAGCTTCACAAACTTCAATTTGAGCAAACTCTAGTTTTGGCATGTCTCTCACTAACTCTTTCTTGACCAAGGTGTTGATTGCCTTGATATTCAGATGTGAGAGTTTCTTATGCCATAGGTTGCTTTGCTCTATAGATGCCTTGGTGTAGAAGCAACAAATACCATCCTCATTTGTTGAGTCCAAGTATGCAACAAACAAGCTTCCTTTCCTTGCTCCTTTCAGAGCAACTTCATTGGTTTTCTTGTTGATGAAAATACATTCTTCTTTTTCAAATAGAACTTTAAAACCTTTGTCTGTAAATTGACTAACACTGAGAAGATTTAATTCAAGACCAGCTACCAATGCTACATCATCAATGACAATATTTCCAGAAATATTCTTGCCATATCCCATTGTGAATCCTTTGTTGTTGTCTCCAAAGGTCACCAAGGGGTCAACCTTCTCCTCAAATTGTGATAGCAGGGCCTTATCACCTGTCATATGTATGGAACATCCACTGTCTATGATCCATATGACCTTCTTCATTTTGCCCTGCACATAATGAGTTTTAAGTGTGTTTAGAAACCCAAGCAGTGTTGGGCACTTTCTTCTTGTTAATTGATTTAGCAAAAGTAGAATGAGTTGTTTCAAATAAAATAGAATTCATTGACTGTTGTGCATTTTCCCTGTCTGTTGTAGACCCAATTTTTATTTCTTTGAGGTCTACTCTTAGCTTGTGGCAACTTTTCATTACTTTCAAGTTGCAAGGGATGCAATCAAACTTGTCACAGAATGAGTAAGGATCATTTGCATTTGCTTCATTATATTTACAGGCTCCTTCAACTGGCTTGCTAACAACCTTTTTACAAAGGTGAGTTAGGTGATTTACATAACCACATTTTTTACATTTCTTTCTTGGAGCATCTGCAACATAATCAAAATTATTGCTTTTGTTTATCTCAATCTTCCCATTTCTATTCTTCTTCTTCTTTCTTGCATCTTCAGTTTTTGTTTCCTTATCAGGTGTCTTGGAATCTTGGTTGTTTATGAGCTTCTCTTCAGCTTTAAAAGATTAAGTTATTTCTGTATTTTTATTCTCATTGTCTTCATTAGCAATTTCTTGCTTTATAATCAACTCTTCTTCACTAAAGTTTACTTCACATGCTTTGAACACAGGTGAACCAACCTTTTTCAGCATATCTAGAATATTTTCATTTTCATTTGCTTTTCCTTTTTCACCTGCATCTTTCTTCTTGTTGTTCAAGGCATCATAATCAAGTCCAATAGCAATATTAGCACATGGCTTGTTCTTCTCATGGTATTTTCAACCAACTCAGATGCTTTAATGAAAGATTTCAACTTGACTTCATTCTTTTCTAGATTTTCCCTTAACACTGCTTCAATCTCAGTTACACACTTGAGCTTGTTCTTTAGATATATATTTTCTTGTTTCACAGCTTCAAGCTCCACTATCAACAACTCAGTTTCTTGCTTCTCAAATTCAAGTTTCTCATTTATCTTTGTTAATATGTTAACCTCTTCATTGGCAGCAACCATGCTTGTGTGAATGTGAAAGATTTATGTGCTCATCCTTTCAACAGTTTCCTTATATTAACTCACATTTAAATCAATGGTGGTAAGAGTTGGTACATGTGTTTTTGATGAGGATGACTCTCATTGCTCCAAGGCTATAAGTGCATAATTTCCAACTTCCTCATCTTCATCATTATCAGAATCATCACAACTCTTTCCCTCTGCAATATAAGCTTTGCTTTGCTGTTTCTTAAGAAGAGCTTCATACTTTACTTCCAGTTCAAGATAAGCTTTGTCTTTCTTTGCTTTCTTGTGTTTCCTGCATTCTGTAGCAAAATAGCCTAGCTCATCAAAGTTATAGCATCTTATCTTTGATTTGTCAACAGATCCAGTTTTGTATCCATTTTTTCTATCAGATGTGTCCTTCCCTTTTCCTTTCCAGCTGCTGTCTTTGTTGAATGATTGTCTTTTACCCTTGAAGAATATTGGCTTCTTTACTCTAATGTTAAAGAACTTTCTTTCCAGGTAGGCCATTGACTGATCAATCTCATCAAGTTCATCCAGGGTGTAGAACTCATCTTCTTCCAATTCCAGTATGACATGTTCCTGTGAATCATTGTCTTTTTGCTCACTTGCTGAGACAACTAGAGTCTGGGATCTTGGCTCATCATTAGAGTTCTGGATTTCATTGACAATTAGAGCACTTAAACCATCTACAACATGCCCTTGATCAGCCCTTAATGACTTTCTTTGAATCATTTCCAAATCATATGTTTTTAAGATTCCATACAGAACTTCCAGAGTTATTCTACTCAAGGCTCTCCCTTCTCTGATTGCTGAAATTTTTTGTTCCAAATGGTCAGGAAGTGTGAGCAAAAATTTTAAGTTCACTTCTTCAGCTTCATAGTATTTTTCATGCAGCTGCAAGTCATTTATCAGCTTGTAAAACCTTTTAAACACATCAGTAATACTTTCTTTTGGCTTAGCCATGAAACCCTCATACTGTGAAATCAATATCCTTCTTTGATTAGATCTAACTTCTTCAGTTCCTTCACAGAGTATTTCAATCTTTTCCAAGATCTGCTTAGCAGTGTCACAGTTGACAATGTTATTGTACATTACATTGTTAAGTGACCTTATTAGGATCAACTGCAAGTCACTGTCCAGGGAAACTTTTTCTTTTTCAGGCTCAGTGTACTCTGAAGGATCTTTAGGAGCATAATAAGCTGGGATGACCATGTCTCCATCTGTAGATTCCCCAACTCTAACCATAGGAGTGAAAGGCCCATTTTTGAGATTCTGAATGTATAGTGGATTAGCCATCCTGATAAACAGCAACATTTTCTTCTTCTATAAAGTATAGTTAGTCTTATCAAAAGTAGGAATTTTGATGCTACTGATTTTCTGTGTATTCATTCTTCCAAGATCTTGAATCTGTTTGCTTTCAGATTTTGCTCTGATACCACTTGTTAGATAATGAATCACACACCGAGGGGGGTGAATGTGTTTTTGTGTTTTTCTGCTTTTCTTGAATATTTAAGGTGGTGAACAAAGTAAATTAAATCTTGTAGTGAAAAGTGTTAATACTGAAATTAAACAAGTAAGAACAGTGGACATAAATCTTTCAAAACTCACATAATTTTATATTAAAATTAAGAATGTTTTGCTATAAAAATTCTAGGCTCTTTGTTGATAAAGAGCTTAGTTTCTTCCTTGAGAGAATACAAGATTTTTCTTATCAAAATTGTTACATCTAACAAAGGACCAGTTTTAACTTTATATGATAGTTAACTACTGGTTTACACATTGTATAATAAGAGATGCTATTCACTTTAATAAACTGTCACTAATCATTCTATTGTAGGAAAAGCATATCTTCCATTTCTGGCTTAGCATATCTTTGCATACTATGTTAACTTTGATCTTCCTTTGTCAGTTAATCTTCACCCTTGATCTCACACGCTTCAAGCTGCCTTTTGTAGACTTGCCAATCCAACTGAGTAGATTGTTTGTTGATTGTTAATCTTGGATATTGAACTGTTCTGCATTTTTTACTTTGAGTTTTACCTCGAGATCTCCACTTTGATATATAGAACTTGACATCTTGATAAGTATATTGGCTTATCTAGATCTCTCATTACTCTATAGTTGCTTTGACTTGTCGAGGTCTCTGAGTTCTCTATAAGAGAATTTAGCTTATCGAGATCTCTTCACTTCATGTCTTCAATTTAGCTTGTCGATATCTGTGAGTTCTCTAGTGATATTTGACTTGTCGATATCTCAGAGTTCTCTAGTGATATTTGACTTGTCAATATCTCAAAGTACTCTAATGATATTTGACATGTCGATAACTCTGAGTTCTCTAGTGAAGAAATGACTTGTCGATATCTCCAATCTTCATGTCTTCAATTTAGCTTGTCGATATCTCTCAGTTCTCTAGTAGCTTTCCTGACTTCTTTATAAGTCATTCTGGAGTTCTCGAATGACTTCTTGTTAGGACGAAAACACGTGCTAATATTCACGCAAGTATACACGATCGCAAGTAATATAGAATTATTTCTAGTTCGTTCCCACAGAGACTGGTTTAGATTAATTTCAATCAATGTACTTATGCAATAATGGTATGGTTATTATTCAATGCTAAGACGACTAACAAATTGAGGTTGTTTATAACTACGATTAACTAAGAGATTATACTAAAGAACATTAACTAAGAGATTAAAAATGATTGATTAACTATATGACACAAACATGGGATTCTAACTTCATTACTACTTCATTCAATAGCCGTTTTGTTCTTAACCATAGCATGCAATGCTGATGACACTAATCAGATAACACGAAACTAGTAAACGCCAACTTTCGTTGCACGAATACCCTACTACCAGACATCCACAAAAGAAATAGAAGCTGAATAGACATCAATTATATTGAGACACTATATGTCTATAGAATTTGACAATATAGCGGTTTAATGCACAAATTATCTATCATGATTATATAGGGCAAGTAAGATGGTTAAAATTACCTATGAATCATGCATAAAAAATACATGAACCTATGCTAGCATGGCAAGTTCTAAACCCCTAAATTCACTTTCGCTTCATTAGAGATTAATACGCTATCTTATAAGTTCGCGACGCTCATAAGACGAATAAGCACAACCAATACTAGGTCATCATACAATCACCACATACTAAAGCATCGAAACAAATTAAATAAAGAAATCCATAAGTAAATTCGCTAGAACCCCACGATAACGATTAGCCCATAATCGGACTCATCATCAACGTGGATTCCGATGAAAGCATGGTATAATAAACGTAATCTTCATACTGAATAAATAATAAAACCAAGTACGTTACACAAGAGTATAGGTTCAAAAAATAAGAAAACTAGCATCCAAAGTTAAAACTTAAAACAAAAAATCACAAGAATAAACTAGATCCTCTTCACCTTGGTTGAATTGTGTTATACGGTCTTCTTACGCCTTCTCCTTAAGCTCCGGTACGTCTTGTTCTGAAAAATGATCATAAGTTATCAGTATATAGCAGCCCATGTAGATTAGAAGTCCAGCAGATCAAAATTGTAGTAAAATCAGGATTCTTGAAACCCGACCTGGCGCGGCCGCGCGCTTTACCAGCACGGGCGCGCTGCCAATCTGCATCCCGGCGCGGCTGCGCGCTACTACAGCGCGGGCGCGCTGACCTCTTGGAAAATCTTCTTTTTTTGTTTTTTTGGCTGGTTTGAGTTGGCGATCCACGAGCTTTTATTCAAGACACCATCCTAACACCAATTTAGCATTAAAATAATGCCAAATCACCTAAATCCATGATATAAGCCTGAAATGCAAAAACACTACAAAACACATCAAAAACACCGAAAGTGGTTGGTCAATAGCTTCAAAGTGAGTTAGCAGAAGAGATTGTTCCCAACATGTCAAATAACTTGAGTACAAAACACCAAATCAAGCCTTTATAGAGCATTCTAAGTGGACATAAATGCCACTTAATACACCCCCAAACTTGAACCGATGTTTGTCCTCAAGCATAAACAGTCTCAAAGAACAAGAAATAAAAATGCATGAATGCAACTAATATGAATGCAACGATCCCCTTAGAATAACTTAACCAATCGACAAGCAACATTTCACAAATGCAGTTATTCGCACAAAGCTCAATCAAATCCCACAAATCAATTTATAAGAAACATGCGTATGTGCAAATGCTTACAGATATACTATCGCAACTAGATCAATAATCATGACTCACTACTCATCAAGGTAATCATAAGGTTATAAATAGAATAAAAGCTAAACTCAAAATGACGTACAATACTTCAATTCTTTTATTGGAGTTATACATGGATTCATGCTTTTATTGACAACACAAAAACAACATAAATATGCTTATTTGATCGTGCAATAAGTGAGGTCCACAAAAGACTTATACAATAATACCCATGTAGTGAGCGTTAGGTTAGTGGATCCTAGACTTAGTGAAATTACAATTGTCTCTGTTGTTGGAGGAATTTCGTAACAACACGAAATCGGAGGGTTGCTGGAATATTAGAGCGATTTGTGTGTAGTTGTGAGATTAGGGTTTATGAAAAAGAGGGGCTGGACTTGGGAGGTGTCTCGATTTGTCTCGTTGTATCGGATCCCTTTTGCCAAGATGCCTGCGTACCAATTTATATTGGATCAAGCCTACGCAGTTCTGTGAAATTTGGGCTTATCCCTAAGAGACTTTAGGGATAAGTTTCATTAATGTGGTAATTACCGATTTTATCTGATTTAATCTGAGCGTTGTGATATCTTCCTGATTTGAAGAATATCGTTGAGAGATATTTTCCGTTATTGATTTATTGAGATTGATTCTTTCCTCGTTTCGGAGAGAGGATAACTTGGGGCTTAAGCAATTAATTATTAGCTGTAATTAATAATTAACAAATTACGGAATTATTAAAAAGTATTTGTCATGCCAAAACGTGGCATAACAACTACCCCCCAGTTCTTCAGTGTAGCTTGCTGCAGTGGAGAACTAAATATTCTTCAATCGCTGAAACAACTAAAAATCGGAGTTTAGTAAATAACATAGAGCACCTTCGTGCTCAAAACAATTATGCGAATGCACGTGCGAGACCATGCAAGATCCGAAAAAGATACATATTTCCCTTGTTTGTGGTTGTGCGAGCACAAATTTATAAATCCATTGCGAACAATGATGTTAAGTTGGACCTTGACGTACACACTTCAAGATAGATATAACAGCCGATTGTAAAATTGTATTATTGAGGTGAACTGCTAGTATTATATGAATGTAACAAGATCAACAAACATGCCTTCAGCAAAAGATAAGGCGGAACTCCCGACCTTCAATCTCTTTCTGTACTTAAGATAAGGTGAGCTCGCACCTTGAATCTCTTTCCATACTTGAGATAAGGTGAGCTCATACCTTCAATCTTTCCGTTTGTAATCTTTCTGCCTATCTAGGCGTAAGGTGTCAACAATACAAGTTCACAATCGGTAGTGTATATCATTCCAAGTGGTTGTCTCAGCTACCAAAATAGCAATTCCCATTCACAAGTTTGAAAATATTTTTCGACATATATGTATTATCGCGACAGTATATGCAAAATATTTTAAACGCAATTCAAACATAATAAATATGCCAATTTAAAATTGTCACGATATTTATTTTTCCCAAAAATAATGCTCTTTCTTAAATATTTTCCCAAAATTATGCATCTCGCATATATAATTTATTTTTCCAAAAGATGCAGCTCGTACGATCTTCTAAAAATCCACAATTCTCTCAAATAAATATCTCGTACGATTTTTTCCCAAAATATGTGTGTCGTCCAAAATTAAGATGACGCAATAATTTTACAATCATAAAAATATGTGACTCGCACGAATTTTATCACTAAATATTTTTCTTATAAAAAATTAGAAGAAAAACATAATATCTATGCATTCATCACGTAATAATAAATTTGCAGAAATAAATCAGGAGAAGAAAAATCTTATCTTTATTTTCCGCTTCTAACAGGCTGTGAATTTCCGAGTGTCACCATTTTTCTATGGTGCGTTTCAGTGTTCCTCAAGTTGTTTGTCTTCTTTTTCCTGCTGGCCCCACAATCTCAACATGACATGTTCATTCGTCATTCTTTTTACTCCATGGTTGCTTCCCTTTTTTTTATTTCTCCTTGTCCGCGCGTGTATATTACCTTAACATGTCCGTCCGCGTGTGACTACAAACGCCTGATCGTTGGGTTTTCTTAAATGCCACGGGTCGCTCCATGTTAAATATTATTTTTTTCGCCAAGTTTGCATGCCGCCGCTGGGTCTTGTTATTCATCATGAGACTGCCTTTGCTGCACCATATTGCACCGCCTGGACTCCGCTGAATTGTGTTTTATTGTACATCCATATAGGATATATCTGCCACGAGCCCTTTTTTTTTTTACCATCGGTAATTGACTATCGATCCCCCATTGTATGGATGAACCATAAACCCACGAGTTTTGTAATATTATTCGTCCTCCTCGAATAATAAGCCCCTCCTTCTAGCGCCAAATGTTGTTGGAGGAATTTCGTAACAACACGAAATCGGAGGGTTGCTGGAATATTAGAGCGATTTGTGTGTAGTTGTGAGATTAGGGTTTATGAAAAAGAGGGGCTGGACTTGGGAGGTGTCTCGATTTGTCTCGTTGTATCGGATCCCTTTTGCCAAGATGCCTGCGTACCAATTTATATTGGATCAAGCCTACGCAGTTCTGTGAAATTTGGGCTTATCCCTAAGAGACTTTAGGGATAAGTTTCATTAATGTGGTAATTACCGATTTTATCTGATTTAATCTGAGCGTTGTGATATCTTCCTGATTTGAAGAATATCGTTGAGAGATATTTTCCGTTATTGATTTATTGAGATTGATTCTTTCCTCGTTTCGGAGAGAGGATAACTTGGGGCTTAAGCAATTAATTATTAGCTGTAATTAATAATTAACAAATTACGGAATTATTAAAAAGTATTTGTCATGCCAAAACGTGGCATAACAGTCTCTAACATGCATATCAACTCGATAGGGCTTAACATCACTAAACATGACATCACCACACTAGCATCAATTTTACATATCAGTCGGAAAAATTATCTAAGGGATCATGTTATAATGCAAATGCATGAACTATATGCAACATACTATAACAAAAAAACCTACTACATGGAAAATATGCAAATATATGAACTAAACTAGCATGAACATGCAAACTATATGTGACTCGCATATAACATATAATCCTTAACTACTACCCCCAAATTTAAAATATTCATTGTCCTCAGTGAAGGTAATAGTAAGGAATTAGGCATACTTACTCAGAATCGGGGTCATCACCCTCAACGGGTGATATATCAGGAGTGTCTAGAGGCGGATACACAGGGTCCTCACCGAATAATGGCCACTGGATGTCAACTCCCGTGGCTCTGAATACAGTCCCCAATGCCTGGGTAAGGTCCTGTGCAAAGCGACTATGGATGTCATGCATATCATCCATCCTCCTCATCAAGCACCTATATTGTGCTAAACTCGTACCAGCACTGCCCTGTGCTTCCTGCTGCTGCTGCGATGGACCGGCCTCCTCACCCAGCTAAGCTCTCCAAGCTACTCTGCTCGCCCGAGTCATGCCACCAGCATATGCCTAAGGATCTGGCCTTCCACCTGGAAGATGGTCATAAGAATATCCAAGCCCTTTAGGATCGGGCTTCCCACCATACCACTCATGCATACTCAGCAGCGTCGAACTATCAATCGGAGCACTCGGGAGCTGCAGGTGCTCGTGTGCAGGCCAATGAATGCCAACAGCCACACACAACTTTGTCATAATGGACGCATAGGATATAAAACCTGTAGTACTCCTTTGTAAGAACCTCATAATACCCTGATGAATTACCATCCCGAGATCCACATAGTCTCTCAGAAGAATCCCCAACAACAAACGTGCACGCTCCATAGTAACATCATGCACGTGAGAAGATGGCATGATGTTGGCACAAATAAAGGAATTTTATGCACGTGCAAACCTATTCATGCACGAGGCAGGGAAAGTGGCATACTCGTTCGTGCCCTTCTTGAACTTCTAGTGAGTCTCAGGCACACATAGGGTAACAACGATCAAATCCAAATTAAAATCATTCCCCATCTTTTCATTCCAGTTCTCCTGCTCTGGCCTCCTCTCGGGCTGCCCAATCACCCTATGAATCGCCTCAGCATTATAGTCCATCATCAATCCCCTCACCACAGTGAAACTGTTCTTCTCAGCCTTTGCATACACGTAGAACTCGCGAACCATACTCATAGGCACCGCAGCAGGCGCCTCACAAAAAGCTATCCACCCCATCTCCACAATCATCTCCAATAACTTACCATCCATCCCCGATGGCAGAAAACCTCGCTCATTAGCTATAGGCTTCGAAAGCAGCCTCGTATACTTCGCCTCAGCCTCCGGAGTTAAAAACCCAGGCCTTGACCACCCACACTCGAAGAATCAGTGGTGCTGCTGCTAACTTGGGTTCGTTGTATTTTGGGTGCCATTGAGATTGAATAAGGGATAATAAAATATGTGTGTATAAGAAGGAGTTGTGTTTGAGAATTTGAGAAGTGATGGAGAAGTTTGTGTATAAGTGTGTGTATATATAGGAATTTGGAGAGAATTAGTTATGGAAAAGAAGTGGGAATTGATTATAGGAATAATGGGAATAATAGGGTGATGGAAATTGATTTGGAGAGGGAAATATGGGATATGGGAGAGTAAAATTCGGGTTTGAATGGATATTGTAATGAAGTCCCTGATTTTCTGTTATTTCCTTCTCTCTTTTTTTCGACTACAGGGACTCAGCGCAGCCGCCCCTCCAGGCAACGCGGGCGCGCCGTGCTTCTGGAATTCCAGCGTGGCTGCCCCGCATGCCAACGCGGGCGCGCGCAGTTACTGACTTTTCAGTGCGGCCGCCCCGCTTCTCAGCACGGGCGTGCCGTGCTTCTGTAGTTGAACTTGAATTTTTTCTTTTTCTGATTTTTTTATGTTTTCTCCTTATTTTCTTCTTCCTCCATCAACTAATTGGGTTGCCTCTCAAGAAGCGATTGGTTTACGTCGTTAGCTTGACGTAGAAACTCGAGATCAAGTAGACAATAAAACGACACTAACCACCTCACAGTTTGCCGTATCCCCGTACTAATGCTTCAACCTCTGTCAATTCACCTTGAACACTTGGCCTGGATCATTCTCAAAAATCCCCACTGCTCCATGTGGAAACGCAGTTTTGATACTAAACGGCCCTGACCACCTCGAATTCAACTTTCCAGGAAAAAGACGGAGACGAGAGTTGAATAACAGAACTTGTTGTCCCGACACAAATGATTTGAGAAATAGATCCCTATCGTGCCACCTCTTGAATTTCTCCTTGTACATTTTATTATTCTTATACGCTTGAAGCCGAAATTTGTCCAGTTCATTCAATTGAAGCATTCTCTTCTTATCAGCTGCAACCAAATCAAGGTTTAACTTCTTCAAAGCCCAATACGCTTTATGCTCGAGCTCCACAGGCAAATGACATCCCTTACCATAAACCAACTGAAATGGCGACATGCCAAGTGGAGTCTTGTATGATGTTTGATACGCACAAATAGCTTCATCCAGCTTCAAAAACTAATCCTTCCTTGAAGGACACACAACTTTCTCTGAAATACGCTTGATCTCTCTATTAGACACCTCAGCTTGACCACTAATCTGAGGATGGTAGGTTGTAGCAATGCGATGATTCACATTATACCGCTGCATCATAGAAGTGAACTTGCGATCGCAGAAATGTGATCCCTCGTCACTGATTATGACTCTTGGAGTCCCAAATCATGTGAATATCTGTTTATGAAGAAAATTCAGCACTACTTTTGCATCATTTATCGACAAAGCCTTAACTTCAACCCATTTCGAGACATAATCAACCGCCAACAAGACATACTGATTATTGCAAGATGAGACAAATGGTCTTATGAAGTCAATTTCCCAAACATCAAAGACTTCAACCTCAAGAAGCACATTAAGAGGCATCTCATCCCTCTTGGACATATTACCAACACGCTGGCATCGATCACACTTCAAAATGAATTCATGTGCATCCTTAAACAATGTAGGCCAGAAAAATCCTGCTTGAAGGATACGAGCTGTCGTCTTTTCTCCACCATGGTGACGTCCATACGCAGTCGAATGGCAATCTCGCAAGATCCTCCCATTTCGCTGTACGGAATACATCTCCTAATGATTTGGTCAGCTCCTTGCCTAAACAAATATGGCTCATCCCACATGTACCACTTCATCTCATGAAGAAACTTCTTCCTTTGAGCATAAGACAACTCTGGAGGCACGATATTACTCACAAGGTAGTTCACAATGTCTGCGAACCACGGTTCTTCTTCTTGCACCCCAAACAGCTAATTATCGGGAAAAGACTCAATTATCAATATTTTATCTTATGAAGTTGCACTTGGATCTTCCAAACGAGAGAGATGATCAGCGACTTGATTCTCAAAACCCTTTATGTCCTTGATCTCCAACTCAAATTCTTGAAGCAAAAGAACCCATTGAATCAGTCTAGGCTTCGAGTCCTTCTTTGAGACAAGATAGTGAATCGCAGCATGATCAGTGAAAATTGTGACCTTTGTCCCAAGCAAATAAGATCGAAACTTCTCAAAACCATAGAAAATGGCTAAGAGTTCTTTCTCAGTAGTAGTATAATTCAGTTGAGCACCATTGAGGGTCATACTAACATAGTAGACCACATGAAATATGTTGTTCTTTCTCTTCCCAAGAACTGCTCCAACTGCATAGTCACTTGTATCGCACATCATCTCAAAAGGTTCATCCCAATTAGGTGCAGTTATGACAAGTGTCGTGATTAAACTCTTCTTCAAGAACTCAAAAGTAGTTATGCACTCATCATCAAACTTGAGTGGGACATCTTTCTCTAGAAGATTACACAAATGTTTAGAGATTTTTGAGAAGTCCTTGATGAAACGCCTATAGAAACCCGCATGACCTAGAAAGCTGCGAACTCCCTTAACAGAAATTGGTGGAGGAAGGTTTTCAATGACCCCCACCTTGGCTTTGTCCACCTCAAGGCCTTTACTAGAGACCTTGTGCCCAAGATAATACCCTATCACACCATAAAATGACATTTTTCCAGTTGAGAACCAGATTGGTATCAACACACCTTTTAAGAACGGCGCCAAGATTTTACAAGCATTCGTCAAAAGAATCACCAAACACGGAGAAATCATCCATGAACACCTCCACATTATGACCAATCATGTCAGAGAAGATAGCCATCATGCATCTTTAAAATATGGCAGGTACACCAAACAATCCAAAAGAAACTCGTCTGAAGGCAAAAGTCCCAAATGAACAAGTAAAAGTAGTCTTCTCCTGATCCTCTAGAGCAATGCAAATCTGATTATAACCCGAATAGCCATCCAAAAGACAATAATACTCATGCCCAGCTAATCTGTCAAGCATCTGATCAATAAAAAGAAGAGGGAAGTGATCATTTCTCGTGGCATTGTTCAGCTTCCTATAGTCCATGAAAACTCTCCATCCCATGACTGTTCGAGTAGAAATGAGCTCATTCTTCTCATTAGCAACAACTGTGATGCCCCCTTTCTTCGGCACACACTGAACTGGGCTCACCCAAGAACTATCAGAAATAGGATAGATGATCCCTGCATCTAGCCATTTGAGGATTTTTTTTCTTCACAACTTTTTTCATGATTGGATTAAGCCTTCTCTGTTGCTTAACAGTAGGCTTGCTACCTTTCTCTAGTAGAATTTTATGCATACAATAAGAAGGGCTGATTCCTTTGATATCTGATATAGTCCATCCAATTGCCGACTTGAACTCTCTCAAAATTCTTAAGAGTTTTTCATCATCACTACCTGAAAGGTCAGATGCTATACTAACAGGAAAAGTAGATGCATCACCTAAAAAGCATACCTTAAGTGTTCAGTCAATGATTTAAGCTCAAGTGTAGGAGCTTCCTCAATAGATGGCTTGAGGCGCTTTGGAGATTTGTTCAATTCCTCCAATCCAAGAGATTAAAAAGGCATATCTAGCCTTCGCTTCCAAGGGGAAGCATTCAGATACTGCAACTGCTCATCACCTTCGTCATCTTCACTATCTGAATTCTCCAACAAGGCCTTCTCTAAGGCATCAGACCTTAGCATTTGATCAAGTTCTGAAGTAACCACAGAATCGACCAACTCCACTTTTAAGCACTCCTCATTTTCAATCGGGAATTTCATGGCATTAAAAACATTGAACGTCACATCTTGATCCAGCACTCGTATAGTAAGCTCACCTTTCTACACATCAGTCAAGGTGCGGCCAGTAGCCAAGAATGGTCTTACCAAGATTATGGAAATCTTCTTATCCTCCTCGAAATCAAGAATTACAAAATTAGCAGGAAAGATGAGTTTATCAACCTTGACCAAGACATCCTCCACAAGGCCTCGTGGATATGTAATAGAATGATTAGCCAACTGCAAGGTCATATAAATAGGCTTTGGATCAGGTAAGTCCAACTTCTTAAAGATTGACAAGGGCATCAAATTGATGCTGGCTCCTAAGTCACATAAGCATTTATAAAATGACACTTTTCCAATGGTACAAGGAATAGTGAAGCTTCCAGGATCATTAAGCTTCTGAGGCAACTTCTGTTGCAGCACAACACTGCATTCCTCCGTGAGAGCAACTATCTCTAAGTCATCAAGCTTTACTTTCCGAGAGAGAGTACCTTTCATAAACTTTGCATAACTAGGCATCTGTTCAAGAGCTTCAGCGAAAGGTATGTTGATATGGAGTTTCTTGAACACCTCCAGAAACTTCTCAAACTGCTTATCCAGCTTTTTCTTCTATAGCCTCTTAGGAAAAGGTGGTTGAGGATAGATTAGTTTCTCCCATGTATGACCCTCAGGAGGAGTGTGTTCAACCGGTAGTCTTCCTTGCTTCCACTTCTGCTTCCTTCTGCACTTCTTCTTCAGCCACAGCTTCTTCTCCCGAAACTTGAGATTTTTCGGGATTTGTAACCTTCCCAGAGCTCAATGTAATTGCTTTAACCTGCTCCTTAGCTTCCCTCTTTGCTGGAACTTCAGTGTCACTAGGGAGTGTACCAGGTTGATGATTTAGCAAGGCATTGGCAATTTACCCAATTTGATTCTCCATGGTCTTGATAAAAACCGCTTGTCTCTCGCACATGAGCCTCAACTCCTCCAATTCAGATTTTTCATTAGCATGCTGCAGCTGGAGTTGTTGTCTTGGTGCATATTATGGTTGCTGAAAACCAGGAGGGTTGTATTACTTTGCTGCATACTGCTGATAAGGCCGTTGAACCGCATTCTGAGTATTGCTCCAGATGAAGTTAGGATGATTGCGGTTGTTGGGATGATAAGTGGCTGGAACAGGCTGTTGCGACCTCTGAAATTTGCTCACAAAATGAGCTGTTTCACTAGAAATAGCACACTGCTCCGTCTCATGGGCACCAACACAAAGCTCACAGACAATAGTGATTTGATTAACTCCATAATTAGCCAAAGAATCCACCTTCATCGTCAAAACCTTAAGCTGAGCAGTTATAGCAGTAGCTGTATCTAACTCTAGAATTCCTGTTATCTTGCCCTGAGGTAGTCTCTGAGTAGGATTCTGGTATTCATTAGCGGCCATCAGTTCAATTAATTTTTAAGCTTTATCATAGATTTTAGCCCACAAGGCTCCTCCTGATGCTGCATCAAGCATGGGTCTAGAAGTAGCACCCAAACCATTATAGAAGCAGTTAATGATCATCTAGTCAAGCATCCCATGGTGAGGACACCTTCTAATCATCTCTTTGTAGCGATCCCAAACCTCACATAAAGATTCTTCAGATTGTTGAGCAAATTGAGTAAGTGTGTTTCTGATTGCAGCAGTCTTCGCCATAGGAAAGAATTTAGTTAAGAACTTTTGAGCAAGATCATCCCATTTGGTGATAGACCCTGGTGGTAGAGAATGTAACCAACACTTAGCTTTATCCCGCAGAGAGAATGGGAAAAGCCTCAACTTAATAGCATCTTCAGAAACTCCATTGAACTTGAAGGTGTCACAGATCTCAATGAAATATCTGATGTACATGTTGGGGTCTTCTGTCGGAGAACCCCCAAACTGAACTGAGTTATGTATCATTTGAATCGTGCTCGACTTTATCTCATAGGTGTTAGCCGAGATGGCTGGTCGGAAAATGCAAGACTGAATATCATTAATCTTCGGTTGAGAGTAATCCATCAAAGCCTTTAGATTCGCTTCTAGTTCTCCCATTGTAATAAGATCCTCTTCTTCAACTTTCTCCTCGACAAGAAATTACTCGAAAACTTCCTTAGCTACTACAACTTCTTCTTCAGCTTAATCCAGTATTCTCTTATAAGACCGAGAACGCGTATGCATACACGCTCGTTAGAGTACTGAAACACGACAAGGAAATAAGTAAGTAATAATGTCCGAGTCAATGAACTTTAACGACCACTGATGACAAACACATAAACTAAAAATTAACACCGAGTCCCCGGCAGCGGCGCCAAAAAAATGCGCTAATATTCACGCAAGTATACGCGATCACAAGTAATATAGAATTATTTCTAGTTTGTTCCCACAGAGACTGGTTTAGGTTAATTTCAATCAATGTACTTATGCAACAATGGTATGGTTATTATTCAATGCTAAGACGATTAACAAATTGAGATTGTTTATAACTATACAATTAACTAAGAGATTATACTAAAGAACATTAACTAAGAGATTAAAAAGGATTGATTAACTATATGACACAAATATGGGATTCTAATTTCATTACTACTTCATTCAATAGCCTTTTTGTTCTTAAACTTAGCATGCAATGGTGATGACACTAATCAGATAACACGAAACTAGTAAACACCAACTTTCGTTGCACGAATATCCTACTACCAGACGTCCACAAAAGAGATAGAAGCTGAATAGACACCAATTATATTGAGACCCTATATGTCTATAGAATTTGACAACATAACGGTTTAATGCACAAGTTATCTATCATGATTACATAGGGCAAGTAAGATGGTTATAATTACCTATGAATCATGCATAATAAATACATGAACCTATGCTAGCATGGCAAGTTCTAAACCTCTAAATTCACTTTCGCTTCATTAGAGATTAACACACTATCTTATAAGTTCGCGACGCTCATAAAATGAATCAGCACAACCAATACTAGGTTATCATACAATCACCACATATTAAGGCATCGAAATAAATTACCTTAAGAAATCCATAAGTAAATCTGCTAGAACCCCACGATAACGATTAGCCCATAATTGGACTCATCACCAACGTGGGTTCCGATGAAAGCATGGTATAATAAACTTAATCTTTATATTGAATAAATAATAAAATCAAGTATGTTATACAAGAGTATAGGTTCAACAAATAAGAAAACTAGCATCCAAAGTTACAATTTAAAATAAAGAATCACAAGAATAAAATAGATCCTCTTCGCCTTGGTTGAATTGTGCTATACGGTCTTCTCACGCCTTCTCCTTAAGCTCTGGTACGTCTTGTTCTAAAAAACGATCATAAATTAATAGCAGCCCATCAGATTAGAAGTCCAGCAGATCAAAATTGTAGCAAAATCAGGATTCTTGAAACCCGACCTGGCGCGGGCGCGCGCTTTACCAGCGCGGGCGCGCTGCCAATCTACATCCCAGCGCGGCCGCGCTCTACTATAGCGCGAGCGCGCTGACCTTCTGGAAAATCTTATTTTTCTTGTTTTCTTGGCTGGTTTGAGTTGGCGATCCACGAGCTTTTATTCAAGACACCATCATAACACCAATTTAGCATCAAAATAATGCCAAATCACCTGAATCCATGATATAAGCCTGAAATGCAAAAACACTACAAAACACATCAAAACACAAATAACTTGAGTACAAAACACCAAATTAAGCCTTTATAGAGCATTCGAAGTGGACATAAATGCCGCTTAATACTTCCCTATAACCCTAAATCTGTGACTTGTAGAGATCTTGACTTAGAACGTTTTTCTCAAAACAGATTTATGCAACTCCAAGTTTCTTTATAATTCTTCTGAGGTATGATCTTCTTGATCTTCTTCCAGATAGAATTTTTAGGCTTGATACTGTTTACAGAAAAAGACTTCAGTCTACTCTTTGACATTTTTACAGACTTTAGATGTTACAGTACAAAATGCAAACTTAGATTATAATAAAACTTACTTAGGATTGTCAATTTGACTTAGTCTTGTTATTGTAGAGGCATGTCTTGCACAACAGCTTAACAAGACAAGACAAGGCCTTAATATTCTAATTATTATTAGTGTTATGGCCACCAAGTTTGACCATCTCCACATTTCCATATTCAAAAAAATCAGCCACTTCCATGTGAGTAGAGTTAAAAGTATCAATTTGATTTCCTCCTCCAAGGTGTGCTTCAAGATGGGCAATGCCCAAAGGATCACTTTGTTCGGTAAAATTAGTCTCCACACCTTTCAAAGAAGCTTGATAAAGATCAACAAGGTGCTTGGAGGTACGACAGGTACGACTCCAATGGCCTTTCATCCCACAATGATGACAAGTGCTTTCAACCTTCTTATCCATTATACTTTCTTTGGACTTTTCCTCATTTTTTTACCACTTTTGGTGGTGAGGTTTCTTAAAATTTGAGAATTTTTGGTGATCATGACCTCGACCACGTCCAAAACCACGTCCATGTCCATGGGCACGCCCACATCCAAATCCATGTTAGGGGGAATACACATAAATATACAAGTAAACAAACAATACAAAATACACATACAATATATGACGCAGAAAAACCCACATCTCAACTTGTATTATTAATCCAAACAATTATCAATAATACAATCAATCTCTTCAAAAGGTATTCACTCAAGCGATACTTAAGTCAAACAATACTAAAGCATACATCAAAACAATAACATGATTATGTATATATAGCCATCACAAACTTAGTCAACAAGACATGCCTAATCTGATTACAATAATAATTTTCTACCCATACAATTATTACCCATTCCCATTATAATAATAATTGTCAACACATACAATTATTACACAACTCAATTATGATAATAATTGTCCACCCATACAATTATTACCCAATCCAATTATGTTTTATATCACCAAGCCCGTACTACCTATTGGGTTTAACCCCCAACAATCCTCACATTCAACCCAATATAGTTTCATGCACAACCGAATTAACGGTCACCATCAAGCCATCGACGTCGATCAACCAATACCTCCCCTCGAACAATAACCCCTCCTTCTTGTACAAAAAAATTCTCCTATCTTTTCGACCTTTGAGTATCTTTAAATCTCCTTTAGTGACTTTCAACATATTGTTCTTCATCATAACAGTATATCCCAAATCAACTAATTTACCCAATAAAATTAGATTTCGATTTAACTCTGGTATGTATCTTACTTGAGTTAACTTCTAAATACGGCCATTGTGACGTTTCATTGTTACCAAACCAATGCTCGCAACCTTTACCGTTTTACCGTTCGGTAAAGCTACCATCTTTCCCTCACACGTTTTGTAGGACAAGAACCACTCCCTCCTACCACATATGTGATGAGAACATCCCGAGTCAAGCACTCATTCTTCTTTTGATCCCTTCCTTTCTTAAACCAAAAGAACATCTTCATCAGCTTCTACAAGTGAAACACTACTCCCTCCTCGATTTTTCTTCAACTCTCTCAAATCTTCTCTTGCCTTTGGACACATAAATTATATATGACCCAATTCTTCACAATAAAAACACCTGATATTAGGTTTATATTTCTTAACATACTTCTTTTATGTGTCACGCACACGTATTACGAATGCACTTCCATCAGATGTGTCACTTGATTCTTGTTTCATCAATTATTCGGCCTCCAAAAGAACAACAATAGTCTCATCAAAATTTAACTTCGTTTTCCCAACCAATAAAGAAGTCATCACAGTATTATACTTCTTCGGTAAAGACACCAGTATTAGAACAACTTTGTACTCATCCTTCAATTTTCATCCAAATTATTCAACTGGTTGATTAAGCCATTAAAACAATTCAGATGATCTCTTAAATCTCCGTCTTCTTCCATCTTGAGCCCGAACAAATCTTTTTTGAGAAACAGCTTATTGGCCAAAGATTTTGAGTGATAAGTCTTCGTTAACTTCTCCCACAAATTCTTGAGATTGTCCTCTTCAAGAACATCATACTTTACTTTCGGTGCAAGGGCCAACCGGATCGTTGATGTTGCACGTAACTTCATGTCTCCTTACTTTGTATCATCAACTTCAGTAGGCTTTTTCACTCCAAGAGTCGCATATAACCCTCGTTGAATTAATAGATCTTTCAATGTGCTTTGCCACAAGGTAAAATTATTTCTTCCATTAAACAATTCAATCTCGAATCTCCCAACCTTCTACATCATGAACCTTGGCTCTTGATACCACTTGTTAGGGGGAATACACTCAAATATACAAGCAAACAAACAATGAAAAATACACACACAATATATGACACGGAAAAATCCATGTCCCAACTTGTATTATTAATCCAAACAATTATCAATAATACAATCAATCTCTCCAAACGATATTCACTCAAGCGATACTTAAGTCAAACAACACTAAGCATACATCAAAACAATAACATGACTATGTATATATAGCCATCACAAACTTAGCCAACACGACATACCTAATCTGATTACAATAATAAATATCTACCCATACAACTATTACCCATTCTCATTATAATAATAATTGTCAACACATACAATTATTACCCAACTCAATTATAATACTAATTGTCTACCCATAAAATTATTACCCAATCCAATTATGTTTTCTATCACCAAACTCATATTACATATTGGGTTTAACCCCAACAATCTACACCCACGTCCATGTCCACACCCAAATTGATTATTACATCCAAATTCATTACCAGTTACAACATTCACTTCAGGGAATGGTGTTGAACCAGTTGGACGAGCTTGATGATTTTTCATTAAAAGTTCATTATTTTGCTCGGCAAGAAGTAATACAGATATAAAATTAGAATATTTTGTGAATCCTCATTCACGATATTGTTGCTGCAGGAGCATATTATTGGCATGAAAAGTGGAGTAGGTCTTTTCCAACATATCATTATCAGGTATATTTTCATCACATAATTTGAACTGAGAAGTAATCTTAAATATTGCAGAGTTATACTCGCTTACACTTTTAAAATCTTGCAACCTGAAGTGTAGCCAATCATAGCAAGCCTTAGAAAGTATGATAATTTTCTGTTGATCATATATTTCTTTCAGATTTTCCAAAGGGTTGTTAGATCTTTAATAACCAAGATTATATTTTCAATCCTTCATCAAGATGATGGCGGAGAAATATCATGGCCTTTGCTTTTTCTTGCTCGAAGGCCTTATCGTCTTCATTCATTGTGTCACTGAGGCCCATAGCACTAAGGTGGATTTTCACATCCAAAATTCATGTCAAGTAATTTTTTACGGTAACATCAAGTGCGGTAAACTCAAGTTTTGTAAGATTCGACCTTATCACTAATAAATAATAAATAAAATTCTATTAGTTATCAAATAAGCA
Source organism: Apium graveolens (assembly GCF_009905375.1). NCBI lineage: Eukaryota > Viridiplantae > Streptophyta > Magnoliopsida > Apiales > Apiaceae > Apium > Apium graveolens. Next base: position 159,996,637 of record NC_133656.1, on the reverse strand, counting down.
CGTATAAGTCTAGAAAATTAACAAATATACCTTGTTGGTATTTACGAAAGTAAACAAGAAGGTTCACTAGTTCATATTACACAATGTGATGATAAATTAGACTAGTGATCAAAACCAGATATTCACATAATAATATAAGGTGATTATTAAATATATAATTAAACTAAATAGATAAACGACATGACAAGGTAATTAAATAATATAGTATATATACTAGTACCCTCTAACACATACAAAGCATGCCTGCATAAAATAGGTTCATAATTAAAAGAAAAACTAAATGCAATTTTAGTTGTATCAGATAGCGATTTTTAATGTAGTACCCTTATTTATTATTATTTTTAAAAATTTATTATATACAATGTCCTGATGATCCTCCATTTAACACAAAGGGTGATTTGTAATTTGTTAGAATGCATATGACACATACTAATTACCTATGACAGTATACAGTCTGATTACAAGTTACCATAATTTCATAAAGTATTTGCAACACCTACTGATGATGAACAAAAATTTTAACACAACCACACCAAAGATTAAACCTAGACTATCCAAGAGAAGCAAAATATAAATAGTAAAATAGATGATCATACAGGAGCACAATGGTCACGGGATTTGGCCCCCAATATAAATAAATAAATAATCTGTAGAAACCTTATCATCAAAGTACATCACGTGCCATGCCACCCAGGCACCCACAAGTCCAATATCTCAAGTTCTTTTGTGTTATTAATATGGATGCAGTTGAGCAATAAGTCACCAGTAAAAAATTTAAAACTACTTGAATGCATCCAAATCTTGCAAAAGTTGGAATTTAAAATATCAAGTCTACTTATAGGATTGATCTCCTATGCATGTACTAAAAAACAATTAAATGAAAAATTCACAGACAAACATAGAAGGCATATATCATTATGAAAGTATAAAAGGAATATAAATGGACCTTGTTTCTTGAGTAGTTTATGATTTTCTAGACACTCAGTACAACCTTTTCTTTTCTTGTGGTACTGCTCTAATATATATATATATCGCCTTGACGGAGGTAGATGAAATTATCGTTCTGCGAGAAACTCATGATGATAAGGTAATATAATAGAATAAATTATATATATATATAAGATGTAGAGAGAATAGAGAAAATTAGAGAGAAGAGATCATCCTTTTATTCATACCACTGTCAACAAAGTACATATAGTGTTTATATAGACTATACAAGTATAGGTTATCAAGAAATTGTCAAGTCAAAGGTCTAGATGTTTAATACCTGGGGAACCAAAGATTGATATAAATATAAGTAATTCAAGAGTCATCCAATTAATTACATAACATTTTTTTACTTTTTTTATTTATTGGTAATAAAAGAGTTGTTCGGCTACATGCAGTTGAAACTGGACTGAAGCAAAGTGAATTACATGTCTATGCATGACCATGAGTTTGGTTTCCTTAAAAAAATTGTCTATTGTCTGAAATATTTTGATATTATTTTATGTGAATATTAAATATTTTATTATATATTAAATATAACTGATTTTTAATCCGATTAATCATTTCGATTAATCCCCGATTTACGGATTAATCGTTAATCGGTACCTCAACGGATTAAGTCCGATCAACGATTTTTACAACATTGGTTATTGTCAACAAAAATTATATTTTGAAAAATTGTTTTTAAATTATTTAATTATTTTTATATAGTTTTCAATATTTATATTATATATCATCTTTTATGTATTATTATGTTAACAATTTGTTTGTGACTACTTCACTAATATAAAATTTTCGAATTTATGCTAGTTTATTTTGTCTTTATTTTAAAACAAATGTATTAATATTATTAATATTAATTATATTACTATTAATAATATTCATGTATTCATGTATGATTCATAAAAAATAATATAGTAATATATTATGTTTTTCTTACATAAAAAGGCAATGAACGTGTGTGTAGATTAGGGTTAGAACGTGGGTGAATATGTTGAGTTTAAGGTATTTTCTGTTTTCTTAGATTAGAAGATAATTAAAAGCTATTTTCCGCAATTTTCTCATTCCCAATTATAAATCAGAAAATCGTGTTTTCCATTTTTCTGGTTTTCATATTATAGAATATACAAGTTAAACACATATTCAAAATTTTCTATTTTCTAAGAAAAGTTTTATGGAAAACTGATGAAGTAAACAGCCCCTAACTTTTCCAAAAAAAATCCTCAAAAATTTCTCCAGAATGTCGTATATAGCAATTTACCTAATAATATCATGAAACCATGCATGCATATATCGTACACAAATCAAAACCTACCATGTGCTGCGTTATTTGATAAAATATTTGGGAAAGATTTTTGAAAATCTAGCCTATACTCTATTGTGAATGTGGGGGAAAATAACATTTCCCTAATTTTATACAGAATCCTAAGTCTGTTTGGACGATTGGACTAAACTTATCTTGTAAACAATAGGCACATATTACTTATTAAGTTCTATCAGAGGTCTTTTTTTTGCTAATTAGTTCTATCATAGGTCTATTCTGAGTTTTGACATACAAATTCGATTCCGCTACAACTATATGTTGGCTCTATAAAAACAAGTTTTCATCCTCATTTAAATTTCAGCAAATAACGAAAAGGGTTTTCTGAGCATTCCAATTTCAGATTGATCAGTAGCGAATAACGATTTAAGAAAGCTTAATTTTAGGTAATTATTTAATTGATGAATATTATGTGCATGCAGAGGCTAGCGCTAGGTTTATCGTACTGTATAAGATATTTGTTAGGGTTCTCTTACTATATTTTCACATATATTCGATAAATGATGTTGTACATGTATGCTTTTTAATTTCGAACTCTATTGTCGTATTACGAAATTTGAAATTAATGTTAGTATTTCTGATTGTGCATCACAAGTTAGTTTAACTCTGTCATTCATCATCATGGACAACATCATAAGGTAGTCTTGCTCTTTAGAATTTTTATCAAATTTTGCTATATATGATTAACGACTCGCTTATTTTATTTTCTGCTAGTGTTTATAGATATTTCCTTTTTTACTTTCCTTTCAGAAGTATCTGAAAGACCAAGTCCTTAAGTGTCTGATATTCAGTTGTAAATGACCTGGTTTTTAAGAATCCACTACCTAACTTGTTAACAGTCCCCAGTAGTTCAAAATACGTGGGCATGTAGCAAAAAATGTCGAGGCACGTTATATCTGTAAACTCTATTTAAACAGCTATGTATAAAGTTAATACGATTATGTTTCTTTCATTATTTTTCTCATTCTCTGTAACTTCTTCATGATATTAGAGCTCCTCTTGTTGATGAGCAATTAATTTATTTTCATTTTTCTCTTCTTCCTCTACTATGGCACCAGAACCTTCAACCTCAACTTCTTCCGTCTCTAACACTCCTGTTCTCATCTCCTCAACCCCTACTTCAAATACACATCTTGGCTACTTAATATCTATCAACACAATCACTCAAATACCTTTCAAACTTTCTCGTGGTGGTAATTATGCATCATGGAGGTCACAATTTTCGAATCTCTTATGATCTTATGGGCTATATTGATGGAATAGTTACATGCCTTCCTCCTTGCTCATCTGAAAACACAAGCTCTCAAACACGCTCGGAAAATATTGTAGACACAACTCTTTCAAAAAAATTATGCTTATGACAAGATTGTCTTATCCTTCAAGCCGTTCAAGTATTGGCAGGAAATATTGCTCCCCTCGTCTTCTCATCCAAAAATGCATCAGAAGCCTAGAACAAACTAGAGGCGACATTTGCAAATTGATCGAATACACAAATGTTGACTCTACTCTCAACCTTTAGTAAATCTCACAAGAAGGAACTACTATCTCTGAGTATATGCAAACCATCAAATCGATTATTGATGATCTTGCTTTAATTGGACACCCTCTAAGCGACACTGAAATTGAGGCACTCGTCTTGAATGGATTAAGCAGCAACTACAAAGAACTCAATGATGCCATTTGAGCGCGAGAAACCTCTATGACATTTGAAGAGCTCCACGACAACTTGTTTGATCATGAAACATTTATCAAACGTGAAGAAAGTAAGAAGCCTTCTACTCAACTCTCCACTCCTATTACCGTCAAATATCACAAAGGTACTCCCAGGCTTGGCCTCAACCTTGGCACCACCACCAGCATAAAAACATACACTTTCAACCACATTCACCCTCCTACAACCATCCATCCAACTATTTTCAACCCAACCATTACAACCAACTCTCCACTTCAACCAATCAGATTATTCTCTGAGATAGTATTTGATAACTTAATGATTTTACATCACTAATGGAGAAAGCATAACATTGAAATAGCTTGGGGAAGAAGAATATTGTTTCATTCCACTTGATCTTATCAGAGTAGTAGTTGTGGCTTTTATAAAGAATAATAGATCACAAATAAGGCTAACAACCTTGCCATATATGTAAGGCATACAATAATAACGAGAATGTAAATTGACAATAATGGATAATCATATATAAAAGGGGCTGCTACTTTAATACTTCCCGTCAAGAGCTGATGTAGGAACACTAGGTGAACTTCCCAGCTTGCTGATATGCTTGGTATGAAGCTTGACTGTAGAACTTTTGTCATAATATTAGCAATTTGATCAGAGGAGGATACATGTGCAGTTTGGATGACTCCAGCTTTCAGTTGATCCATGATATAATGACAATCGATGTCAACGTGCTTGGTTTTTTCGTGTAGAATTGGATTAGCTGCTATGGTAATAGCAGCTTGATTATCACATTTGAGTACAGCTGGAGGTAGATTCTTCAATCCAAGGTCCTTAAGAAGAGCAGAAATCCAGGTGACTTCACACGTGGTGAGAGTCATGGCCCTATATTCGGCCTCTGCAGAAGTTCTAGCAACCACGGTTTGTTTTTTTATTTTCCAGGAGATAGGGGACTGACCAAGGAAGATGCAATAGCCGCTTGTTGATCTTCTTGTAGTGGGATAACTCGCCCAATCAGAGTCACAATAGACTGTGAGTTTGGCAGCAGATTGAGAAGCTAAGAGAATTCCTTGTGAGGTGGTTCCAGATAAGTACCTTAACAGCCTTTTGGAAGCTTGCATATGAATATAAGTGGGGATTTGCATAAATTAAGTCAAAAGCTACACAGTGAATGTAATGTTGGTCTGGTAATTGACAAGTAAATCAGTTTTTCTAACAACCTTTGATAGCAAGTTGGATCTGGAAGTTGTGCACCCTTGTCTTGTGTAAGCTTTAAGTGAGTATCCATGGGCAGATGTACGGGCTTAACATGGAGCATCCCATACTCCTTTAATATGTCAATGATGTGCTTTTTTGTGAAAAGAAAATTCATCAGAAGATCTGTGAATTTCCATTCCCAGAAAGTAGTGGAGTTGGCCAAGATTCTTCATGTGAAAAGTCCGTGATAGCATTTCCTGTAGCTTTTCAATCTCGGACACGTTGTTCCCATATACTAAAAGATCTCTACATAGACCAAGACCAAAGTTATTGTAGAATCTGACGTCTTTGTGAATAGGCTATGATCTGAATTGGATTGAAGAAAGGCCATATGTAGGAGAATAGATGAAAGCTTGTTGAACCATAGTCTGGGGGCCTGTTTAAGTCTGTATAAAGATTTTAATAATCTGTAAACAAGAGTTGGATCTGCTTTAGATATCTGAGAAGGATCATCAAATTGCTGAATTATGCATCCTTCATGTGTGTAACCAGTTGGCATCTTCATATATATGGTTTCAGAAAGCTCCCCGTGTAAAAAAAATAATTTTTAACGTCCATTTGAATGGTGTGCGATTCCTGCATTGCTGCAACAGCCAACAAAGTTCTCAAGTTTGTCATTTTTACAACAGGTTCAAACGTATCAAAGTAATCATCTCCATACTTTTGTTTACATCCTAAGATGACAAGACGAGCTTTAAATCTATCAATTCTACCATCAGGAAGGAATTTGGTTTTATAAATCCATTTACAACCAATATCTGTTTTTACAGGTGGCAATGTAGTGATAGCCCAAGTTTTGTTCATTTCGAGTGCATCAAGTTCACTGTTCAAGTGAACAGGGTCTGTGATTTGAGTCAAGGTGGACAAGAAACAGTGAAATATAGGGGCAATGACTAAGTTAGCTATGTTTCCAATTTGTTGAGCTGCATTAGCAACAAACTAATCAAGCCAAGCAGGGGTTTTGGGTTCTCTTGTAGATTGTCGAAGAGGAAAAAGAGATTGAGTGGAGTTATCAGAAAGATGAGATGGATCAGTTTATTTGGCAAGACCACTGGTATTTTCAAAGGATGGATAAAGGATATCATCATCACATGGTTGAGAGGGGATTAATATAGATGATGGTTCAGGGATAGGGTGCATAAAAGTGGATTCAGACTTACAGTGAAATGGAAAAATATTCTCATGAAAGAGAACATCTCGTGAGATAAACATTTAGTTTGTATGTAAGTTTAAGAGTCAGTGGCCTTTCTTATTAGTAGGATAGCCCATAAACACCGTAGGTACAGCTCGTGGTGTGAATTTATCAACTGCCAGCTGAGGGTTACTAGCAAATGCTAAGCAACCAAAGATTTTAAACTGCTCATATGTGGGATCGATGTTCCTCATAGAGACACTCATATGGGGTTTTATTATTAAAAACAGGAGATGTGAGGCAATTGATTATATGGACCGAGATCATAACACACTCCCCCCAGAAAGAAAAGAATGACAGTAGATTGAAAACGAAGGGCTCGGGTAACCTCGAGTATGTGTCTATATTTGCGCTCTACACGAGCGTTTGATTGAGGGAGTCTAACATAGGATGTTTGGTGTATTATGCCATGTTTATTGAAGAAGTGTTTGCATGCCATATCATCAAATTCTAAAGCGTTATCAGATCTGATGATCTTGATTGCTTTATGAAAATGAGTGTGAACATAGTTAAGAAATGTTGCAAGTGTGTGCAATGACTCAGATTTACGTTTTAGTAGGTACACCCATGTATGACGTATATGGTCATCGACTAAGGTCAGGAAGAAACGAAATTTAACCCTAGTGCAAACCTTATACGGACCCTATATATCTATATGCACTAAATCAAATGAATGCACAACATGAGAATTACTTAGAGAGTAAGGTAATTTGGTAAACTTAGACATAGGGCATGTCAAGCAAATTTTGGAAGATTTTGTGTTCGAGGAGAGATTGATACCTGGAATCAGTTTCAATTTAGAGAGGGGAACATGCCCAAGTCTGTGGTGCCATAGCTCCATAGGATCAACTACATTTGGTGTGACAATGGTTGAAGTGTTTCCATCTGCATGTGTAGAAACAGTATTGGCATACAGGACATTAATATTGGGTTTGAGATAGTACAAGCCGTTTCTTGCTTCCCCCACTCCTTTAACTTCATCAATATAATTATCAGTGATAACACAGTGAGTCGTGTTAAAAGACACTTGACAATTGTTATCAGCTAGGAGCTGTTGCACAGATATAAGATTGTGTTTAAATGATGGCACACACATGACCTTTTGCAATTGAAGTCTGATAGAGAGATGCACATTTTCTATGTGAGTAACTACTGCAGTATCACCAGTAGGAAGAGTAATCTGAGTAGATTTTAACAATGGAACATGATCAATAAGAGCACCTAAATTTGGTGTTATATGAGCAGAAGCTCTAGAATTTATAATCCATGAAGTAGTATCAAATGAAGATTTTGTGGCATTGCAAGATATCATCCTGAAAAATGATGATCTATTTCATCATCAGTGTCTGAGTTCTTGCAATTTACCATTAACCGAGGCATTAATTTGGCATATTGAGCCAACTATTGTGGAGTAAAGAGAGCTGAAGTGTCAGGACTGGATTGGTGAGCTGTGGTAGCACCAGCAACAACAATCATGGCTTTGTGAGTTCCTTGTTTTCATTTGCCACTTAACTGGTTTAGGATAAACTTGTTTTGATAGGGCGGTTTAGTAACAACACCCAAATTACTAGGATGTTGAGGATGCTATTTTGGAAAGCAAAGGACAATCCAGCAACGTTCCCCCACTATGACTTTTACCTCCACAAGCTGAACAAATAACAACAGGCCTATCTATTTGGACTCTACTGTTCATAGAAACTAGATCATTATCAATCGTACCCAAATGCAACAACTCGCGTTGTGCTTCTTCTTGCTGCAAAGAAGCTGACACAATTTCAACAGTATGGAGTGGATCTAAGAGTAAGAAATGACTACGCTGAGCTTTCATCTAGGCCATTTAAGAATTGGAATAGTTTGGTCTCATCTTGTTGTAAATTTATAACCTCTAGCAATTTAGTGACCTCGATTGTTGTGGCGTTAACAGCAGGAAAACAGTTTAAGGAATCTATTTCAACCCACAGAGATTTCACTGTAGTGTAATAATCATTAATAGATCTTGAGTTATGTTTTAACTCATATAAATCTTTGTTAATCTTGTACTTGGCCCATTTGTGAGGGTAAAGTGTTTTTCAAGATTTAACCAGATATCTCTTGCAGAGGTCATAAACACAATAGATTTCTTAATAGAGGGTGAAGCATTTTGATTAAGCCAAGCAATTACCAGTTATTTCAGGTCTCCCATAACTCCCCTTGAATGGCATCTGTAGGTTTCTCAGCAGTTCCTTTAACAAATCCAAGTTTGCATTTCGAACCCAGGCTGATTTCCATCGATCTATGGCAGACACGATAATCTGTAGATCCTTGAAATTTCTCCACTTGAATGGAGTTTGACCCATCAGAAGGGTGAATAAATAATGGGTTAACCATATCCTGGTAAGTAAGTCTCCCAGGTGTTGAAGACGCTGACGCCGTCAAAGGATCTCAAAAAAAAATTATTATGAAGATCAAAGAAAAGAGAAGAAGGGTATGCTATACTCCTAATTTGTGATGTCCTACTCCGATACCATGGTAACTAAATGATTATTTTACATCACTAATAGAGAAAGCATAACATTGAAATAGCTTGGGGGAAAAGAATATTATGTCATTCCACTTGATCTTATCAGAATAGTAGCTGTGTATTTTATAGAGAATACTAGAGAACAAATAAGGCTAACAACCTTGCCACATATACATATGCAAGGCAGACAATAATAACGAGAATATAAATTGACAATAATGTACAACCATTTACAAAAGGAAGGGGCTATTCCTTTAATAGTATTCGACCCCATACTCATTTATAAATCATCATGTGTGTCAACTTAGCGACAAAATTGGCCATACAACAACGGTGTGCCGCTCTCCTCCAAAATCAGCGTCCACCCTAAATTCGCCTCAGGCCAATCTTACCACTCCTAGTAAAAACCCTCAACACAAACCCTGGCAAGTTGACGTTGGACCATCGCATCATAATATATCATATCTCCGCAACCTCTCCATCACATCATAATACATCATATCTCAGCAACCTCTCTGTTCACTCTGACTACGATGGCACTTATGACATACTTGTGAGAAACGGTACATTTATCCATATTATTCATACCGGCCGCTCTACTTTATCTTCCTCCCATATTTTTTTCATTTAACTAATATATTCGGTGCATCAAACATATCTCACAATTTTTTATCCGTCTCTCAATTCTCCAAGACTAACAACACTTTCATTCAATTTTTTCCTCATTCTTTTATTTTGAATGATCATGGGGGCATTCTTGGCCCGCGACCAGAATAAAATGATATCTATGGATGACCCGGCTATACAACAACTCAACATGCTTCCATCCATCCCACCACATCTACCTTTGGCGCCACCGGCTTGGTGATCCGTCGAATAATATTCTCAGCAAATTTCCGATTGATATTTCTTTTTCTGCTTCGAGCAAGTCTCATTATGATTCATGTCTTAGTAATAAAAGTCATAGACTTTCTTTTGGCACAAACACTATTCAATGTAGTTGTTCATTTGAAGTTATTTATACTGATGTGTGGGGATGTATGGGGACATGTCCCTTTTTTTCCTTTGATCAATTTAAATATTATGTTATCTTCATTACTGGCGAAATACTTTTGGCTATTTCCCCTGTGTAAAAAATTTGATGTTAGTGTAATTTTCATTTGCTTTAAAAAAATGGATTGAATTTTTTTTCAAGTCCAAATCAAGACAGTATAATCTGACAGTGGCGGTGAATATCAATCCTTCACTAAATATCTCTCTTATGTTGGTATTCAACATTTAAAATCACCACCATGTATTCCTCAACTTGTTGGTACTGCCGAACGCAAACATTGACAGGTCTCAGACTCCTACGTCATGTTTCCCTACCCATGACTTACTGGACATCAGCCTTCAAAATAGCCATTTACCTCATTAATCGTATGCCCCCTGAAGTCCTTAATTATACATCACCTTTTTTTTATGCCCTCTTTCACTTCTTACCCAACTATCACAAACTCCGTGGATGTTTATGTTATCCTTATTTACGTTCATTTGCACCCACCAAACTTCATCCACGCTCAAAACCATGTATCTCTCTTGGCTATTCTATCTCTTATAACTCTTACCTTTGTCATGATCTCGTATCCTGTATCCAAGTCCACGTTTGTAATTGTATCTCGTCATGTGATCTTCTGTGAAAACTCTTTCCCATTCAAGTCCAAGCAACATAACAGTTCTGCGTTTTCAGAACTAACACTATAAAACTGGTTTCCACCATCAAATGACCTCCCCTCATCTGATACCACCTCTTATTCTCCTAACCTTCCAATTTTAGGCCCTTCCTTGTCTATACTTCACCAACCTCCTCATTCTCCTCTCAAACGCTCCAAACACACTGTTCCCGCACACCATTCTCCGGTTGGTTCACCCTTCTCTGAAACACCAAACACATCTACTTCCCCACCTCTCTTTCCAACAACGTCATCACATAATCAGACCCCTCTCTCCAGCTCCTAATCCCATTTCTCTTCCCCAACATAACTCTCGTGTCATTATTACACGCTCCTAAACTGGTAACTTGAAACCTAAACAAATTTTCAATCTTCACACTCGAGCCACTCCTACTCCTCATGTTGAACCTACCACACTTAAACAAGCACTGCAACACCAACATTGGCGGGATGCCTTAAATATTGAATACAATGCCTTGCTCAAAAATAACACATGGACACTGGTTCCACCCTCACCCCACCGAAATATCATCAGATGTAAATGGATTTTTCGTACAAAAACCAACTCTGATGGTTCCATATCTCGCCACAAGGCCCTCCTTGTGGCCAAGGGCTTTCATCCACGGCCTGGAATTGATTTTACTGACACATATAGCCCTGTAATTAAGTCCACTACTATCCGCTTAACCATAGCACTAGTCTTTCTCGCTCCTGAACTCTGCGGCGAGCTGTTAACTTTGGTTGGGATTTGCGGAAACTAGACATTAACAATGCCTTTTTGCAGGGGGATTTATCTGACACCGTGTTTATGGCATAACCCCCTGGTTTCCAACACCCTGAATACCCGCACTATGTTTGCAAGCTTAATAAATCCATATACGGTCTCCATCAAGCACCACGCGTTTGGCATCATGAGTTACGTACTTTTCTTCTCCAGCAACAATTCTTCAATTCCATTTCTGATAGTTCTTTATTCATCCTTAATCAACATTCCACTCTTATTTATGTATTAGTTTATGTCGACGATATTACTGTCACCGACAACAATCCTCAAGCCATCCAGCGAGTTATCAGCATTCTTTCTTTTAAATTCTCCCTCAAAGATCTTGGTCCCCTCCATTATTTTCTCGGTATCGAAGTAACTCCTGCTTCTCAAGGCCTGTTCCTTTCACAACATAAATACATTACTGGAAATTTTGTCCAAATCCAACATGCTTGATGCTAACCTCATGCACACACCCATGTCCAACATAGAGTCCTTAAAACTTCACGGTGGCACTCCCAAAACAGATGCAACCCAATTCCGAAAAATCATTGGTTCTCTTCAGTACTTGTCTCTTACCCGCCCAGATATTTCTTAAGCCATTAACAAACTCTCACAGTTCATGCACTGCCACATTGGACAGCAGCCAAACGTATATTAAGGTACCTGAAAGGCACTTCCCACCATGACATTCACCTCAAAAGAAATTTCAACCCCTCCTTACATGGCTTCTCTGACTGAACTGGTAATCCTGATGAATAATGTAAAGTTTAAACAGCTATATGTAAAGTTTATAATCAATGAATAAGATTAAGTTACTTTCATTATTTTACTCATTCTCCGTAACTTCTTCAGTACCGTTGAGACACATGCAAACAGAGGCATCTATGTAGGTGATCTGAGAGGGAAAGTTCGTCATGGCAAAGGTAAGTACAGTTGGACTAATGGGACAGTTTACATGGGTGATTGGTCCGAAGGAAAAATGGATGGAAAAGGAAAACTTATTTCACCGTCGGGTGAATTTTATGAGGGTGATTTCAAAGAGGAGCTCTGGTAATGGTAAGCGCACTTGGTCAAACAGAACATTTTACGAGGGGGATGGGGACAAAGGAAAAATGACCGTAAAAGGTAAGTTTCTTTGGCCATCATCAGAATCGTATGAGGGAAATTTTAAGGAGAATCTTTTTTATGTAAAAGATAAATACACTTGGGCAAACTGAAAATTTTAATGAGGGTGATTGGGACTAAGAAAAAATGATCATAAAAAGGAAGCTTCTTTGGGCATGAGGTGAATCATATGAGGCAAATTTTAAGGAGAATCTCCGTCATGGAAAGGGTAAACACACTTGGCCATATGGAAAAACTTATGAGGGTTATTGGGACGAAGAAAAAATGACTGGAAAAGGGAAGTTTATTTGGCAATCAGACGCATCATAATAGGGTGATGTCTCCGGGGTTACCTTCATGGTAATGGTACTTAAACATATTCAAATGGCTGTGTTTACAAAGGCTCCTGGAAGTTAAACACTCCGCATGGAATTGTAGCTGTAACTCACACAATGAAGAGGTGAATGTTCCAGGTCGTATATCACGGAAGAGTATATCGTTGGAAGAGAACTGGAGCCTCAGTCATCGCGTTTCAAGCTGCAATACATCATGCCTTCCGTCTCGTACTTTTGATGAAATCCAAATTGAGGTGCAGGATAGTGGGAGGGATTTTGATCAAAGAAAGGATTATGAAAAATAAAGGTCGTTATATAAGTATTAATAAACATCGTCATTAAGGAAGCAAAAACGAAGTCAGGTACATACAAATATGAAGCTCAAAGGTTTCACGTTGCAGTGAACAGGACCTTTACTTTAACCATTGATATTACACACATTTTGCGCATTTTCCTACTTTAATTTACTTTAGTTTTACATTTTCCGATCAAGAAAGTAACTCAATAAATTGTGTCCATTTTATTAGTTATCGAAATGATATTTGTTGATTGTTTTATTATTTGTTTACTGTATATATTATTAATATCAAATGAAAGATTGATTGGAGTTATTTATTATTAACATCGCCCAGTCCATTGTTACTATAAAAAACATTGTAACACTATTCCTGTGAAACACACAACTGGGGACTATGAAAGCAAGAAACTCGTAAGATAGACTAACTTATATTAATCAAAAAATGTCGGATGAAAAAAAAAACTTCTATGTATCAAACAAGAGTATTGTTCTATTCTATTTAGTTTAAGAAATAAGAACTAAATAGAAATGGCTAAAACAGTAAAACATGTGACATACACATCAAATCTAATCTTAAGTCCTTTAAATAATCATATCCAACAATCCAAGTTGATTATAGTTTGGGACGGAGGTAGCATTATTCACCTAAAATATAACAAAAAAATCAAATTTCAGGATGAATGTGATGCATGTCATTATTTTGTCATTACACTTTGTTCTAGATGTTTGTGCACTAACAATGGCATCTATATAGTGTATAAAACATTAAAAACTGTGTAAGCATTTGGCACAAGAATCATGAGAAGAATAAGGTCTGCACATAAACATCAAATATTGCACATAAAATTGATCCATCCTACATAATTGTCTTTACAAGACTTTTATGAAATTAGTTGGCAAATTATTCATTACTAATCCATTAAGCATATAAGATAAAAGATTAAAGACTTTAACAATTTTTACTAATTGATTATAAAAAACTCTGTAACTAATAGCGAAATGTACAACCATTTTCTAGTTAAAGGAAAATGATGAAGGTAAAGAGGGTGCCGCCAATATTCCTGGTTAATGGTTAATCACCGCTGACAACTTACAATGTAACCTCTTGTCCTGAAACCGAAACCGCTATAACTTACAAAGTAAATTCATGTCCTGAAACACAGCATATATAAATTTAATATCAGAACTCTTATTTTTTAAACCAAGATTAATTGATAACCAGCAAAAGGATTCCCAATTCCCAACACCGCCTATATACAATTTTTGAAGATTAGCAATTTTGAAGAGGCAAAAAAACTATATAATGATAATTTAAATATGAGGCAAGGAGATGCATTAAATAACAAAATCCAATTTTAAACTTCTTCTCAATTTTTTGTTGCCTGATTTAAAGCTATAAACAGATTACAAAACTATATTACGATAATTTAGTGTGCATACCTTAATTAGTATGCCCTAAATATCATACTAACAAGGGATGATTAGCTAATAGTTCCAATACCTTTATAGTTTTGTACGGCAAAGTTCCTTGAGTTGTTGGACAAGTTGCAACTACAAATTACGTAAAGCCAAAGAAATGGAAAAATGTGCGAAGTCCAGACTGCAGATACCGTCAGATTTGAAATGGTTATAATTTACAAGAACCTAACATTGCAAGAAACTCCTCAGGTTCTTCCTCTTGTCTTACAATCTGATCACATCCAATATCAAACTCGAACAATTAGTATGTTACAAATATGGCCCAAATTACAAAACGATACATCAAATGATAATACAAAACCATAAGACCATGTCAGGTGTGAAACAAATGCAAACAATGTAAGTTTAAGTGTAAATTCACACAGGTCATTGAAACACAAAAACCTATTATATATCTGAAAGTCAAGATACTACATATAGAGATGTCAGAGTACATCCAGAGATGTGAGATTTAATCTTATTCTTTGATTTACTAGGATTCCATAACTCCAGTTTTTGTCCTCGGATCTAATTACTTTGAAGGTACCAGGAAGACTGATTAATTTACAGTTAATGGCAGGGAAATGATCAGATGATGATAACTGACAATAACAATAGACATCAGATGATGATAACTGACGATCACTTCCTGATTTTTATTCTTTCTGGTTTTACTATAAAAGACACTCTAGTATTGTTAGAGCAGATTATGTTGCTATCTTAACAGAGAATGACTGCTTACAAGATCTACTAAACATAATAATTGTAAACTTTCTCTGAAACTATGTTTAGTTGACTATATATTATATACATGCCCTTCCAAAACATATATATTTTTAGCAATCATCAAAAGAAACATAAAATTTGGTGGTGAGGCTTCAAGCAGATGTTTCACTAATCATACAGGCACTACTTTATTCAGATATCTTGCAATTCTTAACAAGTTACATTTCAAGGTGGTCAATTTGTTTTCCCTCTCTGCCTAACAAAATGAGAATTTCAAAATGTAAGCAAGGAAACAGTAAAATGAGTTGAAATTTTTTACATTAAACCAGATTGATTATATTTAACAAGACCACTCTTGATAAGTGTGTGCAATCATAAAATCATAGCAAGTAGATAAATATGGGTAACAAATGATGTAAAGCAAGGAAACTAACAATATTTTTCACTAATTATTTCTTTTTGTAATTAGAAATCATGTTAATGTAGATTTTTATGTCTTGACTCTATAAAGTATGTAGACTGTTAGGAATATTAGATTTTTAAATAATGTCATTTGTTGGAATAATGTATTCACATTAGAACTTGTCTCCTAGTATAGTTATGCTAGGGGATCACTGTTAAGAAATAAAAATCGTTTACAAGTATACATATCATGCACTGCTAGCAAAATCTCCTAGGTGTTTATTGCACGTTTTCATTTGTTTGCAATAAGGTAATATTAAGTTATCCCTCTCTTTAAATATAGTATATACTTTTAGCAGTGTCATGAGTATATTGGTTCTACCAATTTTCATTCATTGCCATGCATCAACAAACATGCTACCTATGAAGATTACATTAATACCACAGAACATTTATTAACACATTAGCAAGATCAAGTTAATGCAGGATGTACCTTGACGTCAGTGTCATCAGGCAGGCCCATTTGAGTGATAATATCAAGACTAACTTCATTCCAGTTAATCTCTTTAAGCTCACCAATCTCCTGGTCTGCCTTTAGTAGCATCTTCTCATCACCATGACTGATGCATTTTCCTATCCAAATATACAAAACCTTATGCTCTTTTAATTTTCCAACGCCTGAGGCTGGAGCAACAAGGATGACAATATTTTTGGAATCCAAATCAGCTGCACAAAAAGACACAATCTTCTCCAAAGTAGGCCACCTACATACTACCAGTTGAGTTTGCTTTGGACAAGATAAATTTCTGTCCGCCAGTCCAGAGAAGTCAGTTGCGCACTTGGCACCCAATAATTCGTTTCCTAGTCCTTTATCTGACATATTGTCAGATGCAGCTTCTTTTACATTAATTACTCTATATGGATTTACCTGAGACATAGGTTCCACATTTGCATCCTTTTCTCCTTTCAGCACCATTTCCTCATGTTCATCCGGGGAATAATTATCATTTCTCATTACGACACCAACATTTTTACAGGTAACACCACTGGGAGGAGCATCTTTATCTCTTGAATCATCAGTAAGCGTTGGCAACTTGCTACCTCTCCGCTCCGCAATAGAAAGTGGAGGTTTCTTGGATGAATAAGATACTGACTGAGTACTACGGCCTGAGTTAAGATTTACATTCATATATTCAGTGCTTTTAGACATGGATTGAGGAGAAGGTTTACAGGACTGAAGAGATAAATTGGAAAAGGAGGGTGCAAGAGCTAAAGAGTTACCATCTGAAGAGTATTTGAAGCTCCTACTTGAATCTGATGACAAGGACTTTGGAGAAGGACAAGGTTGTGATGAGGAAGACATGGTTGAGGATGAAGAGAAGGAAGTTGATGGTGATGATGACAACACGGATGAAGACAACGAATTTACATGAGAAACTGATGGCTTGGACAAAGAATTTTCTAAACATTTTTTCAACACAGAATCTGGATAGACTCTGGAGAGAGATGATTTTGAAGCTGTGGCAAACTCATTCATGCTTCCAGAGGCGAATTTGCGCCTCAGCATACTCCAACTGCTTTCTCTTACAGGAAGGTGTGTTTCACTGTCAGCGTCAGACGAGGCAAATGGAGGCACAAACCCCCCAACGACTGCTTTCTGGAATATCTCAAATTCAACACTGTATTTACTCACTTCTCGCTCACCTGGAACTATCTTCTTTGATGACTCGATGACATCTACCCCGTTGCTAGATTTATCTATTATAGGAAGGAATTCAGAAAAAGCATCCCAAAAGTACGAAGGTTCTTCTCCTTCCTTTATAGCTGCGATGGACACCTGCAATTTTTCATAACGAACAATCTGGCAAACAGCTCCTCTGGCATCTCTTTCCATAGTGGTTTCACATTTAATACCTATCCAAACATAGATAGCAGATGGTATATGTATAATAAACGCACCCCTAGAATCCAAAGCAGCTGGGGTAGGAGAATTTAGCATTTTTGGCACAAGATGCAAGGGATCATATGGAGAGTGTGAAGCAATTCTGTACATCCTGAGCAACGAACTGGGGCTCAGAGGAAAAGCATGCACCCTTTTCTGGCACTGTAACAACTGACAAGCAAAACCCATATTTGGATCAGTGATACCTCTAGCTGTCTTCACGTACTGAAATGCGTCATCAAAATTTTTCCCTTCTCTCCACATAATGTAAGCAATCACCAATGACGTAGAGCGGGAAACTCCTTGACAGCAATGAACAAAAACATGTCCCTTCTGTTCCCTCACATCTTCAAAATAATCAAATACATCATACAATATGCTAGTAATATCTTCTGAGGGGCTGTCCTGTAACCACAATGTACGATATACAAAATCTGACTTAAAATATTCTGGACAGACAAAACCTACACAATTTAAAATATGAGTGATTCCGTGCTGTTTAAGTATCACCCTATCTTTCGCAACTCCGTCACCCCCAAGATATATGTGCTCCACAACCTTAGAACATTCCTTATCATAGACTGCAATCTTATCTTTTTTCACAAGCCCGCTATTTCTATCTACCTTACTCCGGATAGATGATAAATCAAGCTTCAATCTCTCTCCACCACTACTCAAATCTCTCCCACCAGGAGTACAAGGAAGTGGCCACTCCCCAACATCATCAGACCCAGCTTTTGGCCACTCATCCAAACTTCTACGAGAAATTGCAAGAGGCTGCAACGGTGGCAAAAGCGACCTAGCCTTTCCCTGTGTTCTAGGAGTCAAAGGCACATCAAACCGACAACGCCCACCATTTGGATCCATACCATCTTTCTCACCATTCGGGTCAGGAGGCAACATGGTTCTTGAAGCAGACCACGAAGCCGACCTCCAATACTGTTTTCGAGGTACTGGAGCTGGACAAAGCCCAGAAGAACCACCACGACTGCCACCAGCGCCATCGCTGGCAGCAGGATCATCCTTCCCCAGCATTCGAAAATAACTTCACTAATCAAACTCCCAAAAAACCACACCAGAACTCTATAAACCCCACAAAATATTTCCCCTCTTCACTAAATTAAACAATTGCAGATTACAAAAAACACAAACACTAACACAATCAAACCATACTCACTCAACCAAAAACACACTAAAGCTCAAATCTTGATCTTGCACAAATCAAACCTACAACAAGAACAAACCAACACAACTACTCATCAGTCAATACATTACAAATCAACAACTTACACACACACAAACACAAAATTCATCAAAAGGGGTCAACCCCAAGATCTCAAAACACAAAAAACAAGCAAACCCCACAAAAAATCCAACAAAAAAAAATCCAAGATTTTCACAAAATAACAAACCCAATAAGAAATGAGGCAAGAAAAACATCAGATTTAAACAGAAACAGAGGAAAGACATACCCTTCAAAGCTGTTGATTGAATTGTATGTATAGGTTTGTGTTTGTAAGTATAAAAACTGGAGATTTGAGGGGAAGAAGAGTGTATAAAATTATCTCTCTACAAACTGTCAAGTCATGTGAAAGGACCCCTGCTCATAAATTACATCCAATTTTCTTCAATTTTCGTCAGCAGACTGCTTATTTTGTATGTATATGCCTTTATAATTTCTATATACAAATTTCAGAATTTAACTATCCGTTCTTTAATTTTTACATTTTATTTTTATTTATCTGTCTTTTATAGAACTCCACTGTTATCTTTCTTTAAACTGTGATTTTTTTCCCCAATCTCCTACTTATTACCTAAATTATGCGTGAGTTATTTATGCATAGAACAATTGTTATCTAAATTTATTTTAAAATTGTGAATAATAAAATACATTAAATTAAATATACATTCCTGTTTTTTCTAATATAAAAATTATTTAACATTTCTCTATATAATTAAGATTAAGGGACATCATTGCATACCAAATCGTTAAATTAATGTACAAAATATCATTATTAAATAAATTATTTGCATTTTACTCCCTAGTTCCCTTTTTGGTTGTCACATATCAATTTTTATCGTTCAAATTGATTATTTTTTTACCAAAAATTATATGTTACTCTTACATTATTTTAAAAACTGAAAATTATATATTAAAGTATTTTAAAAGTTCTTTTCAATGATATTTTTTTATCAATTGATACAATGAAAATAAACTCCAGTCAAATTTTGATCAATTTGACTTATACAAATCAAATGTGATAATTAAAAATAAATTGACGGAGTATTAAATAATGCGATTAATGTAACCGATCTTACTAATTTAGCATCTAATCATATAAAAAGAACGATTTTAAAATTACCTTACAACAAATATAAATATTTTGTCTCTAACTTTCTATTAAACAAGTAAGATCCTTTAAGTTGTCCATGTTTAATTTTTTTTTATTTAAAAATTAGAAATATATTGATATTTTTATTTTAACTAGATAATCTAATGTATTTTTTTTTTCAAACTCGAAAAATTAAAAGGTAGTCGAGACACAAGTTGCGCTCCCACCCCTTTTTGAATATAAAAACTTAACCTATGAAAAAGAAAAATACCACTCTTAGCATTATTAGAGTGAATAATGGAAAGAGTCTTGATACGCTAGACAACATCCAACGTTTTCGTGTCTAGTTTCTCAGAAGTAGAGAAGGCAAAGGGGATGAACGAATAACCATGATCAGGGCAAATCCTTGAAAACTTCCTTTTTTTTCTTTTCCACCGCATTTATTTAATTTTGCTTTGATTTTTAGTTTGATTTTGATCATCAAAATCCTAATCTGCCCAAAATTGTATTACAATTTTTTATCATAAAAATTTTTATAACATAATTGGTGCTTCATATACAGGTATGTGGACCCTTTCTAAAATTATAGTAATTACATAACATAATTTATTCATGATTAAAATTCGGTAATAGGTACTAATCGATTTAGGTATCGTTTAGGAATTAATCGGCAAATTGGGAATAAATTGGAATAAAAATTAAATATATTTAAATATTTTAATAATATTTAATAATTTTACCTTATTTATTAAGAAATATATAATTTAATTTATAAATATTAATTAAATTTTAAAAATTAATCGACCAAATATTTTTAAAAAATTAATTTAGAATTAATAGAGAATTTTTTAAAAAATCAAAAAAATTTAGAACACCGCCTATAATACATAAATATATGAGCTCTTCCCAAAATTATTTATTAACAATATTGTGTATGGGGCCATGAGGACAAAAATAGGAAGAATCTTGTGATAACTTTTTTTGAGACCTTACATACCAATTGCAAGTAAAATATTATGTAAAATATTTTAAAATATATTATTTTATGAATTATGTTCTATGAAAATTATTATTTTAATTAAAATCTTAAATATCACGTACGTAGAATATTATAAAATATTTTATTAATACGAATATGTTTATTTTATAAATAATTTATTGAGTTTGCATAACATACATATTTTATTTATTAAACTTAATTGATCTATAACAATTTTTAATGAATTAGTAATATTCGTACAACATATTTTAGAAAAATGGATTTTATAATATTTTGATTGTAGAATATGTGGTGGTCTATACAATTTTGAGAAGAATACCAAAAATATACTGCTTTTGAATTTCAACTGCACAATACCGCTTGGTGAGAGTGTCCGTCCAAAATAACCATAGAAAATGCATTATGGAAAATGCATATTCATCTTTTGCGTTTAAATTTTTAATTGTATGCGCATGACTAACATTGTATAAAAAAAATAAAAAAAATGTGCGTAATAAACACGTGTGATCTTTGTTAATATTTAAAAATCAAATACAAAAATATGTATTTTGTGAATATTTGGGTAGACACTCCCATCAATCTGTATCTAGGACATTTGATTTTAAATAATGGGTATTTTGATTTTTACGATCAAATTGTCTTAATACAATAAATGCATGATGCATCAACATATTATATAGGACTAGATATACAATTCATCTGATCAAAGTGTAATTTGACTTTTGAACATGAATGATGTCAAGAATGAGTCTGATATTCCGGTTATAACTTGTAAACCCGTGCTCCCATTTATACAGTCAACTGCACCACATTTTATACATTCCTTATTCCGGGACAATTTACTCCAAGCATTACTTGGACCACCATAAAAATTTACTTTCCGAGCCACGGGGTAATACATAGGTTTATATAGGATCAGTTTTGTAGCAAAATGTTTACGCAAGTAATGAAGGGCATCACAATGTACCTAGTGAAAAAACTCAACAGGCAAGAAGTTGTGAACCTGGTTTTTTTTTATCGTAGAAATGATTAAAATTGTAAATTTCCATTCAATTATAGAAATTTAAGGTGCCAGGAGCTTCAAGGGAGAATATAGAAGGAAAATGTCCAACCTTTACACTCTTGCCACATCTGGATGGGAACCACAGTCACTTGAACCAAATTCTTGTTTTGTTTGTGTTAATAAAGAAATCAAAATCTGCACCATCGAGCATCATATCGGCATTGCAAGAAATGTCGTGATAGCCCTCCTCCAAGAATTCTCATCCCACTGTTCCTGGGACTGTCATGTTTTGCCCCTACCATTCATGGATCTGATATCTGTTTACTTGAATATTTACTTGAATATCTTTAATACATAGCATAGTTATCAACAAAATGGATTTACCTTGCAGTACTGGTACAATAACTAGACAGAGATTGTGGAAAGAGTAAACATACAGAATATCCTCTAAATTTGTTGAAACCTAAAGTACGGCGTATTAAGCCAAGAGAACTAAGCTCTAAGTTGAACTGCTCTTGTGAGAAAAGGTAGCCAGTATACAAACATGAAGACCATGTATGTACTGTGATTTTATAAAATTTTGTGCAGTTCACAGAATCAAATTTTTACATATTATGACTTCATGATAGTGAATATTTGAGATATAAAAACTAAATAAACTTATTTCAACTGTACAAGATTTTATATGACCAACGCAAAGCAGGGCATTGAGAACTAGACATCTTAATGCAAATAATAACTTATACAGTATATCTGTAAGGCAATTGTTTAGCTGCCAGCAGTATATATACTAGGAACATAGCTTGATGCTTTATTTAGGAGCTCTTCTTTTACCATAAATAAGTTTGCTTTCGTCGTTCTTCCATATCGTCTTCATAAATTGTCATGAGTCTAAAACAAACTGCATATTTACTGCATTATTGGTTTTCAAATAGGAAGCACGAAATGTAACAGAAAAGATATTAACTAGAACCAGTGTGGAGTTGTGGCGCGAAATTCTCTAGTGCACTGTGCTTGTCTGGGATCTTGGTCAATTTATAGGAGTTGCAAAATGCAGATGAGATGGAGGCAGGAGTGCAACATGATCATTGCCTTCCTAATGACCCATTCTGCAAAGTCCATCAATTGGAATCATTTAGTTTTTGCAGGGTCATACAGACAAGGGGCACCGGGTTGTCTTGCATTGTTGTCTCTTATTATTTCTGTTTCAGAATGACGCCCATTTAGTCGAATAAAATTCTAAAAAGAGATTGTACCAATGACCACAAACCCTAGCAAGCTAGAACTATTGCAGATCATTAACGGAATCCTGAAAAACTCAAATTTTCTTCAAGATAAAACAAAATCAGTAACAGAAACTATATTGTCAGGCGCGGCCCTAAAAGTGACAGCTGATGCAATTTAATAAGAGATATAGAGAGATTGTCACTTGTCAGATCTACTAAGTAAAGGCTCAAACACCAATAAACACCATGACATACACCCCAATAATATGAAAGATCACCGCTCTATTGTTTTCTACATAACAATATCTCTCGGTAAAGACTCTCATGAGTAACATTAAATGAAAATTTCTAAAAATGGAGTGCTTACAAGTGTAGCAGTAGAATAAGTATGAGAAAAATTACATAACAGATTTGTCTGAATGTTTGTTCAAGTCATCGCGATAGATTATGTGATAAATTTCAATGGTTCAGCAACCATAATCATTAGTTAATGACATGTTAGTTCGCTACCTCATTCTTCGTCCACAAAGCTAGAAAAAAATACATAATTGATTTATCTCGATAGGTGATCATGTCATTGCGATAGAGAGATATTTGCAAATGATTACGTAATATATTTCAATAATTGAGCAAAGATATCATGACATGTTGATTTTTTACCCCCATTGTTAATCCACAGAGCTAGAAAAGCTACATGACATTCAAGCAATCAAAAAAACACATTTAGATATACTTACTTGTTAACTGTTGAGCGAAATTGTCAACATCTCAAGAAAGTATCCTGCTATTAGTCGCATATCACATCCTTATACAAAATTTTAATATTGATCTTGGAGAAATAATAAATAATATTTTATTTAGAATAATTTAATATTTAGGCAATGAAATTATAAAAAAATTAAAATTTTCATAATCTTACCATTTATAAAATATGGGCTGTATAAGTTTTCAAAGTTTCAAAATTAGTAGTGATGGACTATTTAAACGTAATTATCTTTATTTAATTGTAAAAATACCACGTTTTTGTATTCAAGTGGTGTTCAAAATTCGAAGGAGATTTAATATGTATAATTGCTTAATTTCTTGGGAAATGTCAAATTTTTTTATATTCTTAATATAAGTGGAGATAATAGTGTTGTGCTGTAGAGATTTTTTAGGAGAGAGGAGAAGAGAAGAGACTTGAAGAGAAGAGAAGAGAAGAGAAATAGTAGAAGAAAATAAATCAATTGTGCTCCCGAGTTTGTGGAAAAAAAAGAGAGAAAGTGACCCAAAAAAAGAAGATAATGTGAGAGGAATGAGGATCTTTCCAAATTTTCCCATTTTTGGAAAGAAAGTTTTGGGGAAAAATTATAGAAAATTTTCTATCCGGATCATTTCTCTTCTCTCACCAAAAAAACTCGGGAGCACGCCTAGAAATGAAAATTTTTAAAATTGTCTTTTCATTTTTCTTCTATTCTCTCTATTTTCAAACTCTCGAGTACCGCGGAAAAGAGTTTGGATTTTGAAATAAAAAGGTGAGAAGCAAAAGTTAAAAGTGTTAAATTTAATCAACTTTTCTTTCTATTTCAATAATGATAAAAAAATTAAAAATATGGGCCCGTTTCTAAGTCGGCCCAGGCGGTTACCCCTTTAGACTAGCTTCATAACCGGGCCTGTTTGTCTTTATAACAGGTGTAGTTGAGGGGAGATAGCTCGCAAATAGATATAACTAATTTAAATTCTTATTAGCAACTGTAATTTCAGTTTTTTTTTACGAAATGCTATTTTATTATTCCAAAGACTCATTCGAGATACAAGATTTAATATTAACTGGGATAGATCCCTAGTCAAACACACGATCAGGGTACATATGAGACACATGAGCTAATTCATGTGCCGACATATTTGCAGACCGTTTAATGAAATACAACCTTACGTTGTTTAACTCGCGGACTAAAGTTCTACACTCCATTATCACCTTTCCAAGTCTAGATTGCAGAGATGTAACACTTCTGATCAACTGAATAACTACTAAGCAATCTGACTCAATAGTGATAGTATTCTCCGTCCATTCCTTAGCCCAACTCAATGCTTCTTTAATTGCCAAAATTTCAGCTAAAGTCGGGTTCATTACCTCCGAAAAGCATGTGATTTTAGCCGATAACATATGACATGCATGGTTCCGCACCACCAATCCTATTACAGAAGCTCCCTGGTTCTCAAAGACTGCTGCATCCGCATTGATCTTTACTTCATCTTGTTGTGGCTTTGCTCAGTAGATTACACCATCCCCTGCAATAGGAGGTCGAAGAGGTGCCCCGGTATACCTACCCTGAGCTTCCGTCCACTGTGAAAGATACTCTCAAGCCTTAGCAACATTTCTCATCGAGTTATAGCTTTTATTACTCCACACCAAATCGTTTCTGGCTCTCCAAATAGACCAGCACAAGGTGATGATCTTTGCAGTAACTTGTGTCGGTTGTCCTGACAAGTTCCTCTCCAGCCACTCAGCAAATTATATTGTCTCATTCGTACTAATATTAGGATTATGGATTTGCCAACACAGAGCTGCAGCCTTACATTGCCCCAAACTGTGAAAAACTGATTCAGCTTCCTCATGACAAACCAGATAAATATTGTCGATTTGAACATGCTTAGTCTGCAAGAGCATCTTAGTTGGTAAGTAGTAGGAGATCGCTCGCCAAACTAAATTTAGAGCCTTTGGAGGAGACTTAATCTTCCACAACCTCTTCCAAATGAAATTATTATTAGCTGCATTCCAAGAACCTTTCTGTTCCTATAGAAGCTTGTACGCACTTCTTACTGAATATTGTCCAGAGTTTTCCATCTTCCAGTACAAAGTATCTTTATTCAGATCTTGTTTCACCCTCGTATTTGCAATATAGTGCTGATCTCTTGTGTCAAAAATATATTTAATGATCTCCATATCCCATTCTTTAGTCCCAGTACGAAATAGAGAGGCCACTCTTTGATTTAACAATGATGGTGAATTAGTAGAAATATAAGGATTATCAACATTATTCATCCAAGGTTGTCCAGTGATTTGTATCTCCATGCATGTGCCAATCCTCCAACACGACCCTGAAGAAATCACTTGTCTCGCTTCCATGATACTTCTCCAGATAAAACTAGGACTACTCCACAGCTTTGCTTCCATAAATTCTATGTTGGCAAAGTATTTAGCTTTATAAGTTCGGGCCACCAGACTTTCCGGATTACTAATAAAACACCAGCATTGTTTCCCCAACATCGAAAGGTCTTCCACAACCTCTTACAAATGAAATTGTTATTAGTTGCATTCCACGAACCTTTCTGTTCTTGTAAAAGCTTGTACGCACTTTTTACTGAATACTGTCCAGAGTTTTCCATCTTCCAGTACAAAGTATCTTTATTCAGATCTTGTTTCACCCTCGTGTTTGCAATATAGTGCTGATCTCTTGTGTCAAAAATATCTTTAATGATCTCCATATCCCATTCTTTAGTCCCAGTACGAAACAGAGAGGCCACTCTTTGATTTAATAACGATGGTGAATTAGTAGAAATATAAGGATTATCAACATTATTCATCCAAGGTTGTCCAGTGATTTGTATCTTCATGCATGTGCCAATCCTCCAACACGACCCTGAAGAAATCACTTATCTCGCGTCCATGATACTTTGCCAGATAAAACTAGGACTACTCCCCAGCTTTTCTTCCATAAATTCTATGTTGGCAAAGTATTTAGCTTTATAAGTTCGGGCCACCAGACTTTCTGGATTAGTAATAAAACGCCAACATTGTTTCCTCAACATCGAAAGGTTTACATCTTGTAAGCTTTTAAAACCTAACCCACCAGAATTCTTGTGACGAGACATTCTTTCTCAGGCCATCCATGTGATTTTAGAGTTGTTTTTTTGTGAAGTATTCCAAAAGAACTTTGTCGTTCCATGTCACGAACAAGCTCTAATGGGAGAAGGAAGACATTCATGGCAAAAGAAGGCAAGGTTTGAGCCACCGTTTTAATAAGGATTTCTTTTGCTGGTTTAGACACTTTCTTTTCATTCCAGCTATGGATAATGGCATTGACTTTGTCCTTCAAGTAGCCAAAGATTGTATTCTTGTTCTTGCCTAACAGATTTGGTAAACCCAGGTACTTTGAAGAATTATCTGCTTCAGGAATTTGAAGCACCTGACAGAGCTCCTTCTTGTTATATGAAATAACATTTGCACTAAATAAAGCAGTGGATTTACCTCTATTAACTCGCTGTCCTGAAGCTTTTTCATATGTCGACAATAAATCCAACACCTTCATCGTTTCTTCTGTCTCTGCCTTGTAGTAAACATAGCTATCATCAGCAAATAGCATGTGACTAATGGACGGGGATTTCCTGCAAATTTTTATCCCATGCAACCATTTTGTAGTTTCATACTGCCTAATCAACCCAGTCAGACCTTCAGCACAAATAATGAAGAGGTAAGGAGATAGAGGATCTCCTTGTCGTAGGCCATGACTTGGCTTAATTGGTCCTATTTCGTGCTCGCCATGAATAATGGTATAGTCAACTGTTGACACACATTGTAAAACAAGATGAGTCCACCAACTATCGAAACCCATTTGAAGAAGCATTTCTTGCAGGAACTTCCATTCAATGTGATCGTACGCCTTGGACATATCCAACTTAAGAGCCATAAAACCATCTTTTCCAAATTTCTTCCTTTTCAGATAATGCATGACCTCAAAGGAGATCATGATATTGTCATTAATTAATCCGCCCGGCAAGAAAGCACTCTGAGTGTCTGAGATCACTGAATCCAGCACACACTTGAGACGATTTGTGATTACTTTGGTAATTATTTTCATTACCACATTGTATAAAGCAATAGGTCTCAACTCTGACAGCATAGACGGGTTTCTCTTTTTATGGATAAGAACAATATTAGTAATATTAATACCTTCCATGAGAACCCCTGTTGCAAAATAATCCCTTACCATTTGCACTACCGTCTCACCTAATGTATTCCAATTTTTATGGAAAAAAGCCGGGGTCATGCCATCTGGTCCCGACGCTTTATCTGGATGCATATGAAACACAGCATCTTTCACTTCCTTATCAGTCACAACGCTTAACAGCTCTGAATTATGTTGCTCCGATACATTTTTTGAGATACAGTTTAACACCATCTCACTATGAGTCTGCTCCTCAGTAAATAAGTGTTGAAAATACTCCCTAATCAAATCTTGCAAACCACAATCCCAGTCAACCCAAGCTCCATCTGTATTCTTGAATTTTTGAATATGACTATTGTGTTTCCTTTTTTTACAAGAAGCATGAAAATACCTGGTGTTCTTCTCCCCTACTTGTAACCAGAGTTGTTTAGATCTTTGCCTCCAAAAGATTTCCTTCTGATCGAGCACTAAGAACAGTTGTTGTCTAGTATTCTCAAACTCTGCAACAGACCATGCATCACGTTTACCTCGCAGCAACTTTAGCTTGGCTTTGCAATCCTTGATATGGCTACTAAAAGAACCTGTAATTTCTTTTCCCCATACATTCAAACTCTCTGCACACTTACTCAGTTTTTGAAGAATAGTATTGTCTTCCTCCTCTTCCCAACGATTTTTATAATTTGAGAGCACATTGATTCGGTAAGCCAAGCGTTCTCAAACCGAAATGGCCTTTTCTTATTTTTTCTCAACTGCATTTCCGGACATAACAGCAGCGGGCTATGTTCTGATGGGGAGCCCTGTAAATTGTATACTTTAGCCGTATCGAAAACATTTAACCACTGCGTATTTGCTAACACCCGATCCAGTATGATCTCCATCCAATGATCCGGGTTTCGTCCTTTTTCCCACATAAACTGGTGACCTATTATATCAAGGTCATGAAGATTAGCTTCGTGAAGACAGTCATTAAATCCCTCAATATGATGATTTGGGTATGGAGGACCACTCTTCTTATCTGTTTGAGATGTAACATTGTTGAAATCTCCCATTACACACCAAGGTAGATTCGCTTCATGATGTGTAAAATTATGAACACCATTATCCATGTATGAGAACTCAGGTTGATCCACCCATTCTTGATCAAATGTATTAGAGTACTGGTTGTACTCGTATCCATCATCAAAAGAATTTATTTATCCCATTTGAGCTCTTTGAGAATTATAGATGTTGTACGAGCATTCATAACCATAGTGACCCTGCACACATAAACCAGACAGAAGTTGTAAGTTTTAGGGGCCACTTGTGACATCTCATTGATACTCATTGGACGCATAGTGGGCTCTATAGTATTCAGTGAGGCAATTTCTTGAGTATGTGCCTCGACTAAGGAGGAGAGGTATGCAAACCTATCATCTTCATCCATTACAAACCTGAAAATACTCAACAAAGCCAAGAAAACAGTGAAACTCACCTCGATTGGAACCAAAGTTCCAACGAGACAACAGAAATAATCTAAATAACCAAATTAAAGACCAACAGAAACTAGTTGTCTCCCCAGCAGCGGCGCCAAAAACTTGATGTGTTTATTTTATTCTAACTAACCGCAAGCGCACGGTGACTATTGCTAGTACAAAGTGGCAAGTGGGTCGTATCCACAAGGAGACAGGTTCTATCAATTTTGATTCAGTTACTATCAATTGTTTCAAGGACAAATTGATTATAAAGATTTTAACTAACTAATAAATATGACTAAATTAACACTAATTATTTAGACGCTAAACAAGGAATTAAAAACCTAGGGCAATTAGGTCCACCATGCTCACACAATAATCGGCTTCTAAGCTAAAGTCACTAAAGTGGTCATACAACTAGAGTTTATCAATCTATCTCGAGTATTAACACTCTCGAAATATGCTTACACATTAACAACTTTTGTTAGTTCAATTAATCATGCAATTAAAGCAATGTTAATCTCTCCCAAGCATTAACGCTCTCAGAAATCCAATGATGATCCCGCTCTCAAATTCAATTCTGCTAATCGTATGTGTACCTCTAGTGAGTAAAATCTCCCGATCTATTACTCCTATTGCATTCAATTCATTCATGATATCGTCCGATTACAGAAATTAATAATAAAACATAATCAATTAGAATTAACCATAATAAATCGACCTACTGTGAAAATCATGCTCGTATTATCATGCAAACATGGCTTCCCCTTAATGCCCTAGAAACGACTACTCGCTAATAATTACACAAGTAAAAAAAACTAAGACAATAAAGAAGCATAATTAAATTAATACGAATACGTATGAAAATCAGATAAGAAAGCCTGTAATATTCAATCTTGTCACGAGACCAAAATCCATGGCTTCTTCTCTGTATATAAAACCCTAATTATTCCTACTCTACAATAATACGTATCTCTAATATGTCTCTATTATTAGTAAAATCTGATCTCTTCTAATAATAGAGGTGTTTTATTATTTTAATCAAATTTCAAGTCAAAGTTCTAGACCGAATAGGATTCTGTAATAAAATTTCATAGCTGTCTGTTCACTGCAGTTTCTGGGCTGCTCCAGCTGCATTCTCCTTACTGGACCATCTCTGAAATAAAGAGAATTATGTGGGTTTCGCGTGGACTGTAAGATCATCAGAAACGGACTTCTGGATCTCTAGATACGGCCCAAACAGTATTTACAGCCCGTGTAGTCCAATATTACGAATTTTCTTCTATTTTCACTCCAAAATAGGACTTTTTGCTCCAAATCCTTCCAAGTCAAGGATTCTTTATTTCCTATAATAAAATATTAATATCTATTAAATAAATATCCAAATCAATGTAAAATATAATAAATATGAGGATAAAATCATATATAATATATATAAAAATATACTCTATCACATCACGAGATAAGTTCTTTAAAAGCTCCCACGTTTTAAACCTGTGTGTCCTTGCAGGCTCTCCATAGATACCTGTCAAACGTCAGCTTTTTGATCCCGACCCGTATATAGAAATATCAATGTGGGAACGAGAAAAACTTAACAGGTTCACAGCCTCTGCATTTTTCCAGAATAGAGCAATTCCTCCACTTTTCCCTTAAGGCTCAACAACAATAAAACCTTCAAAACCTAACTTACTATATAGCTTTTCCATTTTCTCATAACGACTTATAGTTTCACAATGAAAGACAAATGACGGCTTCTCACTACGGGTTACTTCTTGAAGGAACTGGATCTTTCCAGGTGAACCCAGGCCCTGGCAGTTCCAAGCTAGTGCATTCATGATGACCGGCGGGTCTGCGAAGCAGCACCCGCCAATAATCCGTTTTTTGGCTCAGTGCAATCTGTCATCAGTATCTCAATACTCGTGTCGTGGGCCTGTTTGTAAGTGTAACAGTATTGTCGACAAGGTCCATTCTACGTCATTTTGAGTCCAAAATATTTAACTCAGCAGTATCTGGCCCATTAGTGCTTCCCTCCAAACTTAAACTTGAATTTTGAATGAATACCTGAGTAGGGATATTATGATTTATCTTCCCCGACATTTCAGTGATTTCACCTTCCATTTCTCCCTGAGTTGTCTTATTTCTTTGTGAACTGTATCCTGAATTGGCGTTAGTTTGTTAAACCAACGCATCTTTTACGGGATTGTGTGTATCTGCAGTTACATCGCCTCTCCCCCCAGAATTATTCGCCTGAGAAGCACCACCACTACGAAGCCACTTTGATCCCATCGTATGGGTTTTCCTCCTTGAATCTGCACAAAGCCAGGCTCCATATGATTTCTCGATTTTCTCCATTGGATTATCAAAAACTCTGTCACAAAACCTTTCACTATGACCGATCATTTCACAAATGAAACAAAAGGTGGGAATAGCTTCATACTGGAAATTAACCCAACACCATTCCTTTTCTGATTTCCTGAGCTTCATTCTCCGTTTAATAAGGTTATTCAGTGACAAAGTTACTCGAATCCTTAGGTACTCTCTCCAGACTCCCACAAAATTATTGGGATCTCCATCAACATATGTACCAATGTAGTTACCAATATCAGTAACAACTCGTTGTTACATGAATCCTGAAGACAAACCGTGTAGTTGAACCCATAAATCAATCTTATTAATCTCCAGTGTTCTAGGGTTGTCTCCATCTTTTAATCGTTCCATTACCAGATGAAAACGGCCAAAGGACCAGAGGCTTCCTTCCATGACTCTCCTGATATCCATTTCATGATAGAACTGGAAAAGAAACCTCTTATAATCCATTTTTTTAACATACAATCCTCTTCCCGGACGCCATAAAGATACCATCTTATGCTGCATGGCTTGGAAATCTATATGAGAGTCAGTAAGAAAACGTCCAACCAGACACCACCTTGTATCGATCTCGCTTAATCCATCGTTTGTATTTTCATAGCAGAGCCCACTCTGTTCCTCCTCCTCTATTTGGACCGCGGCAAAAGCCTCCTCCATTTCTTGCATGTATGTTTGTTTATCCATTGAGAAGACAAAGAGTACGACGAATGAACAATGTAATCAACACAATAACTTGACCAAAATAAACGAAGAGATTATAATCTCACAGAGTCTAACATGTCAGATGACAAGACTTCTTTTACTTGATTTTAATTTTGATAGAAAGGAATCACATACATAACCAAATTAAAAAGAGAAAAAAAATACAATTAAGCTTTAAGAAATTGGAAACTTACATACAGCGCTGTAAACAGAGAAACTGAGACCAAAAAGGCAAATCAACACTCAATTAGATCCAAAAATCTCGTAAATTAGATCAATTTAGTGGTTGAGTTCGTTTAAAAAGAGTGTTTAAGGTGTTTTTGTATCGGGATTTTCGGGTTTAATAGAGGAAAATTAAGAGAAGGGGCTCCGGGTGAGTTTAATTGATGGAGAGTTTATCAACTGGAATTCTTCGATTAGATCGGTTTGTGTTTTATTGAAGGTGAGAGAGTAGGGAGTTTGTTTTAAGAAGAAGAGGGATTGTTTATTGATTTGTTGGCGGCGATTTCTCTGTTGTTAGCGAAGAGAGGCCGAACTGCAATCAGTTTTAGTGCTATTATATATCAGCAAGTCATCCCTAGTCATTTCATCAGTTAAACACATGCATACTGTTTTTTTCAAATTAAACAAACATACATTAAAAGCTTGAATATATACACAAGTGTGCGCGCGCACGCGCGAACAACTAACCATGTAACCATGTTTGCTGATCAAGTAATCTGTCTCTAAACTTCCTGATACTTGAATGTTGAATCTACCATTCCCTAGTCATTTCATCAGTTAAACACATGCATACTATTTTTTTCAAATTAAACAAACATACATTAAAAGTTTAAATATATACACAAGTGTTTGTGCGCGGGCGCGAACAACTAACCATGTAACCATGTTTGCTGATCAAGTTATTTGTCTCTAAACTTCTTGATACTTGAATGTTGAATCTACCATTTCCTGGTCATTTCATCAGTTAAACACATGCATAATGTTTTTTTCAAATTAAACAAACATACATTAAAAGCTTGAATATATACACAAGTGTGTGTGCGCGCGCGCGAACAACTAACCATGTAACCATGTTTGCTGATCAAGTTATATGTCCCAAAACTTCTTGATACTTGAATGTTGAATCTACCATTCCCTAGTCATTTCATCAGTTAAACAAATGCATACTGTTTTTTTTCAAATTAAACAAACATACATTAAAAGCTTGAATATATACACAAGTGTGTGTGCGCGCGCGCGAACAACTAACCATGTAACCATGTTTGCTGATCAAGTTATCTGTCTCTAAACTTCTTGATACTTGAATGTTGAATCTACCATTCCCCGGTCATTTCATCAGTTAAACACATGCATACTGTTTTTTTCAAATTAAACAAACATACATTAAAAGCTTGAATATATGCGCAAGTGTGTGTACGCGCGCGCGCGAACAACTAACCATGTAACCATGTTTGCTGATCAAGTTATCTCTCTCTAAACTTCTTGATACTTGAATGTTGAATCTACCATTCCCTAGTCATTTCATTAGTTAAACACATGCATACTGTTTTTTTTTCAAATTAAACAAACATACATTAAAAGCTTGAATATATGCACACACAGTGTGTGTACGCGCGCGCGCGAACAACCACGTAACTATGTTTGCTGATCAAGTTATCTCTCTCTAAACTTCTTGATACTTGAATGTTGAATCTACCATTCCCGAGTCATTCCATCAGTTAAACACATGCATACTTTTTTTTCAAATTAAACAAACATACATTAAAAGCTTGAATATATGTGCGCGCGCGCGAACAACTAACCATATAATTATGTTTGCTGATCAAGTTATCTGTGTTTTAAACTTCTTGATACTTGAATGTTGAATCTACCATTATACATTATATGCTGTTTAACTAGTCTGCTATCTATTATACAATAAAAAAACCCACAAAACAAAAAAAAATCTTTTTAAGAACTTCTTGCTGGTTTCCTACAGGGTAAAGTGGTTTTATATGTAAAATATTTGCTCCGACAGTTTCGAGGGGAAAAAACGTTGAATTCACTAGCATTAGGATTCTAAAATATTTTAAAAAAATGTAATCTGCCATTGATCATCAAAGTACATGAGCATTCGCGGAAAGAGTGGAATGCAGTAATTTGAACCTACTAATCATTTGTGCAATTGAGAGATTTGATCTAAACGTTTATATTTTAAAGACTGCAATAGAGACGACAATCGTTATTAACATTGCTCAAACAGAAATTGCAGAGTTCGTTATTATTTCTATATATCTATGTGTATGAGGCAATCGTATTGTCAAGTATGTATACATAATGTGTCTACATGCCAACTCTGTAAGACTGTAACTCACCTTGTTAATATGTTATCACAGACAATAGTTTCTGCAGACTCCTTTCTTTTACTTATGATCAGTATCAAGCATAGTACAGACTCGATTTAAATGGTCAAAACTTGACCATCCCAGATAGGGGAAATGTAATGCTCAGAAAACACATACTTTGGTATATATGATGAAAATGTCGTCTGCATTCTTACAAACAACAGCAACAACATACCAACCATGGCAAAAGGACATAACAGATGTAACCCCACTACTTGCACAACAGAGAGCAGCAGTCACTTTTAACTGATACACCAACCACAAGCTGGAACTCAAAACATTAACTTATATGTACAATGCAACTTAAGACATGCTACAAAGCACAGCTAATAGGTCATAACGATCTATTGCTTGTAGCATGATCCTGGACCAGTTGGAGCACGCCGGGCATAGAAATTTGTTGCTGGAGCAGCTTGAACACCCCGTCTACTTAGGAGACACCTAAAGTATTCATACCTGGATAACACAGTCGATGTAGTATTTCGCACAGATGTGGACTCCGGGTTGCTCCACAAACGCTCTGAAGGGTACACCGCAAACAAGAGCAGAAAAACAAGAGCAAAGGTAAGCATGCAAAAGACAAAAATCATATAATTAAAACAATATAAGGATAAAACTAGGATTAATCAACATTTCAACACAAACCACCATCCTTGGGCTTTTCTGTGGCTGAGAGAACATGTAATGGATCGCAATCCATAGAAAGAAAAGATAGAAATTTCTCATAACAATTATTCAAATCAATAATCTCTTTTTCTATTAATATGTGGCCATATCTATATAGGATACCAAGACTCCTAGTAAAATCATGTAAAGGAGCAAGGCCCGTAGATAGTTTGAGCTTATTCAAACCTAAATAAATAAAAAAATATGCATATAGATTGAAACATACATTTAGATCGAACAGTGATTAATACTTGGGCCCCAAGTAAAAATTAAATTAAAACATCAAATTAAACTCCTTGGGCACACTAGGAGTCCTGAGGAGATGTT
This sequence comes from Apium graveolens, assembly GCF_009905375.1. Classification (NCBI taxonomy): domain Eukaryota; kingdom Viridiplantae; phylum Streptophyta; class Magnoliopsida; order Apiales; family Apiaceae; genus Apium; species Apium graveolens. The sequence goes on along the minus strand of NC_133656.1, from coordinate 159,960,572 downwards.
AGACAGAATAATTTACTTCAGTACAACAATAATATAATTAAAGTACTAGCTCCAAACTCAGATTAATTTTCCTTTATAAAAACAGTTCAAAAGACTCGATAACATTATAAAATAAGTGCCAAATTGATAGCATTATAGCCGTACCTGCAGCTGCTGCTGCTCTGGGCCATATGGTTTGCTGAACGTTAGAGGTATCTACTGTCTCGCTCCACATGCAAACTTCTCCACCAAGAACAAGTTCTTGCTTAGAAGCATCTGTTATTCCTTCTATTGGATCAGCATTATAAAATTCATACCAAGGAATATCCAAGTGGTCAAGATACCAGACGCCCTGATTGCTGTAAATGCATTTAAACCCTTTTGCAACAGCCTTTGGACAAACACCTGGACCCAGCCTGTCATGACAATACCATTAATGCTAAAACCAAGATGGGCTTGACTCAATTAACTAAAAAATTGCAGTTTGGCAACCGGTTAGCTCACCAGTTGTGTACCACGGTTTGAGGATCGAGTTTATCTGAGAATGTATTGAAGGTCTCTTCCCTAAAACAATTATAATTTATGTCAGGCCAATCTACAGAATTGATTAAAATACTGTGGATAGCAAATGCATATTTAGGAGCATATACTTAAGATATCCCCCTTGAAGTTCAACAGAGCATATAAATTACAGCTCATGTGTGCGCATGTGCATGCAGGCCCAGACACAAATGGTGACTAAAACCTGATTATGAAAACAAAAATGATCTCCTGGGATTTTGTTTTACATATAACATAAAATGCACCTACTTAACGATCCCAATTCCCATCGAGGTATGTGCTTTGGATGAAGTGAAGGCTTACCAGTTGACAGGGATCCAACCCTTTGATATTGCTAGTTTTTGAGCTCGGAGCACAAAATATTGATATGCTTCTTTAGTAGTCATGTGATGATCATGAAGCCTGCATATAGGATTTCGAGGTATTATGTAGTGGAAGAAGCAAGACATGCACTATACGCATTAAAACAGAATCACAGAAACTCAAAAAAGCTATAGAAGTCTTAAATACTAATCTCGTATATCACATTTATGCGGAATAGACTAATCCAGCTGTTCTAAATTAAAAAAAAAAAACAGTTTCAAGTTTTGTATGTCACTTTGATTCTTTTAATCCAAAGTGATACATCTTCTTCAAGTTTTGGTTAGTGCTTAAATAAATATTGTAAACGTATTTATACAAGTTGCAGTTTCAAATAAATCACTTCAACTGAAATTTAAAAGTCCCAGTAATTGACTTGGACAGAGATAGGTCATCTATATAGAGTCACTTTAGAGGGTCATCTATACACTGATAGTAATATAAGTACAAAAGTACAAACGTACCACTGCTTCACATGTGGAGTAGAGTTCCAACAATCTGCAAATTAAAAGTTCAAACAATTGAAATTTAGTAGTATACTGGAATGTATCAAAAGTAGTATGTATCTATGTGATGACAAATTGATAAAAAAAATGAAGTAGCTTAGGGAGAGACGGGGGACGCTCGAGATTTAAACCAAACTAGCAATACTTTCAAAGAGAAGAAGTGCAAATTCTATGCTCTTAAGAATTAAAAAGAGTTCAAGTTTTACAGAAGATTTGTCATATTTAATTCAATTTTATTTTTCTAATGCTCCGGCCGCTACTTAATTTATCAAATCACAGTACACTGAATTCATGACCTTGCATCCCAATGGGATGATAAATATTAAATCACATCTATAAGATATATTTCCACTAAAAAATACAATAATATGAAGACATTAAGCATCACTGCTCATTTGATATATATGATTATTCTGTCAGAGATTTACACCAAAGATGAAAAACTTTTTGTGTCCAATTTTAACGTGAAATTTCAGTTGGGAAGCAAATATATCACTCGTAAAGGAAGAAACAGTGTAAATAATATTTTTATTACAAGAAATTGTCCTCTAATTTCGATCAATAAATGCGGTAAAACAGCACAAACCGATCACCCTGCTATATTTAGAAAAGGGAAAACAATGCTGATGTAATTTTATCAGCCGTGCCAATAATTTACATGATTCTTTTAGCGGTGACCCAATTAGTAACAATCCTATATTCCCATACCAATCTTCATACAGAGGCCTGACTAAAGTTGGGTAAGAAGGTTGTGTCATATAGAAAAATCCAGGAAGATAAAATCAAGAAAACAGTAAATAGCAGCACAGGTGAACTAACAGCATGTCATTTACTTAGAGATTCTTTTATAATGCAAAAAAATATATTTTTAGATGTTCTAAACCAATATTTCTAAAGAGGACCAAATTAGAGCAAGAGAAACATGTCACATTCAGATCTATGATGGAGGAAAAAGCAAAAGACAGAGCAGCCGCACATATGAGCTCTCTGCTCTTAGTCTCTTTATATATTTGAAAGTGATTTACCATCCTTTTCGAGTCAAATTACACATTGTAATCTCTGTGTCAACATTTTTAGCTTCCTCTAGGTTTGAATTCAATGTTAGCTTGCACTTAAGATCATTTCCATATAATATTGCTTTAATTAGGAAGAGTATATAACTCAGTGAATAAAGTATAAGAAAGAGTGTCAACCTGTATTAACTTCATCCCCGCCCAAGTGGAAGAGACCAAACGGGAATATTTTTCTCATATCTGAAAATAAATTTATAAGAAATCAAGAACAGCGTTGACAAGATAATCAATAATCATGGAACTTTCAGATTTATTTTAATTTAATTGAATCAATATTGAAATGGGGACTAGAGTCATTTTTTAAACTAACTACTAAAAACTGAATACGAAGGTTGAAGCTGTTACTCTTGTGACCAATGATTCTTATGAAATTGTAACTTGGGAACATGCGCTATGTATGCATATGATACTTGTTATTGGAAATGATTTTCAGGTCTATAATGACTTATATTAAGCAGCTCGTAATCAATGAAAACTATGAAATCCTGGCAGCTACTTCAGATTGATGTCAAGGTCGTGCATTTAATATAGCAATTTGATTCGTTCAGGGGAAATTGGGAGATCTTATGACCATGCATATAGAATTGAAAAGCTCATTGAATGGAGCATTACTAAAAAGAAGCTGTGAGAACAATCTGAAAAATCAGCAAGTAAAGAAATAGCCTTATAATGAACGCCATATACGGAAACATATAGACAAACTTTAACCTGTTAAAATTCCAGAAACCACATCAAAAGTAGAGTTCTTGGACACATCAAGGGGTTCTCTACACGAAGGTGAGGGCCAAAGATTGGGATATCCAACACCCCTGTACATAATGCATACAAGAGGTTAAAACTTCTTACTTACACAATGTGGAATTAAGTTAAACTTGTAAAACTATGATAGAAATATTGAAGGAAAGAACACAATGCTGCCCGCAGAAATAGCCTACAATTTACTTTCATTAGTGGCTTTTTTGAGTAGGGCATGTGACTACTTGAAATCATATTCATCTGGTGAAGTAAATCTCAGTGACAGCAACAGCCTTACAAACATAGATTACAAATTGGTTTACCAGGAAAGCATACCAACATTATTTTTTTTTAAAATGCTGACTTGTTTGATGTGCTTCAGTTAAAATGATTTAATTATAAATTCATAAACATCATTTTAGGAAGAAATCATTCAGCTATTTCTGGTGTCATTCAGCCCACTGAGAAAAAGTTATAAACAGACTTTAGAGAGGGGAACTTGAAATAGTGAATGATCAAGCTTGTACTGAAAGATGGTCTTACCATGATTCAGCATGACCGGGAACATCTATTTCTGCCATAACATTGATACCTAAGAAGATAATAGAACCGTGAGGATGAGAAGTTGGAGAAGTTAACCCTTAAAAAAGCGTTATTAAAAACTTATACCTCTCGCCTTTGCATAGCTTCACGTGATAAAAAATCAATAGGAGGGGGAACAAAAACTCAATTAGCATCTTTAAATTGAGTGACAAAAAACAAACGAAGAAACCAGTGCACTGAAAACTTTGAACAGTTTAACATGAAAAACAATTAAACCTCACAGTTTGAACAAAGCTGAAGTAGGAAGCAGAATCTTACCTAACTATTTCATTAGCGTCTTCAACAGTGTAACGCTCCCACTTTGTATATGCCCCTTTCCACAAATTCGGATATGTAGGTACTTCTAGAGGAAATGACTCCTCATCTATGATGTGCCAATGAAGAACATTCTACTGGTTGCAATGCTTAATATTATTCAACCATAAATAACATTCAATAAAAGATAAAAAGCAACATATCTTACTAGTTTAGCATATGACATAGATTCAATGACATGCTTGATGATATCAACTGGCAAATAGTGCCTTGAAGTATCTGCAAGAAAGTGAGGGAATTGTCAAAAAAATAAAATGAAAAAAGAAAATTCAATATTTATCTTATAAAGAGATGCTCACCCAGCATAAGTCCACGATATACAAACTTAGGTTTGTCTGAGATGTACCAAGGCGCTTTATACACTTGAACAGTTTTAGTCTCGTAATTAAAATCACACAGTTGGCTAAATGTCTGCATTGACAAATTAAAGCGAACAGATAATAAAATGAGTAAAGGAGCTAAACTTTGTTAGTTTAGAAATGTAGAGTTTCTATAAGTGGAGCAAACAGGATATATTCAATAAATGTACGCCTGTGAAACTAAAAAAATGGCATATAATGTTAGACCACTTCCATAAGACCATAGATATAAAGCTACACATGAAAAAATTGTCCCCCAGGTCAAAATTCACGTTGGTTTTTCTGGAATAGTTTGGATGTTTTGTTTACTAAAACAGTTATCTAACAATAATGTAAAAACGAAGACAATCTATAAGGTAAAAAACAAATATTATCTATTCAATGCAAGAACTGCTAATGCTATAAATCAAGTGTAAAGCCAAAATTCAGAACTTACAAATATCCACATATAAGTTTGTTTCTTCGACACAGATGGATTAAAGTCTCATCAATGAACTTGTATCATAATTAAAACTCTCTTACATGCGGGAGGGGGGCCAAAGCCTTGTCAACTGTAATGTAGTAAATTTGCTAAATCTTAAGTTTAATTTTGATTTGAGTTTATTTACTTTCTTCATGATTGCGAAAGTGCTTTAAATGCCGACAAAAAGAGTTCTTTCTAAGTTTCAAATATTAATAAAAGCGTTACACCTAATAGCATTTCAGAGTCATGCAGTACTGTAGTACAGAAAATCAAACAGTACTATATGCGGACAGGTAGGAGGATCTTTAAATGTGCATAAACCAAAAAAAAATCATAAGGACCAGGCGATAGATAAGATAAAGTATATTTCAGCACACCAAAAATAAACATATATACACTAGTCCTTCAGATGCCACTAATATTTATCATACTAAACATATATACCTCCATTCCACGCAATGCACCATAGACAGTGTTTGCCTGCAATTAACAAGCATGAATTCAGAAACAGCGCCGTCATATAACATTAAGACATACAATAGTTTTGAATCCAATAACTAGCAAGATTGCCACCATGTCATGTTAATTGTGAACAAAAAGTTAAATGAATTCTTAATGATCTCAGAACCATTCCTTATAAAACAATCTGCGAGCAAACCTTGAGTTTCAAATCCGCACATGATATAAACAAAGTCATAATCAGCTAAAAACAGCATCATTACCATTATTCATTTATTAATTAATCACTATAAATCCATTACATATACTATACCTAAGTTACCATTAAACACTTTTTAAGTTTTAACCTAATAACATATCAAAATGTACATTCAACACTTCGAATATATAAAACACATCAAACTATTACCAAGTACAACACTTACTAAAGTATCCACATTAAACACTTTCAACCTAATAACACATCACAATTCACAATACACACTAAGAACTTCGAAAACATAAAACGCAAATAATATTACCGAGTCCAACACGTCTCCAACTATCCACATTAAACATTTCCAACTTACAAACACACCACAACACAAATTCACTGATCACAAATTTACCTCAATTGTAACCTCTCCAACAATCGCATATCCATTCCCTTTCCCCAACAACAACGAATAACTCTCATCCACGCCAAGCCGCAGCTAAAAACTCCACAAAAACATGAAAAAATCAAATAAAAAACCAAAAAACATAAAAAAAAAAAACACAAAATAACAATCCTAACCTCCTGATCATCAGAATGGACAACAACACTAATCCTCCTAATATCATACGCCACATTTCTCAACTTAGTCTCATGCTTAAATATAATTTTTCGATATCTAACGAAAGCATCGTTAAGAATAACAGAATTGCCTCCGTTTCCGGAGACGGTTAACGAAAGATCGGGATCAATTGAGAGAGTTTGGTTACCGAATGTGAAATTTGAAGGCAAAGGCCATAGATATACAGGAGAGTTTGAATTGGAGTTGAAATCGTTAGAATCGCTGGGAATAGAGATGGAAGAAGGGAGGGTTCTGGAATTTACTAGAAGGATTGAGTAGAAAATGAAGAGCAGAGATGTTTGTTTTCTAGGGTTTGACATGTTGAGAGTTGAGAGTGAGTGGACTTTGTGAACAAGTGAAGAGGTAGGGAATGATTAGTTTTTAGTTGTAGTGTAGCTTGGCCGCTTGGGTAGTTCAGTGTTCATTGTCAGGATTATGGGTTAGGATAATTAGTCTTTGTTACTTCTTGGTCACCAAACTTTGAATTGAAGTCATGTTTGATGATTAGAGTTTATTTTTAGTTGGTTTACACCTTACTTCCCAAAAGTGAACGGAGCTAGGGGCGATCGCGGTCTGATTTGGTTCGTTTTTTTTGTTAAACCAAAACCAAATCACGTAATTGTTGTTTTGAAAAAAATCAAAATAACCTGAATCTCGTAACCTAATAAAATCAAACCACTCGATCGGTTTTATTCGGTTCGGTTTAGTGTATTTTGGCGATTTACGATAATTCTTAATAGTAAACTCGAGAAATAAAGTAACATTTATTCTTTCTTTATTTTAACAAAGCAACGTTTCTTTTTTTTAAACTTTCCTTCTTACAATTTACATAATTAATAATATATTTATGTATTTTTTCATATAAAGTATATCACTCGTATTAGTTGCAAATGACTAACGTCTAATAACATGTTGATCAATTAATTGCAATAATAAATGTTCAACGTAAAAAAAAGTATTCAACATTATTTTTACAGGAAAGTAATTGACAATATATTAAAAAGAATGATAATTTCGTGATTATTTGATGAGATTTAGCTCGAATTTAGTTATTGATTATAGGATAGAATTGTTTTACGTTATATAATCATAAATGTAAAATTGTGTGTGTGTGTATGTATTGATGCAGTTTGGATCGGAATCAGGTTGAGTTAATGTCAAATCAAAATTAACTCATAATCCGCGGATTTTTAAAATAGTTGAACCGTAACCACAAACCACATTCCGGTTCGGTTTGGGTCGGTTAAATATCGGTTCAGTTTATGTGGATTATGCTGTTTAACCCGAACCGCGATCACCCCAAAATGGAGGATAATTAAACTAGTTTCATCTTCCTTTTAAATTTAACATACTTTATTTTAAAAAATTTACCTCAAAAGTGGAGCGTAAATATTTTAATTCCTTTTCACTTACTTCTCTTTTAAAAACTCAGTAGCAGTGCATTAATCATTCATATATGTATGACTATATATTTTAACTATCTATATGATAATATTAAGCAATAGACTCGAACGTGGTTTTGACTTTTGGTTAAGAAACTAAAAGATTTGTAATAAAAGTCTAAATTATTTTATTATAATTGTTATGTTCTAAAAAATATCGATATCATTTTTGTATTATTATATGGAGGCTTTGCGAATAAATGTTCGTTCGATTATCTGATTTCAGTATTATCGGACATGTTAGACTTGTTACACCACTTTCATGTAATAAATATTATAAATGTGGATAAAAATATAAAAAGTTTGTTTATCCTAACATATCAATTGTGAATGTTGGTCAGTTTTATATAGGTTATTTTGAATATGCATGATAAGGATATGTCGAGAACAATACCGGAGTCTTCTTTATTGGAGGGTTGTATATGAAGGACTAAACTTGCGTTCCTTAAATCAATATGTCTAATAAATAAAATGACATTTATTTTACTTGTTAAATACCTCACCATATGTTGTCCTGAACGTGCTCGATTGGTGAATGAACATCTTCTCACATATTGACCCTTCTTCCCCGATTGTGTATTATTTATGACAAACTTCATTTAAGCCATCTTGAATAAGTCCGACATGTGGGGAATTTGCATATTTATCGATAGCATCATTCATAGTCTTGAGTGGACCAGATAAGTGTATGACTTGCATGTTAAATTTTTAACATAAATTATCTTTAGCGAACTTGGCTAATGAAGGATCACCATATTATTAATTATTGAAAATCTCTGTGTGAGAATACTTATAAATTATCGTAATCAATATATCCTACTCTTCTTTCGGCAGTTGCATTTCAATTAGGAGACGGGGTAAGGATTATGGAGAACTAACCATATTCCCTCCGATAACCAGTGGAATTTTTATGATTCGAGAACAGTGACAATGCCAACTTATAAGAATTTCGTGTAAATAGGTAGTTTTTCCCGGTGATGGTAATGATAATATGGTAAGTATATATTGACTCTAAAGAATGAGAACATTTATCAGTCTACTGACACATCTCAGAAAGATTGGTTACATTTGGTTATATCTAAGAAATTTCTTGTAGGCGGGTTTACCGATCAGTCGGGCGAGCTTTAGATCACAATAATGGTAAATTGATTTATTGACCATTAAGAACTATGTCAAATTTGTTTTGCCATAAAAAAAAAAAATATATATATATATATATATATTGTATTGAACTAATCAATTCATAACTATTAAACGAAAAAACACACTCTGGAATCTTGAATTTACTTTTTTACTATATTATCTCTACCAACACTAGTCGCTATCAAACTATCGTTCAATCACTCTACAATCGTCAACCACCGTCGAATCATCATTTCCGATACTTTAAATCTTGTTAACACGAAATTCCTTCAATAACATCTACTTATAAGTGGGCGATATAAATAAACCGAATATATGTTTTAAAAAAATCTGCTAACTAAACTACATAAAAAAAATACTTCAGAGGTTAGATCTTGATTTTTTTGTAACCAATTCATTTTGATGATTATTAGAGCAACCTAGCGGGGTTCCCTATTTTAAACTCCTAAAATATATTAAATTAATGATTACCTAAAATATATGGGGTCAAAAAGTTATTTCGCTTAACTAGCATTCCTTATATTTGTTCACAATATTTTAAAATTAATATTTAATCTATTAATTTCTATATTAATTTATTAAAAAAATCTAGATATAATTTAATTTAAGTTTTTAATGCAGATATAATTATATTATACGATATACTTTTTTACAACTTATGTAATTTATTCAACTATTTATATATCATTCATTTAACCAATACTAAATTATGAATTAATTTATCAAATAAAATTAATAATTTAACAAAACATAACAAAAATAAATAAATAAAAACACAACACATGTGTACACACTCGAAAAGTCCGGGTAGACACACAAGCACATTGATTATGGCCGAGACAATAATTTGGTAACGAGTATAAATAATGTAGGTGGGCGCGGAAGATGATGTAGACAAAATATGATGTTTGATTTTGGTCCCTCAAATAAGGGACTGGCTTTTATCTTTACGTAAAATATATGAGGGACGTGGAGTAGGTTGGAGCAACCAATTTCAATTTAAACCCCAGTAATTGTCCAACTAGATCACATATAGGTAAGAGTATCAATAATGCAAGATCTAAACTTTTGTTTATTCTAGGTCCTACTCGCATGCCAGCTAAGAAAAGATGAGACTTGGCTGAGCATTTCCAACAGAAAATGCACATTCAATTAATATCATGCCCACGTAATTGTATTATATTACATGGTTAACAACACATTCATTTAATTAAGAAAGTATGAAAATTATAAAATAATATATAAGGACATGAGATCGTCCGAGTGGTCTCGGTTGGAGATGGGATTGCACGTGTTTATGGATTGAACGAGATTCAAGCTGGTGAAATGGTTGAATTTGCCAGCGGCGTCAAAGGAATAGCCTTGAATTTTGAGAATGAAAATGCCTTTTGATAATTACCCCCTTTTAAATTTTAAATTATATATAAAATGTTAAATATTATAACATTTCCTAGAAATATTTTTTTATTGAAACGGAAACTAATCAATCAGTTTCATAATGAAACTAGTTAATGATTTGGAACAAACTGACTAAAAAACGAGTTTAGTACAAAAATTGTACTTTAGTTAATCCTATGATTCAGTCTATGTATAGAAATGTCAAATAGGTAAAATAGGTATTTTCGGGGAATGCTTACCAACTTCATCTCGCTTAATTGAATCTCCCGCGACAGGGAATGAATCATTGGAAAGCTTTAGTGATTGGCTAGACAGAGATTTGCGAAACTCAAGCAAACTCAAGCATACAAGGAATGTTGAGTTTACTTGCTTCTACATCCACTGGAACGGTACTGAAGCCTAAAGGCTAAGGACCGAGAATAAGAAACAACCTAATAAATAAAAAAGGGAGTAGAACTTTATTTTGCACATACTGCTTTTATCCATTAAAGGAATAGAGTTGAACAACTCTTCTTTCTTAGGTGTTCTCAGTCGGCGAAGCCTCGGTTGTTCTCAGTCGGCGAAGCGTCACACCTTATCCGTTAATTCTTTTGAAGCTCATCATCTTCATCATATAGGATCCGCTTGCCCCGAAATGACCTGGACTAATAGGGAAATCCAATTCATTGGGCCTTTCATTACAATCAAATAGAATGCCCCAAACGCAACTTTTTCAAAACATAAGAAAATCTATTAAAGGAGACTTGCTTAAGACAAAAAACACGGGAAACCGAAGACTTATTTTGATTAAAGCCAGGATTCGGAGGAATGAATGGATTATCTTTTTTTCTTTTAAGAAAGAACTCAGGGCACTTCCCATGAACTACAGACTTTTGTGACTTAGCCTCTGGACATCTTTCAATACCTTTTCGTTCTTATCGGGCAATACTCTTGCTTTTCCCGGCTTGACTTGACTGGCTTGTGGACCATGACCTGCTACTCAACACTCGGGATCTAGCCCTTATGTCCACTAAAAAGCAATCATTTTTTGTTTCCCAATGACTGTGACTCTCGCTGACAGGATTGTGAGACCACACCACTAGAACAAGGAAGAGGGTCAGCGCTAGGGCGTCTTACGGCTCTAAAAGTCTCTTATAGGCCCCTTCCCGGCTACTAGATCGCTCCAGTACTTCGGGTACTACAGACCCTCTGTCATCCATTACATCAGAGCCGTTTCATGAGCGGGGGGGAGGGGGCTAAGCACAGTTCTTTGAATTAAATATTGAATAAAATCAATTCTCTTTTTATAAGAAAAATAGAAGTCGGATAGGATAGCTAGGGATTTTTACATTACCAATGTATCTTTGCGTGTCTTTCTAACTGGTCCAAATGTTGAAAAACATCTCTCAACCGATAGTTGCATATTCATATAGATGCATATTTGTGTGTGAGTCCATATAGATGCATATTCATGATAATTTAGTTCATATAGTTTGCATATTTGTCATGTAGTTATTTGTTTTTGTTTTGCGTATTTGTTATCGTATCAGTATGTTGCATATAGTTGCATTGGCATTATATCATGATCCCTTATGTTGCTTTTCCGATTAATTTGTGATGTTGATCCGAGTGTAGTGATGTCGTATAGAGGAATGTTAAGTCCTAACGAATTGATTTACATGCTAGAAACAAGAAAATTTTCACTAAGTCTTATAGGTTGCTTGAGTGCTAGATCATGATCATGACTTATTTGTTTGTCGAGGTTTAATCACTTATTTATGTCTATAATTTATGATATTCTCTTAATGACAAAATAACATGGATTTTAAAATTGGAGAAAAACATTGGATATCAATGCTAGTTGTGGCTAGGCGTCAAATGACTAGTAGTCGACTCATATTTATATGAGTAGTCTAGGGTTGAGCGAGATGGAGCGAAACGCACTCGTTCAGAACATGAGAAAAAAAAGAGAAAAAAAAAATATGTGTTATGCATAATTGATCATGAGTGGGCTCTTTAATACTCGAGTTATACAGATGAAAAGGAAGATGGTGAAGAATATGGAAATTATGCTCTCATGGCTTTGGAGTAAGAAGAATCATCTACATCTAAATCAGAGGTACATTCCTAACTACAATTGATTTAAATGCCAGTAAATATAAAGAAATTGTTGAGAAAATGAGGGTAGAAATGTTTCACATTCATACAAGCATGGTGGCAGCTACTGAGGAAGTAAGTAGGCTGTCAAAAATTAATGAAAAACTTGAGATTGAGAAACAGGAGCTAGAACTGCATCTTGTTGGTCTTGAAACAGTTAAGCAAGAAAATGAGTACCTCAAGAACAAGCTTAAGTGGGCTGTAGAAGTAGAAGTAGTATTGAGAGAAAGAATTGAGAAAAATGATTTGAAGCTCAAATCATTCAAGAATGCATCTCAGTTGATTGGTCAGTATCATGAGAAAAACAAACCATGTGCGAACATAGCTATTGGTTTGGACTATGAGGCCTTGAATTCTCACAAGAAAATTGAAGCTGATAAAGGGAAAGACAGTGTGAACCAAGATGTTCCTGTGATGCTGAAGAATGTAAATGCACTTTTGTTTAAAGCTTGTGAAGTGAATTTCAGTAAAGCGGAGTTGGTCATCAAGCAAGAAATTGCAAATGAAGACAAAGAGAAGAAAGATGCAGAATCACTCTTATCACCGAGTGTGAGAAGAAGCATGTAGTAAGCCAAGCTGTTAAGACACCAACAATGGAGTTCAAGACTGAAAACACTGGAAAGAAGAAGAACATAAATGAAAAAATAGGTGTAAACAAAAGCAACAATTATGCCTATGTTGCAGATGCTCCAAGAAAGCAATGTCAGAAATGTGGCTCAACAAATCATCTAACTCACCTTTGTAAAAAGGCTTTTAGTGAGCCAAAATATAGAGCATGAAAGTACAATGAGGCACAAGCTGAAGATCCCTATTATTTCTGTGACAAGTTTGATTGCATTCCTTACAATATGAAAATTATGACCAGTTGTCATAAGTTGAGGAAAGATCTTAAAGAAGTCAAATTTAGATCTGTGATTAAAGATGAAAATGTTAATCAAACTAAGAATGATGTTTTATTTGAATATTCAAGTTATACTTCTTAAAAGTCTGTGAAAAAGAATAAAGTGCCCAACACTGATTGGGTAGCTAAACACACTTAAAACTCATTGTGTACAGGGCAAGAAGAATAAAGTCATATGAATCATTGACAGTGTATGTTCCGGGCATATGATAGGTGATAAAGCTATGCTATCACAGTTTGAGGAGATGGATGGCACTTTGGTGACCTTTGGAGACAACATCAAATCATTCACAATGAGATATGGCAAGTTGATTTCTGGAAATATTGTCATTGATGATGAATCACTAGTTGTTGGTCTTGGAGTGAATCTTCTTAGTGTCATCCAATTTACAGACAAAGGTTTTAAAGTAATATTTGACAAAGAAGATTGTTCAATCATTAGCAAGAAAACTGGTAAAGTTGTTATGAAAGGAGTAAGGAAGGGAAGCTTGTTTGTTGCAGATTTAAATTCAGTAAACAAGGATGAAATATGTTGCTTCTACACTAAGGCATCCAGTGAGCAAAACAAACTCAGGCATAAGAAACTCTCTCACCTGAATTATAAAACAATCAACACCTTGGTGAAAAAGGAATTAGTGAGAGATATGCCAGCTTTGGAATTTCCTCAAAATGAAGTTTGTGAAGATTGTCAAAAAGGCAAAATGAAGAGGTCCAGTAACAAGAGTAAAGTTGTGAATTTTCTGCAAGCTTAATGTCATGTGTTTATCTAGAAAGAAGTATGTTTTGGTGATGGTGGATGACTACTCAAGATACAATTTGGAGGAATTTATGCATTCAAAGGATGAAACTCCACGCATAATCATTGAACACATAAAGAAAATTGAGAAGCATGCTTAAAATCAATAATGTGTCAAAAGATTAAGGAGTGACAATGACACAAAATTTAGAAATGCAGTTCTAAGTGAGTTCTGCAAAGACAAAGGAATTGTTCATGAGTTCTCAGCTGCAAGAACATCTCAACAGATTGGTGTGGTTGAATGGAAAATAGAACTCTAGTTGAAGCCAGGAGAACAATGCTGCAAGATGCCAATCTACCAACTAATTTTTGGGAAGAAGTTGTTAACACTACATGTTACACTCAAAATAAATATTTAATCATCAAAAATATTGGAAAGTCGCCTTACTCGATTTTGTCAAAGAAAAAGCCTACTGTAAAGCATCTGCATATGTTTGGAAGCAAATGCTTTGTGCTCAAAGACAACTCTGAATATGTTGAAAAATTTGACTTTAAAGTATTTGAGGCTATTTTTATGGGATATTCATCGGAAAGGACTGCCTATAGAGTCTATGTGTTAGAGCAGAAGAAACAAAAATGTGACTTTTGATGATGACAAATGTCCAGTCCTGGAATGCCTTGATGAAAATGAAGCTAAATCCCTAAAGTTTGAAAATCTCAATATTGACAATGATTCTGAAAATGAAGCTGGGGTCAACACAAACAATAGAATGGCGAAAGAATCAAGTAAATCAGTGAAATGTGACAATATAAATTCATTTTAAGAAAGAAGCATACCTGAATTTAATGGCACAAACTCAGGGGGGAATGAGATGACAGTTCTGTAAGTCATGCCAATGATGAAGAAAATGAGGACAATTTTAGTCAACAATATCACACTAGAAAATGGGATAAAAGTCACACAAGAGATGCTATAATTGGTGATCCAAATGATGAAGTAAGGACTAGAAGTACCACTGCAAATGAATGCATGCATGCATGCGTTTGGTCTCAAATTGAGCCTAAGAAAAATGAGGAAGTTCTACTTGATCCTGACTGGATAACTGCTATGCAAGAAGAGCTAAATCAATCTGAAAGAAGTAAAGTTTGAGAGTTGGTTCATGCACCAAGAAACGAAAGCATCATTTGAACTAAATAGGTGTATAAGAACAAGATTGATGAAAATAGAATTATGATAAGAAACAAAGCAAGACTGGTTGCCAAAGGCTACTCACAAGAATAAGGAATTGACTATGATGAAACTTTACTCCAGTTGCAAGACTTGAAGCAATAAAAAATTTCCTTGTATTTGCTGCACATTCTAATTTCAAGGTGTATCAAATGGATGTGAACAATATGAATTCCTTAATGGTGAATTGAAAGAAGAAGTCTATGTGCAACAGTCACCTGGCTTTGAAGATCCAGATTTTCCAAACTTTGTTTATAAACTGTTAAAGGCTCTTTATGGATTGAAGCGAACACCTAGAGCATGGTAGAACACACTGTCAGAATTTCTACTCGAATATGGATTCACTAGAGGGATGACATCATGGTGATGACATCATCCTAGTTCAAATCTATGTGGATGATTTCATTTTTGGTTCTACTAATGAAAAACTGTCAAAATTTTTCAAGAATCATGCAGAGTGAATATGAGATGAGAATTATGGGAGAACTAAGTTACTTTCTTGGCCTTCAAGTTAGCCAAAAAAGTGATGGAATCTTTATCAGTCAAACCAACACTACCCAATACTTTTTTTGGTGTTACAGGCAAAAATATTACCTTACATCACCAAAAATTGATCTAAGCTAACATATTTTTTTAGCGTTGCAGTAGAGATTAGCAGGTTTTATCATAGACATGAGCAAATTGCTATTGTAACATAAAAAAATGTTAGCATTGATATTAAAAAATGTATTACCGTAGAAGTGAAAATTTAGGTGGTTCTTTTTTTTCTTTTGGACAGGATTTAGGCATTTATTTTTTGGACCAAATTTTTGGGCGGCCCAAAACTAAATAAGACCCTGCTCATTTATTTTGTCCTAAATATCAAAACACGCACAAACACTACCCTCTCGTCACTCTCTCATGTATCAGAACACACACAAACACAGAGCTAATACAGAAGATGAATTAGGGTTCAGAGCTAATCAGAGTCTTTTCAGTTGGGTTTGAGTAATTAAGGTTATAGTTGTTAGGTTTGAGTTGGGCTTGAAGTGATTTAGGGTTCAAAAATTGGGGATTTTCTTAGTCGGATTTAGGGCTTGAATTAGGGCTTTCTTTTCAACCGGGCTTAAAGTTTGGGGCTTTATTTTTATTCTATTCAAGATTTAGTCAGGTATACCCTTATTTTCTTCTCTTATTTGCTTGTAATTATGGTTTGATTTATGCACTTTTATTTTTTCTTGTGTGCTTTTAGTTATCATGTTTAAGGGTTTGCATCTTTGTTTACTTGTCTTGTTCTTCATGTATTTTCCTGGTCAGGTTTGTGATTTTGCCTGGTCAGGTTTGTATGTTTGTTACATAATAAAAAGAGTTTGATTATAAGTGCTTGATTTTGCATCAAAGTGATATTCAGATGCATTATATGAATATTAGTTCTACAAATCATTAGTTCAAAATAATTTAGAGTTTGATTATACGTGCTTGATTTTGTGCCTGTTTGTTTTGTTTACGGAATTGATTTAGAGTTTAGATATATGTACTAATTAGGTGCAAGTTAAAAATCTTATATGGTGAACATTTTAGTAGAATCTTTGAGTGTGTACATAGTTGTGACTTACGACAATGTATAGGTAGTTTACAATAGGTTGGTTCGTAAATTAAAGTAATGTTGCCATATACTGTGAGTGGAACTCATCTTGCCATATGGATTAAAGCATTCTGAATAAATAGATGTCGAGACAACAAATATCTACGACCAGTAAATATAATGAAAATGCTGAAAATTGGTTATAAGCTTATAGTTCCCAAGTTTAAAAAATTAGGTATGTAATTAAAATGTGTAACAAACTTTAATCACTTTACCAGTGCTTAAACAAACAATATATAGTTTGGGCAGATCAGATCGTTATAAGATATGGTGAATAACATGGTAAAGTGAATGAGTTTTTAATGAATGAAATAAGATTTAAGTTGTAATTTTAGTTCATATATGAACCTGGTATAAACTTTAATAGCTGAAAAGTAATGACTTATTTGTGCTAGATAATTAGAGATTAAGGAGTCATCATTGGTGAACATCGAGTAAAGTGGATTAAAGAATAACGGCCCTGACCCTGATGAGAAATTAATAAGGCAGGGCCCGACCAATAATTTTGTAACATGAATAACACTCTTTAAGTGTATGCTTCTTCATAAATGTTAGTGGTCAGTTTCAAATAACTAAGTCTCCATTGTCTAAAATAATTAATATCATGTAATAGAAATATATGCTAGTTTTAGTATATAAATTAATTAGCTTTTAAGGGGATGGTTATGTTAATTAAGGTTTTTAAGGGACTCATTTAGTCTAACTAAGATGTATGATGATAAATGGATAAAATATAAAATAATAAAGGTGGTGCTAATGTTATAAAAATTTAGCGGTATTCTAAATTTGATATTCATTTTCTTTTTATGTAGATATGACTGATCAGGATAGTACTTGGTTAAATCATCTTAAGTATAGTGAAGTATATAAGAATGAAGTACAAGATTTTGTGAGAATTTTGATGTCTAAATTCAGTGTTGGAAATGAAATAAAGTGTCCTTGTCGTCCACATCCATGCGATAATCTTCTATGGTGGTCTCAAAAGGATGTTCATGATCACCTTGTATGCAGTGGACCTTTTGAGAGATTAGTACAGTTGATATAAGAGGTTTCAATATTGATGATGGAGCGCGAAGAAAATAATGGATTTCAGGACAATATTGATGAGATGTTGAACGCGTATGGTAATGTGGGACCGAATGCAGATGCAAAGAAATTCTACGTATTGTCGAGGAAGGAAGATAACCATTGTATCCAGGTTGTAAGAAATTTTCGCGTTTAAGTTTCTTAATTAGGCTTTATAACTGGAAGTGTCTTAATGGCATAACCGAGACGGCGTTTAGTGAAATAATAGAGTTATTAAAAGAGGATGTTCCCGAAATTAGATTGCCTAAATATTTTAATTTCGCTAAAACTACCATCAAGGATTTAGGTCTTAAATACGTGAAAATATATGTATGTCTGAATGACTGCATGTTATATTGGGGTGACAATGAAAAAGAAGTTAAGTGCAGAAATTGTGGTGTTTCAAGGTGGAAGGCTGTGGCACAAGGGTCGGAAAATAATAAAATTACAGCCAAAGTTATGAGATACTTTCCACTAAAACCCAGGCTGCAACGAATGTTTTTGTGTAAAGACCTCTCTAAACTAATGAGCTGGAATGCAGTAGGCTGAAAGGACGGGAAGTTACGGCATCCGGCTGATGGGGAAGGCTGGAAGACGATGGATGCCACATATCCCCATTTTTCTTCAGAAAATTGAAATATCAGATTGGGTGTAGCTTCTGATGGCTATAATCCATATGGCAAGATGAGTTCCACTTGCAGCATATGGCCTATTGTTATTGTTAACTACAACCTCCCTTCCTGGTTGAACATGAAACCTGAAAATTTAATCATCTGAACAATAATACCTGGTCCCAACGATCCCAGAAACAATATCGATGTCAACATGCAGCCGTTGATCGCAAAATTGAAAGAGTTATGGAATGTAGGGGTGGAAAATTATGATGCTTTGATGGATCAGAACTTTATGTTACATGCAAGCGTCTTGTGGACCATTAGTGACTTTTTCGGATACACAATATTGTCGGGTTAGAGCACAAAAGGCAAGTTAACATGTCCTATATATAATTACGAGACGTCGTCGAAGTATTTGAGCAAGAAGGTGTGTTATATGAATCATAAAAAATTCCTAGATCCCAACCACAAGTGGAGGTCTGATAAGAGATGATTCAATGGCGATGTTGAGACTAGAGAAACTCCCACAATGCTATCTGGGAAGGAAATTGAAGTTTTGCTGGATGGATATGTGAACATATTTGGAAAGGGAAGTAAACGAAAAGTGAGTTGCGAAATTAACCCTTGGAATAAGAGTTCAAGATTTTTTGACTTACCTTATTGGAGAGACAACTTAACTCGACATAACTTGGATGTAATGCACATCGAGAAGAATATTTGTGATAGTGTTCTAGGGACATTGTTAAATTTGGGAGGCAAGACAAAGGATCATATGAATGCTCGATTAGATATGCAAGAATCGGGTATAAGGAAGGTCCTTCATCCTATCACCACTGCTAATGAAAAATATGTAATTAGGGCGGCAAACTTTGACCTGACCAACAAAGAAAAGGATATATTCTGTTCAGTATTCCAAAATGCAAAGCTGGCACACGGGTTTAGTTATAATATCAACATAGGCGTGTAAGATAGGAAAATTGTGGGATACAAGAGTCATGACACGCATATTTATATGCAGTATTTATTACAAATTGCAGTAAAAAGTGAAAGAGATGTGTCCTAAGTTCAATCATGTATGATGATTTAGGAATAACTTTTATGTAATCTGTTTTGATTTTATTGATATTAATAAAAGACTTATTTTGGTTTTATTGCGGGATTTATCTATTTAAGTGTTTAAATAAGATATACCATAGTTTAAAGTAAAGCTTTTTATGGATTATGATGAGATCATAATAATGAGACCTAAAAGATGATAACTCTAAACTTAAATATTTCCTGGTCGTAGGATTACTAACTGGTAATTAGTAATCCGCAAAGATCGGTACATACTATGCTTGCTTCATTATGAAGGATGTCTGTTCTCATAGACATTTCTGTGGTGACACTATAGCTAGTATGTAGGTGCTTATTATAGAATAAGTTCACTGAACATGACTCACACAGCTGAACAACTGATGGAGTTCACTCACGTGTCAGCAGTTGTTCACATAGTGATAGTTGTACAAGTATTCTTAGACTTGAGGTCATCATAGTCATCTTGTGTACACTGAACTATGCTTTAGTTTAGTTCTTAGTCTCCATGGACAATTATAAGGGCTCTACTGGGTATAGGAATTTGTACACGAAGATAGTGTATGATCAATAAAGGATCTACCCCTTCCAGTGAAGGAAGAGAATGTTCAATGCTGATCCACTTATGCTAGTTCAGGAATCTCTGGCCAGAATGAATGAAATTAGAAAGGAGTTTCTAATTTACATTAAATAGAACTAAGCATAGTGAATGGGAAAGAAAATGATTAAATAAGATAGGCTTGATACAAGTTCCATGCCTTGTATTTAATCGTGACATTGCAGGGTAGAAGGAATTGATTGTACCGTAACTACTCACTGAATAGGTTCTTTGTATTCTAAGCAGTGAATTTGTATTGTCCAGATAGTCGCGATATGCTGAGAAGTATCCCTCACGATGTAGAATAAATATGATTAATTTATTAATTAATCATATTTAATGAATTAGAGAATTTATATAAATAATGATAAAATAGTTTTATTATTATTAATTTCTACTACCAGCTTAATATTGAACCTACAGGGTCACACTATAAAAGAGAATGATTTAATGGTGGAGGAATTAATTAATAATGGCTGATAATTATTTATTTGTGAAATAAATAATTAATTAGCAGATTTAATAATTGATTAAATGAGATTTAATTAATTCTTAATATTATTAATTAAGAATTTAATTTTGGAAATTAAATCAAGTGAGAGAATTATTTTTCTAAAGTGTTTAGAAAAGGGATTAATGATTAAAAGGTGTTTTAATTATTAGTTAATTGGTTAATAAGAATAATCAATTAAAGGGTTAATAATAATAATATTTTATGGAAAATTTTCAGCTAAAAATTTTGCCTATAAATATACTATTATAAACCCTATTTGCCTCAACCCAAATAATTAACCTTAATTCTAAAGTAGAACAAGAGGGAGGCAACTAATTCTCTCAACCTCTTCCTCCTCCATCACATTGTACTCTTGGTGGATACCGGTGGAGTGCTTCACACTTGAGGAGCAACTGCTAGGAATTTCCGTTCATCATTCTTGGATCGCTATTAAAGACCTCCATCTTTCCATTAACGTAAAGCTTCTTAAGGTAAACATACTGAACTACGAATTAAATATTATTTTTCGCATGAATCCTGCGGAGGGTTTCGTTTTTTTTTAAGATTTAAATTTACGTTTTCATTGCGTTTATGTTCTAAAACCCTTCAATGGCATCAGAGCTACTTGCGAAAAGTTTTTAATTCGTTTATGTGTTTAACTGTTTTCGATATATGAGCATGTACGTGATTCGCCATGATTTGATGTTGATATAATATGCTTATATATGTATGGTTTTGAATATATGATATTCATGTGAGTTGTATAATCATAAGATGATTATGTAATCTGTATATATACTGATATATACATGATTTATGTTTGTTCTAATTATGAGAATCATATTAGATACGGATTCTGAATTGGCTGCTGTAGATTTGCTGAAATTTGGGTCTGGTGTCCGCAAACGAATACCCTATTCCATAGGTAAACGAGCGTCTGAACAAAACTGATAGCTAAAGCTATCAACGACTCGTCTGTAAGGCGTTTGACGTCATTTACTGCCGGTAAACAGTGATTCTTGTTTTTCTGATTTGATTCTGATTTTTCTGATTTTTGTCATATTTTTTTTATGATTAGATCATGGATAATATGATATGTTAAGATCAGATTATGTGTTTTAACATGCTTTTATGTGTTGTATGAGCATGGTGGATGAATATGGCCTTTCGACCTTAGTGTAATGATTTTGGTTTTGGTTTTAAATACGACTTGCATGTCGTCAATCTTTGTAATCATAAATCTCGAATGTAACTCGAGTTATTCTTGTAAGTTCATTGGATTAGTTTTACTTTCAATCTATGTAATGTAATTGAAGACTCAAGAAGGCTATCCAATGGAGGTGATACAAAGAAGAAGACGAGGCATACAAGAAGTCTAAACAAAGAAGAAGACTTATATAATAAGTAGTTGTATTTATTTCCATCACCATATTAGATTGACCTTGATCTTTATCATGAGCTTGATAAAGATCACATAGGATAGGGCCATAACCAAACACATTTACTTTATTGCACTTTACATTTACTTGTTTATTTAATTTTATATATGAGATATATGCTTATGTTTACCATGCGATGATAGATTTAGGTGAACTTAAATCAATATAAGGCGTGCTCTAGAAAATCTAGAATAGGAATCGTTTCTTGGCTTAACAATAATATTATGAATACAATCATGAGATTCTTGTGTTTATGAAACACGTAATTAAATATGAATTTTCAATATTGAGAGAAAGGATGATTCTGTCAAAAGCAGATTTCTATCTATAAGAAAGGGGTATTAAGTGACGCCTCTTGACAATGCTCCCCCTGATCTGGGAATCATCTGATTATCGATTATTGATTTGAAATATTTAATTTAAAAGGAAGAATCTCTTTATAATATGATTATGATTGTAACATAATATAATTCCTCTAAAATTAAATAATATCAAGTAGTAATTGGCCAATGACACAACGGGCTTGTGTCGGTCATAGCCTTCCAACATGGTAGAAAGTGGTTCTTATTTTTAAATCATTGTCGTTTCGTGCTACAGCCGAGGGCTTTGATTTCGAAATAAGAAATACTTGTCTATTACATAGAGATGTGTACATTGAATTAAAATCTAAAGGTCGTTACGTGCTACAGCCGTGGCCGTTGGAGACTGATTCAATTGTACGAAATGTTGGGTTAGACTTGACTTAGAATATTGAGTTTGCCGTGCTACAGCTGTGACTCAATTATTCAAGAGGCTAAAGTTTTATTAGGGAATAACATAAGATGTAATTGACAAGAGTTGTCTGCCTATTGAACATCACATGATGTTTTGTGCTACAGCCGAGGTTGTGTGATGGAATGTAGGATCCCTATTCCCATTAGCATTATGAATGCTTAATTTTCACTTAGGGGTAGTCTAAATTAGATAAACTAGTAGGAGCCACTTATGAATAAAGACCCGATTCATATAGTGTCTTGAAATGAAATTGAATATTTGCTAAGTGTTGTTATGTGTTCATCATTTACAGATTTACTATATTCATTATGTCTTCTGCACTATCACTCCGGAGTATATTAGATGCTCACAAGTTGACTGGTCCTAATTTTGCTGACTGGCTTCGAAATTTGAGAATTGTTCTCAGGGCTGAGAAGCTGGAATATGTGCTTGACTCACCCAAGCCTACTGAACCTGATAGCGATGCACATAATGATGAACATGTTGTGTATCGTAAGTGGATAGATGATGCAAATGTTGCTTAATGCATCATGCTAGCTTCCATGAACATTGAGCTACAGAAGCAACATGAGCATATGGATGCTCACACTATCCTTATGCATCTACAAGAGTTGTATGATGTGGCAGGGATGACAGCTCAATATGAGATATCGAAGGAACTGTTCGGTTGTAGGATGTCTGAGGGATCATCTGTGAATGACCATGTACTTAAGATGATCAATTTGATTGAACGTCTTGGATAACTTGGTTATGCCATGGATGGGGAGCTAAGCCAAGACTTGGTCTTGCAATCACTTCCGAGTTCGGTCTCGCAGTTTGTTGTGAACTTTCACATGAATAAGCTGTATGTCAGCTTGCCTGAACTCCACAACATGTTGAAAACTGCGGAATCGAATTTTCCCCCTAAGAAGAGTTATGTTCTTCTAATTGGTGAAGGTTCCAATCCTAAGAAAAGGAAGAAGAACCCTTCCAAGAAGAAGAAAGTAGGTGAGAAAAAACCGGTTCCACCAAAAGCTGAAGACCCCAAGAGCAAAGCTATTTGCTTTCACTGTAACAAGGTGGGGCACTGGAAGAGGAACTGCAAGGTTTACCTTGCAGAATTGAAGAAGAAGAAGGGTAGTGAGACTACTGCTTCTGATTCAGGTATGTTCATGATCGAAGTTAATATGTCACTAAGTCAAAATTCTACTTGGGTATTAGATACTGCCTATGGTTCTCATATTTGCAATTCGTTGCAGGGACTAAGGAGAAGTAGGACTCTTGAAGAAGAGGAGGTGATTCTACGGATGGGAAATGGAGCAAGAGTTGCTGCTGAAGCTGTAGGATCATTTCATTTACATATGCCTACGGGCAAGACTATTGTTCTAAATAATTGTTATTTTGTTCCCTCGATTGTGAGGAATATTATTTCTATTCCATGTTAGACTTGGCTGGATTTTTGTTTGTTATTCAGAATAATAAATGTTCAATTCTTAGAGATAACGTTCTTTATGGAAATGGTATTTTAAATAATGGTCTGTATGTATGTGACGTAGAGCATAATTTACTACAAATTGAACATACTAACAAAAGAAAAAGGGATTATGAAAATCTCACTTTCTTGTGGCACTGCGAACTTGGTCATATTAGTGAAAATAGAATACGGACATTGTATAAGGAAGGGTTACTTGACCCCTTTGATTTTGAATCATATCCTACATGCGAGTCTTGTCTATTGGGTAAAATGACCAAATCTCCATTTAGTGGACATGGAGAGAGGGCTGCAGATTTGCTAGGATTGGTACACACAGATGTATGTGGACCAATGTCTACGCAAGCCATGGGTGGATTTTCATACTTTATTGCTTTCATAGATGATCGATCTAGATTCAGATATGTGTATTTGATAAAACACAAGTCTGAAGCCTTTGAAAAGTTCAAAGAATATAAGTATGAAGTGGAAAAATAAACCAAACATAGTATTATAACTCTTTGATCAGATCGAGGTGGTGAATACTTGAATGGAGAGTTTCTAGCTTATCTCAAAGAAAATGGTATAGTCTCCCAGTGGACTCCTCCATATGCTCCACAGTTGAATGGGGTATCTGAAAGGAGAAATCGAACTTTGTTAGACATGGTTCGGTCCATAATGAGCTATGCAAATCTTCTAGTATTCCTATGGGGTTATGTATTGGAAACCTCAACATATTTACTGAATAAGGTGCCTTCCAAATCTGTTCCTCAAACTCCATACGAGATATGGAAAGAAAGGAAACCAAGTCTTAAACACGTTAAGATTTAAATTTGGGGATGTCCAGCTTATGTCAAGGAAGTTGACACAGATAAGCGGGAATCTCGATCTGTAAAATGTAATTTTGTGGGATATCCTAAAGAGACCTTACAGTATTACTTTTATACAGATCATCGGGTGTTTGTCTCCAGACATGCTATCTTCTTGGAAAAGCAGTTTATCCTTTAAGGAAACAGTGGGAGCAAAATTGAACTTGATGAAGTTCAAGAAGCACAAACTACTACGGATCAAGTGGAAACACCTGTTCAGACTGAGCAAGCTTCTCGTAGATGGAACATCCATTTTGATGAGACAATCAAAGAGTTTGGTTTTATCAAAAACATAGATGAACCATGTGTCTACAAAAAGGTTAGTGGGAGCGCGGTAACATTTCTTGTATTGTATTGAAAGAGGAGACGTCAAGAGAGTTGACACACATAACAACGTAGCAGACCCACTCACAAAGCCACTTTCTCAAAGTCACTTTGATCGTCATAAAGACAAGATGGGAATTAGATACCAGAGTGATTGGCTTTAGTACAAGTGGGAGATTGAAAGAGATGTGTCCTAAGTCCAATCATGTATGATAATTTAGGAATAACTTTTATGTAATCTGTTTTGATTTCATTGATATTAATAAAAGACTTGTTTTGGTTTTATTGCGGGCTTTATCTATTTAAGTGTTTAAATAAGATATACCATAGTTTAGAGTAATGCTTTTTATGGATTATGATGAGATCATAATAATGAGACCTAAAAGATGATAACTCTAAACTTAAATATTTCCTGGTCATAGGATTACTAACTGGTAATTAGTAATTCACAAAGATCGGTACATACTATGCTTGCTTCATTATGAAGGATGTCTGTTCTCATAGACATTTCTGTGGTGACACTATAGCTAGTATGTAGGTGCTTATTATAGAATAAGTTCACTGAACATGACTCACACAGCTGAACAACTGATGGAGTTCACTCACGTGTCAGCAGTTGTTCACATAGTGATAGTTGTACAAGTATCCTTAGACTTGAGGTCATCATAGTCATCTTGTGTACACTGAACTATGCTTTGGTTTAGTTCTTAGTCTCCAGGGACAATTATAAGGGCTCTACTGGGTATAGGAATTTGTACACGAAGATAGTGTATGATCAATAAAGGATCTACCCCTTCCAGTGAAGGAAGAGAATGTTCAATGCTGATCCACTTATGCTAGTTCAGGAATCTCTGGCCAGAGTGAATGAAATTAGAAAGGAGTTTCTAATTTACATTAAATAGAACTAAGCATAGTGAATGGGAAAAAAATGATTAAATAAGATAGGCTTGACACAAGTTCCATGCCTTGTATTTAATCGTGACATTGCAGGGTAGAAGGAATTGATTGTATGGTAACTACTCACTGAATAGGTTCTTGGTATTCTAAGCAGTGAATTCGTATTATCCGAATAGTAGAAATATGCTGAGAAGTATCCCTCACGATGTAGAATAAATATGATTAATTTATTAATGAATTAGAGAATTTATATAAATAATAATAAAATAGTTTTATTATTATTTATTACTACTACCGGCTTAATATTGAATCTACAGGGTCACACCATAAAAGAGAATGATTTAATGGTGGGAGAATTAATTAATAATGGCTGGTAATTATTTATTTATGAAATAAATAATTAATTAGCAGATTTAATAATTGATTAAATGAGATTTAATTAATTCTTAATATTATTAATTAAGAATTTAATTTTGGAAATTAAATCAAGTGAGAGAATTATTTTTCTAAAGTGTTTAGAAAAGGGATTAATGATTAAAAGGTGTTTTAATTATTAGTTAATTGGTTAATAAGAATAATCAATTAAAGGGTTAATAATAATATTTTATGGAAAATTTTCAGCTGAAAATTTTGCCTATAAATATACTATTATAAACCATATTTGCCTCAACCCAAAAAATTAACCCTAATTCTAAAGTAGAACAAGAGGGAGGCAACTAATTCTCTCAACCTCTTCCTCCTCCATCACATTGTACTCTTGGTGGATATCGGTGGAGTGCTTCACACTTGAGGAGCAGCTGCTAGGGATTTCCGTTCATCGTTCTTAGATCACTATTAAAGACCTCCATCTTTCCATTAACGTAAAGCTTCTTAAGGTAAACATACTGAACTATGAATTAAATATTATTTTTCGCATGGATCCTGCGAGGGTTTCATTTTTTTTTAAGATTTAAATTTACGTTTTCGTTGCGTTTATGTTCTAAAACCCTTCAAAAAGAACATTAAAGCCTGAGGTTGCAATACCTTTAATCAGACTTAGAAATTTTTTAAGAGATATATGTGCTAAAGTGATTGAGGTAGGTGATTTAAAAAGGTTGCAACAGGAGATTGTCGAAATACTTTGTCAACTTGAGATGATTTTTCCGAATCTGTTCTTTGACATAATGGTTCGCCTACATGTACATTTGTGCAAGGAAATCGAATATGGTGGACCAGTCTGTTAGGTCACACACACTGTAGAAGGGGGTTGAATACAGTGTTTAGCACAATCAAATCAAATTAAAGAACTCAAGTAACATAAAATAGACTTTATTCAATATAATAAACTCTGTTACAATATGGAACTGTCCTCTCTCAGTGATGAACAAATATCACGAGTGCTGCTAGGGTTATAATGAATATTATTCTCGATAATGATAACACTTATAGTGTAAACCCTATGTCTGTTTTTATATACTACACAGTTATAAGATAATCTCTAATTGATATGGAACATAATTCTGCTTCCTAAAATATATCAACTAGTTATCAAATATATCTAACAATCTCCCCCAACTTGTAAATTAGCATAATATACAAGTTTAACAGATATTTGATGATGTTAAAAATATTAAGTACAAATGCATGAGAATTTGACTAGATAACTACAACTTACAGTCCTTGTAGCTTTACCATCTTTAACTTCTGATAACAACTTCAGTCTGTATACACATCAGAATTTGAGCAGTTGTAGATCTTGACTTGGCTTCAATTACTGATCTCTTTGATATCAGGAGTTGTTCTGAGATAGTTCTTAAACAAACATCTCTCAGCATATTTAAGTTCATCAACCATCCTCCTTTTAGCATTCTTCAATTCAACTGTATCTTCACCAATTTGAAAGATAGCAGCCCTGAGATCATTTATTCTAGCTTTTCTTATGTCCTGATCTAGTCTGATCAAATATGCCTTGTCAGACTCAAGATTTAATTCCACAGCCTTATAACCCAGAAAAGTAGTTATAATCTTAGCAGAGTTAGGCTTCATCTCGACAATATCACCCTTGTGATCTTTGTACCTGGGACAGTATGTGCTGTCAGACTTTATAGAATAAAGCTTCTTCTGTCTCTGAATTTGAGTCTTCAAATAATTTGCAGCACCATCTGTTAATCTGTTTTTCACTTGAAGTAAGAATAGAACATGTTCTAGTTCCTCATAATACTTCAGTGGTATATCATTCTATCTAATATGGTATACCCTTCCATCCGTCACAAAATATAACAAGATGTGTTCTTTCAAGAAGGTATGGTAAACCATCTGTACATATTCAAGCTGATTCAATCTTTCAGGAGTTGCTCCAACACCTGGTTCACTTAAGGAAGTTGGATCATTGGTTGTGTTCTGTACTCTTCTTTCATCAGCACTACCCAATCCAGATTTATCTCTTGCTTCCTTTCTTGTAACAACTCTTGCTTCAAAACCACTTGCTACAGCCTTCAAAGGTTGAGTCTGTTTAGCTTTGGTGAATCCTGGTAGGAGTAACTTTGAGGATTTAACATGAGCAATGTCAGAGGTTTCCTTTAACTTATCTTCTGATATCAAGCCAACTTGAGCTATGTCAGAGGTTGCTTGCTTCAGTGTCATATCAAAACTTACTATATCTTGACTCTGAACAACTTGAGCCATGTTAGAGGTTGTTTGAGAAATCTTCTTTGAAATCAGAGTAAGATTACCATATTCATCAGATATTTCTTCATCCATAGCAGGCACATAAACCTTTACAGGTTCACCAACTTTTTCTTTGCCCTTGGACCTTGGATCTATCTCCATTTGTGATTTGTCCTTAGTTGCCTCAGGATTTATCCTTTCTTTTATCACAATGCCTTTAGCCTTAGGAATTTTCTTTTCAACAACAGAAGCTTCAGATTTGGAGTTGACTTTTTCTAACTTAAGTCTAGCTTCTTCTTCCTTTAGACTCTCAAAGTCCATTCCTGGATTTTCTTTCAGAAATAACTGTCTTGAAATCTCCTCATCAAGTTCCAGAAGTTCATCAGAACTTATCCTTTTACCAGTATCAGAAGTTATTCTTCTCCCAGTATCAGAACTTGTTCTTTGACTTGTAGTTCCAGTTCTACTTGATGAAAGACCTTTACCTTGACCATGACCTCCACCCATTCCAAAGTTTCCCGGATCATCTTTTCCATCATCCTTTCCCTTTAGTGTCTTAATAGGTTTGTATTTGGACTTAATTACTTTCTCCCCCTTTTTGGCATCAGCAGGTAATAGAAGAGAGACAAGCAATTCCACTGAGGATTGGATCTCATTGAGTTGATTTTGATGAGAAGCTTGATTCTTCAAAATTTCATCAATCTGAGACTGTTGCTTCTCTTGGGTTTTCTCAATGTAGGCAATTCTGTCAAAGGTAGGTTGGAAAAACCTTTTCTTTTCAAGTTTCAGATTCATATCTTGCTGGATCAAGTTTTCTTGAATTTAATTCACCTTGTCATGAGTTATTGAGTGTTGACCTTGAAGGTGTCTTGTACTCAATGCAGTAACTCTCAGTTGTGCCTTGAAATCATCATTTATCAGCATTTCATCAGCTTTTGCAGATGCTCAGCAAGAATCTTTTCAGAAGGAACAAAACTAACCATGTTCCACTCCTTAGTCCACTCATGTCCTCTAGGAGTTTCACTCCAAGGTACTGGTGTTTCCCCTGTAACAAACTTCTTGACTATCTCAGCTTTATGAACAGTTTGTTGAGGTGCATGTTCCGATGGACCAGCTGCATCAGCATCTACATTTGTAGCACAAGCTTCACTAGTAACTTCATTATTAGCAGCATCAGAACTTATAGAATCAGCATAATCAGCTTCCTCTGATAAAAGAATAGTATGAGAGGCTATTGAGGCTTCAATATCATCCTCTAAGTGCTGATCTCCAACTAAGTTCTGATCAACAGCCATATTCTGATGCTCACCTAACATCTGCTCTTCAGTATCTAGATACAGAGAAGGTGTTGTAGGCAATTCTGGATTAAAATCAGCATCAAGAAGTGGTGTCGTTGGTGGAGTGATTTGAGTTGGTAGAGCTTCTAGATTCAAAACCTGAGGCACTTCCAAGTTATGGATGTCAATTTCATCACTTGGCCCCTGGTTATCAGCATGTACTGGAGATACTGGAGGTGTGTGAATATGAGTTATTTCTGGCTCATGAAGTGGAGAGTGATGAGTTGCATGAAGGTCTGGATCAGCACTAGGAGAATTGTGAGCTTCAACAGGGTCATGTGAGATCAGAGATTCCTGACCCCGTTCCTTAGTTGCTGCTTCCATTCCTTTACCAGAATCTTCAGGCCTTTTTGCCAATGTTTTGAATCTTTTAGCTTTTGAAGAGTCTGTAGGAGCTGCATCATCAGATTTTAGCTTTCTAAGCCTTTTTAGGGGCCTAGAACTCCCAAATTCAACATCCTTCTGAGAAGAGACCTTCTCAGCTTCTATAACAACAGGTTCTGACACTAGAACCTGTTCCTCACTGTCTGACTCATCCCTCAGAACAATCCTTCTTCTCTTCTGTTGAGTCTGAGGTACTTTCTTAGTCCTCTTGGGTTTTGAAGATGAAGGTTGCACTGTAGGATCTGAAGGTTGAGGTCGAGAAGTTTGAGGTGTTTGTGTAGAGGTGGTAGGTGCTGATGGATGAGGTTCAGATGGTTGAACATCAGGATATAGTTCAGTGTATTTAACTGGATCGTAGTTTATTAAGGCTTGTTTGACAGATAAAGGAACTAGGAGGGGTCTTAACACAGCCTTCTTATTATCAGTAGATAATAAGTCATTAAAAGCTCTTTTAGCTAGTTTGAATGATGAAATTAATTCACTAGCAGATTGGGGCTTATTAGCACAACAAAAACTATAGATAAGTTGACAGAATCTAGCAAAATAAACAGTATTTCTATCTTCTGTCATTCTATCCCCAATAAAACCTAAGACAGCACTTGCATAATCAAAATCAGTTTGATTTATGAGAGCATACCCGATTTGTTGGCTGAATATGGGAATTGCATCGAAATTAGAACATTTGTTTGCAAAAGCCTTGGTTATGCAGTCAAAGAAGAAACTCCATTCCCTCCTTATGAAAGATCTCTTCAACTGTCCCAGCTTTGCCAATGTCCTCTCATACCCCAGATTGGCCATCATGTTTTGAAGAACTGGCTCTTCAACAGTAGAATACACACAGTTCTCGGGTAGCTGCAGTGCCTGTCGGACCGTAGCCAATGTCACAACATACTCATCCTCCCCTGATGAAAAAATAATACTTGGGGACCCCTGAGCACCACCATTATCATATACTCCGCTTCTCCAGAACTCCAGTACTTGAGTACCAGAGACTGCTTCAGGTTCGGTCAGAGCGTACCCAATATCAGAACTAGCAAGAAAGTCCTGAATGAAATGAAGTTCGAAAGGGGCTTCTGACTTGCTAAGAATAGCGGAGAAGTTATTAGGAACAAACTTAGCTCCATCAAAAATTATGTCCTTGGGTGCCATAAGAAATAAGTGAGAAAGAAAATTGCCTGTAAGGTGTTTGATAAAATGTCTGTAAAGAAACCGTCAGTAAATGTGAGAGAGAATAAGAAAAGAGAAAGAGTGGAATAAGAATGAAAATAAAAGATTTTAAAGTCTTTTATCTCTTTTACTTAGACACCCCACGTGACAGCAGTTAATATGTAGTGGAACAGACCTTGACACCTGTCAGACATGCAGTAGTTAAGGCAAAAAGTAATGGGCACGGTAAATAAGCAATTATTACTTATCACATGCAGTTTTTCAAGGAGAAAAACCGTCCCACTAACCAAGTAATCCCATTAAATAAATGATTATTACTGCTTTATCTCTCATAAACCAATATTCAAAAAATATGACCGTTGAGGTAATGACCAAAAATAAACTGTTAGGTCACACTTTCACTGTAGAGGGGGTGAATACAGTGTTTATTACAATCAAATCAAACTTCAAGAACTTATGTAACAGAAAACAAACTTTATTGAAACAATAAACTCTGTTACAATCTGGAACTGTTATCTCTCAGTGATGAACAAAATATCACGAGAGCTGCTAGGGTTACAATAAATAATATTCTCGATAATTATAACACTTATAGTATAAACCCTATGTCTGTGTTTATATACTACACAGTTACAAGATAATAGCTAATTGATATGGAATATAATTCTGCTTCCTAATATATATCAATCAGATATCTTCTATTCCAAGTATTCCATTCTTTACGGAATTCCTTCTTCATGCATATCTCTTCTTATGTTTATCTTGATCTTCTTAACTTTAATCAGCTACTGTCCTTATCTGATCGTCCTTCAGCACTTAAGTTCTGATATCTATCTCCTGATGCTTATCTCCTGATAACATAAGTACTGATATCCCTTAAGTTCTGACTTCCAGTATAAGTACTGATCAGTTAAGTACTGATTTGTTCTGTTCAAATAAGATCTGAAATCTAAACATAAAACATATTAGCCATGACATTATCAAATATATCTAACAATCTCCCCCAACTTGTAAATTAGCAAAATATACAAGTTTAACAGATATTTGATGATGTCAAAAACATTAAGTACAAATGCATGAGAAATAGACAAGATAACTACAACTTACAGTCCTTAAAGTTTTTACCAATTCAACTTCTGATAACAACTTCAATCTGTATAAATATCAGAATTTAAGCAGTTGTAGATCTTCGACTTGGCTTCATCATTTTCTGATCTCTCTGATGTCAGGAGTTGTTCTGAGATAATTCTTCAACAAACATTTCTCAGCATATCTGAGTTCATCAATCATTCTCCGTTTGACATCTTTAAGCTCTGCAGTATCTTCACCAGTTTGAAATATTGCAGCTCTGAGATCATTAATCTTTGCTTTTCTCAACTCCCGATCTAGTCTTATGACATAAGCTTTGTTAGACTCTAGATTGAATTCAAGCCCCTTAATACCAAGATATGTTCTGATCTGTGCAGTATTAGGCTTCATATCAACAATATCACCATTGTGATTTCTGTACTTTGGAACATATTTGCTGTCAGACTTAACAGAATAAAGCCTTTTCTGTCTCTGAATCTGTTCTTTTAAGTAGTTTGCAGCAGTCTCTGTTATTCTGTCATCCACTTGAAGTAAGAAAAGTACATGCTCCAATTCTTCAAAATACTTCAAAGGAATGGCATTTTGTCTTATATGATAAACCCTACCATCTGTCATGAAATACAACATGATGTATTCTTTCAAGTAGGTATGGTAAACCATCTGTACAGATTCTAGTTGATTCAATCTCTCAGGAGTTGCTCCAATACCTGGTTCACTCAAGGAAGTTGGATCATCGGTAGTGTTGTGTACTCTTCTTTCATCAGCACTTCCCAATCCAGTTTTATCTCTAGCTTCCTTTCCAGTAACTACTCTTGCTTCAAAACCACTTGGAGTAGTCTTCAAAGATTGAGTCTGTTTTGCTTTAGTGAATCCTGGTAGGAGTGTTTTAGATTTATTTTCTGATATCAAGTTAACATGAGCACTGTCAGAGGTTACTTGCTTCTTCTGAATATCAGAACCTACAATTTCTTGACTTTGAACAACTTGAGCCATGTCAGAGGTTGTTTTAAGAACTTTTCTTGAAGTCAGAGCAAGATCATCTTTTCCATCAGTAATTTCTTCTTCCTCAGGAGGTACATAAGGCTTGATAGGTTCACCAACCTTTTCTTTACCCTTGGATCTTGGATCTATCTGTGGTTGTGATCTAGCCAAAGTTTCTTCAGTATGTATCCTTTCTTTGATCACAATGCCTTTAGGTTTTGGAAGTAACTTTTTACCAGAAGCTTCAGATTTAGATGTGACTTTCTCTGATTTAAGTCTGGCTTCTTCTTCCTTTAAACTTTCCAAGTCCATCCCTGGATTTTCTTGAAGAAATAACTGTCTTGACATTTCCTCATCAAGATCTAGAAGTTCATCAGAACTTATCCTTTTACCAGCAGCAGAACTTATTCTTTTCCCAGTATCAGAACTTGTTCTGTGACTAGCTTGTCTTGATGTAAACATTCTACCTTGACTATGACCACTACCCATTCCAGAGTTTCCTTGGTCATCTTTTCCATCATCCTTTCCTTGCAGTGACTTGTTGGTTTTGCATTTGGACTTAATTACCTTCTGCCCCTTTTTGGCATCAGCAGGTAATAAAAGAGAGATAAGTAGTTCCACTGAGGTCTGGATTTCAGTAAGTTGCGATTGCTGAGAAGCTTGATTTGTCAGAATTTGATCAATCTGAGCTTGTTGCTTCTCTTGAGTTTTCTCAATATAAGCAACCCTGTCAATGGTAGGTTGGAAGAACTTTTTCTTATCAATTTTCTAAACTTGTTCCTGTTTGATAAAGTTCTCCTGAATCTTGTGGAGCTCTGCATGAGTGTTGGAATGAAGACCTTGTAGATGTTTAGTACTCAATGCAGTGACTCTAAGCTGGGTTTTAAAATCATCAGAATGTAACATTTCATCAGCTTTAGTCAAGTGCTCAGCAAGATGTAAAGCATTTGGAACACATGAAACTGAGTTCCATTCCTTAGTCCACTCCTGACCTGCAGGAGTTTCACTCCAAGGTACTGGTGCATCCCTGAGAACAAACTCCTTTACCAGTTCAGACTTAGGAAGAGTCAGTGGAGGAGTATGTCCTGAAGGACCTGCTTCATCAGCATCTACAGTTGTAGCAGCCTCACCAGTATCTCCAACATTTGCAGCATCAGAACTTAGAGAATCAGTATATTCTGATAAGATAACTGTGTGAGTAGCAATGGAGGCTTCAACATCCTCTAATTGCTGATCTGATACTAAGTTCTGATCAACAGCCATATCCTGATGCTCACCTAAAATTTGATCATCAGCATCTTGATGCAGAGAAGGTGTTAGTGATAACTCAGGAGTTTGAACAGCATCAGTAACAGGTGTTGTGGAAGGATTATTTGCTGTTGGAGCTTCTAAGAAAAGTATTTCAGGCACAACCAGGTTCTGAATATCAATTTCAGCACTTGTGCCTGGATCAACAAGAGACATAGAAGGTGAATTAGCCTTGTCAGATACAGGTTCCTGAGATGGAGTTGATGGAGAAGAAGTGACTGGAGCAAATTCCTTGTCTTGTGAGATCAGAGATTCCTGATCCCCTTCCTTAGCTGCTTCCTCCTCATCATCTGAAACTGGCCTTTGTGCCCTCTGTTTCTTGTACTTCCTTGTTGATTTGGATTCCTTGGGAGTTTCAGGAACCGTCATACGTCTAAGCCTCTTGAGAAGCCTAGAACCCCCAATTGCAGAATCCTTCTGAGAAGTTGCCTTCTCAGCTTCATTTACCACAGGTTCTGAAGAGGGAATCTGATCCTCAGAATCTAATTCATCTCTCAAAGTAATCCTCCTCCTCTTCTGAGATGTTTGAGGAACAGTCTTTGTTCTCTTTGGTTTAGAGGATGTAGGCTTCACAGTAGGTGCTGAAGAAGAAGGTTGAGCAGTCTGTGAAGTGGAGAGATAGGATTTGAGATAAGTTCTGAGGGTAGGTTGAGTAGAATGAGAGGTAGGTACTGAGGTTGATGGATTTTGGTTATGGTGAGTTGGTTGAACATTTGAGTAAACAGATTTGTAAGTAGCAGGATCAGCATTTACCAGAATCTGTTTCACAGACTGAGGAATCTGTAATTGTCTCACCATTGATTTCTTTGTGTCAGCATTTATCAGGTCGTTAAAGTACCGTTTTGCAACCTTAAAAGGTGGGGTTTGAGTGCTGACTAACTGGGGTTCAGCAGTACAATACGTATAAATAAGTTGACAGAATCTAGCAAAATAAACAACATCTCGATCCTCTGTCATCCTATCCCCAATAAAACCAATTATTCCAGTTGCAAAATCAAAATGAGTTTGATGGATAATAGCATACCCGATGTGCTGACTCAGAATTGGGATGGCATCAAAATTTGAACACTTGTTTCCAAAAGCCTTGGTGATGCAATCGAAGAAGAAACTCCATTCTCTTCTGATATTAGCCCGTTTCAACTGTCCAAGTTTCGTCAGACTCTTTTCATATCCCAAATCAGTCATTAACCCCCGAAATTCTGATTCCTCTGGTATAGAGAAGGTACAATCTTCTGGAAGATGTAATGCTCTTCGTTCTGTACCAGGAGTGACTACATAGGATGAATCACCCACTTGGAAGATAATACTGGGAGTTCCTCGTTTACCACCATCATCAAAAACTCCAGTCCTCCAGAACCGCAGAACTTGTTGACTTGAAAATAATTCAGGCTGAGTTAATGCGTACCCAACCTCACTATGTGCAAGAAGATCTTGCACAAAATGTAATTCAGATGGAGCTTCAGCATGATCAAGAATTGCAGCATAGTTGTTTGGAACAAACTTTGCTCCATCAATGATTAAATCCTTTGGTGCCATGTGAAAAAATATTGAAATTCAAGTATGCCTGTTAGGTGTTTGAGATAATGTCTGTATGAAAAACCAACGTGAGAAAGAATGAGAAAGAGAGTAAAAGTAAGAAGAGAGATAAAGTATAAAGAAAATAAAAGATTAAAGAAATCTTCTCTCTGTTGTTCTTATACTCTGAAAAAAATGTTACCGTTGAACACCTGTCAGACATGCAGTAATAACGGATAGTTACTGGGCTCGAGAAAACAGGAATGATTACTTACCCAGTTGCCTTGTTTCAAGGAAAAACCATTTCAGTTATCAAGAGACACATTTTTAATTCAAAATTGAAACCGTTAGCACTGATTGAATTATTTTTCACTGCAACATTAATATTCTGAAAATGAATCATGTTAAAAATGACCGAGATAATTTCGATGAATAAGTGCTGACAAAGAATCAGAACTTAAATAAAGACAAAATTTAAATGGTCATCAGAATATCAAGCAGGATTTAACAACACAAGATAAAATAACTCAGAGACAAAATCTTGAAGTAAAAACAGTTTTCATTAATATATCAAGTCAATACATATATGAAATAGAAATTACATCAATACAAGATTTTCCCTAAGCTTCTAATCCTAACGTCAACAGCTTTAGTCCTAGCTAAGAAGCCTGACAAAGCTGAGGATGAAGAAGAACAGGAAGAAGACGAGATTAAGTCATCTTCCTCTTCCTATCTTCGACAAACAAGATAGCGAGTCAAATGATTCGCTCTTGCTGACGGATAGCTTCCCGCCTTTCCTCCTCCAGGCGCTCCAGATGGCGATGGTAATCCATCTCGAAGAATAGAAGGTGAGCCAGCACCTCCTGTGGGACAGAGTCCCAGATTTCCTCAGGAATGGCTGTTATATGCCACTCCTGCTGCCACTCGGCACAACTGAGCTCCATTGTGAAGGTTTGTGTGTTCAAAAACATGTTGTATCGAACCATTGTGTTTTTGACAGAAGAAGGAGTTACGATTGTGAGAAAAATTGATGAAAGGGCTAAAGTGAAGTGGCTGTGTTTATAGGCAAGAGAATGCCAGGAGACGCGAAGATATTTAATGCTGACAGGTAGAATTAATTCTACCTCGTCTCCCTAGACTTTGAAAAAGAATAACAGTCATTGGAAAAGGAATGTGCACATGTAACAAGAGTGAACTGTTCAAAGACGAGTGCCATTATGTTTTAACCATAGACTATTAATCTTCCACTTCAACATTTCGAAATTAATCTGAGACTGTTACCAAATTTTACTCACAGATAAGTCAAGTAAAGGGTTAGACTGAAAAATCAGAACTTAGACCTATACCAGAACTTAACAGTCATCAGAACATAATGTCTTAACTCGAACAAGGAATATCTATTTTAGTAAAGACTCATACAAGTTCTTAGTTATGAACATCAGAACTTAATCATCAGAACGTGTAAGTAGAACTTGTCCTCAGAATTTGTGCAAAAATGACACAATGACTGTTTATCTAAAATAACATAGACCACCACAGAAATTTCATCATTCATATGGAGTGATGTGTGTGTGCATTAAGCTAAATAATAATAAAGAGTAAAGTCTGATCTACTTCAGTACATCTTAGAAATAAGTCATAATTAAAATTTTGCTAAAGAGCTGTCATTATCCTGAAACCTACTGATAAATGAGTTCATGCATGAGTCCACCTCAACTGTTTTTGTGCTAATTTTATGCATCTTTAAAATTCTCTTTTACAGTGGCTTCTCAGTGTAAGTGAGTCACGACTGCTTATCAGAATTTATGCTATTATCAGAGTATTTCTCCAGTAATCATAGAGTGTGAAAAGTCACCAAGAAAATATTTTGCTTTTCTAATGCATATTTACTTAATACCAGCAATGCACTTGGGTCGTCCCTTTCACATTTTTACTCTAGATCTCAAAGGAGTACCTGATTTTTTTTTTTTTTGATAAGTGAGGTTTATCAGCACTTAGTACATTCAGCAGTTTTACTAGTATCAGAATTTAACAGATGAGTAGCATTATTCTAATTTGTGACTTAGTAATAAGATATACAAAGTAAACTTAACTAAGCTCAGTTATCAGAATTTGCTTGTGTCATAAGATTTCCACAGAAATAATTACTTCTTTCATGGGATCATTTGTTTATTGAAGACTAGTAGGTCAGTATCTAGCACAATTATCCTCATAGGATAGAATGATTACTTAAACAGATATATCACTTATGAGAGTTAAGAGATATGTATCAGACAATAGTCAGTACTTAAAAACATTTATCAATTAATGCACAGAATATACAAAGAGATTAATTCTGTAAATACTGATCATAAAGTCTGATAACATAGAACAAGTTTAAGCAGATTTAGAGAAAGAACCTGAAATCATTCCAAGTTCATTTACCAATTTTGTAAAGGTAGCTTCACACAGTGGTTTTGTGAAGATATCTGCTACTTGTTTATCTGTGGGAACAAAATGCAATTCCACTGTACCTTCATCCACATGTTCCCTGATGAAATGGTATCTGATGCTGATGTGCTTTGTCATAGAGTGTTGAACTGGATTACCTGTCATAGCAATAGCACTTTGATTATCACAGTAAATAGGGATTTTGAAATATGTTAACCCATAATCCAGTAACTGATTCTTCATCCAAAGAATCTGTGCACAGCAGCTTCCTGCAGCAATATACTCTGCTTCTGCAGTTGATGTGGAAATTGACTTTTGTTTCTTGCTATACCAAGAAACCAACATGCCTCCAAGAAATTGGCAGCTACCACTTGTGCTTTTCCTGTCAATTTTGCAACCTGCAAAATCTGCATCTGAGTAACCTATTAATTTAAAATCTGATTCTCTAGGATACCATAATCCTAGATCAGCTGTTCCTTTAAGATACTTAAAGATTCTTTTTACAGCTGTTAAGTGAGGTTCTCTTGGATCTGCTTGAAATCTTGCACAAAGACAGGTAGCAAACATGATATCTGGTCTACTAGCAGTTAGATAGAGAAGTGAGCCAATCATACCTCTGTAATCAGTAATATCTACTGAATTACCAGTATTCTTATCCAGTTTTGTTGCAGTGGCCATGAGAGTGGATGCACTTGAACAGTCTTGCATTCCAAATTTCTTCAGCAAGTTTCTGGTGTACTTAGATTGACAAATAAAAGTTCCTTCTTCACTCTGCTTGACTTGAAGGCCCAGAAAATAACTAAGTTCTCCCATCATACTCATCTGATATCTTGACTGCATTAGGTTGGCAAACTTTTTGCAAAGTTTGTCATTTGGAGACCCAAAAATAATATCATCAACATAAATCTGAATCAAAAGTAAGTCCTTGCCATGGTTGAGATAGAACAGTGTTTTGTCAATAGTTCCTCTGTTGAATCCACTTTCCAGAAGAAACTGAGCTAAAGTCTCATACCATGCTCTAGGAGCTTGCTTAAGTCCATAAAGTGCTTTATCAAGCCTGTAGACATAATCTGGATGTTTGGAATCTACAAAGCCTGGAGGTTGTTCAACATATACTTCCTCTTCCAATTCTCCATTGAGAAAAGCACTTTTCACATCCATTTGAAAGACAGTAAACTTTTTGTGAGCATCATAAGCCATGAATATCCTTATGGCTTCTAACCTAGCAACTGGCGCAAATGTTTCATCATAGTCAATTCCCTCCTGTTGAGAATATCCTTTTGCAACCAGCCTTGCCTTGTTCCTTACAATTATGCCATCACTGTCAGTTTTGTTTCTGAATACCCACTTTGTACCAACAACCGATCTATTCTTAGGTCTTGGCACTAAGGTCCAGACTTTGTTTCTTTCAAATTCATTCAACTCTTCCTGCATTGCTTGCACCCAATCAGCATCTTGAAGAGCTTCTTCCACTTTCTTTGGCTCAGACTGAGAGAGAAAAGAATTGTAAAGACATTCATTCGAAGTACCTGTTCTAGTTCTGACACCTGTCTCAGGATTTCCAATTATCAAATCAGGTGTATGTGATTTTGTCCACTTCCTTGCAGATGGAAGATTTTCTCTAGAACTGGATGCTCCCCCATGATTCATGCTGTCTTCGGTTTCATTTTCTGATGCTCCCCCTGAAACTATGCTCTCTGAGTTGGATCCTTCAGTATTTAGATTTTCAGTACTGTCAGTACTTGGCTTATCAGAACTTGACGAATCAGAATTTGAAGAGCCAGATGTATTTTCTGATGCTTCTTGAGATGTAATAATATCTTGAGTATGCTCCCCCTGCATTGGTGCATCTTCCTTTGACGTAGTCACCACAGTTTCAATAACATCAGAGTTTAATCCATCAGAATTTACAGTATCAGGACTTAGACTTTCAGGACTTGAGGTATCAGAATATGAATCTTCATTTTCAAATCTCAGCTGATCATGATCAATGCAATCTTCAAGTTCAGTGATCTTCTTGTCATCAAAAGAGACATTGATAGATTCCATGACCACTTTTGTTCTCAAATTATAGACTCTGAAGGCTTTTGTAGAAAGTGGATATCCAACAAAGATTCCCTCATCAGCTTTTAGATCAAACTTGGATAGCTGTTCAAGATGAGTCTTGAGAACAAAACACTTACATCCAAATACATGAAAGTATTTGAGATTTGGCTTCTTGTTCTTCACCATCTCATATGGTGTTTTTCCATGCTTGTTAATGAGTGTTGCATTTTGAGTAAAACAAGCAGTCTGCACAGCTTCAGCCCAGAAATAGGTTGGAAGCTTTGCTTCTTCAAGCATTGTTCGTGCAGCTTCAATGAGAGTTCTATTCTTCCTTTCAACAACTCCATTTTGCTGTGGAGTTCCAGGAGCAGAAAATTCCTGCTTTATTCCATGGTTTTTGCAGAACTCTTCCATTATCAGATTCTTGAATTCAGTGCCATTATCACTCCTCAAAATTTTCACAGAATCTTTGATCAATTTATCCAGATGTTTGACATGATCAATCAGGATAGATGCAGTTTCACTTTTTGTGTGCAAGAAATACACCCATGTGTATCTGGTGAACTCATCTACTATGACCAACGCATATTTCTTCTTTGCAATAGACATGACATTCACTGGACCAAATAGATCAACATGAAGCAGATAATAAGGCTCAAGAACTGATGATTCAGTCTTGCTCTTGAACGAAGATTTTCTTTGTTTAGCCTTCTGACATGAGTCACAAAGACCATCAGGAACAAACACTGATTTTGGCAGTCCTCTCACAAGATCTTTCTTGATCAGTTCATTTATCTTGTTGAAGTTTAAATGAGAGAGTTTCTTGTGCCAATTCCAGCTTTCTTCAGTTGAGGCTCTACTCACTAAACAGATTGCAAAACCATCAGAACTTGTTGAAAGCTTAGCTTCATAAATGTTACCACGCCTGAATCCCTTCAGAACAATTTTTTCTTTAGATTTACTAACTATTTCACAATGTTCTGCAAAGAAATCAACATGATAACCTCTGTCACAGATTTGACTTATACTCAGTAAGTTGTGTTTAAGTCCTGAGACCAGAGCTACATCTTTAATGATGACATTCCCAAGATTGATATTGCCATATCCCAAAGTTTTTCCAATGTTGCCATCTCCATAAGAAACACCTGGGCCAGCTTTCTCCACAAAGTCTGATAGCAGGGCCTTATTTCCAGTCATATGTCCTGAA
This sequence comes from Apium graveolens, assembly GCF_009905375.1. Classification (NCBI taxonomy): domain Eukaryota; kingdom Viridiplantae; phylum Streptophyta; class Magnoliopsida; order Apiales; family Apiaceae; genus Apium; species Apium graveolens. Next base: position 159,918,029 of record NC_133656.1, on the reverse strand, counting down.
CATCCACTGTCCAGAACTAAAATATTTTTCCTGTTGCCCTGCAATCAAAAAGACCACTAATTATTAATTTTAAGGACCCAGACTTGCTTGGATCCTTTGGCCTTTTTAGGTTTATTAACATTTGCAGCGGATTTAGCATCAGATTTTATGTTAACAGTTTTCTTATCAGAACTTATACTACCAGACTTTGAATCAGAACTTACACTAGAAGGAACAACAGAAACTTTCTTTAAAGAAGGTTTTATTTGATAATAATCATAGTACAAACTATGATATTCCTTACAAGTATAAATGGAATGCCATAAACTACCACAATGAAAACAAGGATCTTGTGGTTTGTATCTAACAGACTGACTCTTAACTCCTGATTTTGTAGATAAGGAGTTAATATTCTTATTCTTCCTGCAAAAAGAAGCCAGATGGTTAGAACTTCCACAGTTATGACACGCTTTCCTAGGAGCATCAGGAACAGATTTATAGTTATTGCTTTTATTTACACCTTCCTTTCCATTCCTGTTTTTCCTAGGTGATTTTACCTTGTTTGCATTCTTAACATCTTTCAGCTTATGCTTAAGCTGCTTCTTTGTCATTAAGCCTATGTTAACTTCAGCTGTCTTTTCCTGTTTTAGTTTGTCAGAAGCTAATTCCTTTTTAACTTCTGATTTCTCATTTTCAGATTTTTCAGTTACAAACTTAACAGGTTTTAACTTCGGCTTTTGCTTATCAACAGGCTTAATTTCTACAGTTCCTTTTTCATTTTTATTTTCTCCATAGCCTAAGCCCTCTTTCCAGTTTCCACTGCTTAGCAAATTTTGAGTTGTTTTGCCAGAGTTAGTCCAAGTTCTGATAATCTCTCTCTCCTTTTCTAACTCAGTTTTTAGAGATTCATTCATTTTTAGCACTTCATCCCTAACATAAAAAGCATCATCTCTATCCTGCTGAGTTTGATGGAACATGACTAACTCTTTTTCTAAGAAATCATTTCTTTTCCTAAAAGCAAGATTTTCAGAAGTTAATCTTTCACATGTTAAAGTTTGATCTCTATAACTAACAAACATGGTTTTAAGATATCTTCTCAACTCATTAATATCATCAGTATGAAAAGCATAAGTAGTCTGAGGTACCTTTGTTTCAGCAGCTTCAGAACTGCTCTCAGAACTTGATTTATCAGCATTTGCCATCAATGCATAGTTCTCCTCACTTTCAGAGTCTGAGGTGTCTGTCCAGCTTTTCTGCTTTGTGACAAGAGCTTTGCCTTTGTCACTCTTGGTCTTCTTGCAATCAGGAGATATGTGGCCTTTCTCACCACAATTATAACATTTAACATTAGCGTAATCTCCTCTGTCAGACTTTCCTCCTCTTCCTTCAGATCTTTTGAAATTCTTCTTATCAGAACTTATGCCTTTCCTGGAAAACTTCTTTCCCTTCCTGAACTTCCTGTATGCAATCTTTGTGATTCCTTTCACCATAAGAGCACACAGCTTCATCATCTCCTCATCAGCATCAGTTTCAGGCAAGCTTTCAGAATCTGAGTCATCATCACTCTCAGAACTTGATGACTCAGTATCAGACTTTATGATAAGAGCTTTACCCTTGTCTTTCTTTGAGGAAGGTGGTTTGGGGGATTCCTCTTCAGCCTTGAGAGCAACTGTCCTTGACTTTCCTCCTTTCCTCTTGCTTCTTTGTTCCATCTCAAGTTCATGAGTCTTGAGCATTCCATAGATTTCATCAAGAGTTGTTTCATCAAGATTGTAGTTGTCTCTTATTGTTGTTGCCTTCAAATCCCAACATTCAGGAAGAGCTAACAGGAATTTAAGGTTTGTATCTTCAAGATCATACTCCTTATTTACTAATGACAAGTCATTCAAGAGTTTGACAAATCTATCATATACATCAGTCAATGACTCATTAGTCCTAGAGTCAAAGTGTTCATACTCTTGAGTGAGTATTGTCTTCCTGTTCTTCTTAACTGTTTCAGTTCCTTGACACTTTGTCTCCAGTGCATCCCATATCTCCTTAGCAGTCTTGCAGTTGATTACCCTGTTTGACATTACATTATCAATGGCACTATGCAATAAGTGTCGTACCTTGGCATCCTTAGCAATAGATTCTATATCTTCAGCAGTGTAATCACTCTTTTCCTTTGGTACGGTCTTTGCTGCTTCACCTGCAACTACAACAGCGAGCTTGGTAGGTTTGTGAGGCCCTTCCTTGATTCTATCAAGGTATTCTGGATCTGTTGCTTCCAGAAACATGGTCATCCTTACCTTCCATATGGGATATTCAGATGGTCTCAATATGGGAACTCTGATAGTCTCATATCGACTCTGAGTTGATGTCTTTGATGATTCCTCAGTTTTGGTAGGCTTAGTTGGAGTTTCTGTGTCAGACATGATTGTGTTTGGATCTTTAACTGTATGTGTGTTAACAGAAGGCTCTGATACCACTTGTTAGGTCACACTTTCACTGTAGAGGGGGTGAATACAGTGTTTATTACAATCAAATCAAACTTCAAGAACTTATGTAACAGAAAACAAACTTTATTGAAACAATAAACTCTGTTACAATCTGGAACTGTTATCTCTCAGTGATGAACAAAATATCACGAGAGCTGCTAGGGTTACAATAAATAATATTCTCGATAATTATAACACTTATAGTATAAACCCTATGTCTGTGTTTATATACTACACAGTTACAAGATAATAGCTAATTGATATGGAATATAATTCTGCTTCCTAATATATATCAATCAGATATCTTCTATTCCAAGTATTCCATTCTTTACGGAATTCCTTCTTCATGCATATCTCTTCTTATGTTTATCTTGATCTTCTTAACTTTAATCAGCTACTGTCCTTATCTGATCGTCCTTCAGCACTTAAGTTCTGATATCTATCTCCTGATGCTTATCTCCTGATAACATAAGTACTGATATCCCTTAAGTTCTGACTTCCAGTATAAGTACTGATCAGTTAAGTACTGATTTGTTCTGTTCAAATAAGATCTGAAATCTAAACATAAAACATATTAGCCATGACATTATCAAATATATCTAACATAAACCAAGTAAATAAATACTGCCACGTCAGCATCAGAACTTGATTTTTATCAGAACTTAATAGGTCATCAGAATATGATTAGCATCAGAATTTAAAAAGGTCATCAGAATATGAAACGACTCAGAGACAAAATCTTGCAATAAAGTAAAATTTCATTAATATATCAACAAAATACATTTCATGAAACTTAAATTACATGCATAAAATTACAAGATTGCCCTAGTCTAAAATTTCTAACATCAACAGCTTTAGTCCTAAGCTAAGAAGCCTAACGACTAACTCTTTCTGCTGCTGACGAAGAGCACTGCAAGACGGATGATCCGTTCTTGCTGACGGAGATAACGGAGATAAAGATTTCTTTGGACAGTCAACAAGTCATTTTTAATGATCTCTGGAAATTGAATCCATAGATTATGAGGAATGTTGTTGATAGGATATGCAGTCGGAATTCCATTTTGAAAAATATGCACAGTGTCGGTGCCATAGTTGTAAAACCAACCAAACTCAGCCATTTTTGTTGATATGAATAAAAAGAGAGTGAGTTTGTGAGAAAGTGAAGGATATTTTGGCTGGAATGAATCGTTGGTTTAAATAGCCAATGGAATACCAAGGGACGCGAGGACTGGGCAAAATTACAAGTAAAAATAATGACCCCTCGACTCCCTAGACTGATGAGTAATAATAACAGCCATTGGAAGCTTAAAACAGGAGTTAATGAGCACACGAAACAAGTAGAAATTACTATGCATGTACGAGTACCACTAACCCAAATTATGTTGACTGTTTATATCTCACCCAAACATATTCTGATTTTAAATATGGCTATTTCAGATTTAGCCACAAATAAGTCAAGTAAGGAATCAGGATTTAATATCAGAACTTAGACTTATATCAGAACTTAACAGTCATCAGAACATGGCTCCTTAACTCGAAAAGTGAATGTCTATTTTTGTAATTCTTCACACAATTACTGATATGGTTTCATCAGAATTTAATCATCATAACTTCCATCAGAACTTGTCCTCATAATTTATGCAACTGACACTTAAACTGTTCATCTAAAATAACATTTATCACCACAGTAATTTTCATCATTCATATGGAGTGTATGTGTGTGCAGTAAGCTAAATTTCAGATAAAGATTAAAGTCTGATTCACTTCAGTACATCTTAGAAATAAGGCATAACTAAGAACTTTGCTCAAAATCTGTCATTATTCTGAAGTCTACTTTAGAATGAGTTCATGCATGAGTCCACCTCAACTGTTTTGTGCTCATTTTATGCATCTTTTGAAATTCCTTTTTACAGTGGCTTCTCAGTGTAAGTGAGTCACGACTGCTTATCAGAATTTATGCTATTATCAGAGTATTTCTCCAATAATCATAAAGTGTGAAAAAACACCAAGAAAATTTTATTTTGTTTTTCTGATGCATATTACTTAATACCAGCAATGCACTTGGGTCTTCCCTTCCACATTTTTACTCTAGATCTCAAAGGAGTACCTGAATTTTCTTTTCTTTTCTTTTCTTTTTCTTTTGATAAGTGAGGCTTATCAGCACTTAGTACATTCACCAGATGTACTAACATCAGAGCTTAATAGATAAGAAGCATTATTCTAGTTTTTGACTTAGTAATAAGATACACAAAGTAAACTTAACTAAGCTCAATATCAGAATTTTCTTCTGTTAAGAGATTTCCACATAAACAATTACTTCATACATGGGATCTTTAGTATATTAAAGATTACTAGGTCAGCATCTAACACAATTATCCTCATTGGATTGAATAGTCACAGAAATATTCATATCACTATCAGAGTTTAGAAATTCACATCAGACAACAATCAGCACTTACGCAATTTTCAATTTAAGCACAGAATAAACAAAGATAGTAATATCTGTAAATACTTGTTAGGCATATGGCATAGCCTATTTTTATATTCAAGGATTTAACTCAACTCAAATAAGAATGTAACAAGTAAATAGTGGATCTACCATCAAAGAGATCTCACAAAGTAACATCTATCAATGGATTCAGAAACAAGGTTCATCTACAGACTTGAGGAATTAATTCACTGGAAGAAGTTCAAGAAATTGATCAAGCCTCAGTGATACAAATCAAGATTGTGGATTTAATCAAGTGACAGAGATCTTGTTAGGGTATCAGAGAATTACAAGGATTTAATATGAAGAAAATCAAGTATCAAAGTCAAGACATGAAGAAACGTCACGGAAGTTAGTCACTCATGAACCAGACAGTACATCGAGTGTCAACATTGAAGTGGTGGAATTGATTCATTATTTTCAGTAATTTTCAGAATATCTTCAGAAGAATGGTTGCAGTTCAAGAGTAGTATTAATTTTCTATTAATTAATTAAGTCATATAATTTAATTAAGAAAATAAATTATATCTGTAAAGATTAATTTATTGATTAATTGAATTAATTGATTACTTAATTTCGAATTAATATTATTGATTTTTAGAAGTGTAATTGAATTAAAATCAGTTTAATTCAATAAGACAATTAAAACTTGAACTGGCATGACAATCTGGATTGTCATACCGATTGTCAGATTGTCATGTCAGGTCATTTCAATTGTCTCACTGGAAGTTCTACTGGTTCAACAGTTTGTCTTGCTAGTTCAACAGATTATCATGCTAGTTCATTCAATAGTCTTGCCGAAAGTCATACTAGCTTAAACTGATTGTCATACCGAAAGTTATACTGGAAGGAGGATTTTCTTGCTAGTTCAACCGATTGTCTTGCCAGTTCAATTCTATTCTGTTGATTGAAATATAAAACAGAAGCAACAGAAGACAAAAGACATCCATCCAACAGAATTCAATCAACCAAGAACACAGAAAGAAAAGCAGCCGCATAAATATTTCATTTTCATCAGCAAACTTCAAGATCATCATTTCTAGTTTTAAAGTTAAATTCAAACAACTAGAAATCATTCTCTTGTTCTTGTGTAACTATCTAGCGGATCAAAATCCCTAGAACTTAATCTCAAATTGCGTTTAGCATTTGACTCTTTTTATTGCAAAAATAGAAAAAGTTCATGTCGAATTTATTCTAGATTTGTAATAATTAATTTGAGATTAATCCCTTGTAATCGATATCATTGTTGTAACACCTTTCAAGTTTAATAATATTCTTATTTAACTTAAATTTTGTTTCAATTTTTTATTCCGCATTAAATTCGATTATTCGATATTGTTTGTATTCAAACCCCCCTTCTACAAACACATTGGGACCTAACAATTGTTATTAGAGCCTTCTGATTAACGAACAAATCAAGATCCTAGACTTTTGTGATTTTCAACTCCTTGAATTTTTATTTATTCAAAAATTCATAATGACTTCACAAAAAGTTGGAACCGTTAAAATTCCACTATTTGATAAAGAAAATTATATTATGTGGAAGAAGAAGATGCTCTTGTTTTTACAAGTTGCAAATCCCAAATATCTGAACTTGTTAAGAATGGTCCAAAAACTCCGATGGTTATTGAACCAGAGGTGATAGTAGATGATGTTGTGATTACCAAAGCTAGAACCTCTGCAAAAGAGGCTGAAGATTTTACTCCTGCTGAAAAGGAAGAAGCCTCCTTGGATGCCAGCCTTCAATTAATTTTAATTGATTCCCTTGATCCCTTGATGAACAGACATGTGATGAACCGTAAAAATTCCAAACACATGTGGGAAACTATTGAGGTGATTAATGAAGGCACAGAGGAAGTTAGGGAGAACAAGTTGGAGATCCTAACCTCTGAGTATGAACATTTTAAATCCAATCCAGGAGAAGGAATTACTAAAGTGTTTGAGAGGTACAATGCATTGATCAACAACCTGAACATAAATGGAAAATATTATTCAATCAGGGAGGTCAACAAAAAGTTCTTTTTAACACTGCCAACTCATCTTGAACATAGAATCATTGCCATAAGAGAAGCGAGAGATCTGAGTGAGATTTCTTTGGATAGGCTCTATGGTGTGTTAAAAACCTATGAGTTGGAGTAGATTCAGTAGAAGGAAGTCTACGGGAAAGATAGAGTGGTCAACACATCTACTGCTCTAGTAGCTGAAGGTCAACAACAACAACAACAATCTCAACAGTCAGAGAGAATGGTACAGTCTTCCAAGGCTGAGGAAAATGTGTTAGTAGCAGAATATGATCCTCCTACTACAAATCAATTCGGTGATGATTTTTACTCCTTGGAAGAGCTGGAGCAATTAGAAGATGAGTCAATGGCCCAGATTGTCAAGAGATTCTCCAATGTCAGATTCAAGAGAAATCCCAAGTTCAAGTACAAGTCCAACTACAACAGATTCCAGACAGGTGGATCTTCATCCTCTAACACCAGTAGTGGTGGATACAAAACAGGGATGGTTGATCGGAGCACAATTAGATGCTATAACTGCAATGAGTTGGGACACTTTGCCACAGAATGTAGGAAGCCAAAGCAAGTAAGGAAGAACTCTTATGATTCAAATCAGAAGAGTAACTCTGAAAGGGCTTATCTTGCAAAGGGAAGAAGCTGGGATGATACTGATAGTGAAGATGAAGAAGAAGGGAATCTTGCTCTTATGGCTATTGATGGAAAAGTTTCATCGTCAAGAAAAGAGGTAAAATATTCTGATGCTAAATTAGTTTATCATCTAGGAGGTTCCTTAGATCGTGCTCATCGTGATAATGAACTGTTAAGTCAACAGACAAAGACCTTGAGAAAGAGGTCAATGAATTAAGACTTGTGCACATTAATCAAGACAAGTTAAAAGAACAAGTATCTTTTCTAGAGAATAGAGTTAACTGTTATAGACAACTCGAAACTATTCTCAAAGACAAGATCACCGTTCTTGAGACTAAGGTTAAAGCCTACTTAAATTCTTGTTCGAAGGCTAAAGAGTTCTACAGTAAGCCTGTTAATCAAACATATGGAATAGGGTATGATTACAATGCTGCTATTGGAGAATTAGGCATAAACTCCCATCCTCATGTCTGTGCTAAAGGTAGGGAAGTACCACATGTGCTTAAGGGTGTTGATAAACCCCTCTATAAAGCATCAATTGCTGAACCATTTGATGCGACCTCCTCTATTATTCAAGAAGAAATACGTGCTGAAGAACATGCTAGTGAGAAGGTTGTTTCCAAGTCAAGTGTGTCGAAAGTTCCAGTCAAAGTTGTGAAAGCAACTGAGACTAACTCAGACACACATGAGCTGGATAACAAAACTGCCATGTCTACCATGCATATTTTGCCTGTTGTAAATCCCTCTCATAAAGCATGTGGTGTTGCTAATTGTATGCCTTGTGCTTTTAATTTGATGTATGCTTATTTTAATGGTAAGCATGTTTCTAGTGATAAGACTACTCCTCGTCAGCATGTGAATAATAAGAAGCATGAAAGGTCTAAGACTGCTAGTCCTTCTAAGGCTAGAAAGGAGACATTTGTGCCTAAGCCTAAACAGAAATTTGTTAAGGCTATTTACAAGGTCAAATGTTCAGTCATTGAGAAAATTGAGACCATTAAAGTTAAGAATGTTGTTTTGCCTGACAAAGGTCAATTCTACAAGTATGTCGGGCCCAACCAAGTTTGGGTTCCGAAGAAGGTCTAATCCATTTGTAGTGCAGGGCATTAAACAGGTGGAACCGGTAGTGTGGATTCTTGACAGTGGATCGTCAAGACATATGACCGGAGATAGAGCCCTGCTATCAAATGTGGTTGAGAAAGCTGGCCCACTGGTTACCTTTGGAGATAACAACAAAGGTTTAACTGAGGATATGGCTGTTTGCAAGCTGGAAATGTTATCATTGAAAATTTGTATATTGTGCTAGGTTATTATCAATAAGCAGTATCTAACATATAGCACCAGTGACGAGACTTGAGAATATTACGACATATCAGGCACCTGATGCACATTACACTTGGAATTGGACTCTAGTAAGATGTGTACAAATGTACTCCTAGTTGGTGTGTCAAAAGAGGAAGTCAGTGCACCACAGTTCATGGACTTTGCAGCTGCAGATCTATTGGACTATGCAATCTCTTCTTCACAATCTCACTTCAGGTTGGTATGAACTAGTGTACTACTCAAGCAATCGTCAAGGACATGGTATGGCACTCTAACTAATGTTATAGTTTAATATGAACTATTAGAGTCGTCATATTAATAACTCTCTTATCACTAGGCACAAACATATTGTTTTATATGTGCAGTGAGTTTTAGGAGAAAATCAAACTTCTTTCTACATTAGTGATTTCTTATTTCATTAAAATCTTTTGAAATCACTATTGTACATCATTTCTCTCAAAAGATTAAATGTATAATTTTCATTCATTATAGATCTTAAGTACATTTTATCTCTCTATTGCCATATGTTCTGTGATACAGGTTCAGTCTCCAATGGCTTTCTTTCATTGACAGTCATGAGGTTGAAAACCCACAACATCTATCCCAGACTGTAAAGACAAACGCAGAAACAGAACCAACCAACACTCTCTTACCACTAAATAAAGTATGAATGAGCGTGAGGGAGATAGTGCCTTAGTGCACCACATAAGGAAGGTTCTGAAGTCAACCCAGCAGCTCTGTCCTCTACAAAGATGAGTAGTATTAAAACCGAGACAACTGCTAGCCCCCATACATCTTCTCAAAAAGATGTAATGGCTGAAAAGGCACAAAAATAGTTACTAGATTCATTCTCTCAACAGGGTGCGTCTATTGAAATTTGCCTGTCGGTCAGGGTATCCGATGTAGTGTTACCACTTCAAACATAAATAATTCTTGATGCACAAGGAAAGGTTACTCACACAAAGGATGAGTTGACGGAAACAAGAGTTTCGACCATTTTAAGGTCAGATTCGATTGTTCAAGGTTCTTTAATGGACCAATTGCCTTTACAGGTGTAAGGAGAGGATACTGATCCAAAAGCCATATATCAGTGGTCAGTGTCTACCTCCCCAGGCTTAAATCCCCTGGATGCATCTGCGGATAGCGTATCTGACATAGGTGCAGATCGGCAACTTGTTGACAATGATTCAGATATTACCTGATGAGTCACAAG